>NC_064922.1:474825555-475450555 GCF_023897955.1 Schistocerca gregaria
CGTCAACTTGCTTAGTGTGAGCAGAGTTCCTCCAAACTGGCGCCGCGTATTGCGCTGCTGAGATACTCAGCGCCAGACCCGTGGTGCGCAAAGCGTGTGGTTGAGCTCCCCACGATGAACCTTTTAGCTTCCGCAGTATGTTGATCCTGGCACAGACTTTTTTTTTTTTTAGTGTTGTGACAGTGCTGCTTAAAAGTAAGCTCTCTGTCCAATGTTACTCCCAGGTATTTTAGGTTGTTTGTATTCTTCAGCTCTTCCCCTTGCACATGACTCGGAGTTTCCGTTTGGCTTGTTTGTCCCTAAGATGGAAGGCGGATACTTGAGATTTACTAGGGTTCGGTTTGCGATTATTGCCTTCGCAATAGGTAGCAAGTTCTGTTAAGACTCCTGTCAGATTCTCCTCCACTTGTTCAAAGGTTTTATCCTGTGTGGACACTGCTGCATCATCGGAATAAATGAACATTCGTGTCTGGTGGCTGATGGGAAGATCATTGGTATAGATGTTAAATAATATTGGAGCCAAGCACAACACTGTGCAAGTCCATTTTTCTGTGTCCTCCATCGGTTGTTTTTAGATTGTAAGGTTACATAGTAGCGTCTGTACTGTAGCATGCATTGCACGAACATAAGGGTGTAGTCCTTAGTGAATTATACACTTTCTGGGTAAGCAACTTATGGTTTACTGTGTCATATGCGGCACTGAGATCAAGGAATGCGACCCCAGTTACTTTTCCTCTCTGATAGCCGTCTTCGATGTACTGTGTGAGATTAAGGATTTGGACACAGCATGATTTTCCTGGTCGAAATCCAGCTTGTTCGTTAATTCGGGTTTTGTCCACATAATCAGCTAAGCGTTTGAGGATCATTCGCTCCTGCACTTTAAATAGATTACAAAGCAGTGAGACAGGCCGCAAATTTTTAGCTTCAGCTGGGTCTTTCCCTGGTTTTAGTTACGCATCAACCCGAGCTTTCCTCCACAGTTCGAAATCCTATGGTGAGCTACCAGCAGGGGGAGGATGGACAGGGATCTACTTGCGTTCGAGAGGATGAGAGCTTGGATCGCATGGGAGTGCTCCCTGCCGCCGTTGGATAAGCAGCTGCAGCAGCAAGTCGCACAATCCTAGCTTACGTGTTTGTTAGATAGTTTGATTAATTTCTTTGCGTGTTTTTGGGTACTTGCATTGTTTAATTCATATATTTCGGGCGTATTATAGTATTTGAGGGTTGTAGCATCGCGCCTTAGTACCTGAATAGTGTAAATTCGCGTAGTCGTCTGTCTTCTGTTTTTGTTGTGAACGGCCAGTGTCGGTTGGTCAGTCAGTGTGGTCCCTGCCGCCGTTGGATAAGCAGCTGCAGCAGCAAGTCGCATAACCCTAGCTTACTTGTTTGTTAGATAGTTTAATTAATTTCTTTGCGTGTTTTTGGGTACTTACATTGTTTAATTCATATATTTCGGGCGTATTATAGTATTTGACAGTTGTAGCATCGCGCCTTAGTGTTTAGTGTTTCTTATTGAAATTGCGTGTGAGTTTCGTATAGGAGGTGCAATTTCGAGTTTTAGTTACTGTAATCGTAAATTCAGCAGATTGTAGCGCAGTCGTTAGGCATTTGTACAGGTTAGTTGATACATTCTTTGCGTGTTTCGCTTGCGTTATCTAGGCACGGAATCGTGTTTCAGTAACTGTTGTTCAACATCGATTAGAATGGACAGGGACTTCGATTGCTGTGTTCGGATGAGGGCTGACTTGGTATCCCTTCGCTCACAGCTGCAATCGGCGCTGACTTCGGTCGCGCAGCTTGAGGCTGTTGCCAATGGGCACCACTGTGGGGAGCCGGACTTGGGTATCACGGGGATGTCAACCTCGTCCCGTCTGTCCCCAGATCGGTCTGCCGCTGTGGTTGCCCCGGTTGCTGCCCGCAGTGGGCTGAGCCCTCGCCTGTGGTTGATTGGGAGGTCGTTCCAAGGCGTGGCAGGCAGCGAAAGGCGTCCCCGGAGGCTGATCAGAAAGCCTCCCCGGTGCGTCTGACAGACCGGTTTCAGGCACTGTCTCTGGCTGAGCCAGATGCAGCTGCCTGCCCTGTTTCAGAGGATCATTGTCAGCCTTCAAGGTCCGGGCAATCGCAGAGGGTGGGCTTACTGGTAGTTGGGAGCTCCAATGTTAGGCGCGTAATGGGGCCCCTTAGGGATACGGCGGCTAAGGAAGGGAAGAAATCCAGTGTGCACTCCGTGTGCATTCCGGGAGGAGTCATTCCTGATGTGGAAAGGGTCCTTCCGGATGCCATGAAGAGCACAGGGTGCAGCCAGCTGCAGGTGGTGGCACATGTCGGCACTAATGACGTGTGTCGCTTTGGATCTGAGGAAATTCTCTCTGGATTCCAGCGGCTATCTGATTTGGTGAAGGCTGCCGGTCTTGGTTACAAGATGAAGGCAGAGCTCACCATCTGCAGCATCGTTGACAGAACCGACTGCGGACCTTTGGTGCAGAGCCGGGTGGAGGGTCTGAATCAGAGGCTCAAACGGTTTTGCGACCGTATTGGCTGCAGATTCCTTGACTTGCGCCATAGGGTGGTGGGGTTTCGGGTTCCGTTGAATAGGTCAGGATTTCACTACACTCAGCTGGCGGCTACACGGGTAGCGGAGGCTGTGTGGCGTGGACTGGGCGGTTTTTTAGGTTAGAAGGCCTCGGGAAAGTGCGGGATGGGCTGCAATGTCAAAGGGTGCTTGGCAATTACAGGACGTGCTTGGATCAAGGAACAGTCGGAATTATAGTTGTAAATTGTTGTAGTTGCGCTGGAAAAGTCCGTGAGCTTCAAGCGCTAATAGAAAGCACAGAAGCTGACGCTAATAGAAAGCACAGAAGCTGATATCGTTATAGGTACAGAAAGCTGGATAAAGCCTGAAATAAGTTCTGCAGAAATTTTTACGAAGTCTCAGACTGTGTTCAGGAAGGATAGATTAGGCAGAATTGGTAGTGGAGTGTTTGTGTCTGTCAGTAGTGGTTTATCTTGTAGTGAAGTCGAAGTAGATACTCCGTGCGAATTGGTGTGGGTGGAGGTTATACTTAACAGCCGAATTAAGTTAATAATTGGCTCCTTCTACCGACCCCCAGACTCCGATGATACAGTTGCGGAACAGTTCAGAGAAAGTTTGAGTCTCGTAACAAATAAATACTCCACTCATACGGTTATAGTTGGTGGGGACTTCAACCTACCCTCGGTATGTTGGCAAAAATACTTGTTCAAAACCGGTGGTAGGCAGAAAACGTCTTCCGAGATTGTCCTAAATGCTTTCTCCGAAAATTATTTCGAGCAGTTAGTCCACGAACCCACGCGAATTGTAAATGGTTGCGAAAACACACTTGAACTCTTAGCCACAAACAATCCAGAGCTGATAGAGAGCATCATGACTGATACAGGGATTAGTGATCACAAGGTCATTGTAGCTAGGCTCAATACCATCTCTTCCAAATCCACCAGAAACAAACGCAAAATAATTTTATTTAAAAAATCGAATAAAGTGTCACCAGAAGCCTTCCTAAGAGACAATCTCCATTCATTCCGAACTAACTATGCAAATGTAGACGAGATGTGGCTCAAATTCAAAGATATAGTAGCAATAGCAATTGAGAGATTCATACCTCATAAATTGGTAAGAGATGGAACTGATCCACCATGGTACATAAAACAGGTCCGAACGCTGTTGCAACGGAAAAAGCATGCGGAGTTCAGAAGAGCGCGAAATCCCGAAGATTGGCTAAAATTCACAGACGCGCGAAATTTGGCACGGACTTCAATGCGAGATGCCTTTAATAGGTTCCACAACGAAACATTGTCTCGAAATTTGGTAGAAAATCCGAAGAAATTCTGGTCGTATGTAAAGTACACAAGCGGCAAGACGCAGTCAATACCTTCCCTGCGCAGTGCCGATGGTACTGTTAACGACGACTGTGCCGCTAAAGCGGAGTTATTGAACGCAGTTTTCCGAAATTGCTTCACCAGGGAAGACGAATGGAATATTCCAGAATTTGAAACACGAACATCTGCTAGCATGAGTTTCTTAGAAGTAGATACCTTAGGGGTTGCGAAGCAACTCAGATCGCTTGATACGGGCAAGTCTTCAGATCCAGATTGTATACCGATTAGGTTCCTTTCAGATTACGCTGATACTATAGCTCCCTACTTAGCACTCATATACAACCGCTCGCTCACCGATAGATCTGAACCTACAGATTGGAAAATTGCGCAGGTCGCGCCAGTGTTCAAGAAGGGTAGTAGGAGTAATCCATTTTACTACAGACCTATATCATTGACGTCGGTTTGCAGTAGGGTTTTGGAGCATATACTGTATTCAAACATTATGAATCACCTCGAAGGGAACGATCTATTGACACGTAATCAGCATGGCTTCAGAAAACATCGCTCTTGTGCAACGCAGCTAGCTCTTTATTCGCACGAAGTAATGGCCGCTATCGACAGGGGATCTCAAGTTGATTCCGTATTTCTAGATTTCCGGAAAGCTTTTGACACCGTTCCTCGCAAGCGACTTCTAATCAAGCTGCGAAGCTATGGGGTATCGTCTCAGTTGTGCGACTGGATTCGTGATTTCCTGTCAGGAAGGTCGCAGTTCGTAGTAATAGACGGCAAATCATCGAGTAAAACTGAAGTGATATCAGGTGTTCCCCAGGGAAGCGTCCTGGGACCTCTACTGTTCCTGATCGATATAAATGACCTGGGTGACAATCTGAGCAGTTCTCTTAGACTGTTCGCAGATGATGCTGTAATTTACCGTCTAGTAAGGTCATCCGAAGACCAGTATCAGTTGCAAAGCGATTTAGAAAAGATTGCTGTATGGTGTGTCAGGTGGTAGTTGACGCTAAATAACGAAAAGTGTCAGATGATCCACATGAGTTCCAAAAGAAATCCGTTGGTATTCGATTACTCGATAAATAGTACAATTCTCAAGGCTGTCAATTCAACTAAGTACCTGGGTGTTGAAATTACGAACAACTTCAGTTGGAAGGACCACATAGATAATATTGTCGGGAAGGCGAGCCAAAGGTTGCGTTTCATTGGCAGGACACTTAGAAGATGCAACAAGTCCACTAAAGAGACAGCTTACACTACACTCGTTCGTCCTCTGTTAGAATATTGCTGCGCGGTGTGGGTTCCTTACCAGGTGGGATTGACGGAGGACATCGAAAGGGTGCAAAAAAGGGCAGCTCGTTTTGTATTATCACGTTGTAGGGGAGAGAGTGTGGCAGATATGATACACGAGTTGGGATAGAAGTCATTACAGCATAGACGTTTTTCGTCGCGGCGAGACCTTTTTACGAAATTTCAGTCACCAACTTTCTCTTCCGAATGCGAAAATATTTTGTTGAGCCCAACCTACATAGGTAGGAATGATCATCAAAATAAAATAAGAGAAATCAGAGCTCGAACAGAAAGGTTTAGGTGTTCGTTTTTCCCGCTCGCTGTTCGCGAGTGGAATAGTAGAGAGATAGTATGATTGTGGTTCGATGAACCCTCTGCCAAGCACTTAAATGTGAATTGCAGAGTAGTCATGTAGATGTAGATGGAAGCTTGCCAGTACAGCCGATGCGGCCAAGGCGACTGCTCGCGTTAAGCGCGAAATTCGGGTTGGAGTCCCAGTTCGCCACAAATTTTCACCTGTCGTCCTTAGATTTATTTCAAACCCCGAATGCGGCTGATGTGTTTGGTTTCTCTTACATCACATTTGAATCCCTCATTAGTTTTATCAACTAACATGGTAAACCTCTTTACAGAAAAGTTTCTACGTATCATTTTACTTTTTCAGGCGGCATGGATCCTGAAAAAATAGAAAAACTGTCTAAATTAAGATTACTTAACAGCAAGAAGCAAACCATAATACATTTTCGAAACACTGTGACAAAAACGTAACATTACTGTCAAGAATATTATATAACTGATGTTTAATACATTAATGAGTTTAGTTGAATTATTGCAATTTGTATTTTGAGATACACTTTTCGTCTCAATTTTGAGATACACTTTCCGTCTCAATTTATTATGAAACACTTTCAGCAGCCTAAAATATATAAATATTACATGCTGCTCACGTCATTTATTTAGCTACACGTCGACTTAATCTGAAAATCATCAATATAGTACTATTAAATTTTGTTCATCGTAAGTTTAATATGGATGTCTGTTGAAACCTGCCTAGTCGTCGAATATGGGGTGTCTAGGAAAGCTGCTTTCTCGGATCGCTAGATAACAATTCAAGCAAATTGTATTAGTGAGTTTCATTACGAAAATTTAATGACAATACTTAACTTTGAGAATTACATAGATGTGCCGCAGCAAAGGGCGACATCCAAAATAAACAATAAGGAAGTTCCTTCAGTATAGACAGTACTACATTGTACAAGCGTAATGACTAGTCTTAAGCTTCTCATAGAACTGGGCCGCGACCAGTCGGTCGTGGCACTTAGGTCCTCTTCGTATAGAGGCCGCTGCTGTAGCGTTGTCGTCCTAGAGAATGGTCGGTCAGCCCTCTCTGCTCTCTCATTACTGACTGGAGTGCCGCCGCCTGCTGTAACATTCTTCCATCCAAAGCGACGGACTGTCGTCGTATAGAGAGCACGACAATGGTGCTGGAGGTAGGAGCGTAGATACTGCAATGGACTGTAAGGTGTGGCTGCAGTGGAGGGCAGACTTCCAGTCATATCCCGTCATCCGGTCTTCGCTCTGGCGGAAACGTCCCCCAGAAAACGACCAGAAGGGTACGCGTCCACCCCCTGAGGCCCATTATAGGATGCAGAAGGTGTTGGCTGCTGCATGTGGGCGGGTCCAGCTCCCTTGATAGTACAAGAGGAGGAAGATGAGGCGAAGGCTCCGTCTACATGGGGTCGTCCCGCAGTGTTGTGATACTACCCTCCGGCGGTTGCTGTGGCCGCCGTGCACATGACATTGGCTAATTTGATGTGACGTCGGCGCTGCAATCCGTCTGAGATACACGGATACACCAAGCCAACGAAGGATCTAGCCTTGCGTCCCGCCGTCTGCTGCCGCTAAAAACCCTGAAAAATACTATATCATGTGGCATGAAGCGATACTTGCGACCTTCCTTCGGCGCCAGATGCTGAGGAGGATGGAGCAGGTGGAGCAGTGTCCGATGGCAGCGGCCGTGAAGCAATTCCGCCGGCGACGGTCCCCATCGTGGCTGTGAACGATAGGAGGCCGGAAACAGTAGCAATGCTTGATCCCTGGTGTGTGCGGTTCGAAGTTTAGCCATCTGCTACTAAAGGTTCCGACAAAACGTTCCTCATCGCCGTTTGACTGTGGATGGAACGGTGCACCAGTTCGAAGTTGTATGCCTTTGCGTTCACACAATGTTTCAAATTCATTTGACGTGAACTGAGGGCCATTGTCCCGCACAATGACTTCAGGCAAACTTTCGAGGCAAAAAATGAACACAACACCTGAATAGTGCTACTTGACTTCGTCTACTTCATTGGCACAGAAAAAGGAAACCTGCTATAAGAGTCTACCACAATCAAACAACGAGTGTTCCAAAAAGAACCCGCAAAGTTTATGTGCACACGTTGCCATGGTGATTGTGACTTAGGCCAAAGCACAGAATTTTGTAGCACAGTAGACTGATTTTCCACGCATGCGTGACACTGAGACGTCATCTGTACTATTTGGGTGTCCATGCTTTGCCAAGTACAGTGACGACATGCTAAAAGTTTCGTATGAACAATCCTCAGAGTCCTTGCGTGACACTAAGACGTCATCTGTTCTATTTGGGTGTCCATGCATTGCCAAGTACAGTGACGACATGCTAAAAGTTACGTATGAACAATCCCCCAGTGTCCTTGGTGAAGTAACTGCAACACCTCTTTTTGCAAAGCGTTGGGGATCAACACAAGTGATTGTCCTCTGTCTTTTTGAGTAAGAGTCACACCTTGCTGTATAGCGAGGCTGTGCTGGTTGGTGTGCAAAGTGTCGGCGCACTACAGAGTTCTTGATGCTATGTAATGAGTGAGGCGAAGCTGTGCCATTGTCTTTTAGCAAAATATTCAAATCTGAATCAGCTTCCGTGGCCTGTGCAATTTTCCTATAGTTCAGAGGAAAGGTTTGAAGCAATTCAGAATCGTGAGCATCGATGTGACAAGATTGAGTAGAAGCGTCAAAGTCTGTATCAGGACGACTCTGAAGACGTGATTGACATGTTGAGCTGTCAGACGATACACAATCTCGTACTGGTATTGAGGCAACAACAACCCCCATCCTTGTCGCCAAAAGTTGAATCGTATCTAGTCGTCGAATTTGAGGTGTCTAGGAAACCTGCTTTCTCGGATCGCTAGACAACAATTCAACCAAATGGTATTAATGAGTTTTATTACAGAAATTAAATGACAATACTTAACTTTGAGAATTACATAGATGTGTCGCAAACAAAGGGCGACATTCGATATAAACAATAAGTAAGTTCTTTCAGTCTAGAAAATGCTACATAGTACAGGCGAAATGACTAGCCTTGTAGCTTCTCGTAGAACTGGACCGCTACCAGTCTGACAAGGCGCTTATGTCCTCTTCGCATAGAGGCCGCTGCTGTGTCGTTGTCGTCCTGGAGAGGGATCGTTCAGCGTGCAATCGGCTGAGCCTTGTCACAGCCCGCGTGGCGTGCCTGAGCTCGACTTTACGTCGTAACAATTTCAACATTGCACAACACATTACGTGGCAAGGGAAACAGAAGTCATGGCCAGGACAGCGGCACCGTGTTTACGTACTAGAGAGCGACGGAGATAATAAAAGACTTAAGCCTTGTACGCCCTGGGTTGTAAGGCGGCGACTCACTATCACAGAGCTGTTTGGACTACAATTCAAGTGAATCCGCGCCATTGTGTCTTGAGTCGCTGACACTCGATCCTGAATATGGTGCTTCCACAACAGTATCTCGCAGGCGTTTTCAATCCTATCCGAAATGGATCTAACTCACAGCAATTAATTTCACTACAAGGTAAACTACGTTTAACAACAGTTTGCACTCCACAACCAACACTGTTTAATCCGTCCTTTCTGAACATGGCTGGATTCTTCGTAAAAATCTCAGCTGAACTTACCTCTGGCTTTAACCAGCTCTCTGTACCCATGTGTGAAAGATCGCAGCATCCCACATATTTCAGAAACTACTCTCTACTCGCAGGTGCGGTGGCCCAATTGGTGTTTGTGTTCACGTTGCGCAAATGTGTTGTCATTAGGTATGAAATGGAATTGCAAAGAAAATACACGACTTGTACGATGATGATGATGTTTGGATTGTGGGGCACTCAACTGTGCGGTTATCAGCTCCCGTACAAATTCCCAACATTTTCTCAGTCCAATCTTGCTACATGCGTGAATGATGATGAGGACAACACAAACACCCATTCATCTCGAGGCACGCGAAAATCCCTGACCCCGCCGGGAATCGAACCCGGGAGACTTGTACGAGTTGCGGGACCCCAACGACAATAATTACCACATAAAACAAAATCAATGGTATCTGTTCTTTCGAGAACAGTAGCTATCTTCATATATATAGTTAAAAGGCAACCCAGTCATTGACCTTTGTGCGAATACGCACTGGTTGCCCGAACTCTTAGGAATCGTCACATTAGTGTGCGAGAGTAATGAGTGGATGGGCAAATATCTGTTAGGTACATTATGAATGTAGATTGTGGACAGGTGGGAATGTGGGTCTCAAGGGAAGCTTGCAAGGGGTAAGTCCCTGCAGTCGCGTTCATTATCTCTGTCCTCGGCGGCTCAGATGGATAGAGTGTCTGTTATGTAACCAGGTGGTCCCGGTCGGGGAACACATTTTTAGCTGTCCCCGTCGAGGTATATCAACTACATCTGTCGGCAGCTGAGGGTTTCAATTAATTATCATTTATTCTAGAGAAGCTGCACGATCATCAATGGTATCTGTTCTTTCGAGAACAGTTACTATCTTCATATATTATTTCGATACATTAGCTACATCTCACGCACAACAATCTAAAAACTAACGTGCGCCAACCGAAAAGTGGCCGCGGTGCTCATTAACTTTAGTGGATTAGTTAGCTTTATAAAGAAAGTAACACACATGGGCACAATCTTCTTGGCGCCTTAATAATGAGGAATGGAATAGGATTCATAAATTACTTGCAGATTGCTGCATAAGATTTAAAATGAGTTCTCGAGATTTTTGGGAGAATCATTTAGAAAAAAGATAACATTTCAGTCTGCCAATTTCAGCTTCCCTCCGATCAGCAATTGCACTTATAATTCACTGCAAATTCTTGAAACTACAGGCAGTGAACTACTTAACTTCGAGATATCGCAAAAAAGTGACCAATAACGAAAAAACAGCCACTTTTCCATCGATCTGCGATGTGAGACTATAAGATACGAAAAATCAAATATTACTGCGAATAGTTCCTCTACAGTTGTTTGAGAAAGACTGCATAGTGAAAAAGTGCACACTCAAAATCGGTGATTTTTAATGTATCTCCTATGCTAAATTTGACTGAATTTTGTCATGTTGAGAAATCAGAAGGAGCAATCTGTTTTACTTGGTAAAGACTTTCTAAAGCCAAGTTTTTCTTTAATTACAACAACCGATGTCGACAGACTTTGTTGTCTTATTTAGGTCTTCAGAAATTTTTATTGTAAAAAGTGTTCATTTTGAGTTAAAACCTCAAGCCAAATTGTCATATTGGCGGATATTTTTTATACCTTTTGTAATATACTGTTTTAGATTCAAGAGTTTTACTTTTATTTTAGAATTTGTTTTCTAAAATATTTCTGCTATGGTTCCTGCCATGCAGTTTCCGATAACTACGCTATACTGCTGGTAGTAAAACTTATTTTTGGACTGAAAATATATTGCAGAGAGGCGTTTAACAGCACTATTAACCGTTGTAAGTATATTTATGCGACCTTAGCTACAGAAAGTTTTTATTATGCAAAAAGTAAAGCGTTTCGCGAAAAACTACTTCAAAAAGGGATGCTGCTTTGTTTCGTTTCCATCAACAATTTTTATAACAGCGCAGCAGGTGACTCACCCGTCAACTTTCTACTTTCTTTGATGTCGACACTATAGCATAGCCTCCGGTAAACAAGAGTATAAAATGGTTAAAATGGCTCTGAGCACTATGCAACTTAACATCTGTGGTCATCAGTCGCCTAGAACTTAGAACTAATTAAACCTAACTAACCTAAGGACATCAGACACATCCATACCCGAGGCAGGATTCGAACCTGCGACCGTAGCAGTCGCGCGGTTCCGGACTGAGCGCCTAGAACCGCGAGACCACCGCGGCCGGCAAACAAGAGTATAAATAAGTTATCGATATTCAACAATGGAAGCGTGACCTCCACTCTCAGAATAGCAATTTGTATTATTATCTTTGTCCTTTTGCAGAAGAAGAATGAGTGTATTTTTTGTTGTCGCATTGTCTTATTGATTCTGATGTTCTAGCTGACGGATGCTTGTTGCTCACTGTCTGTAACTGATACGAGTATCTGTAGAAATAATAGCATTTAGTTCAATATATATGAAATAGTTTATGGTAATATCTGTTTTTGTCAGTAGCGAATACCTATCGTACATACGATTCAGTTACGTAATAGTTAAATGTTACCCTGGCCATTTTGTGTCGGCTCATTATCTTAGTGACGCCATTGAGACAAAAATCATGTAATTTCTTTTAACGGTCATTTAATGCTAAAAGTATTAAAAAGAATAATCTCAATAAACTGAAAACGGTGTCTTGTAATACTTTCCAATTCATGTTAGGCCAGAGGTACAGTTTTTTTTTATTAATAGTAATATCTATAATTGTGTACGCTGCCATTGCACATAGGCAGCTATCCTGGAGCATCAAGTCCCACAGAAAAAATAATTAAGCATTGTGTTTAATGGATTATCGCGTAATGTTAAAGAAAGATTCTTCATCCATTATGAGTAGGACGGATGTCTTCACTTTGGGATACTGGGATACAATTGATATTTCTGGCGATAACGAACTGAGAAAAATTAGCCGTGGCTTTTAACAAACATTTCATATAATAGGAATAACGGCACAGTTATCGTTGTATGAAGCAGTATTCAATTAAAATTTGTTTTAAAAGTTACGCGATGCCAGAGAGACGTCAAACAGTAATATTAATTGTAAGTATATTTATGCGATCTTGGTTATAGAAAGTTTTTATTATACAAAAAGTAAAGCGTTTCGCGAAAAACTACTTCAAAAAGGGATGCAGCCTTGTTTCGCTTCCATCAACAATTTTTTAACAACGCAGTGACTCAACTTTCAACTTCCAGCCTTCTTTGATGTCGACACGATTCATCACGTGGCAGGGCGAAAAACGTTGCTACAAAGAATCCGCGACAAGTTATTGCGGCAATAGTCTGAATAATGGATCAGTACATACTAAAATCTTTACAAGAGGAGTAGTGGTGTCAGCGGCTACACGTGAAGACCAGACGTATTCAAGAGGCAGCTTGGCGAGCACGAGCGTCGTTACAAACTGACGCGGGCAGAGAGCGGTATGTGAATCAAACACTGCGCTGCCTTTCGAGATATGACCAGATAATAAATTTGTTGTTGTTGCCTTGATCGTAAATAAAACCATTCACCGCGCTGTTATGATAGCGAATATTGTATGTTATGTTAATGACAATATTGTGGCAAAATACGTGTCATAGATTTCCATAGGGATTTTCTTCACCCTAAATTTCCTCAACTTCACAAGTTTAAAATCACGGTTATGCCTATTTTTCAAAGCACAGAGGTATGTGCAACTTTTATTCTCCAGTGAAACTGTCCCTGTGGTGGAATAATTTTTAGAGGGTAATCGTGTACGTAATATAGTGCTTTTTTATGACTGCTGCTCAGTGGTACGACAACTACAACAAATAGGAAAGAAACTTAGACGCCTACTTACAACTCATCAACTTATCTATTCAGCTATTTATGTCCAATAGTAAACGAAAGACACTCCTGTAAATTAGCAATTTATTACCCAAGAGTTGACACTTGAATAGGAAAAATTTCACTCACTTGCTTCTGTTTCTCGTCTAAAGGCTAGTTTCCACGACAGTGGGTTGCGTCACTCGTTGCGTGAAACGAGTTGCACGCAAACAGATTCATATATAAAGATGGTATCTGTTCTTTCGGACATGTGACAGAGATAAGTCCCTGCAGTCGCACTATCCTCTGTCTCCTCGGTGGCTCAGAGGGATAGAGCCTCTGCCCTGTAAGTAGATCCCGGGTTCGAGTCCCGGTCGGGGCACACATTTTCAACTGTCCCAGATGACTTATGTCATCGCCTGTATACAGCTAGGGGTATTCATTTCAGTGTAATTAAATTCATATATGGCTCTAGACACAGCGGCAAGTGTCCACTTCAAATTTGGAAATTTGTGGTAAGGTCTTATCGGACCAAACTGCTGAGGTCATCGGTCCCTAAGCTTACACACAACTTAATCCAATTTAAACTAACTTACTCTAAGGACGCCGCACACACATAAACACCCCTATGCCCGAGAAAGGGACTCGAACCTCCGACGGGGAAAGCCGCGCGGACTGTGACAAGACGCCCTAGACCGCTCGGCTACCCCGCGTGGCTCTTCACTTCAATCTCGTCGTTTTGTGAGTACTGTCGTCGTGACTAAAATAAATTTTTGGCAGCTGCACAAGTTGTGGCAGAGTAAATGCCTGTTTGCTTGAAATCGCTGCATAAGAAAAGAAATAAGGAACGTATTTATGTTCGTGTCTGAATAAAGAAAAGACAACTCGGTTTCTCAGAGATATTGCTAAAAGAAACTGTAATAAAAGATCCTAGAAGTAGTGTTAATTTTCTTAGAATGGTACCAGAACAATTCACGTTCCTTGTAAACAGTTAATACTGCAGTGAGAGAGAAAAATAATATGTTGCGTGAAGCATTGTACCCAGAACTGAAATTACAAACCAGAGTCCATAACTCTCGTTTTGCTAGACGGCTCAGTTTTAGCTGTTGACGAGGCTTTCACATTAACACCATATTTAATTAAGCCTTTTTGAACACATGGTCCGCTGAATTTAAAAGAAAGAATAGGCATATAGCTCACTGTGTTATGAAAAATGCATTTGGAATTCTGATTTCCAGATTTCACTTGTATGAAAAGCCAATACCACTACGACTAGAAACAGTTGACAAAACTGACAGTGCTACATGTGCGAGTTGGTCAGAGAAAAACAGTTCTCCTCCTACAATATGTGAAACCACATTTAATAGACCAGGAGCGCCTCGAGAATGGAAATTACCAGTCAGGAACAAACAGAACCATAAATGCCAAACTGCAACAATTATTCGAAGCAGGCCGCATGAAGGATAGAACGGTTTGCATATTACTTTCTTGAAGATGGATCTGTTCCACGGCAACATTTCGAAGTTCAATCATATCAGTTTCTGAATGGGAAGCACTACTGCGACTTTTAAATAAATGAATATTGAATAAAGGATTCAACTTTCCAGAGTCGTATAGCTTTTCCTCCCGTTAACAATGTTCCTTAAAAAGAATCGGCCAACTCGAACGAAAGGGTTTTAGTTTTTAGCTTTGTAGAAGATAACTGCTCCAGAGCCAGATATTTTGAATGTGTGCATGTTTCTTAATTTATTTGTATATGTACTCTTAACTGAACGAAATTTGCTCTACAGCTCGGACACTTTCGCTCCATTCAAGTTCAAATCGCGTACGACGGTCTTATCCGCAGCAACGCGTCGCTGCTTGTTTTAAATCCCACAAACACCTCTGCCTAGCATATGTATCCAACATGCGAACAATTTCCTCCGTTCGCCACTTCATACTTCAATATTTTTACACTCTACCAAGTACTGACACACCAACCTTACACTCGAGCAACTATTGTGGCCAAAGTTGAAACAAGCCGGAAGTGTTTAGTTTCATCAGCGAGCTGCCCAAACGCGCTTGGCGGTGGCCTCAGCAGTTTAGTTCAAATGGTTCAAATGGCTCTAAGCACTATGGGACTTAACATCTGAGATCATCAGTCCCTTAGACTTACAACTACTTAAGCCGAACTAACCTAAGGACATCACACACGTCCAGGCCCAGGGGAGGATTCGAACCTGCGACCGTAGCAGTAGCGCGGTTCCGGATTGCGGCCGGCAGCAGTTTGGTCCATAGGAACTTACCAGCTACTAAACTCACGCCACGCACGTGCAGTGGTCGGCAACGAAGTTGCGTGCAACCCACTGTCGTCGTGTAAACTAGGCTTAAGAATCTGTATACGACGAGAAGTTAGTGAAATCTATGGCTCCAACAATGCATTCACTTCACTAATCCTTCAACTCGTTGGCATCGCAAGCAAAAGGCTAACGAAAGCAAGACAGTTAGCGAATCGTTGGAGCCGAATAGAAAGTGCCACACTAAACAAATGGCTGAAGTTACAGTTGTTACTTCCAATAGCGCATGAATTTCAAATAATGTCGTTTATGCATCTCTGTAACCTCCGCCGCGTCGCTTCATGTGCTAACGCTCTTATCCGACAATTTTACAATTAATTACCTGTTTAAAAATTATTAGTCTTCCATGTGGTGATACTCATTTTTTTTAAAAAAACAGTCTGGTTATTAGGCAGAACCATAATCGAACCCTTCTCTTTTTACTCCTTCCCCAGCAAATTTCATTTTACCCAGCAAGGAGTACTCACCCTCAGTTTGGGAACCATCACTGGTCTAGAGGCAACTGCAACCAACTCGTCTGGTAGTCAGTATGTCCAGCTGTAACTTCATGTGTTGTAAATAAACAAACAACCGGAACAGAGCATAGTCACCGTCGCTCGCATGGCCGTGCAGTGTACTAACGCTGTCTAATATTAGGAAAATAATAGCTCTAGGAGTGTTTGTGGCATTATCTTGTAAATTCAAGTGCTGAAAATCAGCTGCGGACAGTATTCTGTCGCATCTGGAATGAAGTGTTACATGTGTATACACCAGGGCCGGTTTAAGGTCACATAGGGCCCAACTCTGTAGTAGTCGCACAGACTGTCCGTACGAATATATGGCGTTTTGCACTTACAAGAGCGCAGTTAGACTAAACTATATGGCCATTTCCAGCCCAAACTTCCCTCATTCGCTCGCTATGTTTCTGTTTCCGGTCCTCGTTCCATGCTTCTTATCGGCTTCGTATCTTCGGCTTCATCTTGGTTGCCTTTTTGGTGGCCCATATTTCTTTCATCTTCCGGCTGTCATCTTGTTTGCGTTCTTCGGTCCATTTTACGCCTGTTCGTTTGTCACAATGTATCTTATGTAGTTTACTTTTCTTAATGATGTTTCTGAATTTTATTCCGTCGTTTATTGTGTCTGGTGTGATTTTGAGTTGGTTCTGGTCGTTTTTTACCTCTGCCACCCATTTGTTGTTTCTAGCGATTACCCAGTCAAAGATCTGTTTGGTCAGTCTGTGTGATGCTATTCTGTATAGGTGTCCATAGATTTGTAGTCTGCGTTTTACGATCTTTTCTATGGTTGTCTCCGTATGTTTGTGTAGTTCCTCTGTAGGTTTCTTGATCCATATTCCATTGTTGTTAGTTGCGCCAAATATTTTCCTAAGTATTTTCCATTCTACCTTTCCTAGTTGTCTGATACGTGTATGCCCTGGGATTAGTGTGGTCTGTGCTGCATACAGTGCTTCGGGGAGCACCACCGTGTCGTAGTGGCGTAATTTGGCTATTTGTGAGATAGACTTCTTGTTTTAATGATTCCACACTACTTTGTATGCCTTGTCCATTTTAGTTTTTCTTTCTTCGTTTGAGTCTCTCTTATGTCCGTTCATTTGTAGTGTTTCACCGAGGTATTTGAAGTTTGCCGTTTTGTAAATCGTGCCGTACTTTGTGTTCAGAGATGAGAGTTTCTTTGTGCTCATAAACTGTGGCTTTTCGTAGGAGATCTGTAGTCCAGTTTTGGAAGCGATTTCGTGTAGTTTTTCAATAGCTTCTTTTGTTTTGTTTCTACCTTTCGTGACAATCGCCAAATCGTCTGCAAAAGCCACGCATTTAATCTGTAGGTTTCCTAAGGTTATCCCCTGTTGTGATATTTCCCATTCTTTTATTACCTTATCGAACACTAGATTGAAAAGGAGAGGTGAGAGGCCATCGCCTTGTCGGACACCTGTGGGAATTTCAAAGGGCTCTGATAGCTCCCCACAGAACTTTACTTTGGGGGTCGTGTTGGTCAATGTTTGTTCTATGATAGACTGTGTTTTGTTGTCTACTTTATATTCAGACATTTTGAAGAGATTTTTCCGGTCAATAGTTGTACGCCTTTTTGAAGTCGGCCAAGGTAATGATCAGGTTCTGTTTGTGTTGTAAAATCATTTTCAGGTTCCAATTTTGTCCCGATAAGACTGCCCTTTACGGAAGCCTGCTTGGTATTCTCCAATCAATATGTGACTGGTAAGAGGGATATTCCTCTGTAGTTGTTCGAATCAGTCTCGTCACCTTTTTTGTGTAGTGGGTTATCAGGGCAGTTTTCCAGTCGTCAGGAATTTTCATGGTTTCCCAGATAACTTCCAGATTTCCGCGATGGTGCCGTCTTCTCCTGGTGCTCTATGATTCTTGAGTAACTTCATTATTTCTTTAACTTTGTCTAGAGTTGGAGGTTCGCTACCTGGATTGTACGTGCTCGTTTCTGTCATCAGTTCTTCCATAGCGGGAGTCAGTGTTGAGAAGTTTTTCAAAGTACTTTGCGAGAATGTCACAACTGTTTTTGGTATTGGTTTCTAGGGTCCCATCCGGTCTTCTGAAGTACAAGTTGGTTGGTTAATATCCAGTCATATTTTCTCTGAACGCTCTGTAGAAGTTTCTTGTATTGTTCTCCGTGAAGTCCGATTCGATCTCCGTCAGTCGCCGTTTATCATACTGTCGTTTTTCACTGCCAATGATTTTGTTTGATTGTTTCTGTGTTTTCAGGAAGTTCATCCAATTCTCTGTGGATTTATGGCCACTAAATTATTTTTCATGCACTGATTCGTTGGTCAATAGCTTGGTCACATGTGTGGTTCCACCAACGGTGTTTCCTTGTGGGTGGTGCTTGTGCCCAGCCTTTCCATTCGGCAGTCCATGTGTCCCGCCAGCGGTCCCGGCGTGTTCTGGCACTGCGCGAACCTGGCTCCTCCTGGAGTTCCCAAACGAACGCGCACGCTCACACGACCCGGAAAAACAACGACGTCGCCCCAAAGATAGGGCAACAGTTACTACACACCGATAACCGCCACTGCTGCCACTAGCGGACAGGACACGCTTGCGAAACCGAGTGGCGCCAGTCAACACAAGAAGAACACAAACAACCGCAACCATGCCAACTAAACGATACCGTCTGGCCTCCAAGACAGGGCGGAAACATACAAACAGCACCAAGGCGAGCCGCAGCACGGCTCATTCCTTTCGAATAACTCAAAATTGACGAGAAGTTACAGGCATTTCGAGGCATGTCCGTTTAGGCATTATACTTCGGAAACTGCACAGATATGGAATAAAAATATTGGTCCTACGTGGCGCCAGGATGTTTGATACTAAGGATGTGGACGTGTTTGTCGGAACAAAACCAGTGACATAAGTAATACTAACAGCTGTTTTATTTCTGACGTCTATCTCCATCGGTGGAACTGGCAGGAATATCACAGAGGATAACTGGTTTACCAGTCTTCAGTTGATGGAAACACTAAAAAATGGTTTTCGTCTAACCTCATTAGGAACCAGACTTAAAAAAAAAACAAGAAGGAATTGGCACTTGAATTCACGAAGCCAACTAAGCGTTCAGAATGTTCAAATATGTTTGGCTTTAGAAAATCTTGTACTCTTGTATCATATATTCCCAAGAAAGGTCAAACTGTTGTACTCATATCGAGTTTTCACCAAGATCACAGAGTTGAGGAAGAGATGAGCAAAGCTGAAATGACAGTTACATACAAGAGGAAGCGTAGACGTGTGATAAGTTTTGTGCTGTCTATAACTGCGCAAGACACACTCGCCAAAGACCTATGGTCATATTTTATTCCCTACTGAAAGTTGGAAATATCAGATTTTTACTAATTCATGCTGCTAAACCCACTGCACTCGAAGAGGAGATTTTCTGTTCTTGTTACCTTATCAAGTAGCTTCACACGGCTGCCGTGAGTAACTTACCATTTAATATTGTTTCAAGAGTGTCCGAAACTTCCATCACTGCGCCAAAGAGAAGGCTCCATGAACATCCTGGCAAACATAAGGTGCGCCGTGTGTGGCACGACAGGTAGATGAAGAGTCTAACAGAAACAGCTGTTGCAAATATCTCTGTTTGGAGCATGTAAGTGTTGTTTGTTCAGTACACTTAGAAAGGGAAGACTGACGGAATTGTATAAACTGAAGACATCTTGTTTACTATACTCTTATACAATATTTGTTCATGAATATGAATCATGTGTAACGTATAAAGAAATTTACAACAGTGGAAACGAGCAAAATTTATGGATTCATGAGAGGGATGTACTTAGCACATTAACATTTAAAAATAGTAAATTATATGTTATCAAGAACTTTGTTGGTTTTTCGCTTATAAATTTTTATTTATCTCTGTAAGAAACATGGCACGACTACTGTAGGATTAAGAAATGAGTACTGACACCTTTTTAACCCTTATCTCGCAATGTGACTTTTTTGTAACCGCAAGGTGGGGTCTCTTGGAACGCTAGATTTAAACCGAGATTTAAGGCGCAAATCATTTGACATTGTTAATTTTAGTTACGTAACATCTATTTTTTTCAATTATTAAAGCGTTGTTTAAATACTCCTTGTTGTTTTAACTGCACTAATAATTCTTGCAATATATTATTTTTATCACAAAGAATCACTTTGTTTTTGCAGTTTCTTAAATAGTACACAGAAAAGACCTGTTAGGGAACTGAATTTTACATTCTGAAAAATTCTAGTATCTCTGTATCAAGTAAATGTTCATATAAAACCAAATGACAGTTTCAACTTGTACGTCAAAATTGCACTCCACAGATACAAAAAGAAAATCTGCAAAACTGACATTCAGAACTGGGGTCTTTATATTACCACAGAGAACACATTTTATTTTAACTAACCTGCTATGTTTTATTGGAGAAACGGGAAGGTCACCGTCACAAATGTCCTGAAGTTTTTTAGCGATCCTCCGCTAGCACAATGAGATCACTGGTTTTTGAAAAATCGTAACCTTTTCCGTCTGTTTCTTAATCTATGCCACTGGGTCAGCTGCATCCACCGGTAAGCAATTTCATTACACTCGGATCATTAAAACTGGCGCATTCCTGAGAACAAATATTGTACTGTACTGAAGAAAACAGGCACGCAGTTCACGAGGCGCGGATCTAGAAGACGCCAGCACGTCTCAGTAACAACAAAGAATGCGATAATACAACCAACAACAAAATATTGTAGGGCTAGCGATTTAAGGAGGGTAGGGAAGGTATAGAAGCCACAACTGTTCTTACAGAAAGAGTTCGAAAATTTTCTCGCGCTCTGAGAGACCACACCTCGTGAGTCAGATTTGTGTATTTTTCTAGGCCCTACTTTCATCCGATATATGAAGATAATGTCTAATGGAATTGTTTTACTAATTTAAGCAAAAGAGATGCTATGCGCATTGAGTTGTAAATCAATATCTGAGGACTATATTCCACATCATTCGGGACACTACACGTACTCATGACAGCCTCCACATATCAAGGAAAAGTCACTGTTTATGAATGACTCTCTCCATAATAAAACTGAAACATAACTTTTGGACCAATACCCTGAGTGAATCGTATATACTGAAACTGACCAAGTGCCCAGTGTTTTCTTGCTGCTGTTTTCACTAACACGCGTAAGCGCCGCGCGGGATTAGCCGAGCGGTCTGGGCCACTGCAGTCATGGGCTGTGCGGCTGGTCCCGATGGAGGTTCGAGTCCTCCCTGGGGCATGGGTGTGTGTGTTTGTCTTTAGGATAATTTAGGTTAAAGTAGTGTGTAAGCTTAGGGACTGATGACCTTAGCAGATAAGTCCCATAAGATTTCACACACATATGAATATTTGAACACGGGTAAGCGGTATGGCAAAGGTAACAACTGTTCCTCATTTTTACCTCGGTGCGATTTACCACCGACAAATAGAATTGAAATTTACCTGACGTTCCAGGTCTTTACTAGTAGAGACTGTCCTTAAACTGACTTTTTTATTGCTGCACTCGTTTAAAAAATCAGTCTTGTTATAATCTTGTACAATTTAGAACTTTCAGTACTACAATATCTCGCAAAACCGTGCATAGTTCTGCGCCACACAGTAAAATGTATGGCCACGCCGCTTGGTGTAAAGGCATGTCAACAAATGAGTTTTATGTGAGCTTTGTTAACAATGTAAAACAAACAGTGTCTGTCAGCAATATTATGACGCAATTATGTAAAAATAAACAGCAGACAGTAGCGGAACAGAGCATGTAACAAAGCTCTTGTTTTAACAATGTAAAGCAAACAATGTCTGTCAGCAATATTGTGACGCAAGTAAGTAAAAATACACAGCAGACAGTAGCGGAACAGAGCATGTAACAAAGCTCATGTTTTAACAATATAAAACTGTGCCGAATGTGTTATTCAAGACCTTAAGATAAGCCATTGACAACGTAAGCCATCATTCCAATGCGTATGAACGGTCATGGGTACAAATTGTGCACAGGGTGGATACGATTCGTTCAACTCAAGGAACCCACGCTGAAAAGTTATGGTTGTTGGTAGGAAAGAAAAGTGACACTTAGCAGTTGTGGTGTGAGTTCTATGTCGAAACAGTTTCTTCTTTGGGTTCTACAACATAATAAAATTAAGGCATTATGAGTCAGACACATTGTATATTATTGATAAATTTTCGCGTACTATTCTCTTCGGGTAAGCTCCTACCACGTCTATAACTGCAACGAACATTCACTTGGGCCGTTTGTGTAAATTCATTGTTCTGTTATCTCGAATCCCCGCTGCGACACTCAAGCAGTTTACAATCTGAGTACCCGCACGTGTCACACGAATCGTGGCTCGTCAGTAACAACAGTGTCATTTCCTCTGTCGTCAGCGCTTATCAGGAAGTCCAGCAAATAAACCCCGCCAGTTCTTAATGGGCTTGGGAACAAGGTGGTGTTAGCTGCTGCGGCTAAACGCGACAAGAAAAAATCTTACAACAGTGGGTTGTAAAGTGACGTTTAAAGAGGAACCGAAGTGTTC
This sequence comes from Schistocerca gregaria, assembly GCF_023897955.1. Taxonomy (NCBI): domain Eukaryota; kingdom Metazoa; phylum Arthropoda; class Insecta; order Orthoptera; family Acrididae; genus Schistocerca; species Schistocerca gregaria. Next base: position 474,847,838 of record NC_064922.1, read on the forward strand.
TTTTGTCCTTTGTACTGACCTCCACGTAAGTGCTTGGAGGAGAACACAACCAACTTACACCAACGCAAAATAAAATCTAAATTATACGCTTTAGACCTCTTGGAACTATTACAGCAGAATTCTAGAATACTTTGTGTTGAAACGTAATGGTTTACCTGAACAAAACCGTCTTCCCATGCAAACCGGCACTGATATCAAAAACGCTGTTCACATTTCTCTGGGCCCTTACACTTTCAGAACTGGCCAAGTACACTAAAAGAAGCCTCCGTTTTCATCTGTGCGAATAACAGGAACGTCCAGAAATGTGCACAAAAGTTTGTCCCAAATGATCTGCTATAGGTACAATGAAGAAACGTTGCAACACAGCTATAAATGTGGCCTTCGAAGGCATGTTACGTTGTTTTCCAGTAATGTGCCAGTTATCGCATCATACAAAACGAAAACATCGCCAAACTTTTGCTATTTTCTAGCATTAAGTTTACGTTCAGCACAGATGTAAGAATAGTGCACAAAATCTGCTCTATCGAATGTTTCAGGAAATGGTCCATTCAACAGAACTGTTCAGCTGACACATTGGTATCCACAGAAATTTCTCCAAGAGGGAGCAAGATTGTGAAATTACCTATTCTGATATAACTGATTCGGTGAATTTGAAGACAAGGAGTACACTAATTTTACTGAATCTTAAATTTTGGTAGTTATCCACTCAACATTCCTTTCATCAAATTACTTTGACACCTAAAATAGAAGCATATTTCATTAGACTACACAAAATTGTTAACACTGATACCACTATCGATGTCACATTTTTGAATTAATGAAATGAAATTACGCCCTCAGATTGTTAATCCAACAACTCAGAAAATATAGCCATAAAATATGTGCATAAAATATTTATATTTATATACCTGTTCGTTACGTTGACTTTGAAAATTAATAATCATAAATAGAAAAGGAACCAGAACGACACATAAAATCTTGCTGAATAAAACCAAAAGCAATCAGAAAGAAATTCCATTGGTTAATACTATTCAAAGTGTAGAAACAAAAAATAAACTTTAAAAAATCGTTTATAGAGCTTTTGATGTAGTCTATAGTAATTTGTTTACTTACAAAACTTCAGATGGTATCATCTTAATCGATTTATTGAGTTATTGTCTGGCATATTTTTTTTTTATTGCGGTCGGGAGAGCTGTGTGCTGACCACATGGCTCTCCACACCCGCATTCAGAGACGCCTGTGATCTGACGGTGACACGGCGGCCGGTCAGTACGGCTGGGCCTTCATGGCCTGTTCGGGCGAAGTTTAGTTTATTTGTTATTGTTGAATGTTATAATTAAAGTTGAACAAAATGTGCTATGAAAACTACATTGTTAGGTTGCTTACGTAAAGTGTAACCCAGATCCAGCATTCGACTGAAAGCTCCTCAAATGTGCTGAGAGATTGGTTTAATAACCTAGGACTGAACTAAGACCGTACTCGTCTCCCAAGTTCGACATGTTGTCGGGCGACCATACCAGTTAGGTTGCAGAATTCGTGACTGACTGAATGTAGCACCGTTCTTGGAATTCGACAAGATGCTTATTCCTGAAGTGCTCATCCTTTCAGATCTTTAAATTTCGCATTTACTTTCTCTTTTCTATCCCAGAAATTTGATTTTTCTGTTTCTGACGATTGCATTTGGATCCACACACGAAGCGCAGATCAGCATACACTGGCCAGCCTACCTAATAGCCGGAAAGTCCACCTTTGACGCGTCGTGGGATGGAGGCAATGTGGCCTTCGTGGAGCACTGGAGGGAGTTGGCACCACATTCTGACGCCATGTTCAATTGCATCCCAAATGTGTTCGATCAAGTTTAGGTCTGTCGTTTTGGGTGGGGTGGGGAGAGGGGGGCAGCACATCAATTGGAACTCGCCACTGTACTCCTCGAACCACTCCATCACAATCCTGGCCTTGTTACATAGCTCATTATCTTGTTTAAAAATGCCGTCACTGCCGTCGGTAAACATGAGCGTAATGAAAGGGTTTACGTGGTCTGCAACCAATGTACAGTACTCCTTGGCATTCATTGTGCCTTGCACGAGCTCCACTGGACCTACGAATGCCCACATGAATGTTCCCCAGAGCATAATGGAGCGACTACCGGAGTGGCCGAGCGGTTCTAGGCGCTTCAGTCTGGAACCGCGCGACCGCTACAGTCGCAGGTTCGAATCCTGCCTCGGGCATGGATACGTGTGATGTCCTTAGGTTAGTTACGTTTAAGTAGTTCTAGGGGACTGATGACCTCAGAAGTTAAGTCCCATAGTGCTCAGATCCATTTGAACCATAATGGAGCCAACGCTAGCTTGTCTCCATCATACAGAAAAGATGTCAAGAAGCTGTTCCCCTGGAAGACGACAGATTCCTGCCCTCTCACCGGCCCGGCATGATGAAGAAGTGCAACGCTCTGCCATTGCGCCAAAGGTTCAAAAAATTGTTCAAATATGTGTGAAATCTAATGGGACTTAGCTGCTAAGGTTATCAGTTCCTAAGCTTATACACTACTTAACCTAAGTTATCCTAAGGACAAACACACACATCCATGCCCGAGGGAGGACTCGAACCTCCGCTGAGATCAGCCGCACAGTCCATGACTTCAGCGCCTAAGACCGCTCGGCTAATCGCACGCGGCAGTGCCGATGGTCACATGCCCATTTAAATCATAGTTGCCGATGTCGTGGTGTTAACATTGGCAATGTCGGTTGCGGAGGACCATCGTTAAAGAGTGTTCGGATCACTGTATGTTCAGACACACTTGTACTTTGTCCAGCACTAAAGTCTACTGTTAGTTCTGCCACAGTTAGCCGCCTGTCCTGTTTTACCAGTCTGCCCAGCCTACGACATCCGGCATCTGTAAAGAAGGGTGGCCGCCCAACCCCACAACGTCTGAACGTGGTTTCACCTTTGTTTCGCCATGTGCTGAAGACAGTCACAACAGGACTCCTCGAAGACCTGAAAAGTCATGCAGTTTCCGAAATGCTTGTGCTGAGCCTCTGGGTTATCACAGTCTGCCCTCGGGCAAACTCCCCATTGTACATACGCACAGCACGCTCACTGAAACTACACTGAAGAGCCAAAGAAACTGGTACACCTACCTAATATCGTGTATCCCCCCCCCCCAAGAGTATGCAGAAGTGCAGCAACACAACATGACATGGACTCGACTAATGTCTGAAGTAGTGCTGGAGGGAATTGACTCAATGAATCCTGCAGAGCTGTCCATAATACGTAAGAGCACGAGGGGGTGGAGATATCTTCTGAACAGCACGTTGCAAGGCATCCCAGATATGCTCAATAATGTTCATGTCTGGGGAGTTTGGTGACCAGCAGGAAGTGTTTAAAGACAGAAGAGTATTCCTGGAGCTACTGTGTAGCAATTCTGGATGTGTGAGGTGTCACATTTTTCTGCTGGAATTGCTCACGTCCTTCGGAATGCACAATGGACATGAATGGATGCAGGTGATCAGACAGAATGCTTACATACGTGTCACCCGTCACAGTCGTATTTAGACGTACCAGGAGTGCCACAACTCTCCAACTGCACAGGCCCCACACCATTCCAGAGCCGCTGCAGACATGGACTGTGCGGCTGGTCCCGGCGGAGGTTCAAGTCCTCCCTCGTGCGTGAGTGTGTGTGTTTGTCCTTAGGATAATTTAGGTTCAAATGGTTCTGAGCACTATGGGACTTAACTTCTGAGGCCATCAGTCCCCTAGAACTTAGAACTACTTAAACCTAACTAACCTAAGGACATCACACACATCCATGCCTGAAGCAGGATTCGAATCTGCGACCGTAGCGGTCGCGCGGTTCCAGACTGTAGCGCCTAGAACCGCTCGGCCACTCTGGCCGGCTAATTTAGGTTAAGTAATGTGTAAGCTTAGGGACTGATGGCCTTTGCAGTTAAGTCCCATAAGATTTCACACACATTGGAACATTCCAGAGTCTCCACTAGCTTGAAGAGTCCCTGCTGTCATGCAGGGTCCATGGATTCATGAGGTTGTCTCCATACCCGTACACGTTCATCTGCTCGATACAATTTGGAACGAAACTTGTCCGACGAGGCAACATGTTTCCAGTCATCAACAGCCCAATATTGGTGTTGACGGGCCCAGGCGAGGCGTAAAGCTTCGTGTTGTGCAGTCATTACGGGTACACGATTGAGTCTTCGGCTCCGAAAGCCCATATCGATGATGTTTCGTTGAATGGTTCGCACGCTGACACTTGTTGGCCGAGGATTGAAATCTGCAGCAATTTGCGGAAGGTCTGCACTTCTGTCACGTTGAAAGATTCTCTTCAGTCGTCGTTGGTCCCATTCTTGCAGGGTCTTTTTCCGGCAATAGTGATGTCGGAGACTTGGTGTGTTCGCGGATCCCTAATATTCACGGGACACTGGTGAGACGTCCGTATGAGAAAATGTCCACTTCATCGGTACCGCCGAATGCTGTGTCCCATCGCTCGTGCGCCGACTACAACACCACGTTCAAACTCACTTAACTCTTGATAACCTGCCATTGTAGCAGCAGTAACCGTTCTAACAACTGCGGCAGACATTTGTTGTCTTATATAGGCGTTGCCGACCGCAACGCCGGATTCTGCCTGTTTACACATCCCTGTAGTTGAATAAGCTCATACCAGTTTCTTTGGCGCTGCAGTGCACCTTGCGTTTGTCTGACTAGCAGCATTCCTCGCCAGCTGAAGCTGCTATCGCCTGAACGGGTTTATATCGACAGCAGGTCAATAGGCATAATGTACTGGCTGATCAATGTATCTCTAGTATTGTATGACGGTCTTCTGGTGTACTAAAATTGCTCTATCTTGTAAAACAATGTAGTCTCCCCAAGCCACCACACAATAACAGAACTTGGATAAGCGCAGAGAAAAGAAACTGTTGTCATTAAGTTGCACAGCATGCAGGGGGATTTGGGTGCGGACGTTGGTCCGGGGTATTACAAGCACGTTTGATCCTTTATTGTAGCTCGGTAAGAGTCGCACGAGGAAGTGACAGAAAAAACCACTGCGCGGTAGTGTCCTCTTTCTCGAATACAATTTCTGCTTTCTGACTGTTGTCATCAGTTTTGACACCAGACGAATCCACGAGAGGCCGAATGAGAGGCTTGCACCTTTTCATTACCAGAACTTCCTATGATTTTCTGATAATTATTTTTCTATGATACATGAGTAACTATGAAAATTATTGTAGGCTTAAGAAATGCACGAGCAGCTGTTTACTTTTCTTTATCAGTGGGCCTGGAACTTTACTCAAGTCGATAATTGTAAGGAGCAATCACACAGTTTCCGTTCGAGGACTCCGATGGGGGTAGGGTTACCATCCGTCCCGATATATCGGGACCGTCACCGTTATGGACCCTCTTGCCCCTACATCCCGGCAAGACCCAGTTTTGTCCTGTTTTTGCAAAATACTGTTACGAACTTGGCTCAAGTACCAAAGTAACGCCTTCGAAAGGTGGATTCACTTCTTAAGGAAACTGAAACTCCTAAACGCAAATGCCAACTGCTGAAATTATGCTGGTGTTTGTTTTCTATTCCAGCTCATAGTGCCACTGTGGAAACAGTAGTTTTGCTGATGGCACAGTAGACTGATGAAAGAAATCGACTGCTGCCAGGGCTGTGGAATCAATCTCACAGTGTCAGTTTACTTGCATGGAGTTTAATAAATACGTATAAGGGAAAATAGACTTGCTGAAAAAGGTGAAATCTTCCGAAAAATATGGTGTACCAACTACTGCTACCGCAACAAGTTTCACGTAATTGTGTTCTAAATAAAAAATTAAATTTAAAAAAATATTTACTTCATTTCTACACCCCCGTTTTAGAGTGTCTGGAAGAAGTCCCATCTAGATACGGCAATCCTAGATGCGGGTACCGTAAACTGGGAGAACTTTGCCAAGCAGGGCAACTTTGCTAGTTTTAGGGCGGGCGCACACTGCAGACTTTTTGTCGCGCATCTGTCTCGTTTTTTCCAGAGTCTATACATCATATGTAAAAGCGCACACGGAGCGATACGACAGCGACACAACTTCTCAGCCGCTCTGGCCGCCAACAGAAGGGCGACGTGCCGTCTCTGTTGTCTGCATCTGGAAACAGTATAGTTCGTAAAATGGCTGTTGTGAGGGATGAAGACATCGATAGTGAATTGCTCATAAATGAAGTAGAAAAGAGGCCTGCATTGTTCAATAAAACTGTAAAAAAAAAATTATTCTGAAGCTAATTTGAAAAGCAAACTATGGGAAGAAGTGTGTGTCAACGTGTGGAGAACCATCTGGGAACAACTCTCTACAGAACAAAGAAAAAACAAGCAGGTAAGTTTTTATTTTACAAAGTTGCTGTTATTGACATATTTTAACTGTGTTATCATATTACACTTCTTAATAATGTTTTGTGGGTAAAACAAGTAAGTTTTTCAATGTTGTTAAGTCGTAGTGAAATCAAGAGTCCATCGTACTGCCACGGAACAGATCCTCCAGGGGACGTAAAATAGGTTACAAAATAGTTGCGTGCTTGAGTAGCTCATATGGTAAGAGCACATAATGAGATAAAAAAAGATGGTAGAGCACTTGCCCGCGAAAGGCGAAGGTCCCGAGTTCGAGCCTCGGTCCGGCACACAGTTTTAATCTGCCAGAAAGTTACAACTTGTGTTTGGAAACATGATTAGACGAACTGAATTGCGTATTCGTATTCCGCCGGCGGCGGCCGTGTTGTGCGGACCTGCGGAGCGGCTGTTGCTGTGTTTGCGTTGTCACTGCGAGCGGCCGGCGCTGTGTGGTGAGTGTGCGCTTTCTGCGTAAGTTATAGTACACGATCACATTTCTAATATGAAATAATGGAACAAACAACGCGACGAGATACTTTGAAGTTGATTTTCGATCCGAACTACGCTCGACCGAAATCTTACGAAGTTGAGGCATTTATCGAAGAAACTTTTCAGATCAAAGTGGATGAATTGATTGGAATTCACCTGTCGATTGTCAGTCCGACTGTGTTCCTTAAGTTATCCAGTTCTGACAAGTGCGACCAACTTGTAGAAGCATGTGGTGGGGTGGCCAAATTCAGACGGACACGTAGGGCAGGTCACGGTTTCGGTTGTAGGGATGGGGATAAGAACGGTTCGAATCTTTGAGCCCCTCTTTGAAATAACGTCCGAGGAAATTAACAACAAACTGTTATCAACAATGTCGCAGAAAAATGGTCTAGCTTGTACAAGTATCCAGTATTAAATGAGGTCAGGCATCCCACCGTATCTCTGGATTGGTGGATATCGAGCGATCCTCATTTACGATGGTCAGCCGAGAACCTGCTCCGGTTGATGTTCGACCCAAGACGACCGCGCGCAGTGTGTTCAACGGCGTGTGACGCAACTGTCGACTGGGGAGCGAGACCTGCCTAGTCAGATGGCCACGCTACCCGTGACGTACGCCGCCGCAATTCGCGGTGACGTCGCCCCAGACATGTGTTTCGACAGGGCGGTAGTTGCTTATGCCGACGTTCCCGATGGTAGCGTAGCCATGGATACTAGCAGCACAGAAGGTACAGGTCCAGCACACTCACAAGACGAGGAAACTGACAGGCGTGCAGAACAAGACCAGGCTAAGACGGCAGAAGAAGGCATGTGCAAACCACTCGAAGAAGTCGGGCAACACAAAGACGATACGGTTGCCACGTCGGAGGATAATGACCAGCAGCCTACAACTGTTTCACCAACGAAACGGAAGAAACGTCGAATAGCCCGTCAAGGAGCAGCAGAAATAGCGCCAATCGTGCGTGAAAAGACGAAACAGATAGGCCAAGAACTGGCGGGGACGAACAGACAACTCCTCTGGAAGTTCGAACAACAAAAAAGAAGACCCGAAAGGAGGACACTGACCCCGACCGTGGAATCCACATTCCAGACAGTACAGCTAGTCCGAAGGACCCTCCACCTGTGCCAAAAACGGACACGCGGGAAGTTACGTGCACGCGAGACTGGGCGGATGACATGGAGGAGCAAAGCCTTGATGCAGAGATGGCTGACATAGTACAACATTCAGGACGGACGGCACCCGACCGTCGACAGGATGTGCCCACCCGGCAACAAACCACCATTAAAGACGCTCGTGCAGCAGATGATGATGCCGTCTTCTCCTAAGTGGAGCAAACATCCACTTCATCTGACAAACAATATCCCACCTGACACGGTATAGTCGACATGACGTCCATGCAGGCGTACGGAATTGCTACCTTGAACATAAATAAAATTAGCACCACCCTCAATCTGAGGAATCTCCAAGATTTTCTGTACGCCGCTTATGTTGACATCTTAATGCTGCAAGAAGTAACGGCTATCCGTTTGGACGACATGATTGGCTACAACGCCATCATCAATCCTGGCAATGACAATGGCCTCGGCACAGAGATTATGACTAAAGAGGGGATCCTACTCACAGACGTGGAGAAACTGCCGAATAGTAGAGGTCTCGCTGTCACGATAAACAACACCAGGTTTACCAACATATTTGCCCCGTCAGGAACTGGAAACAAGCGCCGCAGGGCCGAATTTTTCAAGGAGGACAGCGCCCCCCTTTTCGCGGTGCGATTTGAACAAACAATATTTGCGGATGACTTTAATTGCGTGCTGAGTCCCAAAGATCAGACGCCAAATTTTAACAAATCTCTGGAGCTGGAGAACTTCGTCAGAGACTTTAATCTGCTTGATACTTGGGAAAACATTTCAGCTAAACTGCGCGAAACCCGCAATAATAAAGACAATGAAAACTTACTCCCGCGAAAAAGTCGTCTGGCGGAAGCGGACATTAGACTTTTACTTCAGCTGTCTGAGAGACTTGTGCTTTCGGGATGCTACAGTCATAACAAATCATGGGCAGATCAACAGAGTAAAAGTAAAATTGCTCACCCTGCAGAGACAACATCTTGAAGGCCGTAAAATACGAACGCGTTTGCAGAACGGAACACAAGAAGAGACAACATCGATGTACCACATCCTCCAAGAGAATAAAAGACAAAAACGGAAAATTCTGACGGAGCTCAAAACTTCAAACGGAATACTCTTGACAGATCAAACTGCAATACGAGATGAGATCCATAAACACTTTAGTGAATTGCTGGCCAATACACAGACAGATGAAACACCGCAGCAAGCTCTTACTGCTACGACGACAGAGCGAATCACTCCAGGAGAAGCTGATGTGCTCGCAGCAAGAATAACGGACGAAGACGTCGAAGATGCCATCTCGAGGAGCCCAAAGAATAATTCACCTGGACCCGTTGGGCTACCCGCTGAATTTTATCAAACTTTTTGCGAACAGATAATTGCTAAATTGACACTCGTCTGCAGTGAAATAATAAATGCCGAAACTGACCTTCCGAAGGAATTCTGAGAAAGTGCAGTCGTCTTAGTCCCCAAAACACCAGGGGGCAAAACAGTGGAGAATCTTCGACCCATAACACTTCTCAATAGTGATTATAAAGTCTTCGCCCGTATCGTGATGCAAAGGTTCAATTCAGCTATTCGTACAGTGACAGGAGCTTACCAGAGAAGTGTGGGAAAGGATAGAACGATATTTCAGACCTTATGCGACTACAGAGACATTATAGCAATATCGGAAGCCTTCAACATTCGCTGTGCTCTGATGTCGCTTGGCTTTGAAAAAGCTTTTGATAAATTTAATCATTCGTATCTGTTCCGGTGTATGACATCCATGCACTTCCCACAGAAAATTATAGCCTCCGTGGAAAACATACTGACGAATAGCACGTCAAGAATCAGTGTCAACGGACAACTCAGTCGCCCGATCAATATTCATAGTTCGGTACGACAAGGTTGCCCCATGTCCATGAAGCTTTTTGCGATTGCGCTTGAACCTCTCTTAGTATCCCTGACTCGGGAACTCCGTGGACTACATATACACGGACAGAAGATCATATGTCAAGCCTACGCGGACGATGTAGGGGCACTTGTGACTGACGAAAGAGAGCTGGACACAGTACTTGAACTTGTGGCGACCTACGAACTGGCGTCAGGAGCTACACTCAATCGCAATAAATCTGGTATTATGAATCTTGGTCGGGGTATAGAGATCAGAGGCTCTCAATTGCAGTAAATTACTTGCCACATTACGAGCAAGCATACAACAACACAGCTTCCGTAATTTAAATGCAATACAAAAAGTGCAACTAGCCGAAACCTATATAACTTCCAAAGTCAACTATGTTGCTCAAGTGCTCCCTCTGCCACGAACCATAGCACACCAAATGCAAGCAGCGCTTGGTTATTTTGTCAGCAGAGGTCAGATATTTAAGGTATCATGTGATACCTTGACGCTACCGACGTGCAATGGCGGGCTGCATCTGACAGACATCTACCTTAAGGCGCAAGCGCTATACGTTCGCAAAACTTATAAACTGTGGCAACGATCACCGCGGACCTTAGTGACTCATCTCTTACGTGAAATCACCCCAGTCAGCAGAGATCCACCAATCGATGTGCATCACACCTCACACGAGCTGTACCACTATAAACATTTTCTTGTGGAATACAGCTATGTACGCCATAGAATACCGCAGAAGGACATATATCAGATTAAGGAGGTTTACAACACATTGCTGGAGGGAAAACTGCCCAATCGAATAGAAAACAAGTTTCGACATTATGATTGGAAAAACATATGGGAAAACAAATCTGACCCCCATCTACCATCCAATGTGTGATCGACGTGGTACCTCGCAGTCAATAGAAAAATCCCCACCAACTCCAAATTGCACGCGATACATCTGGCACACACACCAAACTATTCCAGCTGCACTGTCATCGACAATGACGAACATCGCTTCGTCTGTGGCGATGTGAAAGACGTGTGGACTCTCTTCAGGCAAAAACTAGCAGATGTGTTCCGCACGTCACCTAGCACGATTACACCGACACACGTTCTTCTGCCTGATGACGTGCCATTTCCTAACACTAAAAGAAGGTCGGCCAACTGGCTCAAAGGACTGACAGTCCATTTCATCTCAACGGCTATGACAAAGAGTAAAGCAGATTAATGGATGTACCTGGTGACAGAACATCAAAAGCTCGAACGACAAAAGAAATACAAAGAAAATTACGCAATTTCTTGAACCAAACATTGTCATAGAGACACAGCTGAAGAACGATCAAACGATATTTTGTTCAATCTCAGGATTCCTTTTTTTCTTTATGAAATTATTTATTAAGTTTCTCATTCATTTTTCGTCAAGAAGTTGGCTATTTCGTTTCCTTTTTGCCCTAGTGTAGATGCACAATTAGGTTGCTGACGCAAACAAGAGACGCCAGCAGGCTGAAGTACGCCTGGCTCTCCTACAAGAATCGCTCCCGCACAATGGCGGAAGAATGTAGGGAACCTATTTTCTTTCCACCACCCCGAAAGAAGGGATTTTGTTTACTTGTATACATTTACTTCTTCAGTCAACTCGCTCTTATGGAACAAACATAGCACAGAAGCTAGCCGAAGAAGGCACAAATGGCGAGCGGAAAGACGGTCTGTAGGGGAGGAAGGAGGCTCGGAAAAAAAAACCACTTGTGTTTGGAACCATGGTTAGACGAACTGAATTGCGTATTCAACAACAGGGGGGCACTTTCAACATTTAATGTAAAAATTTGTAGGTAAAAATGAATATTCCATAAATTTACATACTTGTATTTCACTTAGTTTCATTTCGGTATATTCACTGCGGTATACGGCACGCGCGGCTAACAATCATACGGCATTGCGGAGAGACTTTTTGAACATCTCGTACAATGCAGTAATTTCTGAAGGAAGCTGCGTAAATATTCAGTCAGATGTTGATAAGATTTCAAAGTTGTGCAAAAATTGGCAACTTGTTATAAATGTTCAGAAATGTAAAATTGTGCACTTCACAAAACGAAAATAACGTAATTCCTTATGACTATGACATGAATGGACCACTCTTGGAATCGACCACCTCATACAAATACCTTGGTGAAGCACTTTGTACGGATATGAAATGAAAAGATCACATAGGCTCAGTTGTGGGTAAAGAAGGCGGTAGATTTCGGGTTATTGGTAGAATACTGGGAAAGTATAATCAGTCTACAAGCGAAATTGCTTACAAATCACTCGTGCAACCCACTCTAGAATATTGCTCAAATGTGTGGCACCCGTACCAGATAGGACTCACAGGGGATATTGAATGTATACAAAGAAGGACAACATGAGCGACCAGTGGTTTCTTTGGGAGAATGTTACAGTGACTCTGAAATGGCAGACTCATGAAGATAGACGTAAACTGTCCCGAGAAAGTCTACTAACAAAGTGTCAAGAACTGGCTTTAAATGATAATTTTAAGAATATATTACAACCTCCTTTGTATTGCTCACATAGAGATCGTGAGAACAAGATTAGAATAATTACAGCACGCACAGAGGAATTCAGTCATTCTTGTCGCACTCCATACGTAATGAATGGGAAGGAACTCTACTGACTGGTACAGTGGAACTTACCCTCTGCCATTCGCTTCACAGTGGTTTGCAGATTACAGTACTCTGCCATGCGCTAGATGTTACACAACTAAAGCTTGGAAAGTTTGTTGAGGTAAAATCATTGACAAAAAAAATGTCGAGCCTTTTCTTGGTAAACTTATTCAGTTCTACACAAATGAGGAGTTCGAGGCGTTGTAATTTTGTGCGACAAACAGGGGGGAAATTTCTACTTCCCAGACGTGCCAGATGAAGCTTCTCTGAATGTAAAACACATTGTGCACATAATTAATACTCTTTGCAATTAAAACTGAAACACATTTTTCTTTTCTGGGTAAAATGTAAGCTAATGTGTAAACTGAAATTATCTGGCAGATTAAAACTGTGTGACGGACCGAGACTCGAACTCGGGACCTTTGCCTTTCACGGGCAAGTGCTCTACCATCTTTTTTTTATCTCATTTGGTTCTATATTGTTCGTTGCATTTGTTCGGGGCGGATGTCCGATGACACCCGTTCAGGTTCTTCGTTGATCCGTTCACTCAGGTTTTTTTGTTACAGAGGGTAGCTAAACCTATATTTTTTTAATAAAATAATTCAGTTTGTTCGTTTTAGTTCGCTGCATTTGCTCGGGGCGGTCGTCACAAGACACCGGTTTCAGTTCGTCGTTGTTCCATTAACTCAGTTTTTTTATTACAGAGAGCAGCTAACCCTCTGACAGAACACGCTGAGCTACCGTGCCGGCTAGCACAGCTTCACTTCTGCCAGTGCCTCGTCTCCTACTTTCCAAATTTTACAGAAGTTCTCCTGCGAACCTTGCAGAACTAGTACTCCTGAAAGAAAGGATACTGCGGAGGTATGTCTGTGCCTAACCATGCCTCCGCAGTATCCTTTCTTTCAGGAGTGCTAGTTCTGCAAGGTTCGCAGGAGAGCTTCTGTAATGTTTGGAAAGTAGGAGACGAGGTACTTTCAGAAGTAAAGCTGTGAGGATTGGGTATGAATCGTGAGTCAGATGGTAGCCGGCACGGTTAACTCAGCGTGTTCGGGCAGAGGGTTAGCTGCCTTTTGTAATAAAAAAAGAAAAACCTGAGTTACTGGATCAACGACGAACTGAAACGGGTGACTTGCGACGTCCGCCACGAGCAGATGCAACGAACGAACGCCGACAAAATGAGATAAAAAAAAGGTAGTGTACTTGCCTGCTAAAGGCAAAGGTCCCGAGTTCGAGTCCCGGTCCGGCAGACAGTTTTAATCTGCCAGTGAGTTTCATATGTGCGCACACTCCGCTGCAGAGTGAAGATCTCATTCTAAAAACATCCCCCAGGCTGTGGCTAAGCCATGTCTCCGCAATATCCTTTCTTCAAGGAGTGCTAGTTTTGCAAGGTTCGCAGAAGAGCTTCTGTGAAGTTTGGAAGGTTGGAGACGAGGTACTGGCTGAAATTAAGCTGTGAGGAAGGGGCCAGAGTCGTGCTTCGGTAGCTAAGGTAGTAGACCACTTGCCCCACAAAAGACAAAGGTGACGAGTTCGAGTCTCGGTCTGGCACACAGTTTCAATCTGCCACGAAGTTTCATATCAGCGCATACTCCGCTGCACAGTGACAATCTCTTTCTGGTAATGTGTAAACTGTTTTCAATGCTTTAAACTCCTTTTTCTGTAATATTTTGGTGATTTCCTCTGATTTTAACACAGTAACAAAACATGCAGAAGAAAACAAATGTGATAGAGTTGTTCCACTTTACGGTACATAAGCATCAACATTTAGGCAAGGGATTAGTGTGGCATTCGTGTCATTCTGTCGTGTGCGTGATAAATGCAGAAACTATGGCGACTTTGTTACCAAATGCTGCCAAACAAAACCAACGTGCTGTTATTTTTTTCCTTGGCTGCCAAAAAACAAACACCTTTAGACATCCATCGGAGGATGAAGAATATGTAAGGGGCAAGTGACGTCCCCTAGGAAGCCCTTTAAAAATTAAACTAAATCCATACCAGTAGTTTAAACGTGAAGTGTCAAGAAAGTACAAAACTGAGTATATACAAGAGTTGGAACTTGAATAGTGATAACTATTTATTTACAGGTCGTACAAAATACATACGTGTTTCAAAGTTTTACTGACCTTCAAAGAAGTCACGAGCATCGTGTAGGCCTATAACCCTCTGCCAGCAATGTGGAAGTCATTTTTGGAACACAACCTACGACCAGCTTAAAGACATAAGTGATGAAAGTTTCTGCAGGACCTGACCATTATTTTGCAAGACAATGCTCAAGCACGTACAGTGCAAGCTGTTACTGATTTGTTTTACTGATGCGGCTACTAAGTGCTATACAACCTACTGTACTCCCCTGACTCAAGCCCTCGTAAGTTCAACAGAATTGCTAATCCTGTGATAATATACGGTGAAAACTTAATTTTACCTTTTCATATTCAAAACCTCTCCCTCCCTGTGGAAATATTTAAGTGAAAAACAATTATTTGAAGTGAGTTGTGTAGGAGATTGCCCATCTAGCTTTCTTGTGTCGTAATGGCGCAGGCGGCCATTACGTGGAATTCAATTAAAATATTAAAAATTCGCCTTCACCCTCAAGTTAATATAATAAATTGCTGGAATACTGATAATGGTTTTCAAGCATACCCATTTTTACTAATACTTGTGCCTGGGTAACAATATTGATTATCGTCGGCGTATATGTAAGCCGCATATACGAGAGTGCAAAATATACGCGATGCCAACAGTGTATAAAATATCCTTTACAGTTTTCCCAACAACCCCTATCACATCTTACATTAAAATCGAAACAGTTTAATACCAAAGAAGGGAGAGGGACGATGTAAGTGGCGCTCTAACGCGCGGCTCGAATCTCCGCAAAATATAAAGTTGAATATAAATTATTATTTTAGTCTATTGTATTGTATTTTTCTTGCAATGTAATTAATTGATAAATGTTTCTTTCCACATGTTCATCATTTTGCTTGATTGGATAATTAAAATCTCAAAACCTGAGAGGAAATTATAACGTCAAGCAATAATACGAGGGTTGGAACTTAAATAGTGGCAACTATTTATTCACAACCGATACAAAAGAGTTTCATGGTTGCACCTGTTACTGTCCTTCAAAGTAGTCACCAGTGTTGTGTAGAACCCGTTGCCAGCCATGTGGAAGGCGTAGTATATCGTTATCAGAGCCTGATGGTGCGAATGGAGCGCTCTATAAAGTTATGGTGATTCTCGTTACGACTGTGATGGTGTTATCCAAACACAGTACGTTCCTCCACGGCAGACCGTCAATGCACAGTATTATTGTTCGTTTTTGGAGTATCACCTGCAACCAGCTTTGCGAAAGAAGCGGCGACACTTTCTGCGCAACCCACCCACCACTTTGCACGACAATGCGCGGGCGCAAGCTGCGGCTGCTCTGTTCGGTCATTAGGACTGGGAAGTACTGTGCCATCCACCATACTCCCCGGACTTACGTGAATTTTATTTGATTCCGAAGATGAAGGAACTACTTCGTGGCATTCGCTTCAGAACTGTTCCAGAGATTCGCCAGGCAGCAGACCGCTCCATTCGCACCATCAACAGAACAGGCTCTGCTAACGGTATACTACGCCATCCACATCGCTGGCAACGGTTCTACACAACGCTGGTAACTACTTTGAAGGACAGTAACAGGTGCGAACGTGTAACTCTTTTGTATCGGTTGTAAATATAACAGTTGCCACTGTTTAAGTTCCGACCCTCGTATACCTGGACAAGGATACATAACATACAACCTGAACCTATATCTAAATGTAACTAAGCCAAGGACAAGTGTGTGTTTCCTTTGGTTTTCTGTGCTGATAGGTCACAAGGGCACTTTGATATCTCATGGCACATTTTATTATTGTGATTTAGGTATTGTTTTGTATGTGTGTTGTGTATTCGTGTGAAGTTTCAGTTAAGATTTTACTCGCAGCCGAAATAACAGCTGGCGCAACAATTGACTGCTCAGTTTCCAACCACGGTTAGCACGAAAAAGGCTGCATTTACTTATACTATGCATCATAACAGAACTAGATAGCAATCGAGAAAGGAATCAGTATACTCCGATTCCGAATCTCTTAATAATATACAAGAACTACCACTTGAAAGTAGTGAGTTAACTGAAACCCTATCAGCGGAAATTATGATAAGATCAGAGTCAGAGCAATTGATACACAACGAAAAGATTATCTCGGCTGACGACAATTAATAAGTCGGCAGTATCGACCTCTGCAGAGGCAAGGTCAAACACTACAGTATTGAAACTATCACCGGCAGGAATGCCTAGTGATGATTTGTTTACAATGTTCTTTCAGAAGTTACTAGAAAACGAGAAAGAACTAGATAAAGCTATGCTTGAACACTTTAATGAACTACTTTGAGACCAAAGAAGGAGAATGCGAAGAAGAGTTATCTCGCAAAGAGAAAGAACATGAGACAAGAGGCCAGGGAGAAAATAAAGGATGAGAACATCATCCGTCAATTAAATGAAATTCTAACAAAGCGTGACGAAACTCTGTCAACATACCTAGACGAGCAGCTAGAAACTCTTAAAACCGAAATCACTGCTATGAAGGAAGTGTATAGTGGCTTACCTGAATCTGAATCTAAGGTTATTAATGATGTTAAGAAGTACCAGGATGCACAAAACGCCCTGGACACTAAAGTATAGTGATAAATAAATTAGACCAGCTTTTTTTAGAATTAACTGAGCAGTCGAGGAGCACTTGAAGGCTCAATCGGAAAAAATTAAAATCGTAATAACTGAGTGGTTGGAGCAGAAGATTGTAGAGATTAAGGAACATGTGACCACTGAGCTACAAAATAGGTACAAAAGGCCACAAACGAAGCTGCATTCGGCAGTGGCGAACCCGCAAATGAACTGCGAAACGAAATAAGCCAGATTTCATACACCTTGGCGGAGGAACTTCCGCAATGGCAAAGACTGCTAGAATGCAGTTAGTCTAGTGTGCAAGATACCGAGCGAAACGTGAATCGAGGTCATAGGGGTTACAGAAACAATTGTTTATCAGTCAACAACTTTCCGTGAATGAAGTGTTTACAAACTTGCTCTAGAGAGGATACCAGCGGTAGCTGCCGAACAAAAGCCGAGCTACACTGAGATTAAACTGCAAGAAAGCCTCGTAAAACACAGGCACTTTCAGACATTTTCTGCTGATAAAACGACAGTATATTAGGACATTTTCATTAAAAATTTTAGACACATTTTGCCCAAGCTTTGGACAGAGCGACAAAAAATACAGTTTGTGACTTCACATATTATAGGTGAAGTGGCTCTATGAGCCATAGAGACAGCGGACAGCTGTAAAACACTCGAAGAATTTGGGAAATTTTTTTAGCAAAATATAGGAGTACTTGTACCCAAGAACGTCCAAGACAAGAGGTTTACAATCCTACCATGTAGAACCCTAAATTAGGAGCATGAGAAAATACATAGAGAGTTCTGTTTGTAAGACTCGTTACTGAGACGAACCCACGAAAACGAGAGAAGTGTTAAGAATATTAAAACCGAAATTATCTATTCCAGTCAGAGAGCAGTTAGTTAACTTCTCTGAAGATGACTTGGAAAATTTGTAGCCATCATGGATTCACTAGATTTGATCCACAGAGATAGAAGAATGGTTAGCTCCAGTAACTGTAGGTACCCTCCGCAGAACGGCGGAAATAATAATAGTGAAAACGGCAATGATAACGGAAGCAGAAAAAGGAATGGCAATGGTAACGGAAGCAGAAAAAGGAAAGATTACCGTGAGTATATGGACCATAATAACGGTGGTTATGTCGGCCAGAGTGGCCGAGCGGTTCTAGGCGCTACAGCCTGTAACCGAGCGACCGCTACGGTCACAGGTTCGAATTCTGCCTCGGGCATGGATGTGTGTGATGTCCTTAGGTTAGTTAGGTTTAAGTAGTTCTAAGTTCTAGGGGACTGATGACCTCAGATGTTAAGTCCCATTGTGCTCAGAGTCATTTGTACCATTTTGAACGGTGGTTATAGGTAACCACAACAGAATGCGGCGCATTCGAACTCAAATGGGAAAGGGAATTTCAACAATCAGCACGGAAATATTGGGAAGAGACGCGGAGACATCGTGGGCACTACAATCCCAGCTTCCAACCTCCTAAAACTTGTCGATCTAATGCCGACAGGTGGGCTAACCAACAGGCGGCTCAGCCGAGTCAAAATTATGGGCCACTTGACGGAAACATTCAGTGCGAAAGTAATTCCGAACACTATAATGTGCAGAGACAAAACAGTCGTATGATGCAGCAGCGTCAGGATCAAGGAGTTAGGATAGCCGAGGTTGTGGACGAAAGCCAACCCAGCCCGCACGCGTCTTTAAACTAAAGTCGAACACCCCATGGACTCCGGTATTGGTCAAGGAGAAAAGTGAAGACACTTATATAAACTCTGTAAATATGTTGCGTTACAACAGCGGCCAGGATATGTGCAGTGAACTATGCGCTGAGCCGAAAATTTGAAATAAGACAGGTAAATCCGTTGTACAAGCTGCAGTGCACGCGAAAATAGGCAATGTACCGTTGACTGTGATCTTGGACACAGGAGCAACGACAAGCGTTATGAGTAAATATTATGTCGGGTACGCAAGATATCATCATTTCCAGTTCAAGGGTGTAAAGTGGCAGGAGCTATTAGTTCCAAGTCGCAGGTGGTCAAAACACAAACATAGGTGACTATGGAGCTTGAAGTGCACGTTCCTGGTGATAAATAATTTATCCCAATCCTGGATTGGGATTTCATCAGAGGAAGGAACGCAACGATCAACCTCTCGCACGGAACCTGTACTGTGGGCAATGTAGGAAAATAGAGTCGTGCTGGAATTATTTACCACAGAGGAGATAGATGGCAAGCACTGCCATAGTATTCGTATTGAGTATACCCGACATCAAATATTATTTCTAGACAGTAATTACCTACTCAGGAGTACTGTACTTCACGCCTTAGTCAAACCGACGAGGTAATTGCCACAAAAGAGCTGATTCTGCACAATGTAGTCGAATCGGAGTGCCTAGATATGAAGCAGCAGAGTCAATTAATGGATTTACTTAGTTAGTATGTATACGAAAGTATTTTCTGAAAAACCGGGAACTATAAAAGACTACGTATGTAACACGGAGGTGTACGCACATGAAACATTCTGCCGCGCTAACATATTCCGTCCCTTGTACGAAGAGGGAAGCTGCAATAATGGACATTAGGAAGAGGATCGAAAGGGATATAATAGAGCCTTCCTATTCTTCGTATAGTAGTCCACTGTTGACAATAACAAAGCTAGATGGTATTGTGATGCTGGTTCTGGATGCGAGAGTTATTAGTAGGATAATCATACCGGTACGTAGAAATTATCCGTGGGGTCAGCAACCAGACAACATAACTGTCAAAGTCTTATATCCCTTTAAAGATTTAAAGAAGTTTATTGAATAACGTTGTTTATTTGTACAGAAACGTATTCTCGTTTTTTTCCCTGTTCAGATCTTTAGTATGTAGGTAGTAGATTATAAGCTTTTCGTTTCACGTGATGTAAAGTGTGAAGACAGTGTGCCCTGGGGGCAGCTCAAGAAATAATTAGGCCATTTGAGCAACGATTATGAAAAGTTTTATGTAATATTGCGTATAGGAACAGAGATGCATTCAATGCTATTTGTTTAAAAATGAAGATTGGTGATGGTTAATCCAGTTTTAAATTCAGGTTTAGAGTTCATTGTGTGCAAGGTGCACCACGGTACATCAAGGTCTGAATTTCTTTTGAACTTGAGACAAAGTCTGTGCTTACCGAATGTGAATGACAGATTTACCAGTTAACTTTCGTGCGTCTAATGCTGTCCTCGCGACAACAATATTTCGTATTCAAGAACTGGTAATTGGCTTCCGTGATTGCAGGAACACACACAAACTGGTGTCCTCTACACCTAATCGCACTTAAAGATCATGAAAAACAACACACCGGGATTTGTTTGGTAAAAAGTCCAGCCAGAGCCTTGTTTGACAAGAATCCAGATGGTCAATTGATCATAACTCATGGAGTGGAGATGTACATACATGAGCTAATGTAAGCAAAATATGTGTCTGTAAAAGGGCTATGCATGCATCTCTATTATTAACCCATCAAACAGTAACGTAAAAATGAAGAAGGTGTGCACATAGTGTAAACCTTAACAGACTATATAAGTATGTAAAAAGATGACAGATAAACTGTACGTTCAATAAACAATGAACCAAGAGTGCTACGTCAGTGCTGTTAATCAAAAACATGACAGTGATAGTAGGACTACCCGCTGAATACGATGCATTTTGAACAGCAGCGTAGCGAATGTGTGAAGACTTGCGGGGACGACTGTAAAACACTGAAAGCGCGGCGGATTTGCGTGAGCTGCTAAATAAACGCGTCGAGCTTGTATTAATAAATACGCAAACATTTTAAACTAAAGTAAACATTTCTGCAGCAAATAGGGCAATGCAAATACTTGCAGCCGCTGTAAGACATGAATATGTCTAATTTAACTAAAGACAGTGCGAACTGTGAATTTAACCCTAGGACGCCTAAGGGAGGGGTTCGTTGAGCCCACAATTTTTTTTATGTCCCCTGCTTTTGCCCAAGTAACTTTCATACTACATATTCCCTTTGAGTTATTGTTTGTTGGCTATTTTATGAAACGTTAGTGTCAATATATTTTATAGAATATTCCTGCTTTGAAAGAAAAAATAAATAAACTTATTATGGGTCCAACAAACTCCCTCCCCCCCCCTTAGGCTTCCATGCTGTAGAAAATTTCCCTTAGTAGGATTTCGTATTTCTCATCTCTACAACAATGCAAGTTAATTTCTTGTTGATTGGTATTATTGATATTCACAACAATCGGTTTACTTTCAGAGGAAGTGATTGTTGATGTCAGCCAGCTGTTGTTTATCTTGTAAACGTGCAGTGAGTTAGTGCAGTTCCGAACACGTAGGCCTCCAGTAACATTGGTGTCCTACACAGCAAAAACGAAACAAAGTAAAAACTTACTGATGTCAACAATGCACCAAGATAAAGGCACTGTTGGAGGATAGTAAAATAAAATCGAAATAAATGCATATTATAATTCCACCAAAGGTGGAATTGATACCATTGATCAAATGGCGTGTATGTACACCTGCAAGAGGGGAACAAAGAGATGGCCTCTACCTGTATTTTACTCTCTCATCGACATTTGTGCTATCAATGCAACCACCATATTTATCCAGCAACATCCAAGATGGAATGAAAAGAAACACAACAAACGGCCGGCCCCGGTGGTCTCGCGGTTCCAAGGCGCGCAGTCCGGAACCGTGCGACTGCTACGGTCGCAGGATCGAATCCTGCCTCGGGCATGGATGTGTGTGATGTCCTTAGGTTAGTTAGGTTTAAGTAGTTCTAAGTTCTAGGGGACTAATGACCACAGCAGTTGAGTCCCATAGTGCTCAGAGCCATTTGAACGATTTTTTTTTGAAGAACAAACGGAAACTTTATCTTCTGCAAGCTAGGAAGGAACTAGTGAAATTGCAGGTAGAAAAAAGAAGTGCCAATGGAAGTGAGTAATCTAACCAAATTGTTCAATCAGTGGAGACTATTCTACAAAAGAAAATCAAAGAAGGGACAACAAAAGCACGTCAGTCTCCTGCAGGGAAAGGTCGGTGTCATATTTATGTAAGAAAAGTTAAAACAAAGAAGCAGAAGTACAAAAATCTAAGTAAACTAAAACAGTATTGTGGACAGTGTCATAAACATGTGTGTAACACACATTCGGAAAAAATTGTGAAGTGTATCTCATGCCTTGAAGTTGAGAACTCAGAGTAGTCTATTGTATATAAACGCATCTGTATATTGTATTGCAATATGCCAAATTTTTAATTCACTCAATCCAATATTTATAACAATTAATTTATAAGCCGTTTAGTTAAAATACATAAACCATTTTGAAAGTTGTAATTTTTCGTCAGCAAACTTATTTAATACCTGTGGGCTCGCCGAACCCCCCCCCCCCCCCCCCCCCCCCCCTAGGCATCCAAGTTAGAGAAAAAAGGCTTGGGCGTCCTATGGTTATTTTTACGTGCGTTCATGGTGAACTAATGTGATTCTGCAGACGACTTCCATGAACAGGATAAACTGGCGATATTTCTACAAATACTTCAAATACGGCACGAAAAACTTCACACACATATGTGCTAGACATCTTGTATGCGACAATGTACTAATTAGTGAGACCTTTCCAAAGGACATTAAGTTATGAACGACTTCTGATGCCGCTTTGGAAAATTTTCGTGTTTGCGATCCATGTCGAGTTGCTGCCAGTCTCCAGGAAGCAATGGCGAGTTCTTGCAACTCATCCGGAGGCTGCGTTCCTGATACTGCGAAGCCATCGTCATACGCTGTCTGCGCTGAGTTTGCTGTCCCAACAGACGGCGGCTCAACCACCAGTGGGCGCCGCCGACCACACCCAGCTCATCGATGCCTTCCGCCATCGACCACATACCGGTCATCGACACCAGACACCGTTGAGCGCACAGTCCGGTCATTAAAGTCACTTACCAGCGAACGCATCTGGTCATTCACGCCGCCTGTTACCGAAGCGACGACGTCGATATTTCAGTTGTTTTCAGTTTTAACATACATCAAAAACAGCTTTGCATCACTCCGGTTCCCTTAACTCCTGAAGGTATATGTTGACTGTGGATATTGTATCACAGACACAGTCCCTTTGACTGTTCAGAGATGTAACTAAACTCGCCGAAAGATGTAAAGAACCATGTATCAGCAGCGCCTATTAAACGTAGGGGGTCCGACAGCCGATCAGTTCCAGTCATTCCACGAGGAAGGAGGTACACGGCTCGTGTTGTCTGTAGTTCAACCATGCCTAGACGGTCAATACCGCGGTTCGATCTTGTCCGCGTTGTTACTTTGTGCCAGGAAGGGCTCTCAACAAAGGCATCTCGGAGTGAACCAAAGCGATGTTGTTCGGACATAGAGCAGATACAGACAGACAGTAACTGTTGATGACATGCCTCGTTCAGGACTCCCAAGGGATACTACTGCAGTGGATGACCGCTATCTACGGATTATGGCACAGAGGAACCCTGACAGCAACGCCACCATGTTGAATAACGCTTTTCGTGCAGTCTCAGGACGTTGTGTTAAGACTCAAACTGTACGCAATAGGCTGCATGATGCACAACTTCACTCCCTACGTCTTTGCAACCACGACACCATGCAGTGCGGTACAGATGGGCCCAACAACATGCCGAATGGACTGCTCAGGCTTTTGTTCTTTGGGGCCTGTAGTGCAAAATATGTCTTTTATTGACATGATTATTAGGCAAAAACATAAATTAGGCAAAAACATAATTAGAAACAAACCTATATGAAAATAATAATAATAAACAACTGAATTTCACACATCACTTATTTGTAATGGTAACTATTTAAACATGTAACATCGCTAACCCACTGTTCAAATGGCTCTTAGCACTATCGGACTTAACATCTGAGGTCATCAGTCCCCTAGAACTTAGAAATATTTAAACCTAACAAACCTAAGGACATCATTCACATCCATGCCCGAGGCAGGATTCGAACCTGTGACCGTAGCGGTCGCGCAGTTCCAGACTGAAGCGCCAAGAACCGCTCGGCCACACCGGCCGGCGCTGACCTACTGTCATCCAACTGTCAGAAAAGTAGCATATTTGGAAAACAAGTGACATCTGATATACATCTCCACTCTACTCCTGGGAGAAAGTAATAATTCCAAAACAGACAGGACATGACAGCAACGATGTTACGTGTAAGGTAAAATATCTAATGATATATTATAAATTTTCAGATCATAGTAAAAAAACCATTTTATTAAGGCCATCGCGTGTCTATGTAGTTACAGAGCATCTGATGATGTCAATTTGCCGAAATGGGCTCATTTTGAATGAGATAAAATATAAACGATTTACATAGCATTTTAGCTGGATATTATTCATAAATAATCACGTCATTCTGTGGGCTCCAAAAAACAAAAACTTATGTACTTCAATGTCATACAGCTGTATGGGGAACTTATTGAAATATGTACGGATAAGAATAAAAATGGTAAAAGTCATAAAATGTGTAAAATTCAACAAGGTTTGTTTAAAGAAAAAACTCCTCCCAGCCCACGTCAACATCAAGATTTGAGCAGAACCAAGCCTGGTACCTCACATCAGACAATATGGAGCAAAATTATGGATCCAACAAGAAATTAACAGTAAACTATCTTATAAGGAACACCTAAATCAAGATATGTATGTCGCTTACCTGAAATAAAGTAACAATACTACTCCATTAATTTTTGATACCGTGTCACATTTCACATAACATCAGCACCCAGATCAGATCCAGACACAAAAGTAAAATCAGACGCCTCATAGACAAACAATATTGCATTGTCTAAACTAATGACATAATCTCTCCTTTCAATTTTCATAAAAAAGCCATCAATATGATTGAAATCACTTTCAATGACCAAGAACAAAACTTATTGGATAAAGGATTAAAGTATACTATCAGACCTAGATTCCACCATAGTGTTTAAAAACAACTAATACCATCTGCAAAAGTAGCGCTAGACTTAGCAAACTTACCCATAAAATAGCAGAATGAAATTACTAACAAAATAGCAAATGCAACAGAAAGAGAGCTCAAAATCAGGAAAAGCTATAATACCTATTCAGACAAGAAATTAACGAATAACAATTCCTTAGCAATTAAGTCAGATAAAGGCAATAGTTTAGTTATCATCAATAAAAATGACTACACACAAAAAGTTGACGATTTCTTTGGTAGCAATGGTATCACACAAATCAAGAGAAACCCCACTAACAAATTTTAGCCCACACTACGAAAACCATAAGAGCATGTCATACAATACTTACAGAGTATGAAACAAGGACATGTATACCCATGAACCCCAGAACATCAAGGCTCTGGGGGCACCCTAAGAGACATAAACAGTTCGTTCCTAATACGTCCTGTAGTAGACAATGTTAACAGTCCCACACATTACATAAGCGAAACTAAACAACCTCCTTAATACCTTTTACACATGCAACAAAAAATATGCATAACGAATTCTAGAACATAAGCTAAAAAAAATCAAGGACATAAAAATGACCTCAAATGCAAGATTTGTATCTTTTGACATTACTAACCTATACACCAACATCCCGATCCATGAAAAAAATAGATATCATAGAATAAAACCTACTCAAGTACAAAAAAATCTCAGTACAAGGCACTACAGAAATTTTGCAACTAACAAAACTTGTCTTTCACCAAAATTACTTCGAGTTCGATAATAAAATGTATGCACAGAAAGATGGAGTCGCAATGGGACGTAGCATTGCTGGTACCATAGCTGACATATTCCCTAACAGCTTGGAAGAAAAAAATTTTGGAACAAAAAACACAACTAATCAAAAAAATCATACACTATTACAGATATGTAGACGACATTTTAGACGAAATACATAAAGCACTGAATCAATTACACCCTAAAATGAAATTCACCATAGAATATGAAACTAACAAAACAATTAACTTCCTCAACTATTAAGAACACTAACAACGAACATTGCTTCCAAATTTACAGAAATCCTACCACAACAGACTGTATTATCAATGCACACTCATGTCATCCAAAAGCCCACAAACTCGCATTCTTCCACACAATACTGAACAGATTAATAAACTTACCACTAGAAGACGAAGCAATCCCGAGGGAAATAAAAATCTTAGAATACATAGCCCAGCAAAACGATTATGACCCCAAAATTGTAACACAATTATACCACAATAAAACACAACTTGAAAGGCACAATATACATAAAGAAAATACATACAACGAAAAGGAAGAAAACAATATACGTAACCACGACCTATCTAGGAAACATCTCGAACAAAATTAACAAATCATTCAACAAAACCGACATCGCATTTGCATTTCAAAACACACACAACCTCGAACACAAAATTCACAAAGGCAGCTCGAAAATTCCCATACACAACAATCCCGGCGTTTATAAAATTTCATGTATCACTACGTAAAACCCATAAACGAAGCGATAGAAATCCTCCATATAAAGCAAAAGGGAACATTTTTGAACATCCTTCAGGAAATAGGGATATATTCAAATGCATACAGCAACCCAACAAATTTACTGAAGGAACAAACCGACCTAAGCACAAAAAGGGCATAGAAAACTTTATTCACAAAATAAGTCGGGAAAACGGGTAAAATAACAATATCAGTGACTCTAAACAACACATATCCATAGTAACAGCGATAACATGAGTAGTGTAAAACAGATACAGAACACCAACATAAATCTTAGACAACAATTATTACGAAAAATGAAACTAAAACTAACTTTAGGCAAAAACATAATTAGAAACAAACCTGTACGAAAAAAAAATAAACAACTGAATTTCACACATCACTTATTTATAATGGTAACTATGTAAACATGACCCACTGTCATCCAACTGTCAGAAAAGTAGCATATTTGGAATACAAGTAACATCTGATACACATCTTCAGCTCTACACCTGGGAGAAAGTAATAATTCCAAAACAGGCAGGACAAGGCAGCAACGGTGTAAGGTAAAACACCTAATGATATATTATAAATTTTCAGATCACAATTGCAAAACCATTATATTAAGACCATCGCTTATCTATGTATTTACAGAGCACCTGACGATGGCAATTTGCCGAAATGGGCTCATTTTGAATTAGATAAAATATAAACAACTTATATAGCAGTGCAACTTGATATTATTCATAAATGATCAGGATCGCTCAGATTGGCATCACGTTCTCTTCACCATAAGTGTCGCCTTTAGCCTTCAACCAGACAATCGTCGGAGACGTGTTTGGAGGCAAGTTGGTCAGGCTCAACGCCATAGACACACTGTCCAGCGAGTGCAGCTGTTTTGGAGTGGCTTTATGTGGGGCCGACGTACGGCGCTGGTGGTCATGGAAGGTACCACAACGGCTGTACGATATGTGAACGCCATCCTCTGACCGTATCGGCAGCATATTTGCGAGGTATTCGTCTTCATGGACGACAATTCGTGCCCCCATCTTGTGAATGACTTCCTTCAGGATAACGACAGCGCTCGACTACACTGGCCAGCATGTTCTCCAAACATGAATCCAATCGCACATGCCTGGGATCGACTGAAAAGGGTTGTTTATGGATGACGTGACCCACCAACCACACTGAGGGATCTACGGCAAATCGCCTTTGAGGAGTGGGACAATCTTTACCAAAAGTGCCTTGATGAACTTGTGGATAGTATGCCACAACGAATACAGTCATGCATCAATGCAAGAGGACGTGCTACTGGGTATTTGAGGTACCAGTGTGTAGAGTAATCTGGACCACCAGCTCTGAATGTCTTGCTGTATGGTGGTACAACATGCAAGTGTGGTTTTCATGAGCAATAAAAAGGGCGGAAATGATATTTGTGTTGATCTCTATTCCAGTTTTCTGTACAGGTTCGGGAACTCTCGGAACCGATGCGATGCGAAACTTCTTTTTATTTCTGTAAATATCTATGCAAGGAAGTTACAAAAAACTGATATGTATAAGCTTTAAACATTAATGTCTTAAGAAATAAATAACATAACTTTAATATTATGAATAACAATTGAAAGTGCCAGTGAGTATTGTGCATTTTCCTTGCTATGAAGTGAATTATTAGAAAACCTGAAGAGTACCTCATAAACTTTAATTGATATCTTGTGTCACTGTGCATCGAACATTTTTGTGAACAAAGTGATAAGTGAATTTGAAAACTGGAACTTTAAATGTGCATCCATGTACAAACAAACTATATTTTGTATTAATAGACAATGAACTAACGATTAACTGTCCGCCTCCATAACGTAGCGGTAGCGTTATCGCCTACTACGCAGGGGCCCCGGTTTCGATTCCCGGCAGGGGACTGTGTACGAGGTGCATTCAAGTTCTAAGGCCTCCGATTTTTTTCTAATTAACTACTCACCCGAAATCGATGAAACTGGCGTTACTTCTCGAAGTAATCGCCCTGCAGACGTACACATTTTTCACAACGCTGACACCATGATTCCATGGCAGCGGCGAAGGCTTCTTTAGGAGCCTGTTTTGACCACTGGAAAATCGCTGAGGCAATAGCAGCACGGCTGGTGAATGTGCGGCCACGGAGAGTGTCTTTCATTGTTGGAAAAAGCCAAAAGTCACTAGGAGCCAGGTCAGGTGAGTACATCTACATCTACATGACTATCCTGCAATCCACATTTAAGTGCTTGGCAGAGGGTTCATCGAACCACAATCATACTATCTCTCTACTATTCCACTCCCGAACAGCGAGCGGGAAAAACGAACACCTAAACCTTTCTGTTCGAGCTCTCATTTCTGTTATTTTATTTTGATGATCATTCCTACCTATGTAGGTTGGGCTCAACAAAATATTTTCGCATTCGGAAGAGAAAGCTGGTGACTGAAATTTCGTAAAAAGGTCTCGCCGCGACGAAAAACGTCTATGCTGTAATGACTTCTATCCCAACTCGTGTATCATATCTGCCACACTCTCTCCCCTATAACGTGATAATACAAAACGAGCTGCCCTTTTTTGCACCCTTTCGATGTCCTCCGTCAATCCCACCTGGTATGGATCCCACACCGCGCAGCAATATTCTAACAGAGGACGAACGAGTGTAGTGTAAGCTGTCTCTTTAGTGGACTTGTTGCATCTTCTAAGTGTCCTGCCAATGAAACGCAACCTTTGGCTCGCCTTCCTGACAATATTATCTATGTGGTCCTTCCAACTGAAGTTGTTTGTAATTTTAACACCCAGGTACTTAGTTGAATTGACAGCCTTGAGAATTGTACTATTTATCGAGTAATCGAATTCCAACGGATTTCTTTTGGAACTCATGTGGATCATCTCACACTTTTCGTTATTTAGCGTCAACTACCACCTGACACACCATACAACAATCTTTTCTAAATCGCTTTGCAACTGAGTAGGGAGCATGAGGAATCACTTCAAAGTTGTTATCACGAAGAAACTGTTGCGTAACGTTAGCTCGATGTGCGGGTGCGTTGTCTTGCTGAAACAGCACACGTGCAGCCCTTCCCGGACGTTTTTGTTGCAGTGCAGGAAGGAATTTGTTCTTCAAAACATTTTCGTAGGATGCACCTGATATCGTAGTGCCCTTTGGAATGCAATGGGTAAGGATTACACCATCGCTGTCCCAGAACATGGACACCCATCATTTTTTCAGCACTGGCAGTTACCCGAAATATTTTTGGTGGCGGTGAATCTGTGTGCTTCCATTGAGCTGACTGGCGCTTTGTTTCCGGACTGAAAAATGGCATCCACGTCTCATCCATTGTCACAACCACAAAAAGAAAGTCCCATTCATGCTGTCGTTGCGCGTCAACATTGCTTGGCAACATGCCATACAGCAGCCATGTGGTCGTCCCTCGGCATTCGTGGCACCCACCTGGATGACACTTTTCGCATTTTCAGGTCGTCATGCAGGATTGTGTGCACAAAACCCACAGAAATGCCAATTCTGGAGGCGATCCGTTCAACAGTCATTCAGCGAAATCTCGAAACACTTTCTCGATCATGTCGTCAGACCGGCTTGTGCGAGCCCGAGGTTGTTTCGGTTTGTTGTCACACGATGTTCTGCCTTCATTAAACTGTCGCACCCACGAACGCACTTTCGACAGATCCATAAATCCATTACCACATGCCTCCTTCAACTGTTGATGAATTTCAATTGGTTTCACACCAAGCAAATTCAGAAAACGATTGATTGCACACTGTTCAAGTAAGGAAAACATCGCCATTTTAAGTATTTAAAACAGTTCTCATTCTTCCCGCTGGTGGTAAAATTCCATCTGCCGTACGGTGCTGCCATCTCTGGGACGTATTGACAATGAACGCGGCCTCGTTTTAAAACAATGCGCATGTTTCTATCTCTTTCCAGTCCAGAGAAAACAAATCGGAGGCCTTAGAACTTGAATGCACCTTGTATTGTGAGTCCTCCATCATCATTTTCATCATCATTGACTCGCAAGTCGCCGATGTGGCGTCAACTTAAAAGGTCTTGCAATATGGCGGCCAAACTCCCTGATTGCCAGCATGGTAGCTCAGCATGTTCAGTCAGAGAGCTCGTTGGCCTCTGTAATAAAAAAACTGAGTAAAAGGATCAACAAAGAACTTGAACGGATGTCATGTGACGTCCACAACGACCAAACACAACGATCAACAACGAAAACAATTACAAGAAAAATAAATAAATAATAATGGGGCCTCCCAGCCAACAATGTCATACGATCATTTCATTTTTTTAATTTCATTGATTAACTGTCATTAATAATTCACAGTTGAAGGACTTATTTCTTGTACTAAAGAGCACTGAACTTTTAAGAAAAGCCTGAATAAATAACTTCATTCGATTTGCATATGCATGCAGAAATGTGCCATGAGGCACCCAATAACTTGAACACTTATTGCATTATTAATGATCTGTTTCTTTATTTGATGTAAACTTGAAACATGATGATGTACATTTTTTTCTTTCTTATCTGACTGAATGTTTACCATCATATTGCGAAAGTCACACACAGCTAGTCCAGAGGCTGTCGCCCAGGTTTTCAGTTGGGGTTTCCCTTGGGCTGTGTCGAGTTGGGAACCGAGCTGATTATCCCTAGCAAATTGCTACTTAAATCCGGACTAACAGTGTTGGTCACAGTAATTAAATGACAAATGTGCTGACACGAAATTTACTTAATAATTCTAAATGGCCTTCAGGCACAGTGTGAATATTACAATCACAACTTACTGTACCTGCAAAATACTGTCTAATACAAATGTTTTGCACAAAGTTTCAAGAAGGTCTTGCAAACAAGCTCGCTTTAAACTTGTGACATCTCCTGGAAAACGCTGTAAAAATTAAATTAAACCTATACCAGACGTGTAACTGTAAAGTTTAAAAAAGGAAGTACAAAACTGAGTATATTTTTGTCGATAGAAACCAAAGCTAATACGACAGGTAACTATAAAATATACAATTCGTTAATATGATATTTTTGTGCTTTCCCGTCCTACAGAAATATTTAAGTGAAAAAATTATTTAAAGTGATTTGTGGATTTGGATTGTTTGGGGGAAAGAGACCAAACAGCGAGGTCATCTGTCTCATCGGATTAGGGAAGAAGGGGGGAAGGAAGTCGGCCGTGCCCTTTTAAGTAACCACCCCGGCATTTGCGTGGAATAATTTAGGAAATCACGGAAAACCTAAATCAGGATGGCTGGACGTGGGATTGAACCGTCGTCCTCCCGAATACGAGTCCAGTGTGCTAACCACTGTTCCATGTTCCACCTCGCTCGGTAAAAGTGATTTGTGTAGAAGATTGCCCATGTGGTTTTCTTTTGTCATAGTGGTGCACAGGCGGCCATTAGGAGGAACTTAAATAAAATATTAAATACTGGGCTTGAGGCTCAAGTTAACATAATAAATACTATCATACTGATAATAATTTTCAAGCATTAGTATTTGCAAAGTTAATGTTATCGGAAATTTTACAGGATTGCATGTAGAGATTTAACTGCAGTTGGCAGGAAGAGTATTAAGGCAAGAGTGGTTTTAGACCAAAGAACCGTTATCCAAGATGGTGGCGATGACGTCATTCAACATGGCGGCGATGACATCTTCCAAGGTGGCGCCCATGATATCATCCAAGATGGTGGCCATGACGTAATCCAAGATGGCGGCTTTTGGCGGGAAGTTTGAATTTTGGCAGGAAGATAGGTCAAATGGGCTACCTCCACTAACCTAACACCCCTCCCCTCTCCTCCCCCATAAAAATGGCGGGAAGTTCAAATTCCAACAGGATAAAGCATCACACCTCTACTAACCTAAGAAAATCATGGGAAGATAAGTCACTTGGGATACCTCCACTAACTTAAGTCACCCGACTGCCACCTCATTCTATGAACTGGTGCCAAGTTTGAATTTTGGCGGTAAAGATAGGTCACTTGGGCTATCTCTACCAACCTAGGAAAATTGCAGGAAACAAAGCTCACCTCCACTAACCTCAGTGACCCAACTGATTTGTGGGAAAAGTACAGCCTGTGCTCGGCTGTTGGAGATAGGAAGGAGTGTACTTTATTTATTTTGGAATAATTTATTTAAGGATGGAGTATATTTATCACAGTGATACAGAACACACGCTCTGACATGCCACACAGCATACAGACCTGCAAACTACTCCTAAATGACTCATGTATAATGCTATACACATGCACTTGCTAATTGAAAACAGTCAAAATAACGCATTGCACAGCCTACAGACATGCAAACCACTCGTAAATAATGCAGTACGTTTACGTCCAGACAGCCAAACAACTCGAAATTCTCAAAATAGTGATCCATCTAAAAGACTCTGCAAACATACTTCCTAATCGTCAACTGTCGAAATCATGCACCAGTCTTTATTTAAACAATTAGAGACAGCACCACCATCCAGTGTGTTGGCCAGGAAGTAGCACTACAGCTGACCTAGTACACAGTACCACCATCAGAGGACGCAGTCATCTGTTCTGTGATGTAATCCAAGCTGGCACCCATGATATCAGCTGGTGATGCAAGTTCCGTTATCCAAGACAGCCCAAAAGTGTGTTCACCACGAGGTATTTACCTAGTACACAGTGCTACTAGCAGAGAGCACTGTCGTCCACTTTGTGACGTAATCCTAGGTGGTGGAGGGAAATGGTGAGAAAACGACTCTGCCTGTGCTGGACATAAGATTTTATTTTGCAGATTATGTCTCCACCTGACCTAGTACACAATACTGCCATCAAAGAGTGCTGTCATCCCTCCTGTGATGTAATCCAAGATGGTGGTCTAGAGAGGGAAAATGGCACGAAAATGACTCAGCCTGCGCTGGGCTGCTGGATAGAGTAAGGAAGGAATGTACTTTATTTATTTTGGAACAATTTATTTAGGGATGGAGTATATTTATCACACTAATACAAACCACACGCATAGGGTCACGCCACACAGCGCACAGACCTGTAAACTACACCTAAATAGCGCTCTGCAGACACGCAAACAGCTCCTAATTTACCGAAATAATTTTAGTACAGACATGCACACTCCTACAAAATAATGCAGTACGCAGATGATCAAATGGTTCAAATGGCTCTGAGCACAATGGGACTTAACTTCAGAGGTCATCAGCCCCTAGAACTTAGAACTAATTTAACCTAACTAACCTAAGGACATCACACACATCCATGCCCTAGGCAGGATTCGAACCTGCAGCCATAGCGGTCGCGCGGTTCCAGACTATAGCGCCTAGAACCGTTCGGCTACTCCAGCCGGCAGTACACAGATGTGCAGACACGAAATTAACTCGTAAACTGCCCAAATAGTGCATAGTGCCGTCTACAGACCTGCTCACAAAACAATGCAACAGCCATGCAAACAACGTACACAGACACCATCCGCCACCCCCTGTAGACCACACAGGAGGCTACCTCCAGCCCCATGAAGTGACGTGGCCATCAGCTGTTAAACCACACTCAGATGCCCCACACATGAGGCGGCGACATCCCTTTCATACATGATACCTGAGAAATTCCTCTCGAAATACATGTTCACCTAGACACCATTGCTGACGTGACTGGGTGGAAGTGCAGTCACTCAAGGGGCACGCGCTGTCACAGCCACAAGCCGCTGCCAGACACAGGCGCGTCGCCTCTATTTTCAGGTATACAGCCAGTGTTATGCTGACTCGTAGAACTTCAAGGCACGCTCACACCGGTTTCATACACGAGACGCATCCGGGCAGCATGTGTCTTTACCGTCAATGACAGAGTAGCACAGGGCGCATTGTTCCCAGCACGACACGAGAAAAGCTTCTAACCGCGCGCAGAATAACATTGAATGCAATTTTCCCAGCGGTCCTAACATGATACCCCAGTCCATCACGTGTTACCCTTCCTGCTTTCAACAACACACACTAACATTCCCACCGCTATGTAGAGACTCCTATATCCCAGCACAAAGGATGTGAATGAATAGAGCATTATGATTGGCTCTAATGGAATTTACTCACCAAATTACTGATGCCATCAGTATCGAAGCACCACCCACCTTACCTTTCTTTCTGCAGATGGGACTTTCAGCAGTAAAATTATTTTGCACAGATCACTAAATTGCATTGACACTTAAAACTGCAAAGTTGTCTACAGATCAGCAAATAAATATTAGACTCATAAGAATATTGGAAGCCGGGAACATATTTACTAGTGTAACTACAATTAAATATTACGAGTGCTGCTACAGTTTGACACCGATCTACGTACATGTAATGTCTGCTCTCGACAGCTGTGCTTCTGGAACGACTCTCCGTATCTATAGCATACATAATTTTCCATATAAAATAGCTCTCTCATACCCTCGCAATTATCGATGTGCTGAATCTATACATCTCTTACAATAGGACACACAGTCATCCTCTCTAGTCATGCCACAACATAGACCACAGTAACTTTACAATGCAAATATATACACATTTTACACAAACAGTGCAGTTATCTTTTATATCTGTACAGCACCCAAAAAAATTATAGTATGCCTACACTCACAACGGCTATATGTCCCGATGATTCTCAGTCCTGGGAAAGCACCGTCCACCTTTTCTTTCTTTCTACAGACATGACATTTAGTGGCAATAAACTATTTCACACTGAACGCCATATTGCACAGACAACTAAACCTCGCAAAGTGCCATACACACCATACAGATCATCAAATACGGAAAGACTCTTACTCAATTACACTGCTCTCCACTGAGGACCAGAGCTTGAATATTAGAGTGTGAAACCAATTTCCGGCCCAGCAATAAATCACCTTGTACCGCGTCGATGTAGTAGACATACAATTCATAACCTCTGCCATACAAAATCATCCCTTTTACATCAGAAAGCCGCCAGTGAATCGAAGTCACTCTCAGAACTTTTGTGTAAAGACTTGCTCGTTTCCCAAACTGGTGCAAATGTGTTATTGTTTCTGGCTGGGCATGCCTGCTTGCCCGCATTTCTATACCCATCTCCAAACTCTGGGATTACAAGAACATATCTAATTTTGCATGGTTCGCACTCACCAGTATCCTACCAATCGCTCACGCAACATAATTCCGAAGATATAGACTGGGAATTATTTCTATACAAACACGAAACTTTAGCTAAGTGGATCATGCTCTAGACCACTGAGTAACTAGAAACAAACATACGAAAAATGACATTTCCACACACGAATATCGATCTCAGTACCTACAATTTACAAGGTCAACTAAGGCGTTTCTCACGTCTAGGGAACAGGCAAACGTGTCTTCCACATGCACACCCCACAATCAGTCTTCAGTCAACTAAATACAGGCGTGAAATGTGCAGAAGCAGTCAACCAAACAATTTACAAATCATTCATCCTAAGAAATCGATCACATATATATATCATCCCTGTGCTTACATCTAAATGTTACAATCACAGTCTCAGTTGAATGACAATCGACAATGAGTGAAGTATCAGAAATACACCCTGTTGACGGCTATGGGTCTGGAAGTAGAAATATCAGTACCATCTTATGACTTGACATACTCTTCCCTTTGCTATCACAGTACTACTTGTCAAATCCAAACCTTCCTTATGAATTGACATAGTCATTTCCTTTGCATATGTCAGAACACAAACACTTACTTTACAAGCCTGATGCTCAAGGTGAACCCGTCACACACCCCCTACTACTACTACGTATAATACTTCATCAATAACTGATTACCTAAGATTCAAAATAGTCAGCAAAGGGTGGATATGTCTCATAACTTTTTCTTGTGTACGATACCACTGTGTCGTAGAAACAGAGTCATAATCGTCTCATATGTTAAATAACCCAATCACAACAACTACTGTATGTTACTGTCACAAGCGGTCTTGGTTCTACAGGTGCACACAAGTATCCATGTCAAAAGATATATTTGCTTTATGTTGTTGTTGTGGTCTTCAGTCCTGAGACTGCTTTAATGCAGCTCTCCATGCTACTCTATCCTGTGCAAGTTCTTCATCTCCCAGTACCTACTGCAACCTACATCCTTCTGAATCTGCTTAGTGTATTCATCTCTTGGTCTACCTCTACGATTTTTACCCTCCACGCTGCCCTCCAGTGCTAAATTTGTGATCCCTTGATGCCTCAAAACATGTCCTACCAACCGATCCCTTCTTCTAGTCAAGTTGTGCCACAAACTCCTCCCCAATTCTATTCAATACCTCCTCATTAGTTATGTGATCTACCCATCTAATCTTCAGCATTCGTCTGTAGCACCACATTTCAAAAGCTTCTATTCTATTCCTGTCCAAACTAGTCATCGTCCGTGTTTCACTTACATACATGGCTACACTCCATACAAATACTTTGAGAAACGACTTCCTGACACTTAAATCTATACTCACAAATTTCTATTCTTCAGAAAAGCTTTCCTTGCCATTGCCAGTCTACATTTTATATCCTCTCTACTTTGACCATCATCAGTTATTTTGCTCCCCAAATAGCAAAACTCCTTTACTACTTTAAGTGTCTCATTTCCTAATCTAATTCCCTCAGCATCACCCAATTTAATTAGACTACATTCCAATATCCCCGTTTTGCTTTTGTTGATGTTCTATATATATACTCCTTTCAAGACACTGTCCATTCTGTTCAACTGCTCTTCCAAGTCCTTTGCTGTCTCTGACAGAATTACAATGTCATAGGCGAACCTCAAAGTTTTTATTTCTTCTCCGTGGATTTTAATACCTACCCCAAATTTTTCTTTTGTTTCCTTTACTGCTTGCTCAATATGCAGATTGAATAACATCTGGGATAGGCTACAACCCTGTCTCACTCCCTTCCCAACCACTGTTTCCCTTTCATGTCCCTCGACAATTATAACTGCCATCTGGTTTGTGTACAAATTGTAAATAGCCTTTCACTCCCTGTATTTTACCCTCACCACCTCCAGAATTTGAAAGAGAGTATTCCAGTCAACATTGTCAAAAGCTTTCTCTAAGTCTACAAATGCTAGAAACGTAGGTTTGCCTTTCCTTAATCTTTCTTCTAAGATAAGTCGTTGGGCCACTATTCCCTCACGTGTTCCAATATTTCTACGGAATCCAAACTGATCTTCCCTGAGGTTGGCTTCTACCAGCTTTCCATTCGTCTATAGAGAATTTGTGTTAGTATTTTCCATCCGTGACTTATTAAACTGATTGTTTGGTAATTTTCACATCTGTCAGCACCTGCTTTCTTTTGGATTGGAATTATTATATTCTTCTTGAAGTCTGAAGGTATTTCGCCTGTCTCATACATCTTGCTCACCAGATGGTAGAGTTTTGTCAGGACTGGCTCTCCCAAGGCCGTCAGTAGTTCTAATGGAATGTTGTCTACTCCTGGGGCCTTGTTTCGACTCAAGTCTTTCAGTGCTCTGTCAAACTCTTCACGCAGTATCTTATCTCCCATTTCATCTTCATCTACATCCTCTTCCATTTCCATAATATTGTCCTCAAGTAGATTGCCCTTGTATAGACCCTCTATATACTCCCTCCACCTTTCTGCTTTCCCTTCTTTGCTTAGAACTGGGTTTCCATCTGAGCTCTTGATATTCATAGAAGTGGTTCTCTTTTCTCCAAATGTCTCCATTTTTCCTGTAGGCAGTATCTATCTTACCCCTAGTGAGATAAGCCTCTACATCCTTCCATTTGTCCTCTAGCCATCCCTGCTTAGCCATTTTGGAACTTCCTGTCGATCTCATTTTTGAGACGTTTGTATTCCTTTTTGCCTTCTTCTCTTACTGCATTTTTGTATTTTCTCCTTTCATCAATTAAATTCAGTATCTCTTCTGTTACCCAAGGATTTCTACTAGCACCCAAGGGTTTCTACTAGCCCTCATCTTTTTACCTACTTGATCCTCTGCTGCCTTCACTATTTAATTCCTCAAAGCTACCCATTCTTCTTCTACTGTATTTCTTTCCCCCATTCCTGTCAATTGTTCCCTTATTCTCTCCCTGAAACTCTGTACAACCTCTGGTTCTTTCAGTTTATCCATGTTATATCTCCTTAAGTTCCCTCCTTTTTGCAATTTCTTCAGTTTTAATCTACAAGTCATAACCAATAGATTGTGGTCAGAGTCCACATTTTCCCCTGGAAATATCTTACAATTTAAAATCTGGTTCCTAAATCTCTGTCTTGCCATTATATAACCTATCCGAAACCTTCTAGTATCTCCAGGGTTCTTCCATGTATACAACCTTCTTTCATGAGTCTTGAACCAAGTGCTAGTTATCATTAAGTTATGCTCTGTGCAAAATTCTACCAGGCAGCTTCCTCTTTCATTTCTTATCCCCAATCCATATTCACCTACTACGTTTCCTTCTCTCCCTTTTCCTACTGCTGAATTCCAGTCACCCATGACTATTAAATTTTCATCACCCTTCATTATCTGAATAATTTCTTTTATTTCATCATACATTTCTTCAATTTCTTTGTCATCTGCAGAGCTAGTTGGCATATAAACTTGTACTACTGTAGTAGGTGTGGGCTTCGTATCTATCTTGGCCACAATAATGCGTTCACTATGCTGTTTGTAGTAGCTTACCTGCATTCCTATTTTACTATTCATTATTAAACCTACTCCTGCATTACCCCTATTTGATTTTGTGT
Source organism: Schistocerca gregaria (assembly GCF_023897955.1). Lineage (NCBI taxonomy): Eukaryota > Metazoa > Arthropoda > Insecta > Orthoptera > Acrididae > Schistocerca > Schistocerca gregaria. Next base: position 474,887,231 of record NC_064922.1, read on the forward strand.
TTATAACCCTGTTGTCACCTGACCAGAAGTCTTGTTCCTTCTGCCACCGAACTTCACTAATTCCCACTATATCTAACTTTAACCTATCCACGTCCCTTTTTAAATTTTCTAACCTACCTGCCCGATTAAGGGATCTGACATTCCACACTCCGATACGTAGAACGCCAGTTTTCTTTCTGCTGGTAACGACATCCTCTTGAGTAGTCCCCGCCCGGAGATCCGAATGGGGGGCTATTTTACCTTTGAAATATTTTACCCAAGAGGACGCCATCATCATTTAATCATACAGTAAAGCTGCATGCCCTCGGGAAAAGTTATGGCTGTAGTTTCCCCTTGCTTTCAGCTGTTCACAGTACCAGAACAGCAAGACCGTTTTGGCTTTTATTACAAGGCCAGATCAGTCAATCATCCAGACTGTTGCCCCTGCAACTACTGAAAAGGCTGCTGCCCCTCTTCAGGAATCAGAAGTTTGTCTGGCCTCTCAACAGATACCCCTCCGTTGTGGTTGCACCTACGGTACGGCCATCTGTATCGCTGAGGCACGCGAGCCTCCCCACCAACGGCAAGCTCCATGATTTTCACGGGGGGTGGGGTGTTTGAATATATATGGCTCTCGAATCTACTACTGGATCATGTTATATAAATTGCATCAGATCTCTTTAAGGTGACATCATCAGCTGGTTACTGCAGACTGCAAGTAGTAATTGCTAGTGTTCACACTGCTCGTCTATCAAACAGGTTGTACCAGAGTCATGAAGGGAATAGGGTGCAACTGTATGTAGATTGTGGTGCACATTGGAACAACCTATTGGCTGGGTTCCAAAGTCATACTTGATTCCTTTTGGTGACTGGCAGAATAGGTGGAGATCAGCCTTCATCTCAGAATTTCAACCACACTCACAGGTGCTGTATTGTCCTCAGAACTAATCAAGGTCTTCTGGTTCTAAGTTGAGTAGATAGCTTGAACCACATATGTTGATGTTTCAATGAGAGGTTAGGCTGTCACATCCTAGATTTCCACTTTTGGGTTGAGAACAGCAGAGTTCCTTTAAACTGCCATAAGTGGAATTCTTTAGTAGGGGTGTGAAGTAGGTCTGGTAGGATGTTCCTCATTTCAGGGCAAGATGATGGGTAATCAAAGCCCTGATGAAGGATGTGGTGCAGTTGTTCTAGTCCGAGTTGGTACTGGGTGATAAAGGGGATACTCTTTTGTGGCTGGATTTTGGAGGTGGTGGAAGGATTGGGGTTGTGATGGGGAAATGGTATGGGAGATCTGTTTGTGAACTATGTCTGGGTGCTAATACCTGTTTGTGAAGGCATTGGTGAGACCATCACTGCAGATACGCCATCCCCGGGTAATCAGGCTAAGAGAGGGATTTTTTGGTGCAAAAAGGATGACAGCTGTCAAAATGAAGGTACTGTTGGCGGTTGTTCAGTTTAATGTGGATAGAGGTGTGGATGGAGTCATCAGAGAGGAGCTCAACAGATAGTAAGTTGGCACACTGGGTTGAGGAGGACCACGTGAAGCAGGTGGGAGAGAAGGTGTTGAGATTGTGAAGGAATGAAGATATGGTGTCTTGGTCCTGTGTCCAGATCATGCGGATATCATCAATGAACCTGAAACAAACTAGGGGTTTGATGTTTTGAGACGCTAGGAAGGTCTGCTGTAGATGACCCATAGAGAGGTTGGCATAGGAGGGTGCCATGCCGGTGAACATGGCTGTGCCATGGGTTTGTTTATATAGCTTTCCTTCTAATGAGAAGTAGTTGTGGGCTAGGATAAAGTTAGTAAGGTGTATGAGGAATAAGGTAGTGCATTTGGAGTCTGAAGGATATTTGGAAAGGTAGTGTTCAATAGCAGTAAGACCATGGGCATGAGGGATGTTGGTGTATAGGGAGGTGGTGTCAACAGTGATGAGTACGGATCTAGGAGGTAAAGGGGTGGGGATGGTGGGGGGTCGGTGTCTTTGACGTGGGAGGTTGGATTACTGTCAATTGGTTGGAAGTGCTGGTCAATGAATGCTGAAATTCTGTCAGTTGGGGGCGCAATAACCAGTCACAATGAGGCGTCTAAGATTGTTGTGTTTGTGGATTTTGGGGAAAATGTAGAAGCTGGGTGTGCGGTGTGTCATAGGAGTGACGAGGGAAATGGATTCAGGGGAGATGTTTTGGGAAGGGCCTAAGACCTTAAGCAGGGATTAGCTGGCCGCTGTGGCCAAGCAGTTCTAGACACTTCAGTCTGGAACCGCACTGGTGCTGCTGCAATTGCAGGTTCGAATCCTGCCTTGGGCATTGATGTGTATGATGTCCTTAGGTTAGTTAGGTTTAAGTAGTTCTAAGTCTAGGGGACTGATGACCTCAGATGTTAAGTCCCATAGTTCTTGGAGAAATTTGAACCATTTTGAAGCAGGGATTGGAGTTTTTGTTGGACTTCTGGGAAGGAATCATTCTGGCAAAATTTATAGATGGAGGAGTCAGACAATTGGTGGAGGCCTTCTGCCAGGTAGTCACTGTGATGTCTGCAGGTGGCATGATTAGGTCAGGATTTGTTTTGAGGTTGTGAATGGCTGTTCTTTCTGCTACTGAAAGGTTGGTGTGCTGAGGAAGGTACCTGGGGAAGAATGGTGAGGCTAAGTTGGAGGTAAGGAATTCCTGGAAAGTGACCAGTGGGCAGTTGGGTGGGAGGTGGGGAAGATGACAGTTGGATGGTGGTATGAACTGGAAGAAGCTGGGTTCAATATTGGAATTAGGGTGGTTTTGGTTGGAGGGATTGGAAGCAAAAAGTGCTTCCACTGCAGGGATCAGGAGAAGGAGAGTAGGTCTTTGACAAGTCCAGCTTTGTTAAATTTGATTGTAGGTCTAAAGGTGAGGCCTTTGGATAGGACTGAAACTTATGTGGAGCTGGGGGTTTTGGTGGAAAGGATAACAACAGTGCTACAGGAATGTTTTGGCTCTGGATTTGGTGGAGGGTTGGCAGAGAGTTTTGGGGGATGCTGCAAGTTGGAAAGGTCAGTTAGGCAGAATTTAGCTGCTATGAGGGGTGAACAAGGAGGAACACTGTGGGTACAATAGGGGTTGGATAGTAGTATGACAGTAGGATGTCTGTAGGTTGGATAATTTATGGAGGTGGTGTCTGAAAAGCTCCTCCAGGAGCTGGAGAGTAAGGGATTCAATTTCAGGGATGTGATGTATGAAGTAGAAGTTGCAGAGTAGTAGTATCTTGTGGAGGGAGCATAGTTGGTTATGTCATCACTCATTCACTGAAGGTAAAAGAACATATGTAAATGTCACAGAAATGAAGTCACACACACAACCTTAAAAGTCCACTGTTACACTTTTATGACATGAGTCCAGTTCTAAATATCAAGTATGTGTCAATACACAACACCTAACGAATTGTAATATTTTGTCTACTGGTACACAGAGAAAAAATATCTAATTATGTATACTGAATAAAAAATGTTATCCAAATAAACAAATGATCTCACTTGCCTTGCACAACATGACGACAAACTAACTTTGGCACTGGTGCCCCTAAGATGTTCCAAACATGGCCAAAGTTAATTTTTCTGCAATTATTCCTCACAGAATGCACTGCATGGCTTGTACAAATGTAAAGTGGTGGGCAGTGACTTGCTAGCTCAGGCTAAATCTGATGTTAGATATACTTACATTGAGGTATGAAGTGGCTACATTCAACAAACTACTGGAATAATTATAGGTGTGTAAGTGGTGGGAATTGGCTAGATATCCTGCAAAATAATAATAAATATTGTCTCCAATGTATTTAGAACAAATAGTTGGAAGCCCACTAATGATGGAAACATATTAGATAAAATTCCAACAAATAGACCTGAACTCTTTGAGTAGTTGTAACAACAATACTTACTTAGTACTGTAGATAAAGAGGCAGTAGTGTCATACCTCAAGAATGAACTGAAATCATTTAGTTCTGGGCTGGAGTATGTAGACAAAATGTGGCTCAAGTTTGGAAGACTAATTAATGAAACACTGAATAGTTATGGATCTATAAAAATTCATACATTCACTGATTATTTTGTTTTGTTTTAGGGTACAAAAATAACTAGGGCCATATGCACCCATGTCAAAACTATAGAACAGGAGTTAAAAAACGACTACACATCAACCCCAATCGACGTACAAGAAGACAGATAAAATGTGGAGAAAGGTCTATAAAATACACTATAGAGAAATGGAGGTCCAGAACTAAAATTTAAATGGCCTTTGCCATAATGATACATGGTCGACAGTCTGTGCGTCATTCACTAAAATGGCCAATAACTCAGATGGCAAACCCAAGTGGCAAAGTAAACGATTAAAAAATAGCCATTGCATCAGGAAATTGCGGACAGTTAAAAGTTGGGCACATTGTGTACAAAGTGATGGGAAAGCGCAACTTAACAAATGATGATGGCTACAAAGGCAGTGCCCAATACAGAACCTAGTTAAAATGACCCCTTTGTGGTGGGAGGGCCAAGAGAAGTCGTCAGAGCCGCTAGGAGAGGCTTAATAACCTGGAACTTATTTCCATGAAGGAAGAACCAGTGGTGATGCCAAAGTGACACCACCACCTCACAGATGGCAACGCATAGCTAATCAGAGGGAATATAAGAACTAGTGGGCTGAGGTTTGAGGACCGCAACCTTGGCAGCAGTGTCAGCAGCCTCATTTCCTGTCAGACTGACATGACCAGGAACCCACATAAACAGCACAGTGGCTCCATAAAGAGTGAACAAGTGACAGTTTTCCTGGACCCATTGCACTAAGGGATGGACAGTGTAAAGGCAGAGGCTTTGAAGGGCACTGATAGAGTCTGAGCAGATGAAGGTACTATTTCGCTGCAACTGCCGGCCGTAGTGGCTGGCAGTGACTGCGGGCAGTTGACTACCGCTCTTAGGCAAAGCAACGGAATCTATATTGTTGTAATGCTCAGCAGTCAGCGGTTGTGATGTAGTCGTAACTGCCACATCTTGGCCACTGCAGAAGCAGTCAAGCAGTTCGGCCACAACTGCCAGGTGTGTGTCGACTGCAGGAATCAACGATGCACTATGTTGAAGAAAGGTTTTCACGATGATGACGACAAACAGTTAGTGGAGTATGTGAGCAGATACTCTATACTGTATGATCATAAGCATACAGATTTCAGAAATGTGATGGCAAAGGATAAGGTGTGGAAGAAGATAGGAGAAGCAATGGAAAAAGATGGTATATACACATTCATGTATTTATGTTTTTTTTTCCTACTGTGACAAATTGTACAATATGGAGGCTACAACAATGCTTCCATTCTTTCTGTCACCAAACGATTACAACAATAGTCATTATGAGTAGTAACAATAATTTATTTTCTTTATTTGAGCCTTAGTTCTTTTCCAGGTTGTAATCATTGATTTGTATGTTCACAGAAGTAATTCTTAAATGTATCTCACACCTGAAACCCTTCAGCTTGGTAGAAGGGGGAATAATGTTCTGTGGTAAACTCACATCATGGTCAAGTTCATAAAAAGGCCGTCCTCTTTTTTCTATATAGGTGTCCCTGAGGAGATAGTGTAGACAGCAACAAGCTGTAACGAGTTTATCACATGTGTTAGGTTGCAGATTCAGATTTGTGTAGAACACTCTAAATACCTGAAACAAAAGTCCAAAAGCGTTTTCAGAAACTCTACGCGCTTGTGACAATTTATAGTTGAAGGTCACTTTTGATTTATCTTGCTGGGCAGACGAGCAAGTGTAAGGCTTGAGAATATGCTTTGGCAAGCATAATGCCTCGTTGCCTGCTATAACAAATGGCATCTTGGTGTCAGTTAATGGAAGCTCTTCATCTGCTGGAAACATGTCTCCTTTCATGATCATTTTCCCCATTGCTGACTTATTAAATATCCCACTGCTTCCTTCCTTCCCATGTGAACCTAAGTCTATTGCAATGAATTTACAGTTTGCATCAACCAATGCCAAAAGTACTATGGAGAAGTACCTTTTGTAATTCCAGAAAAGGGAACCACTTTTTCCAGCACACCGTATTCTTATATTTTTCCCATCAATTGCAGCGCAGTAGTTAGGGAAACCCCAAAGATTTTAGAATTCTTTTGCACCTTCCCTGAAAGATTCTCAAGATGGAGGAGGCAGGAAGATATATGCCAAGTGTTGGCACATAGCTTCTACTGTTTCACGAACTATGATGCTCATGTGGCTTGGTGATATCCGAAAACCATATCCAAAGGACATGAAACTCCCCTGTAGCTAGAAACCAGTAATGCAAACCATAATTATTATTAATAAATGAAACATAAATAACATGTCTTGTCCTAATTACAGAGCTAAACAAATATTGTTCCATTTTAGGTAAGTAGTGTAAGAAGAGATGGAAAGACATCAGAGATTACTACTGGAAAATGGTTCAAAAAGAACAACTGCAAACAGGTTCTGCTGCACCAAGTTCAACAATAAAATGGCCATTGTTCAACAGACTAGGCTTTTAGAGAGATGTAGAAATGGAGCAGTCATCTTTTTGTAGTGTTCCACTAAAGGAGCCAACAAATGTTGAAGGACTCCTATCTGATGAAGGCAGAGAAAATGCCAATGAAACAGGGCCTCACACTCCCCAAGTCATTGCTTCCTTGTCCTCTAATGATGCACCTGCTGCCAACTCTTCCATCTCAGCTCGCAGATCGAGGAAAACACACTGGGATTCAATCAACCAAAGGGATCAACAATAATTGGAATTGCTGCAGCGCTTGGCTAATAATCAGGAGCCAGAAGATGATGTGGGGCTGTTCATGAGAAGCATCGCAGCATCCATTAGGAAACTACCACATCACCTCATTAATAAAGCAAAAATTGACATTTTAAGCTATGTTACGGGATTTGACAGTTCTTCAGAATCATCTCTTGTGCCACTACCTGTCAGCATCAGTCCTTCTGGCTCATCTTCCCTTTCATCCCCGTTCGAAAGAACTTCATGCAATGCAAAGTAACAGATTTAATGGTGAAGAAAACTGTATACCACACGTATTTCATAACACTTTAAAAAAATCAGAGCAATGACAGGAACCAATATTAGACATTCATGCAAACCCCTATTCGAAAGCCAGGACTTCATGACAATCCCTTCCATCTTCATATATGAAATATTTCTCTTTGAACAGAAAAACTCACATCTGTTTGAAGGAAATATGTTCACACATGCCTATGAAACTAGACATAAATTGAAATACATGCCACCTTGTCACCGACTCACAGTATATGAAAATACTCCATATTAAATGGCTCTGAAGATCAGAAATAAGATAAGGTCAATATTTGGGGAATCCACATTGGAGACCATTGGCACTTATATAAGAAGCAAATGTTATTATAGTCTAGAAGAATTTCTACATAGGAATAGGAAGTAAAGATACAAGTACAAATAGTATACTTTTGAAGCCATATAGATACAAAGTATACATATTCACTGTATAATCGTGTTTATATATAGAATTATAGTTTAAATGGCAGTTTGTATCCCGTTCAGTACATCCATACTTCATATAGGTGTGTGAAGGCTATGGTAATGATTCGATGAGTTATGAAAAGATTTAAAATATAATGTTGTATTTTTATTATAAGAAGCAATGTATGTATTACATATTTCCTGTAGTAAATAAAATACTGTAACAACTTAGGTTAAAGACTGATGAGTCACCAATGTTCTCAATCGAATGATTGTATAAAAACATGTTATGTGACAATAAAGTATCTTATCTTATCTTATCATTGGTTGGAGACGATACGTACACTTTCACCCCATTAATAAACATTGAACCACAAGCAGGTGATACTACTTTTGAAAATAATTATTAATCATAATGTAAACACAGTGTAAAGATAATGTAAAAATAAACAACAAACTGTACAGGCCCTGAGTCGTTTCCAAATAAACCTATTATTTTAATAGAAATTTATCTTATTTCATAAAGATACAAAATTATCCATTTTAAACCATTGTTGATGAATACATACGTTTTTATACAGCTGTTTACCGTAAAGTCACTGCCATTTTTTCGTCGGCTTCTGTTGGAATTTGCACTGCACTGGTAGCTGTACCTGCTATATCATCTTTCACCAGACTTAAAACAAAATTGAACTGAGATGGGTTAAATCTAAGGAAATTTCTGAACCTCTCTTCATTGTTTTGCAAGTGACCGGTTACCAAGTTAGCATAAATTTCTTCACTTTTCCATGTTTGAAAAATGCTGTGGGGACAAGATCTTGTAAGCATTGCAATAATTTCCTCTTCTTCTTCCTCGACCACCAAAAAACCTAGAATGGTATTAGCATCCATGTTGCAAACTCGAGTGCATGTTCCTTTCACAGAGGTAACTCACTGAGTGGCATGGCCGCTGCGGTCAGCAGTCTCAACGAAATACACAGGCAGTGGTGGTCGGCAGTTACGGCTGGTAGTTACTGCCCGCTGCTACGGCGGACAGTCGCAGCGAAATAGTACCTTGACACAAGTAAAAAGCCTGTGTCACCAGATGTGCTCCATGGCCTGATACAGAGCAAAGACCTCTGCTACAAATATTGAGCAGTGTACCAGAAGCCGATACCGAAAAATGTTGGCACCAATGACAAAGGCACACCTGACACCATGGTCATTCTGAGAGCAACCAGTGTACATAAAGGTACAGTTGTGAAGTTCCATGCAAAGGTCATGAAATTGAAGGCGATAGAGCGAGGCTGGGGTAGTGTGCTCAGAAAGCAAATGAAGGCCAAGGTGAACATGGGCTGCCACACAAAACCAAGGTAGTGAAGGGTTCATGCTGCCAAAGCTATAGCTGAAAGCAAACTCCAGGAGGTAACAGAGAACAGGGTTGTGCTCCATACTGGCAATCAAAGGAGTCATTGAAGAAGGGGGCATAGGATGGGTGGCCATGCACGGAAGACAAACGGCATGGATACCTACTGAGGAGAAAGTCTTGGCAGTAGGGAAGTGGTAGTTCAGCAGCTTCTGCATACAGACACCCAGCTGGGCTCATGTAAAAGTGGAAAGGTGCCAGTGGCCAGATGGATGCCATGATGGTGGATAGTATTGAGTTGGCGTAAGAGGGGCAGACGTGCAGATGCATAAACAAAGCACCCACAGAGCAGTTTGAAATGGACAGGGGACTGGTACAAACACAGGAGAATGGTTTGATCTGTACCCCAGGAAGTACCATTGAAGACACATAGGACATTGAGGGATCACGTACAGTGGGCTACCAGGTAAGACACATGGGAGTACCAAGAGAGTTTCCTACCAAGCATGAGCCCCAGAAATTTCTTAGTTTCAATGAAATGAAGGGCAACAGGCCCAAGATGTAAATATGGTGGGAGAAAACAACTGTGCTACCAGAAATTCATACAAACATTTTTGTCAATGGAAAACAAAAGCCATTGTCGATGCTCCATGAGTAAAGATGATCAAGACATTGCTAAAGTTGCCACTCAGTGAGACAGGTTCATGGAGAACTGCAGTAGATGGGAAAATCATCAGCAAAAAGGAAGCCGGAGATGCCCGGTGGGAGACAGGCCATTATAGGGGTAATGGCAATAGCAAAGAGGATGATACTCAGGACAAAACCCTGAGGCACACAGTTTTCCTGGATAAAGGTGTCCGAAAAGGCAGAACTCACACAGACCTTGAAAGCTTGGTCTGTTAAAAATTCCTCAAGGAAACAGAGCAGGCGAACACGTAAGCCACACATGTAGAAAGTTCAGAGAACACTGGTCCTCCAACAGGTGTCACAGACTTTCTCCAAATCAAAAAACACGACCACAGTCTGGGATTTCTACAGAAAACCATTCATGAAATGAGTGGACAAAGTGGGGAGATGGTCAACTGCAGAAAGGCGTGCTCAAAATCCACACTGTGCAATGGTTAGTAAATTGCGAGACTCAAGCCACCATACCAGCTGGGCATGAATCATATGTTCCATAACCTTGCAAACACATCTGGTGTGAGAGATGGGACAGTAGTTAGAAGGAAGGTTTTTGTCCTTACCAGGCTTAGTTACGGATATGACAGTGGCTTCATGCCAGCACCTGGGAAATGTGCCCTCTGCCCAGATGCAGTTGTATGTATTAAGCAGAAAGTGCTTGCCTGCAAGAGAAAGATGCTCCAATATCTGAATATGAACAGCATCTAGGCCTGGGGTGGAGGATCGAGATGAAGTGAGAACATTATCTAGCCTCCTCATAGTAAAGGCAGCATTGTAGTACTCATGATTCTGAGAGGAGAAGGATATCACCCAAGCCTTCTCCACTCATTTCTGGTGGAGGAAGGCAGGGTGATAGTGAGAAGAAGTCGAAATTTCCACAAAATTGTGGCTCAAGATGTTGGAGATAGCAATAGTGTCCACTATGACATCATCTGCTACTGTCAGGCTGGAAATTGAGGAATGGATCTTGGTCCCAGAGAGCTGTCGGAGGTTGGCCCACACTACAGAGGATTGAGTTGAGTGAATGAAATCCAGCTAGCTTTTTTTGCTATCCTGAATAACACGACGACACTGTGCATGCATCTGGTTATAATGAGTGCAGTTTGCCATTGTAGGATGATGGTTAAAAATGCGGAGAGCACGTCTCCACATGAGAATTGTGTCATGGCATGCTTCAGTCCACCAAGGGACCAGGACACGGTGTGGTAAAAAGGAAGTGCGGGGAATGGAACATTATGCAGTGGTAAGGTTAACGTGTGTAAGTTATTCCACCTGGTCATCACAACTGGGGAAATCGTGTTTGTCGAAGGTCACCAGGCAGGAGTAAAGCTGCCAGTCAGCCTTAGTAAGCTGCCATTTGGGTGTGTATGCAGGTGGGATAGGAGTCAGCAAATGGATAGTACACGGGAAATGGTTGCTCGAGTAGGTGTCAGAAAGAATGGACCACTCAAGACGATGGGTAAGCTGGGCAGTGCAGAAGGATATGTCCAAATGGGAACTGGTGTGTGAGGAGTTAGAAAGGAATATGGGTGCTCCAGTGTTAAGGCAGAAGAGGTGAAGTTGATCAAGAAGGTCAGGGCACCACTCTGACAGGTTCTGAGTAAACCTCATATGGGATGGTGCGCATTAAAGTTGCCAAGCAGAAGAAATGGGTGAGGTAGTTGCCCAGTAAGCTGAAGGAAGTCTACCCTTGTGACATCGAATGATGGAGGATATAAATGGTATAAAGGGAAAAGGTCAGGCGAGGAAAGAAAAGGTGAACTGCAACAGCTTGAAGACAGGTAGTCAGGGAAACTGCAACAGCTTGAAGACGGGTGATCAGGGAGATGGAATAACTATGAACATTGTCCCATATGAGCATCATGACTCCCCCATGAGATGGAAGCTGACCTGCAAAAGCTCAAAGCTGTCATGAGGATGCAGTTTTGTTTCCTGTAGGCAGAGTACAAGTGGAGACAGTGATTCTAACAGTAACCATAAATCCTCTTTGTTGGCTCAAAGACTGCAAACGTTCCATTGGAGGAGAGTCTTAATGAGGAAAAAATGAAGAGGTGTCACCTCAGCGGCTGCTGAGTGCCAGCCTGTGAAGACTCACTGCTACAGGGCATAGAAGCAGGAGGATCCTGCCCTGTGAGTTCCACAGAAGCTTCAGCTTTCTTGTGCTGTCAGTCTGCAGAGTTCAATGCAGAAAAATGGTTGGTGGAGTGCACCGGCAAACAGAGGCCGACCAGGAGAAGGTATCACATGGCAACACTCTCGAAGAGGATCATCAAGTTGGCGAAGGAGAAGACTATTTGCCTTTGTTGGACTTATTTGAGCCTTTCTGGTTTTCAGGGGAAGACTCAGGTGTTGTTTGGCAAGAGGGTCATAGGAAGTCTTCACCGAAGCATAGGAAGGATAGGAGAAGGTGAACAAAGAAAGTAAATGGGAAAAACAAAAGTGACGAGACTGTTCTTATGTCAGCGACAGACAATGCAGAACATTCCCAAAAACACCCCAGACATGTTTGCCAACGGAGGGGAAAAAATAGCAAGAGGATAGACATGCAGCACAGAAGGGAAATGAGGCTGCAAAGGCTGGGACCCCATGGTAGCCAAGCACGAACCCACCAAAGAGTGGCGAGACATTCATTGTAAAGAAACTTTTAAAGAAATACTGACTACTACATAATGCATGTTAAGACAAAAACACAGGGCTTTAGATTAAGAAAAGCTAAATGAAATGCACTTGACTGTCAAAAGGGCAGCGTGTGAAGCCTTCGATGACTAGTGTAGCAGAAGCTTACCACAGGTGAGCACGTGCTGAGGTCTGCTATTTAAAGTCATACTGAGGTGACAATGCGCATGCGCTGCTCAGTGTGCGAATTCATAATAACTCCGTGCACTGCACCTGCGGCAGTACTACTACAGTGGTACTCATCTGAAGATGGTCAGAAGACTCTGTGCTGGAATATTGTGGCAGGATGTTACTGACAACCACCAGTTCTCCCATGTTTTTATGGAACAATCAGTACACCGGGAAAGCTTTAAGCATCACAGTCATAAAGTGGTTTGAAACCTCAGAAATTTTCAAAAAAAAATTTCCCATTTAATGTTTAGGTGTTATTGATAGCGATCACCAGCTTGTGTGTATAGTTTGTAGTGGTAAAGTCATGAAATAACTTAAAAAATAGTATTTTGTACTTTAATATATATCTTCCCAGAGGTGTTGCACTTCAGCCCACAGGCTGCAATTTATTGATCTTGTAATGTCATTTATCAGTGTATTTTGCTTGTATTGTAACGACACTGCTCATTCACAATGTTGCCATTAGTTTAACTTCTTATTGTAGATATTTATCTTACATGCCGTTACATAATAAATGTGGATATTGTAAATTGAGTGTATTTTAAGAGAGAATTGTTATCGGGGATCAGTCAATGTTAACTAGGGTGAAAGCACACTTAGTAGCACAACAGAGCACTAGTTGTAACAATACATAAATGGCAGATACATGGAGTAGTCAAGAAAGCCTCTGGGATGAGAAAGAGTTAGCTATGTTAGCAGCACAAGGCACTAGTGAGGAGAATACCAATCCAAGGGAATTTTTGAGGATGATAGACACAGTCAAGCCCATGGTGGGCAATCTGATAGCAAAGATGAGGAACAGTGACACACTGAGGCAATCCTAAAGATATGGGAAATAATGTAGGGAGCCCAAGTGAACGCAGAACAACTAAGAATAGTGGTAGATCACCATCAGTGACATTGTCACGAAGCAGCATATTAGGGGCATGCGGTGATGACTTTCTTGAATACTAAGAAATGGTAAGGGAATAGGGGAGAAGACTACCTAAGAGTACAGGAAGAGAATGTCATAATAGGAGGGAAGATTTAGATAACACAGGTGCAATGGACATCCTTGCATACCTAAAGGAATTGGAAAGCCAAATAAAACAGGGGAATGATGCTCTGAAATGGGAAATAAAATTCAAAACGTTATTGCTGAAATTCAGAAGGTCAGCTCAGAAATGGGAAGTAAAATTCGAAAAGTTAGTGCCAAAATTCAGTTGATAAAACATGGAATGATGGAAAAGAAAAATGAGGTAGTGACACTCCAAAATAAAACTAGAACGAGAGATTGCAGAGGTCAGAAGAACCACGGATGAGGTGCGATTACTAGTAAGGGGCACAAAGCAGATTGCTCTTGAAACATTAGAGAAGACAGAAAACATGACAAAGATAGGTAGAGGAGCATTAACGAAGTTGCAGAGGCACGTGAAACAAATAGAAATAACGCAGCTGCGAAAGACAGAAATTGCACCAAATAAGGTATTGAGCGCAGAGCTCTCCCAATTTAAACAGAACATAGAAAGCAAAATTAAACAATTATCTCAGGAAGTCAGGTCGCAACCAAAGCAAAAATCACCTCTCAGAAAAGAAATAGTAGGCAATTTGGAAATAACAGATACCGGAAGAGCCAGTTCAAACTCTTCACGATTATGTCCAAGCCCAGATGATATTAGAATGTGCTTGAATGTAAAAGTTGCTCATCAACTACAGACTGAAAGTGTATCTGCAGAGCAACGAAATATCACTAGAGATATGGTCCCTCCATCTACACAGGGCACGGCTGGATCACAAATTGCGAAAACAGACAACAGCAATTAAATATATCATACGCGTGATTATTATCCGATAATGTGGACCATGGAACATTTTTCCAGTGTTGACAACATGACAGGGAATAGAAGAGGGGATGCCCAAGCTAACAGTAGACAGGGAACGTTAGTGCCAAGAGAGAATCTGATTGGCCAAGTGGGAAGAAACCCTAACAAAATTTTTGATTTTAAGCATTTTATCTCTGTACGAAAATTTCAGCATTACAAAACTGAGGGTAAAGTTTTACACTCGAAAACCTTTATTGGTCCATTTGATTTATCATTACCTCCTCACTGGCCTCTGATGTACAAACTGGACATATTCACATACGGACATGTTTACATATCAAGGGAACGACAGCCAAATGCATGTGAGACATAGCAAAAATGTGCACGTCATACGAGGAGTTTCGTGATGCATTTTTAAACAAATACTGGTCCAGGGAGACACAGGACGGGACCAAGCAGGAAATAACGATGAGCAAAGACTTAGAGAGTTCAGGGTTCCATAGTCTGGTGAAGTTTTTCAAAACCTTGACCACGAAAAATCAGTATTTGGATGACCCATGCACTCTGGCTGAGTTCATAAGATTATGTTACATGAAGTTGCCAATTTCCTACCAGCAAATACTTGTTGGCTGATGTGGAAGTGATGCAGAAGGGTTCAAAAGTACCCTAAGAGAGTTGGAGTTCGCTTTCAACGAGCAGCAGGTGGAAGAAAAAGTTAGGCAGAGAGACGTGCAAGGCAAAAGAAGGGAGAACAACAGAGTGAATAATAGATACGACAATTGGCAAAACAATGTAAATCTTCCGCCTCACTGAAATGTGGACCAGAGAGATCATAATGGGAATAATGGAGAGGATGGCAGAGAATATAGGCAACAAAATGACCGGAGATGGGAGCCACAAAATAATGGCACATCATGGGGCGACAATAGAGAAACTCATCAATGGTCTGACCAAGGATAGAGTGGAATGAATAACAACAGGAATCGGGAGCAATCGATTGAAATTAGACCACCTAACCCTGGAAGAGTATGCCAAAATAACATGGAAAATGAACAATGACTAGGTCAGATGACGGGCACTAGAGAAAATGCATCCGTAAACCATCTCGGAACTAATAATATAAATATTATAGACTATGAGGACACGAAGGAGATATTACTTGATGAAAAGGAAACGCTACCCTAACAGGAAATCTATCTGGTGGTAAATGTACAAACTGGAGGAATTATAGGTACTGATGTAATAGATAGTGGAAGTGAACTCTCAGCTATTTCAGATAGGCTGTTTGCTAAATGCAAATATTCAGTTAATCCACCAGTGCTCACAGTACAAAAAACAAAAGTACGAGGTGCATTAGTTGGAAAGGGTAAGGAAATATTGCAATAAACACGTATAAAGTTTGAGTGCAAATGACACCATATGACTGCAAATCTGTTCATACTACTGAAATTAACAGCTGATATAATAATTAGTGTGGATTTTCTTTCAGCGTAGAAAGCTATCATCAATCTAGGAAGAGGGGAATTAATGTTAGGGAAAGAGAATAAAATGAAAATCTGATTTGATGAGAAGGCAATAAAAGCTCAAATTCTGGCGAGCTGTTTAAAACTACAATTCATGGGCCAACATGCAGATGAGAGGGAAGAGTGTAAAAAGGATAATGATAATGGAGCAGAGTTCAAGTCAGAACGTGAACATATTAATGTAATTAACAGTAGGATTGATGCAAAAGTCGAGAATCTGGCTAACATAGATGATAAGGATGGAAAAGGGTTGGAGCTTGCACTCATAAATAACGCAGAGATCTTCATACCCAAAACCGGATGCATTAAGGGGTATCGATATAAATTTGAGGTAAAGAAACGTAGACCATTTCGGGTACCAACTTATACCATCCCATGGTCATACTGGGAAAGGGTTCTAAGTGAACTACGAAGAATGGAGGACGAAGGTGAATTTAAGGCCATGAGATCTGAGTATAATAGTCCACTACACATAGTAGACAAAAAGGACGGTGTAATTCGACTGGTATTAGACTCACGGCAAATAAATACCATTATTGTACCAGAGACGGATTGCTCTGAAAGGCTTGAGGAGCTGCTTCAAAGATTTCATGGGGTTTCAGTGTTTTCCTCACTTGATTTGCGCTCAAGCTTTTGGCAGATAGAGCTCGATCCTGAATGCTGAAAATACACGCCCTTTATTGCCTTCGGAAGGTGTTTTCAAATCAGAAGGATCCCTTTTGGATTGAATATACCTTCAGCAGCATTTATCAGGGGTTTTAGTAAAATATTGAGTGAAGAATTAAAAGAGAAGCCTACACGTTATGTAGATGATATACTGGTAGCAGAAAAGACCTGGGAGGGACATAACAAACTCTTAGAGGAAGTGTTAAGCAGTTTGAAAAGATATGGGGTGACCACAAACATTGAAAAGTCTTGTTTTGGAAGCAGCAGGGTCAGCTTTCTGGGACACGTGATAACAGTAAGTAGAAGGGATTAGTTCTGACCCAGACTGGATGGCAGCAATTGCAAAGTTTACCACTCCTACAAACCAAATGCAAAGTTTACCATTCCTACAACCAGAAAACAACTGAGAGAGCTTCTAGGAAAATTTCTATAAGAAGTTTATCTATGTGGAAACATTAGCAAGTCCCCGACTCTGCCAATTGACGGGTAAAGGAACACCCTGGGTGTGGGATGAGTGTGCAGACAGAGAACTCAATAATTTGAAAGTGGCACTCATCAATGCTCCTATTTTATCACTTGCTGACTTATCACAGGATTTTTGTATGGCCACTGACAGTGCAAAAACCGGTCTGGGAGTCATGGTGTTTCAGGAGTTTGAACAAGATGGCAAATTAGTACACAGAACTATTGCCTTTGGTAGCAGGGTACTATCCAAAAGTGAAAGAAATTACTCTATTACCAAACTTGAAGCTCTTTCAATAGTATGGGGATTTAAAAAGTTCAGGTACTTTCTGTTCAGTAGAAAAACAAAAGTCTATATGGACTATGGGGCCCTATAGTTTCTCATAATCATCAAACTTCCACATGGAAGACTAGTGAGGTGGGTAGTCGCGCTTCAGGAATACCAGTTTTCAACGGTCTATGTACCTGGTCCAAGAAATGTCATCACTGACGCCCTGTCCCACTCACCTATTGGTTGGTATAACAGAAGAGATAGCTGAAGCATTAGAGCAGAGCACTTTTCATTGTTCTACCTCAAAGGCATAGCATTTGAAAACTTCATTACTGGGACGATACAGAATATCCAGAATGAGCAGGACAAGGACCCAAATATAGTCAAAATAAAAGAAAATGGAAGAATTGGATGCAGACCTGCAAAAGACAACAGTACCTCTTGAGAAAAGGGATTCTGTTTTATAGGGCAAATGTTAATGATTTGCTGTGGGTGGTGGGCATACCAAATGTCTTAATAAATAGGCTTATATGGTACACACACCTAAGTTACATAGTTACAGTCCGCAAAAATGTTTTATGAAAATGAGGAATGTCTGCTACTTTCAAAACATGGAGAAACACATACAGAAAGTACTAGCCATCTGTAAAAACTGACAAAAGGCGAAATCCATAACTGTAGGAACCCAGGTTCCTTTATACCCAATCATTCCTGAGAAGCTCAGGCATAAGGCAGCGACAGATTTAATGGGACCATTACCCAAGACACCGAGGGGCCATCAGTGTATATCAGTAGTATTGGAACTGACATCCAAATTTGTGACGTTGACACCACTAAAAAGGGCAACTGGTGCAACTGTAAGTAGAGCCTTGTGTAGAGACTTCCTAAACCAAGTGGGAACTGTAGACTGTATCATGTCAGACAATGGACCCCAATATAAATCTGATGTATGGAAAAGAACACTACAGAAGTATAAGACAAAGCCCATATTTATTAGTAGGTTTCACCTGAGTTTGAACCTCACAGAGAGAACAAAGGAAGATTTGGGCAATTTATGTAGATTATACGGTGGAAAGAATCATGCTAGCTGGGATGTGTTTCTTAAAGATTTTCAGGATGTGATAAACGAGCTTCGCCACAGTACTACACTGGTGTCACCTATGATGGTTCTGAAGTAGAGCCCTCCTGATAAAATTTAAGGATTGATCAATTTTCCACAAATGATGTGCTGACAGCATAAAGTCATAGTGGAGGAGGATTTTTGCAATATTTGGGTTGCTGGTGAGAAGTGCAAGGTGCGCGCAGACTAAAAGGTGCATGCAAGGGAATTTGTAGATGAACAAAAAGTCTTAGTTAAGTCTTATAGGTTGTCCAACAAACAAATGAAGATATGTAAAAAGTTCTTCAAGAAATACAGTGGCCCTGTACGTATAAGAAGACTAACACACACAAATGCAGTTGAAATTGAGTCTGTGAAAACAGGAAATTCTTTGGGACTCCATCATGTGAGCCATCTCAAGCCATCTATAGAAGAAGTAGGGAGAAATAAGGGGAGCTTGTATGACAAAAGTATAGTACTGTATATAGTTAGCAATTAAGTTAAGTATTACACTGAAGGGATCTGTAGATTTATCAAGTTTTCTATGATGTTATCATGTTAAAAGAGGTACTACAGTACATAAAAGGGCAGCATGTCGTGGGTAAGAAAATTAGGGTATGTTTCTTAGTGTAGGCTATAAATATGTGTACAGAAAGCTGAGTGTACAATTTTAGAAGTTGTTTAGAGTTTAAGATGTGCTATCGGTCCTTGAAGGAATAAAGTGAAATTGAGAAACGTGTGGTACTGCAAAAATGTTGTAAAAATGTGTGAATAGATAAAATTTGTTAACAAATTGATGTGGAACATATTAGGAGAGAATGTCTAACATATTAGGAGAGAATGTCTGTAAAAAAAATCATAAATGAGTGTCTATTTTATATGTTTAGCAATAGGATCATAAATGAGTGACTTGCTAATGGGGTTTGCGGTGACACGCAGGTGTGTTGTCCAAGTATGATTTGTCTCCATTCAGAGAAACAGGAGTTCAAAAGGTGGCCAGCTCCATGTGTCTATGTGCGAACGCACCATTATTTGTATGGAAATGTTGTATTTATGATGTCCAAAGAGATGGAATAATTGTGTACATGATGGCCAGTTATGTGGAATTCTGTATGAGGGCACTTAAATATTATTTGAGTGTTAGAGGGACATGAAATGGAAGTGTAATAAGGGGATATAGACATGTAAAATGTAATACAGGAAAAGTACAAAGCTGTACATTCAAAGCACAGGACACAGAGGGTAATACATAAGGACATGGCAGTCAAGTTGATGAGCAGTGATTTTATATAATGTACTAAAATCTTTATATTTCCAGGTACCACTAATAAAATAAAATGTAACTTTATTAAGATGAAAAGAAGAGACCACCAGAGAAAGGTAACAACAGCAGATCACAAAAGGAGGACAGAGAAGAGAAGGTATTACTAAGTAAAACCATGAGAAAAGGCACATGAAAGCATGATTAAAACAAAAGATATCAATAATTGCACTAAACTTGTTATGTAGTATGATTGTCCACAGGAAGCATGCCAGAAGCATGAAATGAAGAAGAGGCCCACCTAACCATTCATTTGTGTATGTTTGTGTCTGCAGACGTGCACTTTGTTGTTCACAGATATTCACGATGACATCCAAAATGTAAACCAAGAGCTATGAGATCAGATGATCTTGTGATAACCATGACAGTGTAGTGGTTAGACTGATTCAAACATCCTACTGGCCAGTAGTTAACAAGTAGTTAACAGTAGTTTAACAAGTAGTTTAACATTTGGTTTAACAAGTAGTTTAACAAGTAGTATTTGCAACTATTAACATTTGGATTTGGTGAGGATTAATTCTATTATTGTATGAACAACCAATGAACATGTATTTTATAGGTATACTGGTGCCAATAGATACTTAATAATTCACTGACAGGTAGAGGTGTATTCCTTTATAAGTAATCTTAACTTTGTTCAAAAATCAAAATAATAATAATAATAATAATAATAATAATAATAATAATAATAACGGTAAATACATGAGTGTCTAGGCTAATAATACAAATAGAACAATAATAAATATAAAGGTAAATAACCTCAGTAGTGGGTGCATTTTAAAATTTTATATTTCATAAATGTCAATAAATTGTATTATGGATTGTATAGTATTTGTTGTAAATCAGAAACTAATTGTGGGAATTAGTGAGCACAAGATGCACAAAAAACTTTGTGAGACACACTGGAAGCAACAACATGGTGTGCGGATAGAACAGTCCAGAAGTAAGGGGCGCTGTCAGTCATTTTGTGGTGGATATGAGGCATGGGCTATACATCGGCTGCCTGAAGATCTTGCCCAGGTGGCAGACAATGGCACCAGGTAACATGGTTAGTGCAGCAGAGGTAGTATTTAAACAGTCACTAATTACTTGTCTCCACTGTTGTACTACACAATGGAGACAAGATAAACTGTTGCACACATAATACAGTCAGTTAAGCCTGCAGCGCAACTGCTAATAGCTGTACGGAACTGTCAACTGTGTTTGCTTTTCTTCTGTGGTCCTCTGCCAGACAGAGACTGATAAACAACATAATCTGTAGCAGTCAGTCACCTGGCATTGACTCCTGAGGAATCTGAGTCTCACACGACGACTTAAGTTCCATATATAGGGTCACCAAACAGATAACCTACCTGTCCACAATTACCGATATCCTTATCCTAAAAACAATAGTAATATCAAGAGAAAGAAGCGACATGAAGAACAGAAGAGTAGGAACACAAACATAGTAAAAGAAGATACACGAAGAAATGATAACTAGATACAATTACACTTCCCTTAGCCGACGCAGAAGAATTCTGGGTGACCTAACGATCCTACCTGACTGTACCTACTCCATACTGTGTGCAAATTCGACAAAAATCTTGGCTTCAAAACATACAACCACTTACCTGCCTGTATATTCTGAGGACCCTTCCATATCATCAACTCCACAAGAGGCTGGTAACCTGACAGAATCAACAATGGGCTGAGGGTTCAAAGACTGACTTGCAAAGGCAACATGTCTGATCTTGAACAATTTTCATGTCCTAAACTTCACAAAAAACTGTAGCTTCCATCCCCATACACAAATGAAGGTGAAAGTGTGTTGTGAAATCAGTGTGTGACTCTTGACTTCTTCTTCTTCTTCTTCTTCTTCTTCTTCTTCTTCTTCTTCTTTTTTTTTTTTTTTTTTTTTTTTTTTTTTTTTTTTTTTTTTTTTTTAAAAAAGGGTGTGCATAATGTAGTGAACACTGAACAGTTGCACCCACAAACTAACAGTTTCCAATTTCTGTCATTTGTGTACACATTTTGTACCTATTTTTCAGGGTAGTCTTAAGAAAATATTTCTGTACCTATCATGTAAAATATTGCTTGACATTATGTTTGATAATGACGTGATGTCTTCCACTGTTTTTATATATTTGTATATATCCAGATTTTTATTTGTGTACGTATTTATGTAAAATTATCCTTTGTCTTTTCTTTGGGTTTTTAATGTTTTTATGTATTACATTTTACACACTGTGAACAAACACATTAGTTAAAATTGGTGGTCTATCTGAACTCTTATTACAAATATTAATTGTCACTGTAAACGTAAATGCAGTTTGTCAAAGAATGCTTTAGAACATATGATTTTGGAAACGTTTAAAGGGTGTATACATCGAGGAAAAACTAGTCTTGGTCAATCAGTTTGTAAGATGATGTTTTCTTTTGTAATGTAAGCCAAGAGCATAAATATGACCAAGTGAAATTTCGTAGGATTTTTCAAAGAATTTTATATAATTGTATAATGACCAGTACATAATCTGTTGAATAATTGACGTAACTGCTTGTTTTTGCATATCAATGGCTAAATGAAGCTCATGAATTTATTGGACGACCACTTTAAAGATTTTACAAAGATTTTTAACAGAAGAATATTGAAAATGAGACGAGTAGAGCGAATAGCTAATAAGTTTGTGAATCAAATTGGGAGAAAAGAAATGTATGTCACAACTTGACTAAAAGAAGGGATCAGTTGATAGGACACATCCTGAGGCATCAAGGACGGGTCAGCTTAGTAAAGGATGGTAAGAACTGTAGAGGGAGACCTGGGATTGATTACAGTATGCAGGTTCAAACTGATGAAGGTTGCAGTAACTGAGCAAAGATAAAGAGGCTGAGCATGCTACCTTTCATCCAAAGTCCAACACCAAATCTTTTACAGAGTCCACACTATTACCACCTGAACCAGACCAGTAGTACACTTACCATGCACTTCAAAGATTGTATCACAGCTGACTCAGACCAATTGTGGGCCAGCACATTTGTCAGATTCTGGTGTGTGCCCATCAGAGGGTACCCCCAATGACCAGCTGTTGTTGTTGTGGTCTTCAGTCCTGAAACTGGTTTGATGCAGCCCTCCATGCTAGTCTATCCTGTACAAGCTTCTTCATCTCCCAGTACCTACTGGAGCCTATGTCCTTCTGAATCTGCTTAGTGTATTCATCTCTCGGTCTCCCTCTATGATTTTTACCCTCCACATTGCCCTCAAGTACTAAATTGGTGATCTCTTGATGCCTCAGAACATGTCCTACCAACCGATCCCTTCTTCTAGTCAAGTTGTGCCACAAACTCCTCCCCAATTCTATTCAATACCTTCTCATTAGTTATGTGATCTACCCATCTAATCTTCAGCATTCGTCTGTAGCACCACATTTCAAAAGCTTCTATTCTCTTCTTGTCCAAACTATTTATCGTCCATATTTCACTTCCATACATGGCTACACTCCATACAAATACTTTGAGAAATGACTTCCTGACACTTAAATCAATACTCACAAATTTCTATTCTTCAGAAACGCTTTCCTTGCCATTGCCAGTCTGCATTTTACATCCTCTCTACTTCAACCATCATCAGTTATTTTGCTCCCCAAATAGCAAGACTCTTTTACTACTTTAAGTGTCACATTTGCTAATCTAATTCCCTCAGCATCACCCAAATTAATTCGACTACATTCCATTATCCTCGTTTTGCTTTTGCTGATGCTCATCTTATACCCTCCTTTCAAGACACTGTCCATTCCGTTCAACTGCTCTTCCAAGTCCTTTGCTGTTTCTGACAGAATTACAATGTCATTGGCGAACCTCAAAGTTTTTATTTCTTCTCCATAGATTTTAATACCTACTCCAAATTTTTCTTTTGTTTCCTTTACTGCTTGCTCAATATACAGATTGAATAATATCGGGGAGAGACTACAACCTTGTCTCACTCCCATTCCAACCACTGCTTCCCTTTCATGTCCCCCGACTCTTATAACTGCCATCTGGTTTCTGAACAAATTGTAAATAGCCTTTCACTCCCCTATTTTACGCCTGCCACCTTCATAATTTGAAAGAGAGTATTCTAGTCAACATTTTCAAAAGCTTTCTCTAAGTCTACAGATGCTAGAAACGTAGGTTTGCCTTTCCTTAATCTTTCTTCTAAGATAAGTCGTAGGGTCAGTATTGCCTCACGTGTTCCAGCATTTCTACGGAATCTGAACTGATCATCCCCGAGGTCAGCTTCTACCAGTTTTTCCATTAGTCTGTAAAGAATTCACGTTAGTATTTTGCAGCCGTGACTTATTAAGCTGATAGTTCAGTAATTTTCACATCTGTCAACACCTGCTTTCTTTGGGATTGGAATTATTATATTCTTCTTGAAGTCTGAGGGAATTTCGCCTGTCTCATACATCTTGCTCACCAGATGGTAGAGTTTTGTCAGGACTGGCTCTCCCAAAGCTGTAGGTAGTTCTAATGGAATGTTGTCTACTCCCGGGGCCTTGTTTCGACTTAGGTCTTTCAGTGCTCTGTCAAAGTCTTCACGCAGTATCATATCTCCCATTTCATCTTCATCTACCTCCTCTTCCATTTCCATAATATTGTCCTCAGGAACATCGCCCCTGTATAGACCCTTTATATACTCCTTCCACCTTTCTGCTTTCCCCTCTTTGCTTAGAACTGGGTTTCCATCTGAGCTCTTGATATTCATGCAAGTGGTTCCCTTTTGTTCAAAGATCTCTTTATTTTCCTATAGGCAGTATCTATCTTACCCCTAGTGAGATAAGCCTCTACATCCTTACATTTGTCCTCTAGCCATCCCTGCTTAGTCATTTTGCACTTCCTGTCGATCTCATTTTTGAGACATTTGTATTCCTTTTTGCCTTCTTCACTTACTGCATTTTTGTATTTTCTCCTTTCATCAATTAAATTCAGTATCTCTTCTGTTACCCAAGGATTTCTACTAGCACCCAAGGGTTTCTACTAGCCCTCATCTTTTTACCTACTTGATCCTCTGCTGCCTTCACCATTTCATTCCTCAAAGCTACCCATTCTTCTTCTACTGTATTTCTTTCCCCCATTCCTGTCAATTGTTCCCTTATTCTCTCCTTGAAACTCTGTACAACCTCTGGTTCTTTCAGTTTATCCAGGTCTCATCTCTGTAAATTCCCACCTTTTTGCAGTTTCTTCAGTTTTAATCTACACTTCATAACCAATAGATTGTGGTAAGAGTCCACATCTGCCCCTGGAAATGTCTTACAATTTAAAATCTGGTTCCTAAATCTCTGTCTTGCCATTATATAACCTATCCGAAACCTTCTAGTATCTCCAGGGTTCTTCCATGTATACAACCTTCTTTCATGAGTCTTGAACCAAGTGCTAGTTATCATTAAGTTATGCTCTGTGCAAAATTCTACCAGGCAGCTTCCTCTTTCATTTCTTTGCACCAATCCATATTCACCTACTATGTTCCCTTCTCTTCCTTTTCCTACTGTTGAATTCCAGTCATCCATGACTATTAAATTTTCATCTCCCTTCACTACCTGAATAATTCCTTTCATCTCATCATACATGTCACCAATTTCTTCATCATCTGCAGAGCTAGTTGGCATATAAACTTGTACTACTGTAGTAGGCATGGGCTTCGTGTCTATCTTGGCCACAATAATGTGTTCACTATGCTGTTTGTAGTAGCTTACCCACACTCCTATTTTTTTTATTCATTATTAAACCTACTCCTGCATTACCACTATTTAATTTTATATTTATAACCCTGTATTCACCTGACCAAAAGTCTTGTTCCTCCTACCACCGAACTTCACTATTTCCCACTATATCTAACTTTAACCTATCCATGTCCCTTTTTAAATTTTCTATCCTACCTGCCCGATTAAGGGATCTGACATTCCACGCTCTGATCCGTAGAATGTCAGTTTTCTTTTTCCTGATAACGACGTCCTCTTGAGTAGTCCCAGCCCGGAGATCTGAACTGGGGACTATTTTTACCTCTGGAATATTTTACCCAAGAGGATGCCATCATCGTTTAATCATACAGTAAAGCTGCATGCCCTCGGGAAAAATTACGCCTGTAGTTTCCCCTTGCTTTCAGCCGTTCGCAGTACCACAACAGCAAGGTTGTTTTGGTTAGTGTTAAAAGGCCAGATCAGTCAATCATCCACTGTTACCCCTGGAACTACTGAAAAGGCTGCTGCCCCTCTTCAGGAACCACATGTTTATCTGGCCTCTCAACAGATACCCCTCCATTGTGGTTGCACCTACAGTACGGCTATCTGTGTCGTTGAGGCACGCAAGTCTCCCCACCAACAGCAAGGTCCATAGTTTATGGGGAGGGGGAGGGGGGGGGGCAATGACCAGCATCCTCTTGCTATTGGTGCCATAGTGGTTACCAGCTATTCAGTTTCCATAATGATTTTGGGTGGCACCATTTGAAAGTGTAGAAAGTAATGTTCTCACATAGGGAAGTGCTGATCTGGGTCATAGGTACGTTTTTGTTTTCTTTTCTTGCACAGTGCTGCTGAGTATCATAGTTTTCTTGTCATCTATTATCCCTTACCTATTATATTTATTTCTTTTAACTAAGAGTTTCAATAATGTAGATATACTGTAAAGGTTGAATACCATAAACCTGAAACAGTAGTTTACATGAGTCTCTACGTTTGCATACAAACATGATTCTAAGGACTCTTCTTTTGTAATTTGAATGTGCTAATGGCTGCTTTTGAATTCTGCAAACTGTGACCCTGTGTTTATGGTGATAATGGAAGTGGGCATGACATGCACTCTTTACTATTTTCTCACTGCAGTAACTTTTAGTGAGCAAAGAAGGTAGTAGGTTTTGCTTAATTTTGCATTCAGACATTCTGTATGTTCATTCCATTTTAACTGCTTTGCAGTGTAAGAATTTGGATGTATTTAAACATGTATTCTGTATAGTATACTTTTAAGTTACTTTCAGTACCATAGTAAATCTTTTTTGACCTGAGAAGTACTGTTCACAACATAGGTTCATCTGCAGCTTGTGGTCTAGTGGCTAGCATTGCTGCCTCTGAATCAGTTCTGGATGATTCAGGTTTGATTCCCGGCCGGGTTGGGGATTTTTTCTGCCCAGAGATTAGGTGTTTGTGTTGTCCTCATCGTTTCATCATCATCATCATCATCATCATCATCATCATTTGTGACAGTGGCTAGATTGGACTGTGTAAAAAATTGGGCGGTGAAAAGTTTGGGACTTCATAGAGGCACTGATGACCGCACTGTTGAGTGTCCTAGAAACCAAATATCATTATCATCAAAACACAGGTTACCTAAAGTCATCTCTAATAAGCTATATGTATTGTTTGAGCTAAATACAGTTTTTTATCTATGGTTTTAGGAAAGGGTTCTATGATTTTCCTTCAAGCAATTACTAACTAATTGAGTTAATGAAATCTTGATTAATAATAAAATGTGTTCATTTGCATTATCAGAGTAGATAATCTCCCTAAATTACTGTTGATTGTTCAAAGGTGACTCACAGTGAAGTTCACATGAAAAACTGGTACTTTTTTATTGAGTTTGTGGAAAACTTTGCACTTGAATATCCAAAGATACACATTTATAAAACATTTGCATCTGCTTTTGCAGTTTTGTGGAACTGTGATGATATGATTCCACTTGCCTCTGACATAGTCTTGAACTTTGTGAATAGCATAATTATGAAGGATTCTCACAACACCTCCAACAGGAAAAATAAAAAACAGTGCTTACAGTGAGCACCCTTCAATCACTTTGAAGACATTAGCCATTGTGCAAAATGATAATAATGCAGCTAATCAGGCATGTTTTAAATTTCCTTTGCAAATGCCATGCAATGCTTGAGTAACTGCAATGATTTGTTGTGGCCTACAGATTTCTAAGATTTTTTTCGTTTTTTACTGTCCTAGATGAAGAGTTTATCCCACGTAACAGACCAAATCATTTCCAAGGTACACATAATTCTCTAAAATTTTAGATTTGATTCCCGTGGTACACAAAAAGGTCCGAACACTGTTGCAAAGGCAACGGAAAAAGCATGCGAAGTTCAGAAGAACGTGAAATACCGAAGATGGGCTAAAATTTACAGACGCACGAAATTTGGCACGTAATTCGATGCGAGATGCCTTTAATAGGTTACAAAACGAAACATTGTCTCAAAATTTGGTAGAAAATCCGAAGAAATTCTGTTTGTATGTAAAGTACACAAGCGGCAAGACGCAGTCAATACCTTTGCTGCGCAGTGCCGATGGTACTGTTATCGACGACTGTGCCGCTAAAACGGAGTTATTGAACGCAGTTTTCCGAAATTCCTTCACCAGGGAAGACGAATGGAATATTCCAGAATTTGAAACACGAACATCTGATAGCATGAGTTTCTTAGAAGTAGGTACCTTAGGGGTTGCGAAGCAACTCAAATCGCTTGATACGGGCAAGTCTTCAGGTCCAGATTGTATACCGATTAGGTTCCTTTCAGATTACGCTGATACTATAGCTCCCTACTTAGCACTCATATACAACCGCTCGCTCACCGATAGATCTGTACCTACAGATTGGAAAATTGCGCAGGTCGCACCAGTGTTCAGGAAGGGTAGTAGGAGTAATCCATTTTACTACAGACCTATATCATTGACGTCGGTTTGCAGTAGGGTTTTGGAGCATATACTGTATTCAAACATTATGAATCACCTCGAAGGGAACGATCTATTGACACGTAATCAGCATGGCTTCAGAAAAGATCGCTCTTGTGCAACGCAGCTAGCTCTTTATTCGCACGAAGTAATGGCCGCTATCGACAGGGGATCTCAAGTTGATTCCGTATTTCTAGATTTCCGGAAAGCTTTTGACACCGTTCCTCACAAGCGACTTCTAATCAAGCTGGGGAGCTATGGGGTATCATCTCAGTTGTGCGACTGGATTCGTGATTTCCTGTCAGGAAGGTCGCAGTTTGTAGTAATAGACGGCAAATCATCGAGTAAAACTGAAGTGATATCAGGTGTTCCCCAGGGAAGTGTCCTGGGACCTCTGCTGTTCCTGATCTATATAAATGACCTGGGTGACAATCTGAGCAGTTCTCTTAGATTGTTCGCAGATGATGCTGTAATTTACCGTCTAGTAAGGTCATCCAAAGACCAGTATCAGTTGCAAAGCGATTTAGAAAAGATTGCTGTATGGTGTGTCAGGTGGCAGTTGACGCTAAATAACGAAAAGTGTGAGATGATCCACATGAGTTCCAAAAGAAATCCGTTGGAATTCGATTACTCGATAAATAGTACAGTTCTCAAGGCTGTCAATTCAACTAAGTACCTGGGTGTTAAAATTACGAACAACTTCAGTTGGAAGGACCACATAGATAATATTGTCGGGAAGGCGAGCCAAAGGTTGCGTTTCATTGGCAGGACACTTAGAAGATGCAACAAGTCCACTAAAGAGACAGCTTACATTACACTCGTTCGTCCTCTGTTAGAATATTGCTGCGCGGTGTGGGATCCTTACCAGGTGGGATTGACGGAGGACATCGAAAGGGTGCAAAAAAGGGCAGCTCGTTTTGTATTATCACGTTATAGGGGAGAGAGTGTGGCAGATATGATACACGAGTTGGGATAGAAGTCATTACAGCAAAGACGTTTTTCGTCGCGGCGAGACCTTTTTACGAAATTTCAGTCACCAACTTTCTCTTCCGAATGCGAAAATATTTTGTTGAGCCCAACCTATATAGGTAGGAATGATTATCAAAATAAAATAAGAGAAATCAGAGCTCGAACAGAAAGGTTTAGGTGTTCGTTTTTCCCGCTCGCTGTTCGGGAGTGGAATAGTAGAGAGATAGTATGATTGTGGTTCGATGAACCCTCTGCCAAGCACTTAAATGTGAATTGCAGAGTAGTCATGTAGATGTAGATGTAGATGTGTAGGGAATCTCTTGTCCAAATATTGATGGTGCATCTGTTTCCACAGAATTGTTGCACATGATAATCCATTCATAACTAGGTTACTTCTGTTTCAGTGACTAGAGGCCAGATGTGGGCCAGGTTACTGAGAAGCCAGAGGCCTAGGTTAGAGAGAGAATTTAATGTATTTTTTTCTCATAATATGAGGAAGTGGCTGCTGTAGGTATGCCAAAATGCAAACTGGATTTTGAAACATCAGAGGATCATTTTCTTTAAAAATGGGTTCTAGTTTAGCTTGAACACTGATGACAGCAAACATGTTTAGATTTGGAGCAATAAAACTCATCATCATACCTCAGACTACCACAAAAGGAAAGCATTTATATGAGGCAATATCCATGTGTGGAATGATAAACATCTGGAATAACTTTCTTCTTTTTTAAATGGAACATTGACTGTAAATGCCTATGAGTTTATGTTCTTTATTTTTAATTACATGTGTATGCCAGGGTGCAACAGGTCATAATTTCATCCAACAAGATGATGTTTACTAGCTACACATGCCTTATCTCATGGACAAATATCACCAATATTAAATAACTCATGGCATGGAGTGGCCAGTAGAAACTACTCATCTGAATGCCAAAGAACATGCTTGAGATGCTCCCAGAAGGTGTATTGTTGCTAACTGGCCCCCCCAGGCCTTTCTCTTGCTTTGGAAGGCAAACAGTATTCACTTTTTGTTAAGTTCACTGACACTAACATTAATGGCACCATGCACTTTTGTATAGAATAGAATAGAATATTTTTATTAGCCTTTCAGTATTTTTCATACAATTGGCTTCGTCAAAGTTTAAAGAGGGTTTTACTTTCAGTACGATATTCAAATAGTTACAGAAAGGGGAGAAAAGGAACTAAAGACCTTTTCGTCAGCATTATGTAAAACAATGTTTTATACAGTAATTAAATGCACACATAAGAAAAGAATCACAGTAAATAACTAACTTATATAATATCAAAACATTTTCTTCATAACTTAGGTAAAACATATATTTTGATGATTAGTTTCTAAGAATTCTTCAGTTGTATAGAATTCGTTGTTTTTTTTGCCAGGTTTGCAATGTATTCTTATATTTATTTAGTGGTACTGTACGAGCTGAGCATGGTAACTTATTGAAAAATTTTATGCTTAAATACTTATAGTTATTATGGACTACAGCAAGTCTTGTGGAAGGCAAGTCCAGCAGGTGACTGTTTCTTGTACTGTGTGCATGCACATCACACCTCATGTTCAATTTTTTCAGATTTTCTCTGGCATATATTAGACAGTTATAAATTTACATGCTTGGCACTGTCATTACGCCAAGAGATTTAAAATAATTTCTGCAGGACTCTCTGGGTGCTAACCCATCCATGTGCCTGATTGCTTTCTTCTGCCATCTGAAAATATATTCAGCCCCTGGGGAGTTAATCCAAAGCAATATTCCATATTGCAGTTGGGAATGAAAAAAACCATAGTACGAGTGGAGTAGCAATGTTTCTTAATTTATACAATAAGAAAAGTACTCGTGCTAGTTTACTACATGGATAATTGGTGTGTCCTTCCCATGAGAGCTTTTGGTCTATGATTAGCCCAAGTAATTTCACTGTTTTGTTTTCATTTTAGTTACTTCTGTTTTTGTTTGATTTATGCACAGCTGGTTAGCCTGACACCAGTAATTAGCCGTTTGCATCATTTCTCTATTTTTGTCAAGTACACTCTGTAAGTTCTCTCCTGTACTTATTAATGTCATATGGTCAGCATATAGTATGTTCTTACACGGTATGTATTTCGAGAAGTCATTGACATAGACAATGAACAGAAAAGGTCCAAGAACAGAGCTTTGGGGTATTCCTCTTTCTATAGGGAGTATTTCTGACCTCTGCCTACTTGCATATACAAGTTGTAACCTATTGCTTGGATAAGATCTGAATAGTCGGAGTGTGTCATCTTCAATGCCATAGTATTTTAATTTTTTGATGAGTATGTCATGTTACAAAAGCTTTACTTAGGTCAATAAGTCTTCCAGACATTGATACCCTTTTTTCATACCCTTCATAAACATTGTTTACCAAAGCTTCTACTGCTTTTACAGTTGATAGGTGTGACCTGAAGCCAAACTGTTGTTCATTTAAAATATTGTTGGTTTCAAAATACCTGTATATCTGCTTATGCACACAATTTTCTACTAACTTGGATATGATTAGTACTATTGAAATGGGTCTGTAGTTATTTGGGAGGTTTCTTTCACCTTTTTTATACACAGGCAATGTAACTGAGAGCTTAAGACAGTCGGGGAATATTCCTTCATCAAGTACTCTGTTTGATAGTGAGAGAAGTGGCATTTCAATTTCTTTTGCTAGACATTTAATGATGAGATTACTGAGTCCATAATAATCTTCTGTTTTGGAATTACTTAATTTGTTTATTGACTTGTGAATATCATTTAATGTGATTCTCACTTCTTGTCTGTTTTGCACAAGTGAGCAATGCTTTCTCATCAGAGGCAGAATTGATGGTTGGGGTGGTGATTCTATTTACAAAATATTTATTGAGAATATTGCAGTCAATATTGCAGTCTTTTCTTTATTGGTATTATTTATTTCCCTTTTAATGACAGTCCAGGCAGCTTTACATTTATTTTTAGAGTTTAAAATATATTCATCATTTGCACAGCACTTAGCATTTTTTATTTCTAATCTGTAAAGGTTTCTCATTTTAGTGTAATTTCCTTGTCCGTATCACTGTTATGAGATTTGTCTTTCATAATCATCAGTAGTATTTTGAGTTTGTTAAGTTGTGGGGTGTACCATTTATTGGTATTTTGTTGCTTATGAGTAATATTACTCTGGTACCTTTTGGTTACCAAGGGGCATGTCATTTCTACTATATGGTTGATCTCTGTCAGGAAAATGGAAAAACATTTATTAATCGTTTTCTTGTTATCCATTACATGAGTTCAATCCATTTCTTTTAACTGGTTTATCATTTTGTTTACATTGGATTCGCCTAGAATTCTATATGTCACTTCTCTCTCTGTAGAACTGAAGGCTATCTTTTCTATTTGAAGCCATAGCCCTGCATGATCTGATATTCCTAATTCTATTACATCACATTGTATGGAGTCTCTTTGTACATTGCTCATTATGTTATCAAGGCATGCATTCAGTCTAGTGGGTTTTTCATTGAGACAGTAATAGTTTCATGACTTCAGAGTGTTAATCATATGAATTACATTTTTTCTCTTTGCCCTTATATCTATGTTAATATCACCTACAATTACAATTCTATGCTTTTATATTTTGACAACAACAATATTAAAGTATTAATTTTTTCTATAAATACTATCTCATCAGAGCCTGGGATTCGATAGATTGAGACAATTACAGTTTTCTGTTCGTGCATTACCACACCGGCTACTTATATTGTAGCTTCAAGGCATATTCTACTAAGGTCTATAACTGAGTAATGCAATTCAAGGTCACTTTTGACATATATTGAGACCCCACCATGTGTAATACTTTTTCTGCAGTAGCTTGTAGCTAACGAATATCCAAGAGGAACACACAAGTCTATTTCAGTGTCTTCCATCCAGTGTTCATTGAAGCATAGAACACTGCAGTTGATTTTATCGAGCCAGTATTGTAATTCATTGATTTTACACCTAAGAGATTGTACATTTATATGAAGGAGGAGGAACTGTCACTGCTACACAATGGTATTCTACTTTCACAGAACTTTCTGTATTCATTTATTTTCGCTACATGATCTAGGATTTCACAATTATCCAAAGGAATTAGACTGCTGCAGTTTCCACTTAATGTGGTTTCTAACTTTCCTTCGTCTGTAATGTTGTTTTCTCTAAAAACGTGGGACTGTCTTTTAAGACAAGTCTGCTGCGTGCTCGTATTTCATTTACAACTTTTTTTATCTCGTGACACAAAAATGTTTTCTCATGGTAATTTAGATGCTCACCATGTTCAGTGTGCAAATTTCTTTCAAGTCTACTAATATCCACTACATTACATTTAGCATAAATGGAACATAGTTGTTTGATTTTAATATTTGTTTTACGAATCTCTTTGTTAACACATGAATTATAGATCAAGTCGTGTCTATGAGGTATCGTCACAACAATAGTGTTTTCCACCTTCCTTACATCTAAAAAAATTTTCAAACCTGTTATACACTTTTTGGCTTCATTATGTGCTACATCATTTGCACCAGTCACACAAACAACAAAGTCACTGTCACTTGTTGTATTCTGAGATGCCTTCAACAATATTTTCTGTCCTCGCACCAGGTTTTACGATGCCAGTTGCACGAAGGTCCGTATTCACATCCTGTAGAATATTTGCTAGTTTTGTTCCGTAGCTGTCGGCTAGAAAAAGCACATTGTGTTTCTTTGTTCACTGTTTCTAGCTGTTGGCAATGTTTTTGCATCTCCTTACAATGTTTTTATCTTCACGCTGGGTGGCTTGTTCACTTTCAATGTTTATGGGGTTGCTGCTGCTGTCTGATAACACACTGAACTTGTTTGTGCACACAAGATTAGGTTTATTCCATGTATTTCGTTGTGAGCAAGGCACTTTTTTAGTCACTTTGTTTGTCATTACACGAGAAATAGTTTTTGAATTGTTTACACTCTTTAGACCACTGTTTTCACTTTGGATGGCATTTGAGTTAGGCCTATTTACGCAGTTTTGACCGTTACTTTCACTGGCATTTGAGTTCGGCCTCTTTACGCAATTTTGACCATTACTTTCACTGGAATGCGTGTTTAAGTTGTTTGTGCTCTTTTGGCGTTTACTGCTCGCAACCAATGTTTTTAACTCGTGGTTTTCGTTCTCAAGTTTAGTGATATCTCATCTCAGTATATCAGCAACTAGCTGAAGACTTTTTAATCGTTCATTCAACTTTTCGATTTCTCCTTTACCCTTATTACAAACACTATTTTTTACAACGTGGCTGCAGCTTTTCGTCTCGTTAATATTACTCTCTTCTGCACTTGACTCGCGTTCCCTTAAATATTGTACAGCTTCCCAATCCATTGTAGTTCCTACCTCTTTTGTCAGCTGAGCATGTAAGGCAGACTCGCATGCTTCACAACAAAACTTGATTCGCTCTTTCGAATTTCTCACGAGACGTATTTCACTGTTGCTTAGACCAACACAATCACTGTGAAACTGTTTTCTACACCATAATCCACAGATCACGAATATTTCCGTGGTTTTTATTAATTTATTGCACTTAAGACACAACTTACTCTTGTCACTAGCCACCATCTATGTAAAACAAAGGTATTTTTCATTGTAGCAAGATCTTTATGTGAAATTACAGTCTCCAATGTTCTCCTCCAAATGCAAAAATAATTTTCCAACACCCACCTAAGTAGGGAAAAATTATCACTGTAATAAAATAAGAGAAATCAGAGCTTGCACAGGAAGATTTAATTGGTCATTTTCCCCACACACTGATAGGGAATAGAACTGTAGAGAAATAGTGTGAAAGTGATTCAGTGAAACCTCTGCCAGACATGTTAGTGTGAACTGCAGAGCAGTCATGCAGTAGTAATAATTAATGGTGTATGGTTGCTTTGGGTAATCTCACTCATTAGTGATGCTATTGCATGATACCAGTCTAGCATATATATTTTGTACACATTGCATGATACTAGCCTGGCACATATGTTGTGTAAACATCAAACTTGCCATAATTGACTGCAATGAGAGGGGTAACTGGATGTAGTTCAGCAGTAAATGGCCAATAACAACAAATGGGCCTACTGCAGCAGCAGATAGCAGATTATCAGGAAGAAATTGGTAAACTGACTTCCACCATTTCCATTCTGGTAAAGATGAAGTTGATAAGTGGGAAAAATATCTGCACCAGTTCAACCATCACTTCAGTACATTTAAGATAATCTATGCAGATCTTCAAAGAACTTTCCCTTTTTTGGTCCTCACAAGATGTACTTGCAGTGATCACAAGTTGTGTTCCACTACAGATACAGATAGTTTGTCTTTAGTTGAAATCGGTGCAGTGTGATCAGACCAAGGTACAAAAACCAAAACAGTAATTGCCATCTTAAGAGTTATACCAGTGTCAGGAAACACAATTAGAGTCCTATAAAGATTGTACTGCATGCTTAAAGGATCTCTGTCACTGTTGCAGATTTGTGTGCCCAAATGGTAAGTATAAAAACTCCTATGAGACTCAATAATTAGAGACTTGATCACTAGATATTTGCCAGATATGAAAGTGCACTCATGAATTCTCAAACATTCAGCTCCCATTCAGAGAAATACTTCAAGCTTACAAAACCACACAGCACACAGGAAACAGGTAGATACTTGCACGGGGCTCCATCTGACATATTCAGAGTTACTTCAGATAAGGAAGAAAACAAACTTAGTAATAACCTCTGCAGAGGACACTGCCTTGCCAATGCACTGACCGTGTGAGTGAAAAAGCTTGTGTGTTTGTGGGAATCTGAGGGCTACAACAGCTGTAGTGAAGCTACTGGCAATATCTCCCATGCCAGACAGGCCTCAGTGGATGAACCAGACGAAAAGTGTCCTGCAACCAACCCCCCCCCCCTCCTCTCCCATATCCATTCCCATAGTCCTCCCCCAATCCTCAGGGGACCAGGCGACCTCCATGAGTAATTAGCCTTACACCACATGGGGCTCTGTGTTGTTGACCAAATAAATCCTCAATTCTCATGAGCTCAAAATGAAGACTGCAGAAAAAAGTAAAACCAAAAGTGAGGAACATGATGAAACCACAAATGCATAAACATCAGGTTTGTAACAAATGGAAGCTGTTTCCCTAACTGGATTGGATGACAGATAAGCTCAAAATGTAGAAATTGTTGCTGAGCAGTTGGATTGAGTCAAGATTAAATCCTTGTCTGGGGCTCAGAAGATAAAATTTCTCAAAGAAGAAAAAGAAAACGAAGGTAAAAGATGGCTTCTAAACATAACTGGAGGGAATTAAAAGGTGTTTAAACTAAGACCTCCAAGAAGACTATCTCAGAATGAAGGGGATAAACAGACCCCTTCTACCATTAATAAACCGAATGAGAGAACATGGAAGGAATCTAATACCCCCACTTCTCAGGCTAACCAGACCCAGAGAAAGCCAAGGCAGAAACAGGGAAAAATACCTATAGTACTGCAGTCTCGATTTTTAGGGTGGTGGTTATCCAACAGGAATGTCCACTGGTCAACATAACCTCACACAGAGAGGGCTTGTTCTAATGGCTCTCTTTGAGGAGACTGAGGAGAAGACAAGTCCGTCCCATATTCAGAAGGGTCTGTGTGGAAAATGATATTCTTACCTTTGTCTGTGAGGGGATGGGAACAGTGGACTGGCTGGTGCCCAAGATATCTCCATTAGGGGAGGTAAAGCTCTATGAAACAGTGTGGGGAATGAAGCATAAGGGAATCTGTGTTGGCCTCAGTTTATTTTGCTTATAAGAACAGTATTCCTCCTGTCCAGGAAGTGAGGAAATAGGTAGACAGCTGCTCATAGCTGTTGGCTGGTTAACATTCCATTGCGCACAACCTGGCATGGCAAAGCAGTGACACCAACAGCAGAGGTAAGTAGGCCTACCTATCTGAATACCTACTCAAGAATAACTTGGAAATACTGAACAGGTTTAGGGAACCTACCTTCAGGAACAGATGAAGTGAAGTAGTACGGGGGCCATGCTGAAAAGTAATGTCTCCAAATTTTTTATGTGAAAACTCTTAAAGTTTTTAAATGCAACAGACTTTATTAATGTTCTACATCTGTATTCTTCACATCGACTTATTTATTTCTCAACAAAGTCATCTTGGCGAAGAACACATTTCTCCCAATGAGAGACCAGTTTTTTGATACTGTCACTGTACAATGTTTGACTCTTTTGATGGAGCTACAGCCTTACCTCTGCTTGTGATGCTTCATCACCATCAAAGTGAAATCCCTGAAGATGTTCTTTAAGTTTTGGAAACAGATGAAAATCAAGATGGGTCTAGGTTGGGAATGTATGGAGGATGATCAATGATAAACCCAAGGGATTGGATTGTTGCAGACGTCACAACTTTTGTATGTGGTCTGGCATTATCATGCTGAACAAAAGGGTGCTTTGTTTTGTGGACAAACTCCTCAAATTTGAAACTCCGTTACAGCATGCTGTTTCTCAAACACCAACGAAGTTAAGTTATACACTGCTATGTTACAAACTACAATTTGGTGCTCTCTTGTGGGAGAGGTCTGCAAATATGTAGACACGAAGAATAAAGATGTAGAAAATTAATAACATTTGTTTCATTTCAAAAGCTTTGAGAGTTTTCACATAAAAATTTGGAGTCATTACTTTTCAGCACACCATCATAAATTCACTTTTCTATTGGATCAGTTCTAATGGGTAGTTACATAAAACAATGACACATGGCACTGGAACCATACTTATCTGACCATGTGTATATTAAGTTTGGTTTGAAACAGGACAACTTATCAAGGACAGACCCAAAGTCAGGCTTACCTAAAGTCAGAACTCTGATAAGAAATCCAGTAGATTTTGAGGAAATCGCACACACTGTGACATCTGCCATTGTGACCTCAAACCGCCCAGCCACGAAGAAGTGCACAAACAGGAATGCAACTTGGTGTAACAACA
This sequence comes from Schistocerca gregaria, assembly GCF_023897955.1. Taxonomy (NCBI): domain Eukaryota; kingdom Metazoa; phylum Arthropoda; class Insecta; order Orthoptera; family Acrididae; genus Schistocerca; species Schistocerca gregaria. The sequence continues at coordinate 474,925,332 of NC_064922.1, forward strand.
ATCTGAACTACTAAGGAAGCATCTAAGAATACCGTTCAACCTTGTGAGAGAGAAAGGACAATGGGCAAAAAAATATCGGGAGGCCCTTGTCAAATACAACATTGTAATTAAGCGATTGAAACTTATCATCCTGGAAGGTATTCTGTGAGGAAGTGGAAGGTACAGCTGCTTCCAGTAGACTTCATAAATTGCTCCCTAGAAAACTAATCCAGGAGGTATTATAAGGAAAGAAAGCAGTGGATATGCAAGCACAGCAAGTCAGACACTGGATGTGCTCCTCCAGACTCATTTCCTTCAAGGCACTCTGGCCAATAATACAAACCAAGAGTCTGTTCCCGAGAGGCACTAGTTTAAAGATAAGCAAATAGAGAACTGAGAATCTGCCAGGGAATGTGTTGGTTTCAAAAAGTCCAGTGGGTGGTGAGAAGGTTTCAACCATTCATGTCACCAGGCCCAAAGGCAATCTTTTCAGCTCTACTGCAACAAGCAGAAGAGGGATTAACTAGATTCCTATGTAGACTATTTAGGATCAGCCTAGCTAGAGGAATCACTCCTAATGCTTGGAGAACAGTGAGGGTTGTTTTCATTCTGAAGCCATGGAGAAATGATCATACTAAGACTAATGGTACTAGAATGATCAGCATGTCCTCCTTTCTTCTAAAGGCAGTAGAAAAACTGGTTAATGTGCATGTTAGGTTAACTGATGTTCCTGTACATGTAAACCAACAAACGTGCCATACAAGCAAATCGTGTGAGACAGCACTTCACCTACTCGTTGGGAAAGTTGAAAAAAGCTCTACAATTTTAAGAAGTTGCTTTCTGCATCTTCCTGAATATTGAGGGGACTTTTAGCAATACTACCTCCAAATTCAGAGTTAGAGCTGCAGAAGAGAATGGCACTAAGACCACCATGTGCAGTTAGATTAACACCACACTGAGTAGAAAGAACAGAAATCATCGTAAAGCTTGGCAAATTTGCTGGTGCTGTTAGAACAATGGCACAATGTGCACTGAACATTGTACAGAACTGGTGCAGAAAATAGGAACTAAAGGTCAGTCCCAAGGAAATGGTTATATTGCCATATTTAAGGAAGCATATCCAGTACAGGTACTGGAATCTAAGGTTCTGCAGTGAAATTTAGCCACTAAAGAGGGTTGTGAAGTATCTAGGGGTAACCCTGGATGTAGAACTACCATGTACCCCACACATAAAGAATATATGTTCCACAGTGAAAGGTACTTTTATTTGAGGACTAGAAGGGCCTGTGGTAAAAACTGGGGTCAAAACCCCAGGATTATATATTAGATATACACCACTATAATAAGAGTTACGATAATTTTTGGGCCCATAGTAGAAAAGTAAAAAAGATGGTGGCTGCTAAGGAGTTGGCAAGGTGCACAGGTTGGCCTGCTTAGCCACAACAGGCAGTGTTAGCAGCTTACCAAATGCTGGGACAGAGATCATGCTGGACATGCACCCATTGCAATGAAGGCACCAGCAGGGGCATATGGGTTATAAACTGGATATCTTTAGGACAGCCAGAACTCTCACCAGTTTATTGAGTGTACCAGCTGACTATACAATAACTTTCAGCTACTTCAATAAACCTTTCAGTGCAATAATTGGAAGAAGGGAGCAGTGGAAGAATGAAACACAATTTCATTCAGGAGACACAGTCTGGTTTACTGACAGGTTGAAAATATATGAAAGTGCTGGGGCTGGGTTATACACAGTACAGTTCAACTAGAGTGTGCAGTCTCTCTAGGGAAACTGGCCATGGTACTCCAGGTAGAAATATCTGCTCTCAGAGTGTCGCAGAGGAGAATTTGCGCATATTCTATAAGGAACATACCATCTACTTTTATTCACACTGCCAAACAGGTCTGAAATCCCTATCAGTCTCTTCAATGAGAACAAAGATCATATCAGAATTCCATGATGCTTCTGTGAGACTGTGAGGATGACTCTGCCGTGGGTCTCTGGTCACTCGGGAATTAATGGTAGTGGCCAAGCTGATAGGCTGGTCAGGAGAGGTGTGATGACTCCATCACCAAGGAAATGGTAAAACAGAATTATTTGGCTATATGAGAAAGAAGAAACATGGCAAGCTAATGATGCTGAAGCCATGTTTCAAGAGAAGCTCTGTAATCCTGTACTTGAAGAGGAGACATGTTAAACACATGACAGGACTAATGACTGGCCATGGGAACGTCAAGAAACACCTAGACATGATGGCTATGGAAACGAAGCTCCTTGGTGTAGACTAAATTCTGAGGGGCATGAAACCACACACCTAATTTTCGAATGTGAAGTATTGGAGGACAAAAGATACGGAATATTCAGGTCAGTAAATCCTGCAGAAATCATATATAATGAGGGAAACTAGTAAAGGGAAAGGGTCTCCCACTATTTAAGTGTGCTGGTTGGCTTTACTAGAATAACAAGGAGCAGAACTGCACAATAAATCCAGTTTCTGAGTAGGCAATAGAGAGCTGAGACCACTGTTGTTTTTGTCTCCTTGTGCAAATCAAATCAACCTAGTAGTAACATAATGAAATATGTGCCAGACTCGGTACACGTGGGTAAAACATCGCAGTTCCCAGAAACTGGGCCTCCTCAAGCAAAAGCACAATGAGTACCACTCGTTGCTCAAGAAAAAAGTATGCTCAATGAGTTTAGGTTATAATAGCTTGTTTTGTTGCTCAGGAAAAAAGTATGCTCGGGAAGCCCGTTGTTGTCATTTACCTGTGTGTCTGACTCTTGTCACTTCCAATGCTTTCACTTTTGTCTCATTAGTCAACAACACATAATTTGTTTTCTGGGCCATTTTATTCTATTTGGTTAATTTTGTAAAATGTTCCTGCATCAACATCATGAATTTTTATGAAATTTTATGTGAACACTTGCACATTTTCCCAATGAACACTGGTAAAGTTTTACTTGTGCACTTAATACTTGTGTAAATATAGGCATTTGTCTGACTACATAGTGCAGCTTCCAGCAGTGCTCCCCTGAGTTTTCAGAAACTTTAAAATCTCTGGTAATATTTCCTTGACTGAAACAAAACTAGGATAACTCATACAACTTTTTGCACTTTCTTAAGTGGAATAACAACAAAAATTTTCACAAATAATTTTCATACAGATAGTTTGAAGCGAAGTTCGTTGAAAAAGGAGCTGCTTGAAAAAATATGAAGTTTTGCATGATATACCTCTGGAAGTAATTGCACAAAAGTGTGAAACTTTGTACGTAATAACTTACCATCACAAATTTTATTCTCCTATTGCTTTCCAGTAGTTTACAAATTGAGTGCAAATCCGATGATTTTCATAAAAAATACCAAAAATGGGTACTTTTAGCTCTCTTTTGCAAAAAAAAAAAGTATCATCTGCACTCTTTTGAACCATTTTTATTAGAAAAGTCATATTTTAAACCACCTAAAAAACTAGATTTGGCTTTGCAATGTCCTAAAAAACAACAAGACAATGGAGTCGCTGTGAAAATATGGCCATATTCCACAGGTATTTGCATTATACCTGACATTTTAATTATATTTTACAGTTGCTTATTAATGTCTGGGGAATGTAATATCAGAAGTCCTCATGAAGAGGAAGTGGACCTGGGTAAAAAAAAAAACTCCAGTCAAAACAGCCATCTATTGAAGAAGTAAAAAAAAAAAAAGAAAAAAATTGTTCACCAAGCCATAATTACCTCCTCAAACATCTGTGTTTGCGCCTAAAATCCCTCAATTTTGGTTCACTGGAAGACAAGCTCATTACCCTAATGAATTTTGACAAAAATTATTCATTTATCATTCAGGGTGCACTGCAATGTCCCCACTAGGAAAATGTCAAGCAACAGTCCATTCATTTGTCATCTATTTTCAGCAAAATCAGAAGGTGGAATCTGAAAAGTTTTGACATTGTCAGTGACTGACTGTGACATAGCACAATTACTGTGCATGTTTTTATCAATGAATTGATCAAAAATGTAAAAACACAGTTTGCTCAAATATCCACATCCATTATTTCAGCAATGGCTCCAGTTTCTAGACCACATGGCATGGAATGATTCTTTTATGTTCATCAATGAAAACCAACATCGAATATGTAAATTCAAAATTGAATGTAATTACCTGAATATGTGCATAACCATAAAACTGTACATGTTTTGAAATAAACCATGTTCAGTTGTGACAGACAATACATTTTCTTCAATATTACCCATTAAAGGAAGCCATGGAATCAACCACATCCATTATGGAGAAAATGAACAAAATATAAAAGGTGCACAGAATTATTGAACAATGCCGATTAAATAATAAGACACAAATATGTCTTCTAAATTTATAACACATTGTTCTCCTTCTAATTATAGATGCCAATAAGGGAAAAGTGCTGCTAGCATGTTTCTTTGTGGTAACATTATGAACATGGTTTTCGATTCATTGAAAATATTGTAATGGGGCTAGATAAGAACAACAGTACACTAGGAATTAATTTGGACCTCTCAAAGGCATTTGATACTGTCCAACATCATAACCTGCTAGACAAATTAGAATATGTTGGTATACGAGGAGTAGCTAAAAAGTGGTTTCAGTCATATCTCCATAATAGGAAACAGGTAGTAGAAATTGCAACAACAAACAGTAAAAACCAAAGTATTGTTTACAGATCGGATATTCAGACTGTGCTAGTTGGGGTACCGCAGGGGAGTGTTCTAGGACCTCTCCTATTTCTTCTTTACATAAATGATATCAAGATTCCACTAAATGGTACTCATATAACCCTGTTTGCAGATGACACAAACATTGTAGTAACTGACATAAACCGGATATTGCCAACATCTGCAACCAGAGTTATAGAATATTTGCAAAATTGGTTTGAAGTGAACAAATTAACCATAAATATCTCTAAAACTAATTATATCCATTACAGGAAAGCAAAGTCACACTCTGATCTAGATCTCAGAATACAAAATAAAGAAATTGTGAGAGTTGCTACCACAAAATTCTTAGGTGTACATATAGATGAAAATTTAGACTGGAAATCCCATATCCTGAATCTGTTGCATAAGTGAAGCTCTGCTTGCTTTGCTTTACGAGTTATTAGTTTTGTATGTAGTAGGGAATGTAGCAGAACTGTTTACTTTGCTTATATACATTCTGCTATTACCTATGGCCTCGCCTTCTGGGGTCATAGTAAGAAAAATCTCAAAACCATCTTCACTCTACAAAAACGAGCTGTTAGAATAATTACCAACAGTTCAAGGCTAACTCCTTCAAAGCAATTATTTAAACAGCTGAATATTCTACCCCTACCGTGCCTCTATATACAGAAAAGTATAATTAATGTAAGAAGAAATATTAACAATTTCCAATCAAACTCGGATCTACATACTTACAACACAAGAAAGTGCAATGACATCATATAAAAACAGTTAACAAGGCTTTGGCGCACAAACAAACAAACATACAAGAAAGCAGATTGTATAACAAACTACCGGTAAAGATAAAAGAAATAAAAAAATTGTCTCCATTTAAAGAAGCAGTATTCAAATTTTTAATGACCAACTGCTATTATAGTGTAAAAGGATACCTGGAATAGCTTCATACTAAACAATTATATTTATGTACTCTATGCCAATAGTAATTTTTATGTGGCTGTTGCTATGATCTAAATAAATAATATGTACAAAAGTGCTTTAATTATATGTGTTATATCTAAATATCAACTGTGTATTCTATGTAAAAAGTATTTCTCATACATCAATGTAAAAAATCAAAGTTGTACATGCTACTTCAATGTGGTCTGATGTTATGTAGTCTACTATGCACATCTGTATTTTATATAGTATTGTTCACCCTATATGTGTGTGTATATATATACTATGTATTTTTTGACGAAATCCATGCAGTGTATTTTGTCTCTGGATGAATAAACTACTACAACATATTACTTACCTAAAATATGAACAGATTTTGACCTACTGAAAATAAAAGTACTTGGGCTCTTGCAAAGAGGCACATATGTGATCAGACTTGTTTATCACATTTGCTTATTTCTATCCACAGGTTTGTCAAATAAGATCATACACCTAAAACAACTTTGTCAATTAATTTCACTTTTAAAGCAGATGCTGTTTGTGTCATTAAGTATTTTGACACTAGTGGTAATACCTACCAATGCAAGTGTTTCTTGCATTGACCTTAGTAGACTGTTGTTTTTTTTTCTCAACCTCTTCCTGCATAATATATGACTGGGAAAGACATAATACCTTTACCATTTTGGTAAACTGCCAGTGCCATTTTGTTTTTAATTCTTAATCAAAGTTTCCATTGCTATGGGAACTCATATACATGAGATAAACTGTACTTAAACTCTTTTTTTTGCTAAACATGTGCTCTGAAACATCATCACAAACAATGTCTGCCACCTTATCAAATCTGACACCAATCAACAATTCTCTCAAACATACTCTATGTTTCAAAACAACACTTCAAACAGCATGGCACACAGACATCTTTTTTCTGGGCCCATCAATTTAGCTCATTCAATACACTTTGGCTCTTAAAAATCAAAGTATCCAGTTAACAAAATGCATGGTCTTGTATTTATCTGTACAGTAAACTAGGTTAACCCAAAGTATGAATCACACACAGGCTTATGTACTGTTACTGAATAGGATGCATAAGTATTTGTAATTTGTTTTATTATAAACTTAACCTTGATTTCACACTTTTTGACAAATGATCCATAGCCAGCCATCTGTCTTAAATACAAACAAACTTACATTGTAAGTTTATGGAATTTATACAAACGAACTCTACAAAGGCATTATGAGTGCATACCTTACATCCACATAGCTCTGCCATACTGGGTGAATGATTCCAGTGCTCGTCACATTTCCTTATGAAAAATGTTGTCTTTAAAATATAGTTATTTATATTTTCACAAAAAGTAACAAAATGATGCCCACATACTATACAAGAGTTAACTGCCCTAGGTGAGTTTGTGGATTTACATGCTCTTTGTGTTGGCTAATATATTACTATTACCCACATTACAGTTCTTTTGCACAATTTATGCATTCTAGTGCAGCATGATCATTTCTATTTAAATACTTCAGTCAGTAAAATGGTGCATGAGTTTCTTACTATTCTCATACACAAGGAACAACGTTGCAGTGGCAGGGATTGTACGGACAACAGTTGGTCGAAGGCCATTGTAGAGTGCATATGGACCTGGCAAACACAAAACATCAGATTATTAGTTATATCTGAAATAATATAAAATACAGTTCCATCATAAGTAATGGTTTGATACAAAGGGAAAATTTTCAATGAATAAATTTCAAGAAGTAATGTTCTTATTGTAAATATCTAACATCGATCTAAAGAGAGTATAAGCCTAATAATTGATTTCTCACGTTATAATGAACTGCTATGGTGACCATGGTCTGGGGGGGAGGGGGGAGGAGTAGTGTCTTTGATTGCTAGGGACATGATAAATTTGCATTTGTGATAATTGTGAATATAGATGTGAATTCTGCCTCAAAATGCAAATATGCAAACTTACCTAATGAATGCTATTTCATAATGAATTTATCCAGGTGACTTATTTCATCATTGATAGTATGAAACAGCTTTATTTTCTGCATGTAAATATTAAAAATGTAACCAACTTTTGGTTACTGGTATTGTACATCATTTCATTGGTGAAGCTCAAGTTAGGAAGATAATTTGTGTAAGAAAATGTATGAAAAATGAAGTGTATGAACGCAACAACATTTCAGCACACTCATGCTACACCAACTGTGGGGTGATTGAGTGGTCTCTAAAAGATACATGCCGGTATGGCAACGTTGGACTGAGGGGTGAGGCCTAGTGTCTTAGAACAAAGAAACATGTATGTTTGTCTGATAGCTAAAGTTCAATAGTGTGTACAATGTGAACAATTAATGAGGCAGTTTTAGGTGATGGGTGTTTTGAACTGTGGTTGCATCAAATACCATTATAGGTTGGGCCTAAAGTACCTGGTTTATGACCCTGCCAATATCAGCAAGGAACTTCAAAGTAGCTATTACTAAATGCTTTGTGTTGTGTGTTTTCTTTTCTTATTCTGAAATGAGAGAAAATATTTATCCTTGTCCATTGTGGAATTCGATTATGAAAGCCATGACACAAGAATGTAACAGCTATCCCTGAGACCATTTATCAGCTCTGTTTCGCAGAAACACAGATTACAAGTGTGTCCTGCAAGAGGGAGATGGGCCTTGTTTCCTTGCACCATCCCTCTCCCCCCTGGCAGTCATATTTCCAGTCTGTTTAGACTCATGGCAGACTGTCAGTTTATAGTATCTGTACTCTGCACTACAATGACTGGATAACAAATCCTGTCAAGGTATTTTTACCATGCTGAAAGTCTTCCCCTAACATGTGAATACAGTTATTTTCATTCTACTTCTGTGCTAGAGGCATCCATCCATGATCAGACATATTTTTCAAATTTGCTCTTGTATGTCCAAGGATTTGTCAAACAAACTCCATACATTTTTCAATATGTGTATCAATTTAACATCACTCTTCATGCAGATGCTGTTTGCGTATGTTGCTTTTAGACACTTATGGGAATGCCTACAACTGCAGGTGTGCTTAAAGAAGAAGAAGAAGAGGAAGAAGAAGAAGAAGAAGAAGAAGAAGAAGAAGAAGAAAGCAAGATGCTGGTCTGAAAATGGCTTAAAATGAGAGATAAATATTCACAGGATAAACCTGTTAAAAGAAGTGTTACATTCCGAACCTGATGATTACAACCAATTTTTTTCTGACTGGACAATAACTTGTTTAGAGTTACTTTGCCCTCACACTGAGAAAGAAGACACAATATGTGAAAATTCATTCTCTTCTACTTGGTCCTCCAATGAAATTTCATTAAAATACTGCAATTTGAGATCATATAAACTAAATCATCCATGGGAACTGGAGAACCTCAATTCTTTTATTTTATTGCACTCCTGTTTGTATGTTATGCACAGAATATTGATTTGCTTCTGAACCTCTTCCTGTGTAATATGTGGCCGGGAAAGATGTGACACCTCTACTGAGCTGTAATTGCCAGTGCTATTTTGCCTTTATCGCCGATGATAGTTTCCATAGTTATAGAAACACACCCTATAGTAAGATAAAATGTAATAAAACTCTTTTTCACTAACCATATGTGGTGAAACATTAACACAAACAATGTCCATCATCTTGTCAAATTTACCATCAATCAAAACTTCTCTCAATTACATAAAACATGCTCTATGTTTGACAAACACATTAGCCAGCACTGTACACAGTGAAATATTTGTCGAACACAGTAAAGTTTGACAGGCTGTTTGATCGTGGATGGGGGCCGTAATTACCTTGTCAGGTTCTACTGTAGTGTTGTCAAATGTGAGTCACACAGCTAGAAATACCTACAAAAGGTCAAAAACAACATTCTGTAGATTTTGCAGTTAGGAATAGGCTGGGAAAGGAAAAATAATGATGAGAAATGCCTCAGATCAGAGAAACACTCTGTTCGCCAGTGGCCAAATGCTGCAGCTTCTCAACAGAAACAATCATTTGTTGTAAGTCTAAATTAAAGCAAAAGAAGAAAACAAGCAGATATCACTTCAGGTAGAAAAATGTTGAATATTTTGCAACACCAGTTTTTTAACAGCCAATTTTTAACCACTAAGGCTTTGTCTTCAAGCATATAGTGTGACAACCTTTTAATTTGTGCATTTGACCATTTACAAAAAAAATAGTAGATGCAAATTTCACCAAAACTAGAAGCAAGTTTTGCCAAAAATAGAGGCTACATTTTCAACTCCCTACCGGTTACTAATCAAAATGTTCTGGGTATCTCAGTCAGTCCCATCCACTGCTTAACTTTTGAATAAATAGGAAGGGTATTCAATAAGTAATGCAACACATTTATTTCTCAGCCAGTTTCGGTTTAAAAAATGTGGCATTTGTCGTGGGACATCGTGGTTCCATCAGGTGGTGATGGTGCTGGACATAGTCTTCAAAATGGTGTCTGTAAAGGAAGTGCATTCCAAGCAGACAGCTGTCACTGAGTTTCTTTTGGCAGAAAACCAGAGCATCATGGATATTCATAGACACTTGTAGGATGTCAACAGGGACCTGTCAGTGAACAAAAGCATGGTGAGTTGTTAGGCAAGGCATCTATAATCATTGCAGCAAGGTCACGCAAACCTGTCTGACCTCCTGTGAGTTGGCTAACCACACACAACTGTGACTCATGCAATGTTGGAATGTGCGGATACCTCACTGCATCAACTGGACATCCCTGTTGGAAATGCTTATGCACTCATCCACCAGTTGGGGTACTCGAAGCGTCTGCTTGCTGCGTTCCTCGCCACCTAACGAAAGAGCTTCCATCTGTTTGGGCCAATGAAGGATGCACTTTGCGGGAAGTAGGACATGGGTGTTGGGGAGGTTATTGACTGCAGCAAGATGGCTCTGACGTCCAGTAAAGTGGTACAATGTGGGCATACAGGCGCTCCCAATAAGGTGGCATAATTTTATCACACTGAACAGAGATTATGTTGAAAAATAGCGTTTTGAAGCCAAGGAAATAATGAATGACATGGTGCACTGGAGTCTTGAATAAAACTAACCTGCTGTCAGAAAAAATTGTTGCATTGCTTATTAAACAGCCCACATATAATCAGGAATGGTGACCAAAACCTTGCATAATAAGTTAAATAAGTCACCACTGTTTTGCCAATGGCATTGTCAAAAAAGGCAGAAAAAGGACAGAGTTTGGGGCACCCTCTTGCCCTCAGTGTGGGAAACAGTCCCCAAAAGGTAGAAGTATCAGGACTGATCAATGACAGGATGTAAAGGCAATCAAAACCATTGTGTGTATCCATAGGACAAGTTGCCTGTAATGAAAAGTTTCATAAAGATTTGGATTAGCTCCTCATTCAGATTGCTGGAGGGGGACTATCAAGGGGATAGTGAAATGTCAGAAGTCTGATTATGGTTGGGAAGTTACAAAATCTGAAAAAAGAAATCTAAGGCTCAGTCTAGATACAGCAGGGATCAGATAAGTGAAATGGAAAGAAGATAAGGGTTTCTAGTTGGCTGAACGACTGGTCCACACATTTAAGGCTCAGATGCGGAATCTCCTGACTTCTTCTGCTGCTCATGATGCACTTCTCCTGTTTTTGGTTTCTTACCATTTCACCCCCATGGGCAACCACAGCCCGGCTGAGCTCTTACATGGCCGACAGCCCCACACGCTGCTTCATCTTCTGCGGCCATCCACCTCAAGGCTGTGGGTGCCTTCGCTTGGCCGGTTCACTGCCAATGACCTTGTCCGGGTACGGGGATATGGCAGGCAGCCAAAATGGAGTCAGGGCCACATCTTATGACACCATGGCCAATGCCTGTATGAAACCCAGATGGACACGGGTGTTGCAGTGCGTCATTCGGACCAGCTTCGGCCTCCTGTGCCAGCAACGCCTGTTCGGCTCTACCTGACACTCGGGATCTTGGCATCTCTCATTACTCACAACACAGCCCTCTTGCCATCATCTCGGTGACAGTACAACAACAGACACCACCGGGAGATGTGCCCATGCAGGAACTGGATCACCATTATCTGTCGGAGCCCATCTACTCGCGTCCTTCTCCGACGGATGCCGACACATCGCTCATGTCTCCTGTTATATCAGCTGGACTTGCCGCAATGGGCAGATTGATGCACGGGGCCTCAGCCGATTTGACCCCTACGTCTCCTGTAATCTCGACCCGGTATCATCGGGGACACTTCGGTCCATATGGGAAGCCTCCTCCTCAAGACTTTATGGCCGGTCAAACAACACCTATGGACATTAGCACTCAGGCCACCTCCATCAAGACCAATGCAAAAATTGCAAAGGGAGGAAAAGTGTTGTGACTCGCCAAGCATTCAAAGTGTCACCGTACAGTTACCCACGTCGTCTGCATGCGGCGCTGTTTGCCAGCCATGCAGCAGCTGCGCCACCTAAGCGACCCAGCCAGCCAGCAGCCGCTAGTCTTGGAGTAAGTGCTCATTCAAATGTTACAGTGTTCACATCTTGCTTTGTCAACTTGCTCAGTGACTTATATGTGATGTATCATTTCGAAACATGTGTGTTCCACTTAATGTTATAACATCATTGTTGTACAAAGGGCACTCAAAACGTTTAGCAAAGTTGTCATTAAAAAAAATGTGAAGAAATAGAAAAAGAAATGGTGATTGCTAGGACAGATTCAACATACAAGGTCTGTTCAAAAAATTTTAGAACATTTGAAGTTTGATGCCAGTGGTGTGTTGGGGAGAAATACGGTTGGTATCTCTGTACATACCTATGTTTACTGTGTAACTGCCATAAGTTTCATTGTTGTACAAAGGGCACTCAAAAAGTCTTGCAAAGTCATCATTAATTTTTTTTATTTTTTGCAGGAGGAGAATGAAATTTTTTGTGAACATACTTGGAACATTTAGCTATAAGTTGGTATATAAAAGTATATTTTTTTAATTTACAGGTGAGCTATAATGGGCCATGAAGTAGATGTCAGGTTGCGACAATGGTCAGTAATGGATTTCCTCTTCAAGACCAGCGATGACTCTGTCACATCAATTCACAGTAAGTTGCTCCCTATTAATGGGAAGGACACAGTGGATCACAGCAGTATCCAGCGGTGGTTGCAGAGGTTCAAAGAATGTGATTTCTCTCTATCGGACAATCCACAATGCGGTAGACCAACGACAGCAGCGAGTGATGTGAATAAGGAGACCATTGATGAAATCATCAAAAATGACAGAAGTGACTCATTTGTCATTGGGTAGTGAGGTATCAGGGTCAGCTCATCAGACTACACCATGACAATGCCAAACCCCATACAGCCCTTATGATGCAGAAGAAAATCAAGAAAATGGGTTGGAAAATTGTTCCCCATCCTCCTTACAGTCCTGACTTGGCTCCATCTGATTTTTACCTCTTTGGTCATCTGAAGACCCACCTGCATGGTAAAACATTTGATAATGAGAAAGACCTTATTTCCTGTGTCAAGTGATGGTGTAAAAGTCAATCCCCAGATTTTACCAAAATGTATTTACATTATGGATAGAACATAGGGCCAAATGTGTCATAGCTGATGGAGCGACTACATTGAGTAGGCTCAATGTACGAGGTGCATTCAAGTTCTAAGGACTCCGATTTTTTTTCTAATTAACTACTCACCCAAAATCAATGAAACTAGCGTTACTTCTCGACATAATCGCCCTGCAGACGTACACATTTTTCACAACGCTGATGCCATGACTCCATGGCAGCGGCAAAGGCTTCTTTAGGAGTCTGTTTTGACCACTGTAAAATCGCTGAGGCAATAGCAGCATGGCTGGTGAATGTGTGGCCACGGAGAGAGTCTTTCATTGATGGAAAAAGCCGAAAGTCACTAGGAGCCAGGTCAGGGGAGTAGGGAGCATGAGGAATCACTTCAAAGTTGTTATCACGAAGAAACTGTTGCGTAACGTTAGCTCGATGTGCGCAGCCCTTTCCGGACGTTTTCCCGTTGTTCTTCAAAACATTTTTGTAAGATGCACCTGATACCGTAGTGCCCTTTGGAATGCAATGGGTACGCCCTCGCTGTTCCAGAACATGGACACCATCATTTTTTCAGCACTGGCAGTTACCCGAATTTTTTTTGGTGGCGGTGAATCTGTGTGCTTCCATTGAGCTGACAGGCGCTTTGTTTCCGGATTGAAAAATGGTATCCACGTCTCATCCATTGTCACAACCGATGAAAGTCCCATTCATGCTGTCGTTGTGTGTCAACATTTGCTTGGCAACATGCCATGGGCAGCCATGTGGTCGTCCGTCAGCATTTGTGGCACCCACACTTTTTGCATTTTCAGGTCGTCATGCAGGATTGTGTGCACAGAACCCACAGAAATGCCAACTCTGGAGGCGACCTGTTCAACAATCATTCAGCGATCCCCCAAAACAATTCTCTCCACTTTCTCGATCATGTCGTCAGACCGGCTTGTGCGAGCTCGAGGTTGTTTCGGTTTGTTGTCACACGATGTTCTGTCTTCATTAAACTGTTGCACCCACGAACCCACTCCATCACCACATGTCTCCTTCAACTGTCAATGAATTTCAATTGGTTTCACACCACGCAAATTCAGAAAACGAATGATTGCACGCTGTTCAAGTAAGGAAAACGTCGCCATTTTAAGTATTTAAAACAGTTCTCATTCTCGCCGCTGGCAGTAAAATTCCATCTGCTGTACGGTGCTGCCATCTGTGGGATGTATTGACAATGAACGCGGCCTCATTTTAAAACAATGCACATATTTCTATCTCTTTCCAGTCTGGAGAAAAAAAATCGGAGTCCTTAGAACTTGAATGCATCTCGTATAGCTAAATGTTCCAAGTATGTTAACAAAAAATTTCATTTTCCTCCAGAATAAAAAAAAAAAAATTAGAGAGAACCATGCAAAACTTGCTGAATGCCCTTTGTATGTCTGTTAGTTCTTGTTCAGTGCTGTACTGAGTAGAACACAGTTTGCAAATTTTGAGTGACAGAATTAGAGGAGCCATGTGTCTGCATTAAATTTTGCGTGAAACTCAAGAAAACTGTTGCAGGGACACACCAAATGCTGCAGGAAGCCTACAGTGATGTGTACTTAAGCCTTAGTTGGTGTTATGAATGATTCACATGGTTTAAAATGGGCAGATGGAAGTTAAAGACGACCCTCATTCAGGATGCCCTTCAGTGTCTATTAGCAACGCCCAAGTCGTCAGGAATGTCAACCAAACTGTGTGTGCTAATTGAAGACTGACTGAGAGACTGCAGAAGAAATTAATATTTCAGTTGTATCATGCCATGATATCCTCAAGTAGCATCTTTGAATGCATCATGCTACTGCCATGTTCATCCCACAGCTCATGAATCAAGTCCAGAAAGACCTTTGCATCACAATCTGTGGAGGATCAGAATATTCTGTGTTTTTCACAGAAGCAAATTTCTCAACCTCTACTATTAGGCAGAAAATTGTACATTCCCTCTCCTCCCCCCCTCCCTCCCTCCCAATAGATCAGGTATGCACTTGATGCAGGATGTGGCTACTAGAAGAGTACAGTATGTATGATGAGCACATGGGAATTTTTTTAATCGAAGGAACCCCTATTTAGGGACAATATTAACTGCCTCATGAAAACAAAAAGGGATCAGCAACATTACTGTCAGAGGCTAACTTTTGCCCTTGCAGACTGGAAATATAATATTAGCAAACTGCACGAGTATCTATAGTAAGGTCTAAAAGTTAGTATTCTTTACAAAAAAATAGCACTGCCCACATAGTATTAGCATAAAAATTATTCAGAAGTAAATAACAATGAAATTCTAAATACAAATTGAAGTATATATGGAAAAGACTCCAATAGTTGTAGCATATCTACTGTCGTAAAGAACTCTACAGTGTCTAGTGAAGTTATAAAAAAATCCAAAAGTAAAACACTCTGGTTTAAGTTTAGCATCAAAGGTGGATCAAACATGGTAATTGGATGCTTTTTAGACCACCTGCCTCTGGAGCCATACTGACATAGTGCTTCAGAGAAACTTCAAAAATATCCTAATCATGCCATTGCTATAGGTGGAGACTTCAGTTTACCAGCTATAGAATAGGAGTCATGTAATTAAAAGTGATATCAGAGTGCGGGGCTACATGAGCTTGTTTGAATGCTATATCTGAAAATTACTTTGAGCAGGGAGGCAAACTCCTGATAATTAATAGTTTTCCAAATCAGTTAATGTAGAGGAGGCATTAGTGATCAAGATCGTTATAGTATCATTGATTACAAGTGTTAAAAGGAATGTTAAAAAAGGTAAGACAATGTTTTTGTTCGACAAGTGTGAAAGCAAACAAACTGCAAAGTTTGGTTAGTCAACATCAAATATTTAGCCCCGAGGACAAAGATGTGAATCAAAAATGGATGAAATTCAGAAGTATTGTGCAAAATGCCTTAGACCAGTATGTGCTGAGCAAGGTTATGAATGATCATAAAGACCCTTGAACCAATAGCCATGTTATAAAGTTGCTACAAAAGCAAAGAGAGCTTCACCACAGAATGTAAGTGAAGTCAGAGTTTAGTTCACAAGCAAAAGATGAACACAATAAAATAAACATAAGGAGAACAATGCAAGAAGTGGCTAATGAATTCAGAAGTAAAATTTTGACAAAAATCAAAAGATGTTTTGGTCTTGTGTGAAGTCAGTAAATGGATCGAAATATTTATTCAGTCACTCAGTGACCATAATGGTATTGGACTGAAAGAGGACAGAAAGAAGGCCAAAATAGTAAATTCAGTATTCTGAAATAGTTTCACTGTGGATGACTCTGTTGTGGTTCCTCTTTTCAGTCAACTCACAACTGCCTGTCAATTAAAATTTCAGGCTTCTGGGCCAGAGATGCCTGTGAGATAATAAGAGATAGTGCAAATAAATTTGATCCCCTTCTAAAAGCAGTATATCATAGGTCACTGGAACAATGATGAGAACCAAGTGATCGGGAAAAAACACAAGTCATTCCGATTTTCTAGAAGGGATGTCAAACTGATGCACATAATTATAGGCCTATATCACTGATACCAATCAGTCACATATTTATGGAACATGTTCTGTGCTCACACTTTATGACATTTCTGGACAGCAAAAATCTGTTCTATAAACAAAACCAACATTGATTCTGCAAACAAAGATCTTCCAAAACACAGCATGCCCTGTTCCTCCATGTGCCATAGAGATTCAGGTTGACGCCATGTTCCTTAACTTCTAGGTGATACAGTTATGCAGTGTCATTTAGTTCACAAACTACTAAGTATCAGATCAGATTTGTGACTGGATTCAGAACTTTATAAGAGATATAACTCAATATGTTATTTGTAATGGGATGAAATCAACAGAGGTAAAGGTAAAAGTAGGCACTCCCCAAAGGACTTTTTACAGCATATACAGGGTGCTCCAAGAGGGCATAAATATTCAGTGATATGAGAAGAATGATCATTCAAAGTATAAATTGGCTAGTAAACATTCTAAGATGCATACCAAGAAATGTGCTTCACAGTAACAAAGCTGAACAAGTGCTCTAGCTTTTAAGGTATGCACTGTAGAGCCCATGTTTACTGGACTTTTTTTTTCCATGTTTTAATACATAGTACAAACTAAAAACATGGAAAGCAAAAATATTGGGTAGATGTCATTTGTTTCACAGTATATAAGATGAAGAAGTGTCATATCTCTTAAGGTATGCATTTTAGAACTCGTGTTTACTAGACTTTTGCTCTGATTGATCATTCCTGTCATACTGCTGAGAACTGAGCAGTCCTCCTGGTACTACCTTTATAAATGATTTAGTGCATAACATTGGAAGCTCTACGATGCTGTTTTCTTTAGTAAAGTTGGTGTAACACGGTAACACCAGAAGACTCCCAAAATGCAGAATGGCCTGCAAAGGGTTGATGATTGGTGCAGGGATTGATGGTTGACCGTGAACATAAGTAAATCTACTACATTGCTTGTAAATAGAAGAAGAGATCCATTAGTGATGTAAAATCGCTGGAAACTCAAAGAACCATAGAATACCTAGGAATAACTGTACAGAGTGACCTAAAGTGGAATTACATAAAATAAATTGTGGGAAAAGCACGTGTCAGGCTGAGATTCATTGGAAGAATCTTAATGAAACATAGCTGTGGCTAACAAAACATCTGTTCAGCCAATTCTTGAGTATCATCAGAATCTTTTACAAAGTAGGATTAATGGAAGAGATAAAGAAGATACAATGAAGAGTGGCACATCTTGTCATCAGGATAATTTAGCAAGCATGAGAGCATTACAATGGATGTTCAACAAACTCCAGTGGCAGTCACTACAAGAGAAGGGTTGTGCATCACAGAGAAAGTTACTGTTGAAATTTTGAGAGTGCACATATGTCTGGTGAAATGAGAAATCAAAATTCATATGGAAGTTTATGGCAGTCATGCTTCCCAAGCACCAACCACAAATGAAAAAGAGGAGGAGAAAACTGATAGTGGTACCAGAGGTACCCTTTGCTACATGCCACAAGGTAGTTTTTGAAGTATGAATGTAGGTGTAGCTGTAGATTTAAGGATCATACAAGAAAGGTGTCAACATGGAAGAGACACTGAGACCTAATTTTTCAATAAGAAGTTACTAAACTGTCCAATATTGACATATTATGAACCATTTGATATTTGCATGTGCATAAATTAAACATTACTTTTTCTGATTTGTTATGTTCAGCAAATAAATAATAATATGTCAAAGAATAATTATAATGAGATAATTTCAATGTTCAGGATTTGAAAACACATTTTTGTATCATTCATTTGCAGAAACCCAACAGCAACAGACACAATTATACATGCCACATCGAATCACTCACAAAATTCTAAACTAGCAGCTTTCTAAATCAGGATATGCAGACTGACTAAAGTCCAACTCAGCAAAGAAAACTATGACAAAGAATTCAAAGCAATACAACACATAGCCAAAATGACAGGTACAACAAAAATGGTTCAAATGGCTCTGAGCACTATGGGACTTAACTTCTGAGGTCATCAGTCCCCTAGAATGTAGAACTATTTAAACTTAAGTAACCTAAGGACATCACACACATCCATGCCCGAGGCAGGATTTGAACCTGCGACCATTGCAGTCGCGTAGTTCCAGACTGTAGGGCCTAGAACCGCTCAGCCACATAATAAAGTCAAGACAAAACTAAATAAAAATGAAAATAAACAGAGGATACAAGCACCACAAAGCTCCACAAACACTACAGTGCACATGAACAGAAATACCCATGACATGTTTAACATAAAGAAATGGTATACTTTGACAAACAAACACGAATCAACACAGAGGATGCAAAGAAACTGAAGAAATAAGGATTCCACATGGCATGCAGAACAAGGAATGCCACCAATCACATTTACAAATGCCAAAAGTGAAACCAAACAAATACCAAGGGGCTGGCATAAACCAGTTATAACGTCAATAGTGTGAATCAGTGTACCTGGGAATGGCTCGCAGAAATGTCAAAATTAGATACAAAGAGCACATAAGAACTCTAAACATGAGAACAGTCAATTTGTCTTTCCCTGAATACCCAATAAAGCATATAAAATCAAACAATGGAAAATTCAGGATGGAATGTAACAATATAATCAACAGTTGCTATTCACCATATAGCAGAGATGCTGAGTAGCAGATAGGTACAACAAAAAAGACTTTCACAATTAAAGCTTTTGGCCACTGGCCTTAATGAACAGCACACACATGCAAATGCAACTCACACACAAGACTGCACTCTCAAACAATTGAAATCACACTGTGAGCAGCAGCACCAGTGTGTGATGGGAGTGGCGACTGGGTGGGGGTAAGGAGGAGGCTGGGGTGGGGAAGAGGAGGGATTGTATGGTGGGAGTGGCAGACAGTGAAGTGCTGCAGGTTAGATGGAGGGAGGGGAGAGGTGGGGAGGGTTGGTTGTTGGTTGTTTTTTGGGAAGGAGACCAGACACCGTGGTCATCGGTCTCATCGGATTAGGGAAGGATGGGGAAGGAAGTCGGTCGTGCCCTTTCAGAGGCACCATCCCGGCATTTGCCTTGAGTGATTTAGGAAAATCACGGAAAACCTAAATCAGGATGGCCGGACGCGGGATTGAACCATCGTCCTCCCTAATGGGTAAGGAGGGGGGGGGGGGGGGGGGAGGAGGAAAAGGAGAGAAATAAAAAGACTGGGTGTGGTGGTGGAATGACGATTGTGCAGTGCTGGAACGGGAACAGGGAAGGGGCTGGATGGGTGAGGACAGTAATTAACGAAGGTTGAGGGCCAGGAGGGTAACGGGAATGTAGGATGTATTGTAGGGTAAGTTCCCACCTGCGCAATTCAGAAAAGCCGGTGTTGGAGGGAAGGATCCATGTGGCACAGGCTGTGAAGTGGTCATTGAAATGAAGGATATCATATTTGGCAGCGTGTTCAGCAACAGGGTGATCTACTTGCTTCTTGGCCACAGCTTGTTGGTGGCCATTAATGCAGACAGACAGCTTGTTGGTTGCCATGCCTACGTAGAATGCAGCACAGTGGTTGCAACTTAGCTTTTAGACCACGACTAGTTTCACAGGTAGACCTGCCTTTGATGGAATAGGTGATGTTAGTGATCGGACTGGAGTAGGTGGTGGTGGGAGGTTGTATGGGACAGATCTTGCATGTAGGTCTATTGCAGGGGTACGGGCCTTGAGATAAGGGATTGGGGGAAGGGGTTGTGTAAGGATGGAGGGGTGTATTGTGTAGGTTTGGCGGATGGCAGAATACCACCGCAGATGGGGTGGGTACGATAGTGGACAAGACATTTCTCATTTCAGGGCACGACGAGAGGTAACTGATACCCTGGCAGAGAATGCAGTTCAGTTGCTCTAATCCTGGGTGGTACTGAGTTACAAGGGGAATGCTTCTCTGTGTCCAGACGGTGGGACTTTGGGAAGTGGTGGGAGACTGGAAAGGTAAGGCATGGGAGATTTGTTTTTGTACAAGGTTGGGAGGATAATTACAATCAGTGAAGGCTTCAATGAGAGCCTCGGTATACTTCGAGAGGGACTGCCCATCACTGCAGATGCAATGAACATGGGTGGCTAGGTTGTATGGAAGGGAGTTCTCAGTATGGAATGGGTGGCAGCTGTCATAGAGGAGGGATTTCTGGTGGTTTGTAGGTTTGATATGGACCGAGGTACTGATGTAGCCATCTTCAAGGAGGAGGTCAACTTCTAGGAAGGTGGCTCGTTGGGTTGAGTAGGACCAGGTGAAGCAAATGGGGGAGAAGTTGTTGCGGTTCTGGAGGAATGTGGATAGGGTGCCCTCACCTTTGATACAGATAGCAAAGATGTCATCAATGAATGTGAACCAGGTGAGGGGTTTAGGATTCTGGATCTTTAGGAAAGATTCCTCTAGATGGCCCATGAATAGGTTGATAGGATGGTGCCATGTGGGTGCCAATAGCTGTACCCAGGATTTGTTTGTAGATAATGCCTTCAAAGGAGAAGTAATTGTGGGTGAGGATACAGTTGGTCATGGCAACCAGGAAGGAGGTTGTTGGTTTGGAATTGTCGGGCACTGGGAAAGGTACTGTTTAGTAGTGGTAAGGCCATGGGCATTAGGAATGTTAGTGTCCAGGGAAGTGGCATCAACAGTGACAAGCAGGACACCATGTTGTAAAGGGACAGGAAATGTGGAGAGTTGGGTACAGGGAAGTGGCGTCAACAGTGACAAGCAGGGCACCATGTTGTAAAGGGACAGGAACTGTAGAGAGTTGGTGGAGGAAATTGTTGGTATCTTTCACATAGGAGGTTAGGTTCTTGTAGGTTCTGGGTAATAGGTTGAAACTACTGGTCTACAAGAGCATGTATTCTCTCAGTGTGGGCACAGTAAATGGCCACAATGTGGCGTCCTAGCTGATTAGGTTTATGGACTTTAGGAAGTATGTAGAAGGTAGAAGTGCAGGGAGTGGTAGGGGTGAGTAGAGAGATGGATTCTGGGGAGAGGTTCTGGAATGGGACTAAGGATTTGAGTAGTGACGGAGATGCGGCTGGATAAGTGGAATGGGGTCACTGTGGCAAGGTTAGTAGCTGGAAGTATCTGACAGTTGGCTGAGTCCTTCCGCCAAGTAATCTACATCTACATCTACATTTATACTCCGCAAGCCACCCAACGGTGTGTGGCGGAGGGCACTTTATGTGCCACTGTCATTACCTCCCTTTCCTGTTCCAGTCGCGTATGGTTCGCGGGAAGAACGACTTTCTGAAAGCCTCCGTGCACGCTCGAATCTCTCTAATTTTACATTCGTGATCTCCTTGGGAGGGATAAGTAGGGGGAAGCAATATATTCAATACCTCATCCAGAAACACACCCTTTCGAAACCTGGCGAGCAAGCTACACTGCAATGCAGAGCGCCTCCCTTGCAGAGTCTGCCACTTGAGTTTGCTAAACATCTCTGTAATGCTATCACGGTTACCAAATAACCCTGTGACGAAACGCGCCACTCTTCTTTGGATCTTCTCTATCTCCTCTGTCAACACGATCTGGTATGGATCCCACACTGATGAGCAATACTCAAGTATAGGTCGAACGAGTGTTTTGTAAGCCATAACCTTTGTTGATGGACTACATTTTCTAAGGGCTCTCCCAATGAATCTCAACCTGGTACCCACCTTACCAACAATTAGTTTTATATGATCACTCCACTTCAAATTGTTCCGCACGCATACTCCCTGATATTTTACAGAAGTAACTGCTACCAGTGTTTGTTCCGCTATCATATAATCATACAATAAAGGATCCTTCTTTCTATGTATGCGCAATACATTACATTTGTCTATGTTAAGGGTCAGTTGCCACTCCCTGCACCAAGTGCCTATCCACTGCAGATCTTCCTGCATTTCGCTACAATTTTCTAATGCTGCAACTTCTCTGTATACTACAGCATCATCCGCGAAAAGCCACATGTAACTTCTGACACTATCTACTAGGTCATTTATATGTATTGTGAAAAGCAATGGTTCCATAACACTCCCCTGTGGCACGCCAGAGGTTACTTTAATGTCTGTAGACGTCTATCCATTGATAACAACATGCTGTGTTCTGTTTGCTAAAACCTCTTCAATCCAGCCACACAGCTGGTTTGATATTCCGTTGGCTCTTACTTTGTTTATCAGGCGACAGTGTGGAACTGTATCAAACGCCTTCTGGAATTCAAGGTAAATAGCATTTACCTGGGAGCCTGTATCTAATATTTTGTGGGTCTCATGAACAAATAAAGTAAGTTGGGTCTCACATGATCTCTGTTTCCGGAATCCATGTTGATTCCTACAGAGTAGATTCTGGGTTTCCAAAAACGACACGATACTCGAGCAAAAAACATGTTCTAAAATTCTACAACAGAAGGATGTCAGAGATATAGGTCTATAGTTTTGCGCATCCGCTCGACAACCCTTCTTGAAGACTGGGACTACCTGTGCTCTTTTCCAATCATTTGGAACCTTCCGTTCCTCTAGAGACTTATGGTTCAAAACAACAGTGGTGGAGCCTTTGTCTGCATGTAGGATTATAAGGTCAGGATCAGTTTTTAGATGGTGGACTGCAGTTTTTTCTGCAGATGGAAGGTTAGTCTGTATGTTAAGGGATTCTGGGAATGATGGTGAGGCAAGGTTTGAAGTTAAGGAATTCTGGAAAATTAACAGGGGGTTGTTTGGGGGCAGTGGGGGGTGAATCACAGTTGGATGTAGGAGTAAACTGAGTTAGGCAAGGTTCAATATTGGTCTTTGATTGAGTCTGATTGGTAGGGTTGGTGGCAAAAGAGTTTCTCCTGTAGGAACCAGGAGAAGGAGAGAAGGTCTTTAACAAGTCCTGCATGATTGAATTTACGAGTCACATTCCATCATGGATTTTCCATTGTTTAATATAACAAACAGGTTAGTTGCTACTCACATATAGCAGAGATGCTGAGTCGCAGAAAAGCACAACAAAAAGACTGTCACACAATTAACCTTTGACAAACAAGGCCTTTGTCAAAATTAGACAACATACACACATGTATACACATCATGCAAATGCAGCTCACACACAGTTGCATGTGTGTGTGTGTGTCTAATTTTGGCAAATCTCTTATTGGCTGGAAGCTAATTGTATGACAGTACTTTTGTTGTGTCTTTCGGTGAATCAGCATCTCCACTATATAGTGAGTAGCAACTATCCTTTTCATTATATTGTAATAAAGCATGTACGTGAACGAGCCAACCTAGAAAAGAATATGAAAACTTTTGGGATGAACAATCACAACAGAAAATTTTTTGAAAAGATAAAGAGTCTTGGCTGTGAAACAGCTTTAATATTTTATATTCTGATAATAACATATTTTGTCTTATTTAAGCACAACAGGTGTTAAACATATAGGCTGCCATCCAGGCAAAACTGGTCCCTTTAATCCCACAAACCAACCAACCAACCAATCCAGGCAAAAGTCTTAGCAGGCAAATGCCACTGTGCTAAGACATTCATATGGATGACAGCCCATGTGTTTAACACTTGTTATGCCAGCCAATCTGAAGATGCCTTAAACAAGGCAAAATACATTACTGACAGAATATAAAATAATAAAGTCTATTTTGCAGCCAAAACTGTTTCTTTCTTCAAAACATTTATCAATGGTTTCTGTATCATCTTGGCATGAAGTGGAGAAAGTACTACAACAGAAAACTCCTAACACTGCAGGAAAACTTTCACATACTGGTAGGAGGATCCCTTCCAATTAACATAAAAGTAATGAATGACCAAATCAATATAAGTAACAATCCATTGATCATGTTAGCCACTACCACAATAACAAATGCAGATGTAGAACGTAACCGGATTGTACAGGGTGGATAAAAATTTCACGGAATTTTAACCCTCGATAGCTGATGCCAGTAGGATCAAAAATTACTAATATTGTGTAGGTTAACAATGCACCATTTTTAAACAATTGGAACTTGGTGCCACGCACTCCTATTGTCCATGGGACTGCCTGTTGCCATTCATTGGCTGAGGGGCAGAACTATGGTTGTCAGTTCACGCATAAAAAAATTCCTTGCACCCTCACTGCACCAATGTGATATGCACATGTGTCAAATAGGTCTTGCTGTTTTGTGTCCACCTCATGTCAGAGCCATTCACATGTAAGCTTCACTTTGGAGCACACACGTCACCTGCGATTTAGCCATACAGTAAGCATGGTGACACAGTATTCATTTGAAGAACAATGAGATATAGTTTTTGTTTATAGACTAGCCGACAGTAATGTGCATGAAGCTCGATGGTTGTATGAGGAATGGTACCCAGCAAGACACCACCCATGCCTGTAAATGTTTACAGCAATTCACCTGCGACTTGGCAAAACAGACTCATTAGCGGGATATGATGGTGATGTTGGAAGACGTTGAACACGATGGGATGCTGCATTTTGAGAGACTGTCTCGAACATTTCAAGGAAGCACCTATGACAAGTACTTGAGCGGTTGGACACAACATGGGGGGTCACTCATCGGTTAGTCTGGGAGGTTTTGAGGGGTGACGGCCAGCATCCATTTAGTTTCCACCCTGCTCACGACCTATATCTTGTATTGGACTATGAACACATGCTAGGGTTTTGCAGGTAGTTTCTGTGACATGTTGGATGGTATTCCGACATCCCCAACATTGTTGTTTACTGACAAGTGCACTTTCGATTGGGATGGCCTTTACAACACTCAAAATGTTCATTACTGGACAAGGGGAAATCCTCATGTCACGTATATCCATGGACACCAGGAATGATTTTCGCTCAACATTTGGGCAGGCAGAGTGGGTGGCCATCTGACTGGGTTGATCCGCCTCCCTCCTCAACTTACCAGGGCAAATTATCTCCACTTTTTGTAAGAAACGCTACCCGGCTTGCTGGAACATGTTCACCATGACATACAGTTATGCATGTGGTTGCAGCATAATGGGGCACCCACAAATAACAGTTGACTGTGCATGGATATTTAAATGAACTCTTTGACAGCCAGGTAATTGGCAGAGGTGCTCGTAGGGCATGGCCCCCGCGATCACAGACATCATGCCACCAGACTTTCTCCTGTGGGGATTCTACAAGGTTCTAATTCACCCACCCGGACGTGAACCACCTAGAATGTATTAATGGATCACATTCAACATGCTGCCAATCACATCAGGGTAATGCCAGGAATCTTTGAAAGAGTTTCGGCAAAATATGGTTCAACGTTACCAAGCTTGTGACGTGTTAGATGGTTGCCCATTCGAGCACCTGCTCTAAGTAAACCATGACACAATTTGTAAAAGACTTTTTGCACATGAACTAATAGCTGTTGATGGGTTTGTTCCCAGTACATCTTATCATGAAACTACAAAGGGTGTGTTGGGACCCTGGCGGAATCACCCTCAGGTCCCCACAGTTGGAGGCTTGCGCACTACCACCAAATGTGTGGGCCACGTTGGATATATTGTGATCTCTGGCAGGCAAAGCATTCACGGTCACACATTGCTCAGAGCATTCGGCAACAGGGCAATCTCATGGCCAATTAGAGTGTGTGGTGCCAAGTTTCCATAATTTAAAAATTTGTGTTGTCAACCTACACAACATTAGTAATTTTGGTTCCTACTGGCATCAGCTATCCAGGGTTAAAATTTAGTGGCAGTTTTTCTCCACCCTGTGTAACTCATAAAAAAATAAAACAAAAAATACATAATATGCAAAAGAATATTAAACTACACACAGGCACCACAACACAAACAAAAGATGAACAAGAGACACGGAGTATTAGTTGGCAACACCCCATTCAGTAAACACACCAAACCAAAACACAGTCAGTAGCAGAAGTGTGGTGTTAAGTCAAAATGTGTTCATAAAATGCTGAAAGCCAGACATTCTGGGTACGCAGACCAACTATGTACAGCTGCACAATGACACATACGCACTAATAATGTCATAAACAGAAACAAAGTAGCAAGGTAATCTCTCAAAATTTGTGCTACAATAAGTTTTCTCTCACCTAAGTACAAGAGAATAACAAAGAACTGTAACATAATAACAAATCTGTACTAAATATTAGGCAATTATTACATACAAAAGCAAATACATATTACATGCTACTGAAGATGCTTCATAAATAAAAAGGAGTGAAACACATATGGCACAATAAAAATAGACTTTCATTTAGTTCATTGGAAGAACCTAATCTTTATCCATTTACCTGCAACATGTGGCACCAGTCACTTAAAACAATTGTCAGAAAACAACTGCATACTAATGTGTCTGAACATAAGTGTTACAGTAAAGAAGCTTATCAGCAGTCATACTGTTTCGAAATTTCAGGCTGGTTCAAAGGCTTCATATCAGATGCAACAGCCTGCCCCAGCAAATGCACTCACATATGATATAAAGCAATATATTCTGAGAAATAAAATTTAATGTACAAACTAAACACTGAAATCAAGAACAAAAATAAGATTTAAGATACAAGAAAATGCTACACTGATCAAAAGTAATAATGATTATAGAGTGCAATAAATTAAAAACATTTGAGACTGAATGAAAGAAAACATTAACACAGAAAATCTTTCCTGCTATGTATTGCTGTTCTTATCATGATTTTGAACTGCCTATGTCTTATTCTGTAATCATTCCTATCTTTTTGAACCTCTCAGTATTAAAGGAAAAGAAATGGCTGAATTTGAAATCTCACCACTATACCAATATGAAGTAAAGAGCTATTGGTTGCGTTACTTGTCATTTTCTGTTTCCATTTGTTACCAAATGGATAATAATAATTTTGTGCAACACAGCCACTATACATTCAAGTTGTCAGTTGAAAATAAATTATTATGAGTGAAAGCAGCTATAGAGTGCTGGAGTCCATGCAGCAAGTACAAATAGCAGCAAAACTCACAGCACTTGAAGAAGATGGCTGGGTTGCTTGTTGAAATATTGTGCTTAAAATGGAAACAACAACTCGGCAGAACACCTGGAATGCACAGTATTAGTCGATCACATCAAGAAAGCCTGAGAGATTACAGTAGTCACTATGTTTAGATGTTTAATTTTGGATCATATTTCACTCTGTGAACTCTGTTATTGCGAACCACTCAGAACAGCAGTGCCTCTTTTTTCTTTATCGTGGGAAAATGTTTGATATGCTAAATTAAAAAACAATTTTCAACATCGCAATTTCTGGTGAAATGTTGCTGCTCTGAATGGATTCAATGACTGTGGTTCTTCTTTAATCATGCATACCAGCAAATGGAAATGATTAAAGAGAGGGAACAATACAATTACATGCTTTTCTTCACTGCAAGTGTACATGTTGCCACAATCACAATTGAAGTAGTTAAAGTAGTAACCCCAGCAGAATATTCCACATTTCTGACAAATTCAAAAGAATCTAAGATAAGTGCAAGATGTGAAGTCAATTTACAATATAACTGTTCACACGATGAAACAATGGAAAATACAGGATGCAACAATATTATGAAAAGGAAAGTTGCTACTCACCATATAGCGGAGATGTTGAGTCGCGGATAGGCACAATAAAACACACACACACACACACAAATGCAAACACAACTCACACACACAACTGCGGTCTCAAGCAATTGAAACAACTTGTGTGTGTGTGTGTGTGTGTGTGTGTGTGTGGGTGGGTGGGTGGGTGGGTGGGTGGGTGTGTGTGTGTGTGTATGTGTGTGTGTATTGCTGATGAAGGCCTTAATGGCCAAAAGTTTAATTTATTTGTGACAGTCTTTTTGTTGTACCTACCTGCAACCCAGAATCTCTGCTTCCTTTTCATAATATTGTTCACTAGATGGAGAGGTCTGAGCATTTCTTGTGGAATCTTGAATTTGTATACATCTGTTTCCACCACATAGCAATTGTATATACAGTCACAAAACCCTCAGAATTTTAATGTACATATATAAATTTCCCTCTCCTTCCCTCTTTCCTGAAGAAGCAACCGTTGGTTGCGAAAACTAGAATTTTGTGTGTATGTTTGTGTGTCTATCAACCTACCAGTGCTTTTGTTTGGTAAGTCACATCATCTTTGTTTCTAGATATATAAATTTAACTTCTCACAGATGGTACAAATTATTAGCAAGATCTGTTAATGACAAAAAATATTCAGAAAACAGAATGTAAATGACAAAATAACTAAGATTATTAAGTGCTTCTAATGACTCTATAATCCAAAATAAATCCTTCACTCTGCAGCAGAATGTGTACAGCTATAAAACTTCCTGACACTTTAATGTTCTTACAAAGCAACTGGACATGTCAGTAGACAGGGAAAGGAAAAGATCCAGGCTCAAGTTCCCATATAAAAAACAGTTTTAAAATGTCAAAAGTTTCAGATTCTGTAATAATTCCTTCTGTGGTACTTGCCATGAATAATAATAATTGAAAGTAGAAACCAGAAATTATGTTTTTCTTTTTTTTTACTAATCTGTTTGAAAGAAGAAAAATGACAGTGAGGATTTCTCAACTGCCACTTATGTGAACTTACAATCATTATTTTGTGTAATAAATGTTTTATAACATAAATATACCTTCTTTCCGAATGATACGCATCAGAACTGAAGTCATTGTCTCCTTTGAACCTGCAACCTGAATACGTGATTTTATCACATCAGCAGGAAATGTGACCATCCAGAATACGACTCCACCAATTGCACCTGAGGCCATTGTCTTGAGGGGTCCTAGATCATACAAACATTCCATTTCAGCAGAAAATTATAAGAATACTATGCACTCACAAATGGAATGTCAAAAGTGAAGAAGTGACATAATATTAATTTCAGAATTTATGTTTTATTTCTTAATTTTTTAGTTTTCTTCTTGCCACCTCATTCCAAAGCTGATAACACAGACAGATATGTACTTTTAGTAATTTATGCCCCTAAATCAGCTGAAACTAATGAAATTAAGAAAAACACAGTAATCAAAACTTCGCTAGTAGGAGAATTATTTAGGAGTTAAGGACACCCCTCACTGAATAGCAGAAATGTTGAGGTGTCGACAGTGCACACGCGCCCACACACACACACACACACACACACAAAGAGAGAGAGAGAGAGAGAGAGAGAGAGAGAGAGAGAGAGAGAGGGGGGGGGGGAGGGAGAGGGGGGAAGGAGAGGGAGAGGGGGAGGAGAGGGGGGAAGGAGAGGGAGAGGGGGAGGAGAGGGAGAGGGAGATGGAGAGGGAGAGGGAGAGATTGTGTCATTTTATCTAAGAAATAATCTTTTTTTACATAGCTTCTTGAAGTAGTGATTTGTGTTTCATTCAAATGGATAAACTGGAATACTGTGCTATCATCCACATTTGGTGATGGTCCAAAGGGATATTTCTTCTTTTTCAGTGGTTGAGAAATGGGTGGCTGATTTCAAACATGTTTCTCTTTACTTCTCTTTAAGATGATCCACATGAAGGGTGCAGCAAAAAGGCACCAACAAATAGCTAACCCCATAGACATATTACAAGAAGGAATAAATAACATTTTACACAAAGAAATAAACTGACAGATTTGTTAAGTGTTGAGCAAAAATCAAATGTGTTGATCGTTTTTAAAAAATTCAACTGATTTTTTACTTTGGATGAGACATGGATCCACCATTTCCTACCAGAAATAAAACAACAACCAAAGCAGTGGACGGAAAACCTTGGTCTTCTCGATAAGGTAATTTCCTGTGTTATGTAGAATGAAAAAGGATTCTTCCATATTCATTGTCTGGCAAAGGATAAAACAATAACTGGTGAATACAACCTAGGTTTCTAGAAGAAACAGTTTAAAAAGTTCCTTTAAGAATAGGCAACCTAGGGGATCTGAAATACAAATGACTGAAACATCCTCCCCAACCAACATATTTGGGTCCCTCTGACTTTTCAACTGTTACCATATCTTGTTTTAAGTTCAATTAAGAGACAACAGGAAATAGGTGTTTTACAAACATCCTGGAGTTCAATTTCAGGGATAGGATCTATTCACTGAAAAAACAAGATCAAAGTGAATTCGCATAAAAGGAGACAACATTGGAAAATAGGTGTCTTTCAGTGCCAAACCATGAACATTTCATGTTGCCCTTGTATAACATTGGCTTAGGAAACTGGGACTACAACTGCAATTGTGTCATTATGATCTTGTTTTAGCACAGGGAACAGAGTCTAAATTGTTAATATTTGATATCACACCTTTAGCTTGAGGTCAATATTATAAAAAGGGAAGAGGAAGTAAATGAAAATGAGATGGGAAATATGATACTGCAACAAGAACTTGACAGAGCACTTGAAAGATCTAAGCCAGGACAAGGCCTATGGAATAGATGACATTCTGTCAGAAGGACTGAGATGCTTGGGACAGCCAGCCATGACAAAACTATTACACATGGTGTGGAAGATACTGAGACAGATGAGATACCCAAAGACTTAAAAAATATTAATAATTTCATTTCTGAGGAAAGCAGATGCTGACAGGTGTGAATACTATTGAAGTAATAGTTACAGAAGACATGGTTGAAAAATCTGCAAAATATGGACACGAATTATTTACAGAAGAATGGAAAAATTGGTTGAAGCCAACTCTGGGGGAAGAAGAGTTTGGATTCTGGAGGAATGTTGGAAACCATGCAATGCTGACTCCCCCCAAGACTTATCTTAGAAGAGAGATTAGAGAAAGGAAAATCTACATTTATAGATTTGTAGATTTAGAGAAAGCCTTTGACAACGCTGACTGGGATACACTATTTGAAATTCTGAAGGTGGGTAGGTGTGTGTGTGTGTGTGTGTGTGTGTGTGTGTGTGTGTGTGTGTGAGTAGGGGTGGGGAGATAGGAAGACCGTGAAATAAATACAGTAAGCAGGTTAAAAAGAATGTATGTTGCAGCAATTATTATTAGTAAAACTAACTTGTATTTCCAATATTCTTTCTATTCTGTTGCTGTTCTTGCAAATGTACCATTTTTTACTCCTCCAGACTTATCACTTCAGCCTTTCTTGAATTTCAGTATTCAGTTTATTTATTCATGACTGCTGTTTCACAAATAGCATATGAACCAACTTTGCTCTTTCACATCATCATGAAGCTCTTCACACTGCAGTATTTGGTGAAAAGCAAGTATATGTTGCCTATTGTTTGATAGACAATTAGCTTATTTCAAAGCTCAAAAATAAGTGAATTAGTTTACTGTCTGTCATATCATCTCCAGTGTGCTTAATCGAATAAGAAAATGGCGGTACTGAAGATGATTTGCTGGAGAGTAGATTTAAGGTGTATGTAGTTTATGACATTAACAGAAGCAAGGAGCATTGTACTGCAGTCACAGAGTTCACCACAGTTCATGATTTGGCAACTATTTATTTCAGATCTTTCCTTCCCCTTTCTAGCATTGTACTGCAGTCACAGAGTACACCATAGTTCATGATTTGGCAACTATTTATTCCAAATTTTTGGCTAGATGCCCTTCCTGCTGCTGCTGTCATCAGTCAACCTAAGGGAGTAAAGCTACAAGTGTTATCAGTCTGGCAGTTGCCTAAACTTTGATCTGTGTGTTATTGTACTTTAAACGATTTACGTTTCATGTTTTCTGATGCCACACTTACATTTAGTTAAATCAGTGTGAGAAATTAACTATAACTCACCTTCAGGCTGGCTAGTGTAGCAGGCCAAGTGTCATGTAGAACGTTGATTTAATGCTGACCTGGTACACCTCCGTATTTCGTAAGGTAGAGTAATTTTTCTTATGCTATATAAGCCAGTTGGCAAACTGACTGGTATCAGAATATTTATATTGCATTGGAACACAGGAATAACAATTGAAAAAGTTTTCTTTACAATATTAACACATGGACATTCAGATATTTGGAAATACTTCAGTCCCAAATCTCTTACGGGGGCACAGATAAGTAGAAATTTTCTTGCTTTCAGTGGCAAGATGCACTGACAGAGAATAGACTAAAATTACACAAAATTATACATAGTGTTCACATCAGCTTGGAAGTACAATTTTCATACAATTTTCATCTGTTGTTCATGATTAAGTTCACTAACCAGATAGTTTTGTGGCAATTAAATATGTTGGCAACTTTATAAGATTATATTCTGTGTTATGCATTCATAATTTTGCCATCTTTAGAAGCTTCTTCTCTAATGTACACATTTCTCTCAGCTAATTTGCTCTTTACTTACCTATATCATCTTTTGTTTGCCCTTGTGGAGTAAGGAATGTTCTAGATGCCTCATATCCTCCAAAAAAGAAAAAATACCCAGGCATTTCACGGGCAATTGTTGATGTTAATCCTCTGAACAAACCACTGATCCCATCTTTTTGTAAGATATTCTTCGTTAAGCGGAATGGTCCAATTTTACTCTGGATGAGGAAGATATGTGAAATAAAGATTAAATTCAGAGTACTAGATAATTTGCTTATTCAAATGAAACTGCATGAGTTTGTTTCATTCAGTCAAACTTTAATTCCAGAAGTTTGCTGAACTCTTGCAGGACTTTCATTGCAATTAAAGTCCCCATCATTTTTACAGCACAAATGAATGATTAAACAGCACATTTGAAAATTATTTGTAACAATATAAATCAATAAATGTCCAAAAATGTGTGTTTTATAGCTGGATGGATGACATGGAATCAACTGATGTGCCTAATAAAAATCTAGTTAATTTCATTCAGAGTGTAATCATTTCATCACCATGTGTGTTGTGTCTGTGTGTGTGTGTGTGTGTGTGTGTGTGTGTGTGCGATGATGTACATTCTCCCCCAAAGAAATGGAAAAGGAATTACTTATAGCCTTATCATTACAGAATCAACATGTACTAGACTACATAGAGTAAGAAATTTAAATACCAGTAACTTGTAGTATTCTTCCTTTTTTAATTAAAAAAAAAAGAAAAGGCTACAAAGAGTAGATTCAGTGGGACAGGAACCTATCACACTACACATTATTGATCTTCCTATGATCTTGCCTTAGTACACATTACAGTATAAAAAAATAAATTTCATTTTCACATGTAGCACCTGCTAGAATCTCCTTAAATAGTTTTGTGCATTCATCAAAACATTGTTCTGGTCTAAGCATTATGCTCATTTTTGAACTCTCCCACTTTAAAAAATGACCAAAAATATTTTTATGTACCAAAAACACACATTTCACCAGTTAAGCACAATACTAACCACTGTATCCCCTTGTTTCAGTGATTGCATCTGAACTTCCCGCATGGCTTGTAGTTGGCATTTAACCAGCTCTGTTGGGCACAAAACAAGGGATGAAAAGAAGGCAGCAAAGAAACCTGCAGAAGCATTTGCAAGAGTGCTCAGATCACCAGTATTCTGGAAAGTAAAGGAAAATTTCATTACTTTGACATACAAGAAAGCAGTTGCATTATAATTATCTAGTTGCTAACCAGTTTATATTCACAAGGGCCTTCTGAAACCAATGCCTTATATTTTGCTGTGCTGACTGTGTGCCCAGCCAGATTATGTTGATGTGGAAGTAATTTTTTAATTTTCTTGCTAGTCTCCTGTTAGTTTCATTGTCCCGCGACAAACGGCAGTAGTAAGGGAGCATTCCAAAATGGTGCCTCCCATCAACATGTTTATGAAACAGATATGTGTCATTGAATTCTTTACTGGTTAGCAAACTGTACCAACTGAAATCCACTGATGCTCATTAAATCTGTATGGAAACAATGCAGTAGATGTGACTAATGAGATGAAGTGGGCACTATGTTTCATTAGCGGTGAAAATTATGTGCCTTAAAGAGCACACCCCAGTTGATGCTGCCCAGTTCCCATCCCTCATAATGAACTGTTTCTCATCCAACTCAACTGAGATGACTGATAAATTATGACTAAGGAATTTTGTACAGTGTTGGCTGTAATGCCTTAGACAAAATGTTATGCATACCTCAGTTAGCACAAAGTGTGTGTGAAATGGTAATTAGTTGGAGGCCTGCTGATTGATATGAGGCTGAAAGTGGCAATTTTCTGAACACCAGAGATGAGACTTGGCATTACAACTAAGAGCCAGAATCCAAAAGGCAGCCCTTTGAGTGGCAACATGTGAGTTCTCTGTCAAAAAAGAAGTTCAAGAAAAAGCCATCTGCAGGTAATGTGATGTGCACAGTCTTATCGGATAGCAAGGGTGTAGATCTTTTGGATGTTTTGGAGCCTAAAGCAACTGTACGTTCACAAAGCTACAAGATGGCACTTGTCTAGTATGAAAGCCCAAATTTCCAGAGATAGAAGAACGGAAAGATCTGCTTGAAACGTAATGTCAGGCCCTCCAAAATTTTTTGCGTATGGAAGTCATTGCCCAATCTGGCTGGACTGTTCTACCACATACATCATAATGTCTTTGGCACCTTCATGCTTCAATCTCTTTGAGCCTGTGAAAAATGGACTACATAGCCAATATTTTCCAGTCTCAGATGCTGTCATCAAAGTTGTAAGACAGTGGATAGCCTCAGCTGGTTCAAGTATTTACAAATGTGGCATGCATGCTCTTGTTCATCACAGGCAAAATTGCATAATAAATTGTGGAAAAATGCCAGTACACAGCTGAAATCTTGCTGCTTTAACTGCGTTGTTGTGCATTCTGTATCTATTGTAGTTTCCATGAAAGTAAATGGGGAGTATTGGTTTTGTAATGACCCTGGTAATATTGCATTATATGATGGTAAATTTTACTTAATAAAGAACATCAAAAATTTAATTAGTGTAGTACAAATTTACAAAGGTATTGAAGAGGTGCAGTTAGTCAACAGAAGTGACATTCTGTAATCATGCTTAAAATTTTGTAATATATGAGAGTTGGAACTTTAATAGTGGCAACTATTTATTTACAGCTCGTACCCAAAATAGAAACATATTTCAAAGTTTTATTGACATTCAAAGTAGTCACCAGCAGTGTGTATAACCCGTTGCCAGTGATGTGCAAGTTGTAGGATACTCTTAGCTGTATCAGTTGTGTTCACAGTTCGAGCGGCAGGTCTATTGCCCGATGAATTTGTAGCACTTCTGAAGTGACTGCTGTGAAGTGTTTCCTTCAGTTTAGAAATCTAGGTGAACTTATGGGGGCTTAAGTTAGGGGATTTCAGTAGGTGATATAGCAATTAGCAGCCCCATCAGTCAAACAAATCAGTAACAGCTTGCACTGTACGTGCTTGAGCATTGTCCTGCAAAATGATGATCAGGTCCTGCAGAAAGTGTCACCACTTCTGTCTCTTAGCTGTTTGTAGATTGTGTTCAAAGAATGAAGCAAACAGAGACAAAAGTGATGACACTTTCTGCAGGACCTAACCATCATTTTGCAGGACAATGCTCAAGCACGTACAGTGCAAGCTGTTACTGATTTGTTTGACTGATGGGGCTGCTGAGTGCTATACCACCTACTGCACTCCCCTGACTTAGGCCCTCGTAAGTTCAACTCAGTTTCTAAACTGAAGGAAACACTTCATGGCATTTGCTTCAGTACAAATTCATCAGGCAATAGGCCGCACTGTGCAAACTGTCAACACAACTGGCACAGCTACCACATTGCTGGCAATGGGTTATACACAATGCTGGTGACTACTTTAAAGGTCAGTAAAACTTTGAAACACACATCTATTTTGTACATGTTGTAAATAAATAGTTGCCACTATTGAAGTTCCAACCCTCATATATAATCAGTCAAACAACTATATTTTCTAATTGCTTTAATGACCATATCAATCACATTTCTAATAGCTTGGACTAGCAAAGCAGATATGAATAGGGACAGTCCAGTGTAGATAAAGGCAGCAAATGGGAAGATCCACTGACATAAATGACTTTGACGAAGTGCAGATTGCTATGACCTAGCATCTGGGAGTGAACATCTTTGAAACAGTAAAGCTGGTCAGCTGGTTGAGTGCTACTGCAGGAAGCATCTACATAAAGTGAATGAAGAGTGGTAAAATCAAGAGTAGGCAACACAGTGTTGGACATTCAGGCCTCACCATGAAATGTTTTGGACCACACAAATTAGAGCACGTAGTTGAACATGGGGATCTACAGCAGATGACCCCTACATGTTCCCATGTTAAACAACATCATAACTTATGATTGCATTGGCCATGGGATCATAAAAATTGGCCTGTGGATCAATAGAAACATGTAACCAGGTTGGATTGATCACATTTGTTGTTAAACCAGGTTGACGATCCAGTCCAGATATGCCATTATCCATGTGAATGGCTGCTCAAAACCTGCATCATGCCACGCACACAGGGGCAGTACTAAGATATGGGGGGGGGGGGGGGGGGGGCATCCACTTGTCCATCCAAGGGACATGTGGTAGTAATCAAAGGCACTGTGACAGCTGTGGACTACAGGAACATTCTTGCAGACCAGCTCCATCCCTTGATGCTTGCTTTTTTTTCCGTGGCTTACTTACCAGAGGATAGCTGTCCATGTAACAAGACCAGAATTGATCCACAAGAATTAGAGGAATACAGTATTGACCTTACATCAATGTCTTGGCCTCCAAATTTGCCTAATCTGAACCTAGTGGAACACACATGGGGTGCTATCAGGCACTAGCTCCATGCCTACAATCCACCGGCCTACACTTTACAGGAATTGTGTTACCTGTGCATAGACTTTTGGTACCATATACTCCTGGAAACCTACCAAAGACTGGTCAAACTCATACCATGCAGAACCACTGATGTATAGCATTCCAAAGGTGTACCAACAGGCTATCAAGCATGTAGTCATAATGTTTAATGTTTTGACTCACCAGCATATATTAGGAGACTCATGGCTCATCACATAAAAATGTCTGAGAAGTCTCCAGAGTTGGATGGGAACTGACATGATATGTCTGTCTGAACACCATGTATCCACAGGGAAAAACTTTAATGCAAGTGGTTATAAATTATTTGAATATTCATGTAGCTCCATTACCATTAATTCAAAAATATAGAATGAGATAAATTCTGTATAGAGTAGAATACAGAAGGAACATCTTGTGGGTTAATAAAGGAAAATGCAATATTTGTAATTGTTGCAGCATAAAGTATGTATGATACCAGAAATTTCTATGAAAAAATATTCACAATTTATTACTTTGTCTGTCAGACTGAATGAAATGTTTATTTACCTGCAAATATTTTGATGTACATACTTTTACTGAGCCTGACTGAAAAATATATCCTAAAGTACTAATAGTCACTTAATAATTTAATGTCAGCCTGAAATTTTCCTAAATGAACAACTAAAAATACTAGGAACCTGAAAGATAATGTTTTAATACGACAGAAGGAAGTTAAAATATAGGCTGCATATCCTGTGGAGAATGTATTGTTTAATTATTGAATTAAATCAGAACTGTATGTCAGGTCTGCATATGTGTATCTTGAGACTTAATCAACTGAAAATATTAACTGCAGCTTCACAGTACATTTATTCAGTAATGAAATTTACTGTCAAATATTCATTTGTGTTTGAGAGTAATAGCAGTATCATAGATACAATAGTAAGAA
Source organism: Schistocerca gregaria (assembly GCF_023897955.1). NCBI lineage: Eukaryota > Metazoa > Arthropoda > Insecta > Orthoptera > Acrididae > Schistocerca > Schistocerca gregaria. The sequence goes on from NC_064922.1 coordinate 474,963,524, forward strand.
GAAAAATTATCTGCTCTATGCTCTGTTGAACATCATTTTGGCACAGAAAAGTGTGAAAGGCGCAGCTACAAAACTCCTGGATAGACATCTGCAGTTTTTTCAAACGCAACTTTATGTTATTTTTTCATGACTGTTTCTTCTTAAGTTTTGTTTCAAAATAAATAAGCAGTCACTCACAAATTTGTAAATGACCAGCATGTAACAATACAAAAATATTTTTGTTTCATAAATGTATGCAACTTCTGTTTTACTGAAACTTTCTACATGTAATACATGTTGTAAATATGATCTATGGAATACAAGATAAATTTAATCAAATAAAAACTTTTCCTGTTAAGAATGGCCTGTCTGATCATGATGCACAGCTAATTATGGTATACAATACAGCTCCATACAGTAATGCAAAACAGTCCTACAAAATAGTGCATTCAATTGATGATTTAACAACTGAAAATTTTAGGGAAAGCCTGCAACAGTTAGGATGGGATGAGGTGTACAGGGAACCTGATACTAATTTAAAATTTAACCTATTCCCTGATACTTTTGTGAATATTTTTGAAAACAGGTTCCCTCAGGAAACAGTGAAATATAATTGTAAGAAACCATGTAAAAAAGCCATGACTTACGAAAGGGATAAAAAAATCTTGTAAACAGAAAAGGGAAATGTATCTTATAGCTAGGAGGAGTAATGAGCCCGAAACAGTGAAACATTATAAAAACTACTGCACTGTATTGTGAAAAGTTATTAAAAAGTCCAGAAGTATGTGCATTATGTCTGAGGTTAGCACATCCAATAATAAAATTAAAACACTTTGGAACTAACAAGAAGCCAGAAGTAGAAAACATTTTTAATAATCATTTTTTAAGTATTGTAGAGAAAATAAGATCCAGCTATTCATTAGAAAATGCAAAGCAGTATTTGGAACAGGCAATACCTATGTAATATGATAAAATTGAAATTCACCACACCTCTCCTTCTGAAATTAGGAAAATAATAAATTCATTCAAAAGTAAAAGCTCAAATGGAATTGATGGCATTTCCAACAGAGTACTGAAAGCTTGTTCCCAACAAATAAGTAGGATTATTGGCCACATATGTAATAGCTCACTGAAACAGGGAATTTTTCCAGATAGACTGAAATACGCTATTGTTAAACCATTGTATAAAAAAGGGGATAGGTATGATGCTAAGAACTACTACCCAATCTTACTTCTGACAGCCATATCCAAAATTCTTGAAAAAGTAATTTATTTATAGTGGCATCAGATGTTTGTGAAAATGAAGTACTAACAAAATGTCAATTTCGTTTTCAGAAAGGCTTTTCAACAGAAAATGCTATATATGAAACTTCCTGGCAGATTAAAACTGTGTGCCGAACCGAGACTTGAACTCGGGACCTTTGCCTTTCACAGGAAACTACTCTACCAACTGAGCTACCCAAGCATGACTCACACCCCATCCTCACAGCCTTAGTTCTGCCAGTACCTCGTCTCCTACCTTCCAAACTTTACAGAAGCTCTTCTGCAAACCATGCAGAACTAGCACTCCTGAAAGAAAGGATATTGTGGAGACTTCTGTAAAGTTTGGAAGGTAGGAGACGAGGTACTGGCAGAACTAAGTCTGTGAGGACGGGGCATGAGTCATGCTTGGGTAGTTCAGTTGGTAGAGCACTTGCCCACAAAAGGCAAAGGTCCAGAGTTCGATTCTCGGTCCAGCACACAGTTTTAATCTGCCAGGAAGTTTCATATCAGCGTACACTTTGCTGCAGAGTGAAAATCTCATTCTGGAATGCTATATATGCTTTCACTGATCAAATATTAATTGCACTGAATAACCAAACATCACCCATGGAATATTCTGTAACCTCTCAAAGGCTTTTGATTGTGTGAATCACGAAATTCTTCTACATAAGCTTAAGTATTGTGGTATGGTTTAATTTATATTTGACTGGAAGAATACAGACGGTTGAAATTAACAGTACAAATAGTCTGCAAAAATCAGCAGCGTCCTCTAACTGGGGAAGTATCAAGAATGGTATCCCACAGAGTTCAGTCTTGGGTCTCTTATTGTTCTCATTATATATGAATGACTTGCCAGATGCAAAGCTAGTTCTTTTTGTTGATGACACAAGTATAGTAATCAGACCTGACGAGCAAGAATAAGCTGAGGAAATTGTAAGTAATGTCTTTCAGAAAATTATTAAATGATTCTCTGGAAATGGACTCTCTCTAAATTTTGAGAAAACACAGTTTATACATTTCTGTACAGTAGATGGAATAGCACCATTGATAAATGTAGACTACGAACAGAAATCTGTAGCTAAGGCAGAATATTCAAAATTTATGGGTGTGTGAACTGATGAGAAATTGAATTGGAAGAAACACATTGAAGATCAGCTCAAACGGTTAGGTTCAGCTATTTACACTATTAGAGTTATTGCAAATTTTGGTATTAAACATATCAGTAAATTAGCCTATTATGCCTATTTTCATTCACTGTTTTCATATTTTGGAGCAATTCGTGAAGGCAAGAGAAAGTATTCATTGCACAAAAGTGTGAAATCAGAATAATAGCTGGAGCCCACCCAAGATCACCTAGCATACATTTATTTAAGGAACTCGTGATATTCACAGTACCTTTGCAATACATATATTCACTTACGAAATTTGTTATTATTTTTTTAAAAAAAAAAAAAGGGAAGCAAAATGCATAGCTACAACACAACAATAGAAGAAGGGATGATCCTCACTGTTCTGGATTAAATCTCACTTTGGCACAGAAAGAGGTGAACTATGCTGCCACAGGAACCTTTAGTCATTTGCCATATAGCATTAAAAGTGGAACAGACAGACAGACAGCATTTAAAAGCGAACTAAAAGAATTTATGAATGACAACTCCTTCTACTCAATAAATGAATTTTTAAATACGAAGTAGTAACTGTAAAATAATAATAATAATAATAATAATAATAATAAATTATTTTGTGTAAAGAAAATGTTAAAGTGACACATTCTACACCATTACAAAATGTCATATTCATGATATATAGAACCAGGATTAATGTATATATGTATGTACAATTAAACTAAATTGGCAACAAAAAGTACACTGAAATATGTTCCTCAGAAATCTACACCAAAGTGCTTTTCTGGATTCAGCCATCAAATTTCATAGACCTTCATCATGAAGAAGAACCTTCAGATATGTAAAAAGTCAGGACATTTGTTAATACAGAGAACAAACTGTTAAAAACTAGTTTAATAATTTGCCTTTGTTAAATTTCTATAAACGATTTATGCTTACACATGCTATTTGTAACATAGTAAAACCATTAAGAAAAACACTAGTTTGAAAATGCCATTCCTACCTTGGTTTTACTAAATAGCTAGTGTTTTATCTTCAATAGAAACATACTGATATTTATCATAGAACAACATTCACCTAATTTCCACAGTAATATTGTCATATTTATGTTAAACATTGCAACTTATTTACATTTAATGTTCCCAATCTCAACTAGTTTTTATTTTTTTGTTGAGTTCTAGTTTTTCATTCTTTATCAATGGTTTTCCTTGTATCTTCTTCAGGCTGTAAAGATCTATATGTATGAAGGTATCATGTATGTATGTATGTATGTATGTATGAAGGTTGTGAAAGCAGTGTACAAATAGGAGGTGTAAGATCAAAATGGTTTAAGACAAAGAGCACTGTTCAGCAAGGCAGTTTGCTTTCCCTGTTGCTCTCCATCACCCTTGTGGACACAAACATGAAAGAAATCAAGGAAGCAGAAAATAAAGATCTCAATGTCCTTTGCTTTTGCTGATGACATCACTATCTGGGGACAGGTGGAAGTGAAGGATCAGAGGAGACTGGATTACTTGAATAAAAACATTAAAGAATTCAAGATTACTATGAGTAAGAACAGTGGCAATGAAGGTAAAAAGTAGGGTACCCACAACTTGTAACATCATATTTTAAGAAGAGAAGTTTGAATGCATGAAAAGTTTCAATTATATGGATAGTGCCCCATCAAATGTAGGAAGTGCCAAACTAGAAGTTATAAACAGAGTAGCAAATGGATGCACCTTCTTCCACCAAGTATGAAACCTAATCTGGGACAAGATCTAAACAAACCAAGTGTCAAACCTATCTCCTGCCAGTTTGACGTATAGTATGGAGAGCTGTGCCATAAATAAGAGAGAAGAGAGTGAGATAGAAACATGTGATATGAAGTTCCTTGGGTCGATTCTACAACAATCCAGGTGAGGCAGAATCTGGAGTATATATGTATGGAAGAGACCTGTTGGTGACTTTGACCATGGAATAAAGAATGAGCACTATGAGATTGAAGTGGTTAAGTCATGTGAAGCAAATTCTCCTGTCTTGAACTCCATATCAGTAATTGGAGATGGAAGTATCAGGGAAAAGAGTGATTGGGTGGCCTAGGGAGAGATAGACAGACCAGGTTAATGAATACCTCAAGAGGGGAGAAATATCATGGGATGCAGTTGAGAGAGTAAAGCTATAACAGAACAGAAATCAATGAAGGCACAGTTCCTACCTAGCTCACTGGAAGGTAATCCTGATTATGTTAATGATTACAATTTAACATGCAGCAAATAAACTCCATCTGAACAGCTACTTCTCAATCAAGTATGTCCTCAAGTTACCTCACAAAGACTGAGTGCACCCCACTTGTCAACAGTGTTCAGCAGACCAGATGGCCACCCATCCAAGTGCTAGCCAAATCCGGCAGTGCTTAACTTCGGTGATCTGACAGGAACTGGTGTTACTACTGTGGCAAGGCCATTGGAAACAAGTATCTCATAGAAATCTTAAATTTGCTCGAAATAATAATATAATTTGCTGGAAGAGTGACTATCATAGTATGTTTTTAATGTTATCTTTAATTTGTGAGGGTTCACAGATTTCAAGTGATCATGCAGCTGTCTTGTGCATCTACATAAAAGTAGAATGAATCAGGTGCACTGAAATGATTCACCCAGTGGTTAAAAGTATTGAATTTAAAACATCAAAATAACAGATGAGCAAACCTCAAGGAAGACCCTGGCATACATTCGTTGACTAACTGAAGAGAGATGTATATGCTCAGTTGAGCAACTGAGGAACAGTTACTCTTACCATGAAAATTGAAGGACCATTGTTAGGGAAGTACGCCAGCAATAAAACTGAATCAGTGTTTTCTGATGATGCTTAGGATGTGAAATCTCAACCCTCAATCAATGGGCTGAAATATTAACACATTACACATGTTAAAAAGATAAAACAAAGACAAGTTGTAGATTATGTCAAGTTCAGTGGAACAAATTAAGTTAAAAATATACTGAATGTCTTTAACAACCAAGACAAAATAGTTCTAGTTATGAGCCTTTGTTCCTACAATATTTACACCATTAAAGAGTGTTTCATGTACACTCTTTGTGGTTGGCTCTTTAATTTGGAATTGATATCTAATTACTGAATAAGCATCAGGTACTGTAATAACTATCCAATATGAGCAATGCCACATGACAAAGAAAACTGCTACAATGTAATAAAAATGGCAGCTCATCAGAAATCAGTTAGGATAATTAATGGTGCCATTATAAATGTTTTTAACAATAGTTTACAAGAAATGACCAGGGATGAAATTTATAATGAACCAAATGCTAACATAATATTTACTCTACTTCGATACAAATTCATACCGTTATTTGAGCTGGCCGGGGTGGCCAAGCGGTTCTAGGTGCAACAGTCTGGAACCGCGCGAACGCTCCAGTCGCAGGTTCGAATCTACCTCGGGCATGGGTGTATGTGATATCCTTAGGTTAGTTAGGTTTAAGTAGTTCTAAGTTCTAGGGGACTGATGACTTCAGAACTTAAGTCCCATAGTGCTCAGAGCCATTTGAACCATTTTGAACCATTGTTTGAAAATAGATTTCCACATAAGCTAATCACAAAAGACATTAAACAGTCATGTAAAAAAACCATGTATCACTAGAAGGATTGAAGTATCTTGTTAAAGGACAAGAGAAATGTATCTTATGGCAAGAACACATAGAGATCCTGCAATAGTTGCACACAACAGAAACTACTCAAAATTCTTAAGCAAGTTCATTAAAAACCAAGGAATATGCAAATAACGTCAATAATTCCAATAATAGACTTAAGACTACAAGGAATATAGGGAAACAAGAGACAGGAGAACCAGCCACAGGACAGGATAACATCACTATTGACTTGAATGGAAGGGCTATAAATGATGAGATGAAGGTAGAAATTGTATATAATGATCACTTCTCACATACAGTAAAGCATGGGGACAAACGGTTCAAGAGAAAAATCACAGCACAATTTTGAATAAGTAACTTTCATAAAATGAATAAAAGAAGGTTACTTCTCCTTCTGAAATTAAGAAAATTATACATTCACTCAAAAATAAAAGCTCATGTGGTTTTGATGGTGTTTCCAATAGAGTACTAAAGATCTGCTACCACATAATATCCTCGGTCTTACCTGAAATATGCAATGCATCATTAACTCAAGACATTTTTCTGGAGTGTCTGAAATATGCCGTTGTTAAACCACTATTTAAGAAAGGTGGTAAGAGAGATTTCAGTAACTACTGATCTGTTTCATTGCTGACATCATTTTCCAAAATTTTTGAGAAGTTGATGTATTCTAGAATAGTAAATCACTTTAGCAACAACAATATCCTCAGAAAATCACAGTTTGGGTTTCAGAAGAGTTGCTCTACTGTGAATGCCATTTACATGTTCACTCACCACATTTTACAAGCATTAAACAATAAAGTAACTCTGGGTGTTATTTTCTGTGACCTATCTAAGGCATTTGACTGTGTGAACCACAGTATTTGTCTACTTAAATTGACGTTTTATGGGACTGTTGGTATAGCCACCGTATGCCTAATGTCATGTGTAACCAAATGAAGGCAGAAAGTTCTACTTAGTAACTCAACCAATATAATATGTGGACATAATTCTGACATGCAAAAAAAAAAAAAGCCACTTATGTGGTTCCCCAAGGCTCAACCATAGATCTACTATTCTTCCTCATATATGTAAATGATATTCCTCCATTATACAATAAACAGAATTGGTTCTTTTTACAGATAACATTAGTATTGCAATCAATCCAAGCACACATAAAGAAACAGAAGAAAAGGTAAACAAATTTCTTAAATGCATCATTACTGTTTTTTTGCAAACATTCTCGCCCTCAGTTTTAAAAAGAGATAAGATATTCAGTTCTGCATGCCTAGGGGTCTTACACCAATGATAAGTGTAACACTTGGGGAGGAAATAAAAAGTAGGGTGGAAACTTCAAAATTCTTCGGTGTCCATATTGATAAGGATTTAAACTAGAAAAAATCACATTTTGGTGTTCCTCAGATAACTTAGTCATATTTGCACTTAGAATCATTGCAAATCTTGGGAAGAGACAAATCAGTAAGTTGGCATATTTTCATTCAGTAAAATCATATGGAATAATGTTCTGGAGTAATTCATCTTTAAGAAAGTCTTTGTTGCTCAAAAATGTGCTGTAAGAATAACATGTGGTGCTCACCCAAAATAATCTTGTAGACATCTGTTTAAGTGGTTGGGCATTCTGACTACTGCTTCATAGTATATGAGTATTTATTCCCTCATGAATTTTGTTGTAATTAATCCATTACACTTCAAAAGGAATGATGATGTACACCATCACAAAATCAGAAGAAAAAATTATATTCATTCCTCCACATTAAGGTTTTCTTTAGCACAAAAAGGGCTGTACAATGCTGCAACAAAATTTTTTGATCACATACCCAGATAGGTATATAAAATGTCTGACAGACAGCAAAGTAAAATTTGAAAACAAACAAAAATAGTTCTCCTTGGCAACTAAAAGAAAACTCAGAAATGTTCATCCTATAATCATATGTACAAATTAATTTGCAATGTGAATGTAAAATGACTCAGTCCACATCATTATGCTTCCATATGATGCATCTCTTGCAAGTTGCAAGACCAAGCCTGATCCTCTTGACAGACAGTTACTATCCTCTTCTACATAACATTGCACTAATCTGTAAGCAATACAAGCATAAGGTAACAGGCCAAATAAAATTTCAAAAGGAAGAGCAGTTTTCTCAAGCCCCAAAATGTGACAGGGGACACCTATATTGACTATGTTTGCCCTCATCCAATTCATCCCTCCCCCCTCCCTAAGGAAAAAACTATTAGTTTCAAAAGCTAGAAATGGTGTCACTTTTGTGTTTGCCTATTGGCAGTGCTACTGATTTCACCTCATGAAAGTAAGTCAAATTTGTACTACATATAATTATTGAATTTGTCTTTGATATATAGGGTGATTAAAATTAAAGTTAAACTTTCAAATCACTGTAGAAATAACATCACTGGTCAGAATAACATCAAATTGCAATGGAATATTATTGAAGAAGGGGGAAAATGTATGGCAGAAGAAAAATAAATAGTTATAAAATGTAGCAATAGATGGCTCTGTAAGCATCATAATTTAATAGTGGTCGACTACAAATGGCAAATGAATCATACAACGATGCCTAAGGTGTATGTTTGATGTTAAACAAACTGCACTACTCAGTGTGCATGGGTGTATAGGTGTGATACTTTTAGTTTCAGAAGCTCATCCACCACGGTAAGGTCATACCACATCAGATGGGAAAATCAGTTTTTAATTGTCCTGGAGCCAAAATCTGCCTAAAAAGCATAAATCACATCAGTTTTTAATTGTCCTGGAGCCCAAAAACTGCATAAAAAGTATAAATCACAGCAGTTTTTAACTGTCCTGAGGCCAAAAACTGCATAAAAAGCATCAATCAAAATCAAATCAAATTATTAATTTCTGTGTGACTGGCACAAAACATGTTCAATATGCTGTCCACTGTTTTCTGCAACTAGTTGAAACTGAGAAACAGCATATTCCACAACTGATCGAAGGGTTTCTGGGGTCACGTTCAGAATGTGTTGCACAATGCCTGCCTTCAATGCAGCTAAGTTTGCAAATGGGACACTGAACACATCTTTCAGACAGACCCACAGCCAGAAGTCACACAGATTAAGATCAAGTGATTGGGATGGCCAGGTTGTATGCAAATGGCAACTGATAATTCTAGCATTTCCAAAATGGCACTTCAGTAGCTGCTTAACTGGATTTTCAATGAGCAAAAGTACGCCATCTTGCTTAAAAATGATCCCATCCATGCATCCATGTTGTTGGAGAGCTGGAATGATGTGGTTGTGCAAAAGACACTCATAGCACCTACCAGTGATGGTACAGGTAACAGGACCGGAGGCACCTGTCTCTTTGAAAAAATATGGTCCTATGATAAACAATGCCATAAACCTGCACCACACAGTGACCTTTTCAGGATGAAATGGTACTGGTTGATTTGCGAGTGGATTTTCCATTGACCATATTCGAGAATTCCATGTATTGACATATTCTGTCAGATAGAAATGGGTTTTGTCTGTCCCCAAAATCTTCCACAGACAATCACTGTCCACTTCCATGTCAGCAAGACATTCTAAAGCAAAGGTCCCTCTTGCTGACAGGTCAACAGGAAGCAACTCGTGCACATGGGTAATTTTAAATGGATAGCAAAGAAGGATGTTTCGTAGGCTTTTACGCACTGTGCTGACGGGTATGTCCAGTGTTCGGGCAATTCTCTATGCACTACATGTTTGCACACCACCACTTGTCTCCTCCTGCATTGCTGACAACTTTTGCAAGAGGACAACAAAGGAAGGTTTCTAAAGTTATGAAAAGTAGTGTAACCCTGAACTTCATGCATTATTATATGACAGTACTAAATATTGCCTGGGAGCTCACTCCACCTCATCAATGGAAAATATCATTTAATGGCCAAGTTACAAACAAACTGGGCTGAAAGCTGGGTCACCATGAATATGGATAAAAGAGAACCAGATCCACTGTAAGCCAGGCAATAGCCTACACAAGATAGTGTGCCTGGCAGCAGATCACAATGAGTAGGAAAATACAGGATCAAGAGTGACAAAAGAGTATTATTCTTATGCTAAACTTATGTGTTATGTAAGTGAGAAAGCAGAAAGATAGAATAGGAAAGAATTCAGAACAATGTTCATGCAGTGAAATGCATCATACCAGTATTCCAGAATCAAATTATGTATTTCAGCAGACATAACTGCATTTGCCCTTAGAAAGCAAACTACAGTGCATTATTCTACAACATTACTATCTCTCATGTCTGTGCCCCATGTGACTCTTATTTACAAAACAGTGCTTGACTAATTATTAGTCATAATCACATGTACCTCTTTAGCATCCAAGGCTGGTGCCTCTGTGTCACTCTTATTGCTTAATTTCACAAATCCATTTCTAAGTTACTCTTGGAAACAAGGATACTGGAAACCTAGTTTGGTGTCAGTGACACTGTGAGCATTGTTGACTGTAGATAGTCATTAAAAAGTGTACAGCAACAGTCACTTTGAGTAAGATTGCTCCACCTTTAAACAGATTCACATACCTGGACTCCCACAGCTTTTGCTATAGTTTTTTGGCATAATCCATAACAAGCAAAGAGAACAGAGTTCTCAGCAACATTTGCTGCTATAGCTGGCACTGTCCCAGCATACAGACCTCTTGCAACTCCTTCCTTCATTAGAGTTTGTCGAAAACAATCCACCATTCCCTGATACAATGCTGGAAATGTCTGCATTTTCACTTTTACAGTATCCAAAGGTTGACCAACATAAACTGAACCAATTCCTCCTGCAAATAAATCAATTAACAAAAAATTAAGTCATTTTGTTTATATGTCCCTATCGCATCCTCCTCACCCCCACCCCCACCCCCACCCTCCCAAACACACACACACACACACACAAGGTACACCAATACAGTGAACAATACAAGAGGGCAAATATTGTTCCACAAAATAACTGTGCCCTGCATTACAGAGCTACAGATATATCATTTCCACAGGCTCCTATATACTATGTTTTCTTTTTACCTAGCCATAAATACAAATCAAACCACAACATGTAAACTGACAAGATGTGTCATGCATTGTCATGTTAGAGCAAGATTTCTTTTGAATTCCGCTCAGAGCAAAAATGTCTAGAGTTTGCCTAGAGTTTGTTCAGAGTACTCACATATGTCTCTCAATTAATAGTTGACCCTTCTGGCAAACGTGTGCATGAGAATGATACCCTGATTGTCCCCAAAAAAGAGTGTTATCATGACTATCAACAGAGGGAGTTGTCTTGAATATCTTATTTTTTGGTGATTGCAGGTGGTACCATCCTAGTGATAACTCAAGTTCCCTCATGCGTAATGATCCATACCAGGAAGTCCTCTCCATTGGCCTCAAGAAACCCCCCGCCCTCCCTCTTCCCCCTTCCCCCCAAAGCTCTCTGATAGCTGAAAATCCAAGTCGCTACTTACGAGGAGCCAGTCTGCATGAATAATGGCAACTGTGTGATTTATCATGTTGGGAGCAGTGGCTGTGAGAAGATGTACCAAACAATGGTTGATAATGGAATTCAGTTTCTGTACCTCCTGAGGCTTTAACTCTCATACTCATTGTCAACAGTACTCCTATTGATTGTAAGGACATGGATTGAGGCCCTTACCATTGAAGGATGGCAAAAAGTGGTGATTGCTGGATGGTGCCCTGTGCACCAATGAGATAGCATTAGCAAGACATGCATTTATTTGGTCAAGTATTACTATCCAACCGTCTTCTTTATGACAGTAGAGAGGAAGACCGCAAACACAGTACACGGAATTGAATGTGCTGACATCCATGCTCAACAATATCTTGAGGCAACTGTCTCCAATGTGGCTGTTTACATAACACCCCAATGTCATGAAGGATAGCCAGCAGCAGGCACAGCTCGCACAGTGGCGTCGACCACCAGACTGTAGACCATGTGTTACTAGGGCACTCCCGTGGAAATTTAGGGGTGTGACAGAGCAACTCCAGCAGGTCTCCTAGTCACAATATGAGAGAAGGAAAGTTGCTACTCACCATATAGTGGAGATGCTGAGCCATGATAGGCGCAATACAAAGATTCACACAATCATAGCTTTCTGTCATTAAGGCCTTTGTCAGCAGTAGACACACATACACACACTCACACACACACATGCAAGCAAGCACATCTTGCACACACATCTGCAGTCTCAGAGAGCTGAAACTACACTGCAATCAGCAGCTTCAGTGCATGATGGGAGTGGTGACTGGGTGGGGGTAAGGAGGAGGCTGGGGTGGGGAGGGGGACGGATAGTATGGTGGGAGTGGCGGACAGTGAAGTGTTGCAGTTTAGACAGAGGGTAGGAGAGAAGGTGTGGAGGGGGGAGGGGCTAAGTAGCGGAAAGGAGAGAAATAAAAATAAAATAAATTAAAAGACTGGGTGTTGCAGTGAAATGATGGCTGTGTAGTGCCGGAATGGGAACAGGGAGGGGGCGGATGGGTGAGGACAATGACTAACGAAGGTTGAGGCCAGGAGGGTTACGGGAATGTAGGATGTATTGCAGGTAAAGTTCCCACCTGCACAATTCAGAAAATCTGGTGTTGGTGGGAAGGATCCATATGGCACAGGCTGTGAAGCAGTCACTGAGGTAAGGTGTATCTTGTTTGGCAGTGTGTTCAGCTACAGGGTGGTCCACTTGCTTTTTGACCACAGTTTGTCGGTGGCCATTCATGTGGACTACCACCCAGTTATCAGCCAGGATGAATGGTCATAGGCAGAGGGTATATACATGCAACACGCAATATCCTGTTGAAGAGCAAGCTATACAACATGACAGTCAAGAAGACCTCGGTGCATGTTTCACCATACATGCCAGCTGGATTCTTCCCCCAGACACCAGTTTCTCAGAGCTCTGAAGGTGGGAACGATGACTACAACATGCCCTTGGTTCTCGCCACCCACCTGGCCTTAAATTAAGTTAATTCCTTCTGTCTCAGCATTTATTCACGGTAACTACTCCTTTCTTCACTCCATTTTAGTTTTCTGCATCTTTCATTTTCTGACTTGTCTATTTTTTGCTGACCCCCCTCCTGCCTCTGTTACACAATGCACTTAGCTTTCCACTCTTATTAACTTGTGCTAAATGTTTTAGTAGTAATCTCTGTCTTGCATATTACCTTGTCTTCCACCTTTAAGCTTGCAGGTTTTCAAGACTTGTCTGGTGCAGTCCCCAACAATCAGTCTTTTCTTCTCATCCCGTCGGTAAGTCTCCCCTGAACTGGAGTCGTGAGTGACTTTGCTGAACTGTACCCCTTTCCCTAAACCTCTCCAGTCCTTTTCCTTCACCCCTCTTCCTTCCCCTTCAACTCTTCTGCCAGAAGAAGGAGCCACAGGCTCCGAAAGCTTGTAAAAGTTAAATCCTTTGGTGTGTGTTCTCTCCTACCACCGCTTGGTGAGTAGATTTTTTTATTTATCCATTTACATTATAGAATACAGGTACATACACACACATACATCTGCATGGCTACATCGTCCCACCTGACTAAATTATGGTGGAACTGCACCTCGAATAGGGCAAGGAACTGTGCCAAGTGCAGTGGGCAAGGGGAGGAAGGAGGTGCGAAATGGGATGGAGGTTTGTGGAACAATGATGCTCATGCATAGTTTGAAGGGGGAGAGAGCTAGTCCTGGGGGGAAGGAGGGTTATGGAGTATTTTTAATATTAAAAATTTTGGAGGACAAGTGATGACTTTTAAGTATCCATAAAATAGTTCCAGTTCTGAACCTGTGAAAAACCTACATAATACCGACTTTTAAAAAATTTTCTTGAACGAAAAGCATCTGACTACATTATATTTTTTCCTTCCCCTGAGAACTGGTGAGGGGAGTGTGATGTGCCCGCCCCCTTAACACTGGGTATGGGTGCCCTTGTGGAAGGATGGCTGGCACTTGGGAAGGAATGGAATATCTGGTTGCACAGAGTGGGAGTTACATCCAGCATACAAGCAGTGTATTGAGAGGGGGAGATAGAAAAGAGGAAGAGGAAGACGGTAGAGTGAAGGGTATGAATGTTGGATAAGTGGAGACAGGGCCACGGGTGTTGAGTATGAGGGTAGGTAGAAGGGGATGCACAGACTGAGGCCAGGAGGGTTATTGAAGGACATGTTAAAAGGACAGTTCTCTTCTAGGTAATACAGAGAAACTGGAATTGCAGAAAGGAGCAACTACAAGTTGTAAAGTAGCCGCTGAAATCCATCATGTTGTACTCAGCAGCATGTTTGGTCACTAGGTTTGGCAGTGTCCGTTCATTCAGATGGACAGTTACTTCTACATCTACATCTACATGGATACTCTGCAAATCACATTTAAGTGCCTGGCAGAGGGTTCATCGAACCACTTTCACAATTCTCTATTATTCCAATCTCGTATAGCGCACGGAAAGAATGAACACACATATTTTTCCGTACGAGCTCTGATTTCCCTTATTTTATCATGGTGATCGTTTCTCCCTATGTAGGTCAGTGTCAACAAAATATTTTCGCATTCAGAGGAGAAAGTTAGTGACTGGAATTTTGTGAGAAGATTTTGTCGCAATGTAAAACGCCTTTCTTTTAATGATTTCCAGCCCAAATCCTGCATCATTTCTGTGACACTCTCTCCCATATTTCTCGATAATACAAAAGTGCTCCCTTTCTTTGAATTTTTTCGATGTACTCTGTCAGTCCTATCTGGTAAGGATGCCACACTGCACAGCAGTATTCTAAAAGAGGACGGACAAGCAGTGCATAGGCAGTATCCTTAGGAGGTCTGTTACATTTTCTAAGTGTCCTGCCAATAAAACACAGCCTTTCGTGAGCCTTCCCCACAACATTTTCTGTGTGTTCTTTCCAATTTATGTTGTTCATAATTGTAATACCTAGGTATTTAGTTGAATTTACAGCTTTTAGATTAGACTGATTAATCGTGTAACCGAAGTTTAATGAATTCGTTTTAGCACTCATGTGGATGACCTCACACTTTTTGTTATTTAGGGTCAACTGCCTCATTTTGCACCATTCAGATATTTTTTCTAAATCGTTTTGCAGTTTGTTTTGATCTTCTGATGACTTTATTAGTTGATAAACGACAGTGTCATCTGCAAAAAACCAAAGACGGCTGCTCAGATTGTCTCCCAAATTGTTTATATAAATAAGGAACAGCAAAGGGCCTATAAAACTACGTTGGGGTATGCCTGAAATCTGTTCTACTTAATGACTTGCTGTCAATTACTACAAACTGTGACCCCTCCGACAGGAAATCGCAAATCCAGTCACATAACTGAGACAATATTCCATAAGCACGGAATTTCACTACAAGCCGCTTGTGTGGTACAGTGTCAAAAGCCTTCCATAAATCCATGAATATGGAATTGATCTGAAATCCCTTGTCAATAGCACACTCAGCACTTCATGTGAATAAAGAGCTAGTTGTGTTTCACAGGAATGATGTTTTCTAAACCCACGTTGACTGTGTGTCAATAGACCGTTTCCTTCAAGGTAATTCATAACGTTCGAACACAATATATGTTCTAAGATCCTGCTGCAAATCGATGTTAACAATATGGGCCTGTAATTTAGTGGATTACTCCTACTAACTTTCTTGAATATTGGTGTGACCTGTGCAACTTTCCAGTCTTTGGGTATGGATCTTTCGTCAAGCAAATGGTTGTATATGATTGTTAGGTATGGAGCTAATGCATCAGCATACTCAGAAAGGAACCTAATTGGTATACAGTCTGGACCAGAAGACTTGCTTTTGTTAAGTGATTTGAGTTGCTTCACTACACTGAGGATATTTACTTCTACGTTATTCAAGTTGGCAGCTGTTCTCGATTCGAATTCTGGAATATTTACATCGTCTTCTTTTGTGAAGGCATTTCAGAAGGCTGTGTTTAATAAGCCTGCTTTGACAACACTGTCTTTGATAGTATCTCCATTGTTATCACGCAGAGAAGGCACTAATTGTTTTTTGCCACTAACATACTTCACATATGACCAGAATCTCTTTGGATTTTCTGCCAGGTTTCAACACAACGTTTCGTTGTGGAAACTGTTATAGGCGTCTCGCATTGAACTCCATGCTAAATTTCAAGATTCTGTAAAGGATCGCCAATCTTGGGGATTTTGTGTCTGTTTAAATTTGTCATGTTTGTTTCGTTGATTCTGCAACAGTGATCTAACTCATTTTGTGTACAAGGAGGATCAGCTCCGTCATTTGTTAGTTTATTTGGTATAAATCTCTCAATTGCTGCTGATACTATTTCTTTGAATTCAAGCCACATCTGGTCTACACTTATATTATTAATTTGGAATGAGTGGAAATTGTCTCTCAGGAAGGTGCCAAGGGAATTTTTATCTGCTTTTTGGAGTAGGTATATTTTTCACTTATTTTTTGAGACTCTGGGGATTTTAATATTCAATCTAGCTACGACAACACTGTGTTCACTCATCTCTATATCAGTTTTGATGCTCATTATTAACTCAGGATTATTTGTTGCTAAGAGGTCAAGTGTGTTTTCACAACCATTTACTATTCACATGGGCTCATGAACTAACTGCTGGAAATAATTTTCAGAGAATGCATTTAGCACAATTTCGGATGATATTTTATGCATACCTCCAGAATTAAACATGTATTTTTGTCAACATATCGAGGGTCAATTAAAGTCACCACCAACTATTATCAAATGAGTCGGGTACGTGTTTGAAATCAAACTCAAGTTTTCTTTGAACCTTTCAGCAACTGTATCATCTGAACTGGGAGGTCAGTAAAAGGATACAATTATTATTTTATTCCAGTTGCCAACAATGACCTCTGCCCATACTAATTCACAGGAAGCATCTACTTCAATTTTGCAACAAGTTAAACTACTTCTGACAGCAACAAACACATTACGACCAACCGTGTTTAGCCTATCTTTTCAGAACACCGTTAGGTTCTTTGCAAAAATTTTGTCTAAGCTTATATTGGGATTTACCCAGTTTTCAGTGCCTATAATGTTTTGAGCATCAGTGCTTTCTATTAGTGCTTGGAGCTCTGGTACTTTCCCAACACAGCTACGACAATTTACAACTGTTACACCAATGGTTCCTGTATCTACATTCTTCCTGTATTCAGCCTGCACCCTTTGTGACTGAAGCCCTTCTTGTGTTTTCCCGAGACCCTCTAACCTAAAAAACCACCAGTTCACGCCACACAGCCCCTGCTACCCGTGTAGCAGCCTCCTGCGTATAGTGGAAACCTGACCTATTCAGCGGAACCCAAAACCCAACCACCCTTTGGCGCGAGTCAAGGAATCTGCAGCCTACACGGTTGCAGAGCCATCTGAGCCTCTGATTCAGACCCTCCACTTGGCTCTGTATCAGAGGTCAGCAATCGGTCCTGTCAACTATGCTGCAAATGGTCAGCTCAGCTTTCATCTTGCAAGCAAGAATGGAAGCCTTTACCACTTCTGTTACTGCTCGAAACCAGAGACAATCTCTTCTGATCCAAAGTGACACACATCATTGGTACCAACATGAGGGACCACCTGCAGTTGGATGCATCCTGTGCTCTTCATGGCGTCTAGGAGGACCCTTTCCACATCTGGAATGACTCCACCCGGTATGCACACGGAGTCCACATTGGTTTTCTTACCCTCCTTGTCAGCCAAGTCCCTAAGGTGCCCCATAACACACCTAACATTGGAGATCCCAACTACCAATAATCCCACCCTCTGCAATTGCCCGGATCTTGGAGTCTGAGTGGTTTCCTCTGAAACAGGACAGGCAACAGCATCCAGCTCAGCAACAGTGTCAGCCACAGACAGCACCTGGAACCTGTTTGTCAGACAAACTGGGGAGACCTTACATGCAGCCACCTGGGAAGTCTTTCACCACCTGCTTTGCCCCAGGGTGACCTCCCACTTGACCACAGGTGAGGGGTCAGCCTCAATGGGAGCAGTAACTGCATATGCCACCGGTGAGGACCGATGGGAGGACCCTGACGTGCTGGACGTCCGTTGGATCCCCACAGCCAGCCCACAGTAGTGGCACCCATCCACTGCAGCCTCAAGCTGTTTAACTGAAGCCATCACAGCCTGAAGCTGAGAGCCACACACAACAATCACAGTCCCTGTCCATACTAACGACTGTGGAAAACTAAACTATTCAGATAAACGGACTATTGGCACGTGCTGTGCAACTCTACTGTAGACCCTGACAAAAATGCACAAACTGTGTCTAGTAATACACAGATATTCAAGAACCTAACTACTGAAGCATTCAAGTGAAAGTAAATAATTTGCCCCTGATTAGGAACTTTTAATATATCACAAAATTGGTTTACTTTCTGACGGAAACAAAAACATAAGAACTGTGGCTATTAGATGTTAAATTTACTCGCAGAAACTCAAGAAACTAAACTATTAAAGTACACAGATGATACAATAAAATTCACTCTTGGTTGGGAACTCGTAAATGACACAAAAGCGTTTACTTCCCTGTTGCTTCGTCTGTCTCGGTCGGCTACTGCTGCCTGTCTTGGTGGATGTGTCCAGATAAAATGGTGTGCAGAAGCTACAGTAGAGCTGTTATATGATATGCTGATTTACAGGCAATTCTGCCTTTGCTAGGATTGAAGGTGCCTATTATGGAACAGGGGTAGTATGTGCTGGATGAGGCGTACAGGACAGGCCATTGAATTGGGCCTTCTACATGACTGTGACCCATGTCGAAAATGGTTGGGAGTGGGTGTGCTATATGGAGGAACCAGGCTATTTTATAGATGGCTGGGAAATGAAATGCCACTTTGGGAGGGATGGGAAAGAATTCTCATGTCATCACCCAATATCATCCCAGGCTGGGACAACTTTACAGTTACTTTCTCCAGGGCTAAAAAGTGTAATTAGTGGCTTGTTGTCCTTGACGGGATGAAATTTTGTTCTGTATATCAAAACATGGAATTTTTTGATATCATAATTAATAGCCAACACCTCTTTTTCTGTTTGGTTACAATTCATCCGTTACTGTTAGTGTTTTAGGCACATACACAATTGGTTCTTTAGTGCCATCAGGGGAGGACTTACTTAAAATACCAATCCAGATACTTATACGAAACTGCTATACATCTAATGCTAGGATTAAATATTTACCTGGTTTAAATGTGGGCAAGCAGGGAGCAAACTTCATACACTTTTTGAGCTTCAACAACAAGGTCTGAAAGTGAGGGATCATTAAAATTTGACATTATTTTTCAAGGCTGTTTGAGCAGGTGTAATGTCTCACAACATTCAATATAAATTTGTCATAGTAATCACTCTTGTCCAAGAACATCTAAAGTACCTTAAAAGCTTTGGCCACAGAGAGATCATCAGTCACTTCAATGTGGGTTAACATGGGCCGGAGACCAGCTTCACTCAGTACATGACTCAGGTACTGAATACTTTGTTGGAAAAAAACTACATTTACTTAATTTACATTTGAGCCCATTAAGTCCAAGTCTAGTAAATATTTTATAGCCAGTACTCACTGCATAAGCTGGTTAAATATTTTTTTTAAATATTGCACGAGCACTCACAACTCCAAACTACTGATATAGCCCAAAATGTATATTCATGATCATAAAACCCCTTGAGCCTGCATCTAAGGACAACTGCAAATAAGTGTCAGATAAATCTATCTTACAATAGAACTGGCCCCATGATAACTTAGCCAGTAGATTTTTTGGGTGCAGAGTTCGAAAAACAGCTATGTTAGATTTGGCACTGATATAGCCATCAATTTACCACCAAAACCATTTCCCCTTGGCTAAATGCAAATTGTATCGCAATATGTAATGCCTTTAAATGGTTGAGTTTTGTTGTAACTGCCTCTTTCACAGTGAAAGATATGGGTCAAGCTGTGAAGAAATGCTCTGTGTGTTTCACAGTTTTTTGTGCTACATGGATTAGAGTCATTAAATCAGATTATTTCTTGCATGACCCATCTGAATCACTAAATATTATTGGACATGATGTTAACTGAATCTCATATGTGAAAGCCAAATCCACTGAAGCCATCTAAACCAAATATGTTACTAGCTACTGGCAAAGGCACTACAGAAAATGTTATTTATATACATACATGTTTATAACTAACACTTGCCATTATAGCTAACAGTGGCTGATTACTGCATATTACCAAACAATATTTAATTTTCCCCAAAAGTGATAAGCCAATATACAAGTAACTTTCAGCACTAATAAGCGATACAGAAGCTTTAGTAGCCACTTGTAAATGTATGTCTGCTTTGTTGTTGTCCAGTAAGGTTATCAACTTGAGCATACTTTTGGTATCAGATAATGGCACTGGCATGATGCATGATGTACGCCATGGGCTGTTTCAATAGATAATGCCTACACACCCACATTTCTTGCAAGAAAACATGTAACACTGGACTGTGGTCAATGGTGCCAGCTCTGGCAGCAGAAACACTTAATGCAGGATTTCCTTGTTTTTGTTAAACTTTGAGAATGATCACTATGGCAACAACCACTTTGTTGAAACTTCTTGGCAGATTAAAGCTGTGTGCAGACCGAGGCTCGAACTCGGGACCTCTGCCTTTTGCAGGCAAGTGCTCTACCACCTGAGCTACCCAAGCACGGCTCACAACCTGTCCTCACAGCTTCAATTCCACCAGCTCTCGCGGCCTACCGACCTCGTCTGCGCAGTGGGGCCTGCTGTTTCTCTTCAGCCAAAGTAATGTAGATTTATGAATGGTTACTACTGTGCTACAGTTTTATATTTGACATGGCCAAACTTTGACATGCAGTAGTTTAGTGTCAATGGCTTCTGAAGAAGGCCAAATTACTTTGGCTGAAACCTGGGTAAAAAGATTGGTTTTTATTTGCAATTGAAGCTGCCATGTTACATGTTCTGATTTTTTTGTTTTTATATTTTATGTCATTACTCACTAAATCACCTTATTCCAAAGCCACATTTTAACATAAACACTGAACAGCATGTATGATGTAATTAGAAAAGGAAAAGAATTCCTAGCTAATAGTTGCTTCAAGTCAAAGAACAAAAACATATTAGATGATAAGAAAAACAAAATATACTCACCTAAGGATCCTGCTATGAAATCAATAGCCATATCTTTAATGTTATTTGCTGCATCTCCTGAGTGAGACATCTTGCATAAAAACCAGTTTCTTTGTGTTGGAAAAAGAATCTGAAACAGATATAAAAGTTACTGTGAATTCAGTCAGAAACACTCCATGCTGTTAATTGTTTGTTCCTGTACAGATATCACACAGTCAAATAAAGATTCCTTCTGACACTGAAGGTAATTAGCTTGGAGGAGATATTTTATTTGAACTCTGGAGGCGGAAACAAAGTTCCTAAAACTAGACTGTATTACAGTGAACAGGAATTCAGTGTTCCAGTTGTATTCGTAAGTTTTATGTACCATTGTGATTAGAATGGTGAAAGCATTAGATTGTGTTACTCATAGTTTGTCCACTGTTGGACTTTAAAAATGTGTACATGAGGTTCCCCAACAATATGCAGAATCACAATAGGCACATTTGGCAAAAGCAATATCTGCCCTCAGAATCACACTCTTGAGCTGCAAAATCAAATGTCACTTGAATCACATTCTTGATTTCAACAGAATATGTGGGAGAATTGTATCCAGCTGCTAGATAGGAATACTTGAACACAGACTGATACACTGGAGCACACAGCTCGTTATGAATAACAGAATGCATTTTCATCATGAAAATTCTATTTCCCAATTTAGTGTCGAAATCACTGTGGAGCGTCCTTATAGTGTTTGTTGTCCTTTTTGCACATATTATATATTGTTGGACTATATATATATATGTGTGTGTGTGTGTGTGTTTGTGTGTTTTGTTCATGTGCCTGTCTGCCGGCGCTTTCCCGCTTGGTAAGTCTTGGAATCTTTGTTTTTAATATATTTTTCCCATGTGGAAGTTTCTTTCTATTTTATATATATATATATATATATATATATATATATATATATATAACAGATCCCAGACATGTGAATATCTTAGTCTTCCTGTACATCTCTGGATGTCATGAAAACAGTGATGTGTCTATGGCACATTCTGTATTTTTTCTTGAAACGTGCTATGAAATGTGGAGAACAGTTAAACTTTGTGTGCTCAATTTCTCTTGCTTTTTGCATTGCCCAAAAGTTCAGGTGCCATAATGGACACATTTTCCTTCATTCCATGCTATGTGAAATTGGGACAGTACATATTGTTTTATCTCCAGTTATTTGAGTGCTTTATTTCCTCAAAATGGATGTTCAGTACAACATTTTTTCTCCAAATAATCAAGTATTACTTTGGTTTCAATGTACTTTTTTATAAATGGATGCATCTTCAATAACAAGCTGTATATTATAGCCTTACATGGAAGTGTGTAATAATCATCATAAATATATCCAAGAAATTCTTTATGTAGAGGTGTATGATAATCATCACGAATGTGTTCAAGATGTTCGTCCAAAAATTTGGTTGAAATACTAACAATATTGGATTTCTTTTCTGGTGGAGGTTCATAGTCACCAGAACTGTCACCATTACTCTTTGAGGATTACTGTTTCTGCCATTACCACTTGCACTACAATCTTAAACACTATTAATCACATTATCATATATAAAGTTGTTTTCTTCATCCACTATCCTATCCAGAACAATTCAGTTGAGCAGCAAAATGAATAGTCATGTTTCTGAATAATCAGATCCACCAAAAACATAGTTCATGTCATCATCCTGTCCTACACCATCTTCCATTGGATAATGCCTTCATAACTTGAATGCAACAATATTTAAACTATTCTAAATTTGATGGTTTCATTCATTTTTGCTGTACATGTATACCAAACACGGCTATTCCTTGGTGAGGCAACTGACTGATTAGCATATTAAGCCTCCCTTCATTTAATACTGCAAGAGCTGTTGTGTACAAACCAAGAGTAACACAACCACATACCATCGCAAGCATGGTTAATACTTTACTTAGGTGGCCAAATTATATCTTAGAGATGTCAAGACCTTCCATATGCTATCAGCTATCAGAGATCATATTGATGTCTATGATGGAAGAACACTGGCAGTGATGCTAAATTTGTTATATAGTGAATAACTCAGTTTATTTTTCTGTTGCCTTTGAGCATTAAACATCTGTTTCCATGCACCACTAAGACTATAGCTCTGTCCCACTTAAAATTCTTGCATATTCTTATCTGAACAGTTTCTTCAATTACACAATTTCAGTAGGCAGATGCAAAGGATAAATATTCATTTCGTCAGATATAACTGTATGTTTGATCATGAGGTTGCATTCAGCAACAGCAGATGTGTCGCAATCACGATATTTAATGTGGAGAAAGTGCAGTGGGCCACATTCTCAATTTTTTCATATTGACTAAGCAATGCAACTGCTATCAAATTCACAACGAATTTTATAAATTCCAGGAACACTGAAACCAGGGCAGTCTTTTTCTGAGCATAGCACCTTTCTAATTTTCTTTACGTAGAAGACACCAACTATTTCCAAATCCATTCTCATCCCTTGCCCACCTGGAACCTGTGCCTTGTCACTACTGATGTCACCTTACTCTACATAAACATCCCACATACACAAACATTAGCTCTAAAACAATACTTCTCTCAATGTCTACCTGAAAATCTCTCTAAAACCTTATTTATTATCAATCTAGCTAAACTTATCCATCCCTCTAACTACTTCACTTCTCTAGGTCTAGAAATGAATCAAGAGAACTGCTGTGGGAATTGGAATGGCCTTGCAAGGGTTGCATGGATGAAGCATTCCTATAGCCACAAAAGGTAAAACTCTTGGTTTGATATAGACTTTTCAGTAGCATCTTTGTGGTCTGGACTGAGGACGATCACCTTCACTTTTTACAATAGTGGAGCTCTTTTATCCAGTTCAAATTCACCAGGTCCTTTTTTCCAAATCGTAAGTCACTTTCCCTGGCCTTGACTTCTATCTCACTGAATCTCACACCCAAACCTCAATCAATATAAGACCCACCAATAAGTAACAATACCTACTCTTTGACAGCTGCCACACCTCTGCATCAAAAACTCATTTTGTTACAGCCTATGCATCTGGGGCAAACATATTTGCTCCACCACTGAATACATCACCACTTACAACAACTTCTCTTAGGCTTTGTTCTCCCATAGATGTTATGCACAGATAAATATCCCAACTAGTATTCTGCTCTCACACTCTCAATAGCACAATTCCCATGTCTAAAAAATGTAGAAGCACTCCCTTACACATCCCACTCTCCCTCATCCCATTACCACATAGGCCTCAAATGTGTCAGTACCTTACTCCACCAAGTCTATGACTTTCTCAAGTCCAGTGCTGAAATGAAAGCTTTTCTCCCTGATATCCTCCCTGCACTATCCTTTGTCACCATTGCTTTATTCCTAAACTCTGCAACATCAGTTTCAAACCATATGACATTCCCAGGTCATTATTGCTGCACCAAGCCTCTGCAATTGTTCCCAGTAAAATTAGCCCCACACACCCACCCGATACCACTTACTCCAAATCCACCACTGGTAAATCCTACATTGTGAGAAGATGGCAACATGTGAAATGTAAGGAGAACATATAAACAAACATCCTTGGCTTGAAAAGCATCTAAAAGAGCCAAAAACAAAAAATTCAACAGGTGCAGATGGAATCCCTGTTCAGTTTTCATAGAGAGTATTCTTTCCCATTGGCCCTTTACTCAGCATGAATTTACTGCAAATCTTGTTCAGTACAAAGTTGCAAGGACTGGAAAAAGTGTAGGTAACTCCCATATATATAAGAGTAAAAGAATGAACCTACAAAAATACAGACCAGTATGCTTAACATTGCTTTGCTGTGCAGAACTCCTGTGCATATTCCAAGTTGGACTATTCCATATGTTTTGACTTCCAGAAAGCATTTGACACATTGTTCTCTATATTCATAAATGATCTGATGTATCAATGTAAATAATGTAACTATCCCTTTCTTCACTCCCTTTTAGTTTTCTACATCTTTCATTTTCTACTGACCTCTCTATCTTACACTGCAACCACCCCCTCCCCCCCCCCCCACCCGCGCCCTCCATCCCCTATCATGTACAATGCACTCTAACTTGTGCATGGTGTTTAGGCAGTATTCCCTCTGTTGTGTATTATACTATCTTCCACCTTGAAGCTCTCAGGTTTTCAGATCTTGTCTGGTGCAGCCCCCAAAAATCAACTTTTCCTTCTCATCCTGTCTGGTAAGCATCCCCTGACCTGGTGATCTGGACGACTTTTCTAGAATCTACCCCTTTCTCTAAACTTCACAAGTGCTTTTCCTTCATCCCTCTCTCTTTCCCTTCAATTGTTCTGCCAGAAGGAGGAGCCAATGCTCTGGAAGCGTGCAAAATTTAATATCTTTATACACTATGTGATCCAAAGAATCTGGGCACCTGGCTGAAAATGACTTAAAAGTTTGTGGCACCCTCCATCGGTAATACTTTAATTAAATGTTGTGTTGACCCACCCTTAGCCTTGATGACAGCTCCCACTCTCGCAAGCATACATTCAATCAGGTGCTGGAAGTTTTCTTGGGGAATGGCAGCCCATTCTACATGGAGCACTGCACTGAGGAGAGGTATCAATGTCGGTCAGTGAGTCTCAGCATGAAGTTGGCATTCCAAAAAATCCCAAAGGTGTTCTATAGGGTTCAGGTCAGGACTCTGTGCAGCCCAGCCCATTACAGGGACGTTATTGCCATATAACCACTGTGCCACAGGCCGTGCCTTAGGACCAGGTGCTCAACCATGTTGAAAGATGCAATCGCCATCCTCGAATTGCTCTTGAACAATGGGAAGCAAGGTGCTTAAAACATCAATGTAGGCCTGTGATGAGATAGTGCCACGCAAAACAACAAGGGGTGTAAGCCCACTCCATGAAAAACATGACTACACCATAACACCACCGCCTCCTAATTTTACTGTTGGCACTACATGCGCTGGCAGATGATATACTCTGGGCATTCGCCATACCCACACCCCATCATCAGATCACCACACTGTGTACTGTGATTCATAACTCCACACAAAATTTTTCCACTGTTCAATCATACAATGTTTACGCTCCTTACACCAAGCGAGGAGTCGTTTGGAAGTTACCGGTATGATGTGTGGCTTATGAGCAGTCACTCAACCATGAAATCCAAGTTTTCTCACCTCCTGCCTAACTGTCATAGTACTTGCAATGGATCCTGATGCAGTTTGAAATTCCTGTGTGTTGGTCTGGATAGATGTCTGCCTATTACGCATTACGAACCTCTTCAACTGTCGGCGGTCTCTGTCAGTCAACAGATGAGGTCAACCTGCTCGCTTTTGTGCTGTACGTGTCCCTTCATGTTTCCACTTCACTATCACATTGGAAACAGTGGACCTAGGGATGTTTAGAAGTGTGAAAATCTTGCTTCGAGGCATATGACACAAGTGACACCAAATCACTTGACCATGTTCAAAGTCCGTGACTTCTATGGAGCATCCCATTCTGCTCTCTCACGATGTCTAATGACTAATGAGGTCGCTGATGTGGAGTACCTGGCAGTAGGTGGCGGAACAATGCACCTAATATGAAAAACGTATGTTTTTGAGGGTGTCCAGATTACTTTTGTATGTGCATTCTCCTGCTGGCATTTGACAAGGAGATGTTTTTTTACCTACTCAGTTACATTAAACAAACCATATCTGCAGCTGTATGCTGTAGAGAAAGTAGTGTATGGGGAAGTGTCATTGTTGAGTGACTGTAGAAAGATACAAGATGACTTGGAAATAATTTCTATTTGTGTGTTAAATGGCAGTTTGCGGTCGGTGTGGAAAATGAAATTTATAATACGTAGGATAAACAACCTTGTAGTGTTTGTTACAGTGTTGTAATGTGCTGCTTGCCAGAGTCACTATAGTTAAACATCTAAGCATAATGTTACAAAGTGACTTGAAATGGAATGAGCATGTAAGTTCAGTTGCAGGGAAGGCAAATAGTTGACTTCAGTTTATTAGGAGAGTGCTAGGAAAGTGAATCTCACCTGTAAAGGAGACCACATACAGAGTATTGTGTGACCTTTCTTGAGTACTGCTCGAACCTTTAAAGGAAGACATTGGACAATTCAGAGGTGTTGTGCTAGATTTGTCACCACAATATTTGATCAACATGCAAGTATTATGAAAATTCTCTGTGAGTTCAAATGGTAATTCCCAGAGGGAAGATTTTATTTTTGTGAAACTCTGTTGAGAAGATTTAGAGAACCACCATTTACAAGAGACTGCATAACAATTCAGCTGCCACATATGTAAATCCTGCATAAGGACTGCAAAGACAAAATAAGAGAAATTAGGGCCCCTACAGAAGAAAACAGGTAATCATTTCTCTCTCACTCCATTTGCAAGAGGATCAGCAAAGGAAGTAACTAGCAGTGGTACAAAATGCCCTCCAACATCCCTCATATAGTGGCTAGTGATGAATGGATGTAGATGTAACCTTCCTATAGACAACACCAATGTCACGAAGTCCTCAATATTATACACTAGATCATTAATATACATTGTACATAGTAATGACCATATAACACTCCATTGAGGTACTCCCACAATTGCTTTTACATATACTACATTTGTCCTGTTAAGTTGATCTGCAAGAAAGTGCTGCATCCAATCACAAATCTGATCCCAAATTTGGTAAGCTTGTATTTTGTTCACTAATTTTCTCTTTCTGGAATAACTTATCTTGAAATCAGGCATTTTGGTGTTCACGTGATGACTGAAAGGAGAAACAATTCCGGAAGACCAAATTCAGTAGGTTGGCTTTCTCTCTGTCATCCGCCTTTTTGTGGCCATTGTGTAACTGAATCAATATTTTGGTCTGCTTACAGACTTTATGGAAGACCAAAACTTCTTAGCATTTTAGTCAGGCTTTGACCTGTCTCCATTGGCTGTTTCTGTCACTGAAGTGGAGGGACACCACCATGCCATTCCGAGTAGTCACTACAGTGTGGGCACACATGTTTGGGGCTATATCAGGATGGAGTCATTATGGCCAGCAAATATTATGATACTGGAATCATCTGTGATTGTCCCACACAGGCAGTGCACTGTCAGCTCTCACCACTCTATTCCAAGGATCACCACTTCCAAGCCCTCAGGACAACCAGCAACCACCTGTCAAGGACTTTTTGGACAACTTCCCCAATGGAAGCAGGTCAGTCGGCACCTCCACTACCTTTTCCCTTCAAGGGATGACCCAAAGCAGGAGACAGTGAACAAACTGTTACTGGTATCCTACCTACACAACACAGTGGCTCCAGCACTGTGATATCACATGTCAGGCATCCTCCATCACACCAGCCAGGGCATTTTCTGCACTTTAGGTCAGTTTGAGAGGGAAGACATTTAGGAGCATGGCCAGAAATCAACATATCCACTTAACTGCTACTATATCCATCAGAGATGGAGTGCCAGAGTTTGAAGTGGTCATGAAAGGCAGTGAAGTTCGCATAATAATAGATACAGAAAGCAGTGAGATTTTTGGGAAAATTTAAGAGTATATCGAAAGGATAGGCAAATTGGAAATGGAGGTGGTGTATTTGTTGGAGTAGATATAAAACTCAAATCCATAAAGATAGATATTGAACCTGCATGTGAGATTGTCTGGACAAGAATCAGTATCAGGGTTGGGCATAAAATGATAATTACATCCTTCTATTGTCCACCAGGATCATCGCCTGAGGTAACCAAAAACTTCAGAGTAAAATTCAGTTCACTTGCAAACAACAAATAGATCTGACCTCTCTGAGAGTCTCCACATCTAAACTGGTATCAGTAACCATGGCATGGTTGTTGCAACAATGATTGCCAAAGTACAAAGGACAACTAAAACAAGCAGAAAATACATATGATCAGTAAACTAGATAAAAAATTAGTAATGTCATATGTCAATGAGGAACTTGAACTTTTCAACATAGGTCAGGAGCATGTAGAGGAACTCTGGTTCAAGTTTAAAGAATAGTTGAATAGTTGACCAAGCACTGGATAGGTACATACCCAGTACATCATAATGGAAGGGAACCTTCAGGATACATTGTCACTGTACAGAAACTTTTAAAGAAACAGTGATTACTGCATAAAAGGTATAAAACAAAGTGTAGGACTATAGATAGAGAGATGCTGAATGAAAAATAATTTGGCTGTCAAGAGAGCTACAAGTGATGCCTTCAGTGACCACTGTAGCAGAATATTGTCAAATGACATTTCACAAAATCCAACAAAATTCTGGTTGTATGTAAAGGCATTTAGTGGCAACAAAGTTAGTGTCCACTCCCTAATGAATGAGTCAGGAACTGAAATTGAGTGTAGCAAAGAAATAGCTAAAATGCTTAACTCCATTTTCAGATGTTCCTTTATAAACAAAAACTCAAGAGAATTGCCACAATTTACTCTTTGTGCTATTGAAAAGATGAATGAAATACGTATTAGTGTCAGTGGTGTTGAGAAACGGCTTAAATCGTTAAAATTGAACAAAGCTCCAGACCCTGATGGAATCCATGTGAGATTCTGTAATGAATTTGCAGCTGAGTTACCCCGTCTCGTCACTATAATCTGTCACAGATCTCTCAAACAAAGAACCGTGTCCAGTTCTTGGAAGAAGGCACAGGTCACACCTGTCCACAAGAAGGGTGGTAGAAGTGATCCACAAAACTAACATCCAATATCCTTGACATCAATTTGTTGTAGAAACTTAGAACATGTTCTGAGTATGTGGTATCTTGAACAGAATGTTCTCCTCAATGTCGACCAGCATGGTTTTTGAAAACATTAGTCGTGTGAAACTCACCTTATACTCTTCTCACATGACATACTGAAAGCTTTGGATTATGGCAACCAGGCAGTGTTTCTTGATTTCCAAGTAGTATTTGACTCAGTACTGCACCAACATGACAGTATGGAATATCAAGTGAAATTTATGACTGGATCGAGGACTTTTTGGAAGGGAGGATGCAGCACGTTATCTTGGATGGAGAGTAGTTGTCAGATGTAGAAGTAACTTCAGATGTGCCCCAGGGATGCATATTGGGAGCATTTGCTGTTTGTGCTGTATATTAATGTCCTTACAGATAATATTGATGGTAAAATTAAGTTTTTTGTAGCTGATGCAGTTATCTGTAATGAAGTACTATCTGAGAGAAACTGGATAAATATTCAGTCACATCTTGATAAAATTTCAATGTGGTGCAGAGATTGGAAATGTGTTATAAATGTTCAGAAATGTAAAGTTGTGCACACCACAAAACGTAAAACTACGGTATGCTTTGACTATAATCAATCAGGGATTGAAATGGAATGATCACATAGATTCAGTCGTGATTAAAGCAGGTGGTAGACTTTGGTATTTGGGTAGAATACTGGCAAAGTGCAATCAATCTACAAAAGAATTGCTTACAAATCACTCATGCGACCCATCCTAAAATATCGCTCAGGTGTGTGGGACCCGTACAAGATAGGGCTAACAGAGGATACTGAACATATGCAAAGAAGGAAAGCATGAATGGTCCATTGGAGAGTGTCACAGAGATACAGAAGAAACTGAAATTGCAGACTCTTGAAGACAGCCATAAACTATCCCAAGAAAGTCTATTAACAAAGTTTCAAGAACCAGCTTTAAATGATCACTCCAAGGAGATATACTACAACCCCCTATGTAACACTCACACAGGGATTGTGAGCATAAGCATACAATAATTACTGCAAGCACAGAGGCATTCAAACAATCACTCTCCCCAAGCTCCATATGTGAATGGAACAGAAAGAAACCTTAATAACTGGTATAATGGGATGTACCCTCTGCCATGCACCTCACAGTGGTTTGCAGAGTATGTGTGTAGATGTAAATACTGTGAGCCATCTGGTGTAAGATCTGTGGCATGATATCACATTAGCCACTCAACTGGCCTGGTAGAAGGCCAGCCACTGCCTGCTGTTAAGACACTTCAGCGTATGCCTCTTCCAGAACCTACAGTTATCTCTGTGTGCCTTATATGAGAAAGCAGTGTGGTTCTTATGACTGTGCTTGGTTTGCTATTTGGATTTTGCCTGCATCTGCTGCTGTTGGCTTCTTGCCTACACATGGACTTTCCTGCTCACGTCTTGTCAGCCTTAGCCTGTGATGAACTTTGTTTCAAATTTTATGATGCTACATTTATTTCATGTGTCTGAACGGAGTGTAAGTGGAAATACAGGTTGAGTGACATAAAAAACATCAGTATGACAAGAACACAAAAATGTTTTAAAATGCCATGCTATGCTATTCATATGCTTATTGACAGCAAGGTCTGAAGATGCTTTCTTATATAGCCTGAATCAACAATTGCCTTTCGCCCCCCCCCCCCCCCTCCCAAAAGAAGAAGAAGAAGAAGAAGAAGAAGAAGAAGAAGAAATTCTGACGGATAATAAATACTGATCAGCCTTGTGCAGCTGAATTTGAGTCATACACATCACCAACCTCATAATTTTCAAAACTGAATTTACAAACCAACTTTTGGGTAAGCGTTCAATTACTGCATCTTTCCCATACATACAAACTAGCAACTGTTTGCAGTAAAAACCAAAATATGATTTCAATATTATTTCCAGTTTTACATTAATAAAACCAGGGTTACCAAATATCTATAAGAAGATATATCGCTACTCAAGAAATATAAGACTGTCAATCAGTAACCGAGCTTCCAGACAAAGCCTTGCCCCACTTGTGACAGGATACTTCCCGGGCCTGGATCAGACTCTGAATGTGGCTCTCCAGCAGGGATACGACTTCCTCAAATCCTGACCTGAAATGAGATCCATCCTTCATGAAATCCTCCCCACTCCACCAAGAGTGTCTTTCCGCCATTCACCTAACCTTCGTAACCTCTTGGTTCACCCCATGAAATCCCCAAACCACCTTCCCTACCCTCTGGCTCCTACCCTTGTAACCGCCCCCAGTGTAAAACCTGTCCCATGCACCCTCCCACCACCACCTACTCCAGTCCTGTAACCCAGAAGGTGTACACTATCAAAGGCAGAGCCACGTGATTCACCAACTGACCTGCCTACACTGTGACGCTTTCTATGTGGGAATGACCAGCAACAAACTGTCCATTCACATGAATGGACACAGGCAGACAGTTTTTGTTGGTAATGAGGATCACCCTGTGGCTAAACATGCCTTGGTGCACGGCCAGCACATCTTGGCACAGTGTTACACCGTCCGGGTTATCTGGATACTTCCCACCAACACTAACGTATCCAAACTCCGCAGATGGGAACTTGCCCTTCAATATATACTATCTTCTCGTTATCCACCAGGCCTCAAAAACCCACATCCTTTCATCTTTCCTTTTCCTTCCCTCTTTCCTGACGAAGCAGCCGCTGGTTGCGAAAGCTCAAATTCTGTGTGTGTGTGTGTTTTATTCATTGTGCCTATCTACCGGCGCTTTCCCGCTTGGTAAGTCTTGCAATCTTTGTTTTTAAGATATTTTTCCCATGTGGAAGTTTCTTTCTATTTTATTTACATCATCATATATATATATATAAAGACGAAAGAATGTGGGTTTTAAGAGAGAGGGTAAGGAGTCATTCCAATCCCGGGAGCGGAAAGACTTACCTTAGGGGGAAAAAGGGACAGGTGTACACTCGTGCACACGCACATATCCATCCGCACATACACAGACACAAGCAGACATTTCTTTCTATTTTATTTACATCATATATATATATATATATATATATATATATATATATATATATATATATATATATATATATATATATATATAAAACAGAAAGAAACTTCCACATGGGAAAAATATATTAAAAATAAAGATTCCAAGACTTACCAAGCGGGAAAGCGCCGGCAGACAGGCACATGAACAAAACACACAAACACACACACAGAATTACAAGCTTTCGCAACTGGCAGTTGCTTCGTCAGGAAGGAAGGAAGGAGAGGGAAAAATGAAAGGGTGTGGGTTTTAAGGGAGAGGGTAAGGAGTCATTCCAATCCCGGGAGCGGAAAGACTTCCCTTAGGGGAAAAAAAAAGGACAGGTATACACTCGCACACACACACACACATATCCATCCGCACATACACAGACACAAGCAGACATCTTTGCCTTTAAATATGTCTGCTTGTGTCTGTGTATGTGCGGATGGATATGTGTGTGTGTGTGTGCGAGTGTATACCTGTCCTTTTTTTTTCCCCTAAGGGAAGTCTTTCCGCTCCCGGGATTGGAATGACTCCTTACCCTCTCCCTTAAAACCCACACCCTTTCATTTTTCCCTCTCCTTCCTTCCTTCCTGACGAAGCAACTGCCAGTTGCGAAAGCTTGTAATTCTGTGTGTGTGTTTGTGTGTTTTGTTCATGTGCCTGTCTGCCGGCGCTATATATATATATATATATATATATATATATATATATCCTATCCAAAGGCCTCACCTTCAGCCCTACTCCCAGATTCAACCAAACAGCCCTCGTCAAAGATTTACTGTCCTACACTCGTACTCTTTGCTGGAAATATCACTTTGCCACGAAGAGAAATAATCCTAATCCTAGTCCTAATGATCCAACTCCCCAAGACACTATCCAAATTGAACCCTGCCTGGAACAGTTCCATCTTCCGTCACAGCGGGACCCACCTCCTCTTCCTCAAAATTACCCTCTCCAAACCTTCCAGGAGTTTCTGACTTCCAGCCTTGCCTCTCAATCCTTCTTAAAAAACCTTAATCCTACTCCCAACATCACCACTGCTGAAGCCCAAGCCATCTGCGATCTGAAGGCTGACTGATCCATCGTCATTCATCCGGTGGACAAGGGTTCCACGACCGTGGTACTTGATCGTCGGGAGTATGTGGCCGAGGGACTGTGTCAGCTTTCAGACAACACCACACACAAAGTTTGCCAAGGTAATCCCATTCCTGATATCCAGGCGGAGCTTCAAGGAATCCTCAGAACCTTAGGTCCCCTATAAAACCTTTCACCTGACTCCATCAACCTCCTGACCCCACCGACACCCCGTACCCCTATCTTCTACCTTCTTCCTAAAATTCACAAACCCAATCATCCCGGCCGCCCCATTGTAGCTGGTTACCAAGCCCCCACAGAACGTATCTCTGCCTACGTAGATCAACACCTTCAACCCATTACATGCAGTCTCCCATCCTTCATCAAAGACACCAAACACTTTCTCGAACGCTTGCAATCCTTACCCAATCTGTTACCCCCAGAAACCATCTTTGTTACCATTGATGCCACTTCCTTATACACAAATATCCCGCACGTCCAGGGCCTCACTGCGATGGAGCACTTCCTTTCACGCCGATCACCTGCCACCCTACCTAAAACCTCTTTCCTCATTACCTTAGCCAACTTCATCCTGACCCACAATTTCTTCACTTTTGAAGGCCAGACATACCAACAATTAAAGGGAACAGCCATGGGTACAAGGATGGCTCCCCTGTACGCCAACCTATTCATGGGTCGCTTAGAGGAAGCCTTCTTGGTTACCCAGGCCTGCCATCCCATAGTTTGGTACAGATTTATTGATGACATCTTCATGATCTGGACTCACAGTGAAGAAGAACTCCAGAATTTCCTCTCCAACCTCAACTCCTTTGGTTCCATCAGATTCACCTGGTCCTACTCCAAAACCCATGACACTTTCCTTGACGTCGACCTCCATTTGTCCAATGGCCAGCTTCACACATCCATCCACAGCAAACCCACCAACAAGCAACAGTACCTCCATTATGACAGCTGCCACCCATTCCACATCAAACGGTCCCTTCCCTACAGCCTAGGTCTTCGTGGCAAACGAATCTGCTCCAGTCCGGAATTCTTGAACCACTACACCAACAACCTGAAAACAGCTTTCGCATCCCGCAACTACCCTCCCGACCTGGCACAGAAGCAAATAACCAGAGCCACTTCCTCATCCCCTCAAACCCAGAACTTCCCACAGAAGAACCACAAAAGTGCCCCACTTGTGACAGGATACTTTCCGGGACTGGATTAGACTCTGAATGTGGCTCTCCAGCAGGGATACGACTTCCTCAAATTCTGCCCCGAAATGAGATCCATCCTTCATGAAATCCTTCCCACTCCACCAAGAGTGTCTTTCCACCGTCCACCTAACCTTCGTAACCTCTTAGTTCATCCCTATGAAATTCCCAAACCACCTTCCCTACCCTCTGTCTCCTACCCTTGTAACTGCTCCCGGTGTAAAACCTGTCCCATGCACCCTCCCACCACCACCTACTCCCGTCCTGTAACCCAGAAGGTGTACACGATCAAAGGCAGAGCCAAGTGTGAAAGCACCCACGTGATTTACCAACTGACCTGCCTACACTGTGAAGCTTTCTATGTGGGAATGGCCAGCAACAAACTGTCCATTTGCATGAATGGACACAGGCTGACAGTGTTTGTTGGTAATGAGGATCACCCTGTAGCTAAACATTTCCTGGTGCACAGCCAGCACATCTTGGCACAGTGTTACACTGTCCGAGTTATGTGGATACTTCCCACTAACACCAACCTGTCAGAACTCCGGAGATGGGAACTTGCCCTTCAGTATATCCCCTCTTCTCGATATCCGGCATTCCTCAACCTCCGCTAATTTCAAGTTGCTGCCGCTCATACCTCACCTGTGTTTCAACAAGTTCTTTGCCTCTGTACTTCCGCCTCGACTGACATCTCTGCCCAAACTCTTTGTCTTTACAAATGTCTGCTTGTGTCTGTGCGGATGGACATGTGCGTGTGTGTGTGCGCGAGTGTATACCTATCCTTTTTCCCCCCTAAGGTAAGTCTTTCCGCTCCCGGAATTGGAATGACTCCTTACCCTCTCCCTTAAAACCCACATCCTTTCGTCTTTCCCTCTCCTTCCCTCTTTCCTGATGAAGCAACCGTTGGTTGGAAAGCTTGAATTTTGTGTGTATGCTTGTGTGTCTATCGACATGCCAGCACTTTTGTTGGTAAGTCACATCATCTTTGTTTTTAGATATATTTTTCCCACGTGGTACATATACTAACTTTTTTGCGGCTAACAGCCTTTACATATGACCAGAATTTCTTTGGATTTTGAGAAATGTCATTGACAATATTCTGATACAGCAGTCATTGCAGGCATCATGCATAGCTTTCTTGACAGCCAAATGTATTTCATTCAGTATTTCTCTTTCTATATTCTGATACAGCAGTCATTGCAGGCATCATGCATAGCTCTCTTGACAGCCAAATGTATTTCATTCAGTATTTCTCTTTCTATAGCCATACACTTTGTTTTATGCCTATTATGCAGTAACCTCTGTTTCTTAAAAGTTTCTTTGCAGTGACAGTAGACCATGGAGGTTCCCTCCCATTATGAATGTTATACTGGGTACATATCTATCCAGTGCTTGGTCAACTTTTCTTTTAAACTTGAGCCAGAGTTTCTCTACATGCTCCTGACCTGTGCTGAAAGTTTCAAGTTCCTCACTGAGATATGGCATTACTGATTTTTTTCTATTTAGTCTACTGAACATATATATCTTTCTGATCGTTTTAGTTGTCCTTTGTACTTTGGTAATCACTGTTGCCACAACTGTGTCATACTCACTGATACCAGTTTTGATGTGGATAGCCTCAAGGAGATCATGTCCAGATACAATATATTTCCATCATGAGTGAGGTTCTTAACTATCTGTTCTAAATAGTTTTCAGTGAAGGCATTAAGTAAAGTTTCACAGGAAGTCTTATTACACCCATCAGGGTAATTTTACAATTAACTGTTGGATGATTAAAGTCTCCACTGATGATTACAGTATGATTGTGGAACTGACGTACAAGTGAACTGAGGTTTTCTCTTTAGTTTCCGTTTACATGAAGAGATAGGTCTGGTGGGCAATAGAAGGATCTAATTATCATTTTATGCCCACCCCTAATACTGAGTCTTGTCCAAACAATCTCACATGCAGCTCCAGTTTCTATCTCGGTGGATTTGAGTTTTTGTCTACTGCTACAAATATACCATCTCCATTTCTCATTTGCCTATCCTTTCGATATACACTTAAATTTCCCCCCAAAATCTCACTGTTGTCAATTTCAGGTTTCAACCAGCTTTTCATGAGCACTTCGAACTATGGCACTTTGTTGTGAATGCTTCAACAGTTTACCATTAGGATTTTAATATTCTCAACTCTGGGAGGCATTTCTTTCAATCTTACACTGAAACTTCTGCCTTCTTGCAGCTATCGTCATCTGGATTGGATGGAGAGTTGCCCAATCTAAAAAAACCTTGTCACCCCATACACAGTCAGCTACCGAGTAGCAGCCTATGATGTGTAGTGCACACCTGATCTATTTAGGGGGACCCTACAGCTCTCAGCCCTATGGCACAAGTCCAGCAAATTGCAGCCTAGCTTGTCACAGAACTTTCAAGGTTTCTGGTTCAGTCCTTCCACTCAACTCAGAACCAAAGCGCCATGATCAGCTCTGGGGACATTGCTGCAAATCATGAGCTTCATGAAACTCCACATGCAAGGTTGGTCTTCTCACTCTTCTCTGCCAGTTGCTGGAATGACCTAATAATGACTTCAGAGTCCAGACAACAGGTGTCATTTTTTCCAACATGTACCATAATCTGCAGTTGTTTGTACCCTGTTCCCTCAATGGCTGCTGGAATAGCCTCTTTGACATGTTAAATGAGGCCCCCAGGCATACACACTGAGTCCACCTGATGTCCTTTCCTGTCCCTTGCTGCAATTTCCCTAAGGGGTACCATCATTTGCCATACGTTTGAACTGCTGATAAATAATAGACCCGCACCCTTTTGTGTTTTCCTCAGATTTCCACACAACAAGTGAAGTGAGTCCCACTGGGTCAGTCTCAGTTTCAGTGACAGACAGCACCCCAAACTTGTTGGTTAGGGGGATCGGTACAACGCCCTGAGTACTCCCTGGTCCACATCCACCATGTCAGGATGCCTATATCTACCACTGACATGCCAGTCGCAGTCAAGTGGATGGGTAATGACAGATCCTGTACTTTCTGCATAGGAGACAGGTATCACAGGTTCATGGCTCTTGGGAGCTCATCCAACACAGTGGCTCCAAGCAGCTGTCAATCATTTGACATTAGCCTATATGGGAACAACCGTGTGTTGCTTCAAGCCAAGTGCTATGACAGCTGTACTGTAGCTGAAGGTAGGGGGTGTCTCAAACTTAGCAGGCCCTCAAAAAGAAAACAGAAAAAAGGAATCACAACAAAGGGATAACAAGATAAAGACACCCTATCAGATAAGAAATCCGGATCACAAACCATGGTCCACCAGACTGGGAGCTGAAGTTAAACATTCATTCTAAAACTAATTATCTGAAAAATATACAAAAGTATCAAGGAAAATGGATAGCTCCTTTCCTGGCAACAATGACAAAAAATTATGGGAAACTCAGGGTCAAATAATGTGCATGAGGACAGATACATACTCACCAAACAGAGTAAGCATTGAGCTGCAGACAAGTAAAAGTCAGTGATAATGCCAGCATGGAACATGTTAGTGTGTATATGGTTAGTTATTAGAAGAAACACTGAGAGGAAGGTCCATAATACAGAGTAACAGAAAGAAATAATGATGGAAAGATATGAGCTCAGCTGGAGTAGAAAAGCAATAGGAGGGGTTCGATAGCGGAATGGAGGCAGGAAGGTGGAATGGGTTCAGCAATCATCTATGGATGATATTTGAGCTTTATCTGTTTAAAGTCTGAAATGCCTGCTACGGGAAGTAGGTATTCCTTTGTTAAAAAAAATGTTTAATTGCTCCATGGATGTGCTTAGGTGTCCACTGTACAATATAGAAAACACAACCCTAGCCATGATGCAATAAACTCTCTGCCATATAACTAACTTGGTAATGTTGCATATAAGAGCTGTGCTATAGAGCAAGAGGCAGCTAACAAACCTCAGCACAGAGCTTTTATAGGTATAGTTCAGTTGGCTTCCGTGGCCAGTCTAATGCCCTCACTGTATACCACATTAAGGTCTAGGTGATCTGTACAGTATCTGTGTGAAAGAAGGTTCTATAAAATGTGAGATCAGTTCAATACGCAAGCCAGTTCTTTCTGTAGAGATACATGTTGAGTGCCTTCATACATTCACATTTTACATCACGCAGATTAGGTCAGCAATGATAACTTCTTGTCAAAGATGTGCCCCTAAGAAACTCATAGAGATTTTAAAATTCAAGAGGATGCCCATCATATAACATTCTGAAAAATTAAAAGTGCAATGTGAACATTTAAAATATACATATTTTCACCTGTAGATACTTTAAAACCAGTCACATCAGCATCCTAAGCATTAGCTGCAGCTAATGAGCAGTAGTTATAAGCTTATAAGCTGGAGGAAGAACTGAATATGAAAATGTCATCCACAAATAATGAATAGCATTCTTATTGTAGAATAAATAACAAAAAGGGTAATGCTGGAAATGGGAGACATTATTCCCTGGAGTGAACTGTTTGGAGTATGTGTCACCAACTTGGTATAATAAATACTGTTAAGAGAAAACCACTTAATAAGTATTGGAAAATGCTCACAAACTCCCAGTCCATGTGGCTGTCAACAATTGTATGTTTCTCAATAGTATTACAAGCTTTCTCTAGTTTCACAACCATACCAGTACCATAATGTTTCCATAGGCAAGACTCTAGTAATGCGCCTTTTAATTGGATAAGACTGTCAAGTGTGAACCAGTATTTCAGAAACTCAAACTATAAATAACTGATTAATCGTTTAGTCAATGTTATGTGTTAGTTAATAATATGCTTAAAAGACTTTCCTATAAAGATAGTGAGTGCAACGTAGTTGGGGATAATCAGTCCTCCTCTGGTTTTAGAAGTGAATCATTGTTTCGTGCCATCAGTATGAATAGCAATCTTCAGCCCAGATTTTGTTAAATGGGCACAAAATGATTTCTTTCACTTCCATGCTCAGTTTCCGTGGCGAGCTGGTACTATGTCTTGTCCATTCCAAAAGCTGTCTTGTGCACTGTTGATAGTGGAGACTATAGTCTCCACACCGAGCAGGGGCAGTTGTACAGCTCTGAGCTGTTACGTACAAATTACATTTTGTTTCATGCAGTCTAAAGAATACTTATCACATACCTGCACCGTATTCCATATGATATGACATCAGACCTACTTTCATAGAAGTGTGTAGCCTCTTTCAGAGAAAATGCTTCAGTGTGGCACTTTTCACAGAAAGTTCAGCTATCTTCACAAGATCCCTCCCAAAACTCAATGAGATTTAATGAAAAAAATCAAAGAAATTTAGTGAAAAAACTCAAATGATTTCAGTGACATTAAAACCAGTGTTCAGAGACTTTCTTACAAGATACGCACTACAAAGTAAAACAAAAAGCCAAAATGTTACATTCCATACTGAATATACCCTCCACAAGTAACACCAGGGAATAATTCTAACATTCTATTGCTATACCACTATAAAGAATAATGATGTTAAAATTGAAAAACTACTGAAATCAATCAACTAAAGTTGTTATGAGCACAGAATTGCCCCCGGTCATTGAAGGAGAATAAGACAACACACATCTATGCTCAGAGCAACAGAACTGATCAGAAATTACAACCTTCTCCCCTGCATTTAGTGACATAATAAATTTCCTTGAACAAAATAGCTTTGGGCATAGCAGCCAGTACAGATACTGAAAGTGCCTAGTAAACAGTTTTCAATATGGTACTCTTCATCCACGATATCCAAAAAGAAACAGACTCAGCATTTCTCAATAGAGAACATTTCAGATTCAGAACTCTCTCTCTCTCTCTCTCTCTCTCTCTCTCTCTCTCTCTCTCTCTCTCTCTCTCTCTCTCTGACACCTTCTCCTTCGTCTTTGTTTCTCCTTGACCTTGTAACAGGTGAATCCTTCTTACCCTGGGACGTGAGAGATCTGCTACTCCTTTCTAACCTCCCCCAACCCAACCTCCCCCACCACCAAAGGTAGGAAGTAATAGTTCCAAAACTAAATAGTAGTTTTTTCACTCTTAAATGTGGCTATTGGCAGTTTGGTGCTCAAATTTTGTCTGCTATTGGTAAGTAATGACCTGCCATTTTTTTCTCTCTATAACTTTACAGTTTTCTCAAGTTAATTTTCCTTTTTGATAAAATTCTATTTCAGTGTTGATGTGTTACTGAATCAAAAGCTTTTCAAAAGTCTGCAAACACTAAATCACTCTAGCTTCCTGTATACATAGCAATGAAGACAATGTATGTGAAGAGGCGGGCTGAGTTTTGCATGTTCACTGTTTTTTAGAAGCCATGCTGATGATTAATTTGTTCCATGTTTGTCATAATGTTACAGCTAAGAATATGTTCTAGTATTAAATAACATAAAGAAACAAGTGACCCATGACAGTAATCTATGGATCAGTTCTACTTCCTCTTTGGTATGTGGGTATGACGTAGACTCTTTTCAAGGATAATACATCTTTGCTCAAGAGATCTGCAGTAAATTATGGTTAACTGCCTCATAAATTCTGTAGGACTTGACAGGGACTTCATCAGGCCTAGGGGCCTTAATTGAGGTTTAGCGATTTAACCTGCTTTTCAACACTGCTAGTATTGATTATTATGTCACCCATCATGATAGTAGTATATTATTAAAGAAGGAAACATTAATTATTTGAAGACAGAATTCTACATTCCAGTTTTCATTTTGCTATTTGTCATTCCACTTCCTGGCTTATTTGCAGGTGTATGCACTCTACTTGTATGAGACATAAAATTATCTTGAGAACGCTGTAAAATATATTTTACAACAATGGTTATTGAAGTCATCTTGCTTTGCCCTTCTGATATCTAAATGCGTTTCAATTAACATTTATCTGTGCAATTATGCTCTGTTTTATAGCTGTTCTGCAGTATACACAGTTTTTACAGGAGCTTCCACAGTCTGAAAAGCACAAGGGATCTCTAATATCTTCAACTACCCTGCTAAGTACATATTTTCGTACAGTTTGGTTGACTGTTCATTTGAACATGTGGCATGGTTCCTCTAAATGTGCACTGTCTGAATCAAATGACTGTAGTTTTGTCTAAGGAAAGAGATAACCTTCTCCGTATCCACTTAACTGAACATCTGAAGTACCCATAACTATCAATACAGCAAGCATTGTTGCTACTTCCCCTGATGCAGCACCAGAGAGAGCCATGCCAGCATCATCATCATCATCATACAGGGTCAGAACTCTATATGATTGTATGAGTTGCCATTAGGTACACAAAACAATCATCTCTAGTTCGCACAGTTGGTGATTTGGACTGTACATGTTACTTTTTTAAAGTGTTAAGGGTTGTAGCTGCGCCCTACCTTTGACATCTCCACGGCATTACCTTTCAACAAGATAACATGAGACCACCTGTTTTATCTACTTCCCTGACCTACCTCTACACTGAGGGTGTTTGACTGTTTCCCTGTCAAACACATTCTTCTGATCTCTCAGCCCTGCAAAACATTTTTAGTGACTAATCTGGCTTCTCTTTTGGAATCATCATAAACAAATCTCAGATGGTCAACAGGAAGTGAATAGGGGATCCACATATCACCTGCAATACTTTACGGAGAAGTTCATTTATTTTCTACTGATAAGTAACAT
Source organism: Schistocerca gregaria (assembly GCF_023897955.1). Classification (NCBI taxonomy): domain Eukaryota; kingdom Metazoa; phylum Arthropoda; class Insecta; order Orthoptera; family Acrididae; genus Schistocerca; species Schistocerca gregaria. Next base: position 475,006,309 of record NC_064922.1, read on the forward strand.
TTCAGTGGTGACATTTCCATTTCAGTTGTTCCAAAGGTTTTTTGTTTCCTAATTTATATGTAGTATGTATGAACCTACAACTTATCTTAGAAGAAAGATTAAGGAAGGAAAACCTACATTTCTAGTATTTGTAGACTTAGAGAAAGCTTTTGACAATGTTGTTTGGAATACTTTTTCAAATTCTGAAGGTGGCAGGGGTAAAATACAGAGAGCCAAAGGCTATTTACAATTTGTACAGAAAGCAGATGGCAGTTATAAGAGTCGAGGGACATGAAAGGGAAGCAGTGGTTGGGAAGGGAGTGAGACAGGGTTGTAGCCTATCCCCGATGTTATTCAATCTGTATATTGAGCAAGCAGTGAAGGAAACAAAAGAAAAGTTCAGAGTAGGTATTAAAATCCATCAAGAAGAAATAAAAACTTTGAGGTTCGCCGATGACATTGTAATTCTGTCAGACAACAAAGGACTCGGAAGAGCAGTTGAACAGAGTGGACAGTGTCTTGAAAGGAGGATATAAGCTGAACATCAGCAAAAACAAAATGGGGATAATGGAATGTAGTCAAATTAAGTAGGGTGATCCTAGGGAATTAGATTAGGAAATGAGACACTTAAAATAGTAAAGGAGTTTTGCTATTTGGGGAGCAAAATAACTGATGATGGTCAAAGTAAAAGGATATCAAATGTAGACTGACAATGGCAAGGAAAGCATTTCTGAAGAAGAGAAATTTGTTAACATCAAGTATAGATTTAAATGTCAGGAAGTCGTTTCTGAAAGTATTTGTATGGAGTGTAGCTATGTATGGAAGTGAAACATGGACAATAAATAGCTTAGACAAGAAGAGAATAGAAGCTTTCGAAATGTGGTGCTACAGAAGAATGCTGAAGATTAGATGGGTAGATCACATAACTAATGAGGAGGTATTGAATAGAATTGGGGAGGATTTTGTGGCACAACTTGACTAGAAGAAGGGATCGGTTGGTAGGACATGTTCTGAGGCATCAAGGGATCACCAATTTAGTACTGGAGGGCAGTGTGGAGGGTAAAAAATCGTAGAGGGAGACCAAGAGATGAATACACTAAGCAGATTCAGAAGGATGTAGGCTCCAGTAGATACTGGGAGATGAAGAAGCTAGCACAGGATAGAGTAGCATGGAGAGCTGCATCAAACCAGTCTCAGGACTGAAGACCACCACAACAACAACAAAAACAACAATATGATCAAAAGGGTTGCTGCCTAACCTATGTAATGCCAGAGTGCTGTATATATTCTGAATCTCTGTAAAATTTTATGATTAGGAAAAATTTTAATTGAAACTTGCCTTCTATGAAATCCATACTGAGCCTTATATAAAAACCCAAATTATCAAAGATTTTAGTTGTTCAATTCCTCATTGTAGAAAGAACCTAGTATGTGTCATAACTATTTTACTAAGTCTTTATTCTTGGTTAAATTCCTATTAGTCTTTATAGCAGAGGTAATACTGCAGTTGATTTCAATTAAGAAATGTTACCTATAAATATAGTTCATAAACGGCTTAAGAGTTAAATGATATGGTAAACTATTTAATTATAAATAAAAGTTTTAACAAGGAAAAGCAGCCCCCATTCCATATATGCTACGACAGTTACTGTTACGGTGTGTTTGGTTTCTCCTTTAGCACGTTCTGAACAGTTTCTTACTAACCTAGCATTAATTCTCCACGGCTATCACGATTTTCATCACCAATATTGGGAATTTGTTAAACTGCTCTTTTCACACCACTCGTCTTTGATTGGTGAGAGTAATCAGAGAATTTTCTCCTTTACGAAATTTTTCGTTCCTGCCCAGCATATTTTATCTTTTGGAATACCGTAAAATATTTGATATAAGAATATTAACAATATTGCAGTTAAAGAAAGGTATTCTCCGACTTTCATAAATTTGTGACATAACCAGATACTTGTTCAGAAAGTAACATTTATTAGAAATACAAAACCGGTAGTTACATTACATTAGAAACTTTCGAATACTTCACGATAATTCATAATTCGTTGCACTGAATATAAACGTGCTTTATGATAAAAGGTATAAATTCTATGTGCAACGATTAATGCTTCATTTAAACATTTCTGTCCGTACAGTTCCACTTCCTCTTTATTTATGACAGATCACATGATTTTCGCGATTGTCTGGTTAAGTTTACACTTTGGGCACAACTTTTACACACAGACAACATATTATAGTGTTCGCCTAGTACACAACGTAAACTGTGAAATATTTTCCATATGGATTTATTATTCTCAAGACTGCAGCTACAAGATGTCTAGCCCCATTTTGATTATTGTTGTTAAACTTCTGCAGCGGTATTGACTATGCTGGCAATGTGGAAGCATGCAACCAACCGCGAAAACAATCTCGGACTGGCCAGAGACAAACGACTGTCACGTCCACAAATTATTTTATTAAAACAATGTGCTGGTTTTTAATAAATATTTCAGCTTTTCTCAGAACTACGAATAATTACAACAGACAAGCAAATGACGAGACAAAAATATGTGCCTCGTAGTTGCAAAATTCAGTGGTTGTATGTCAGCTTACATGTGACCTGGCTCCTTCTTCTGTATAACAGTCATTTCTGAAAAACCAATGAACAAACGCATTTAGAAGTAGTTCTGTGTGTTATCTTAAGTGTGGGATCGAGAAGGTCATGTCAGTCGTGACGTCAACCGACGTCATGAAATTATCTTGTAAACGGCGTCCGGTCGTGCTCCTCCTTTCGGATCTTCACCTTGAGCTGTTTGAGAATAAATGAAACTGCAAAATGAAAATTCTCTTATCTCCTGCCCCATCTCCCTTACTACCGCCAAATATGTTTCGCCATAAAAACGCGTAGCATCAATAAACACTACAAGTACCGGCGCTGAGTACGCACTGTAGCGACTGAAGTCTATATTTTACAGGAGAGTGTTAACTTCAACGACGTATGCCGTGGAGAAACATAGTACTCCAGTCTTAAGTGTGCACCTGTAAGGCGAAGAGGTAATAAGACAAACATGGAACGCAAGCACAATAGATTTTGAAGAAACTGACAGGGGAGCGTGCAAGTACAGATGTAGCACAAAACAGTCTGTAACATTACACATGGACAACTAAAAGAGTAGTGGAATATGTCTGTTTTAAATGTTTTAACAGATCCTACTAATGTTTACAGATTCTGTTTAGTAGAGCCTGAACAGTAGAACTACTGGTAGCATTAATCACAAATTGAAAGAAAGGAACAGATTATCACTAAGGCTACATCATTCACATAGTGTCGTACAAAAAGGTCCCACAGTTTCACCAATAACAAATAGCTAGTTACCAGATTGTCAGCTTTCCACCTTCCAGCATTAATCTATCATTTGGTCTCTCAATGCTATTCAAATGCCACTGTTCTGAAATAATTTATATTAATCAACTGTCTTCACAATGTACAGTATACTTTTTAAATGTTTCCTTTCCCTGGGAAAGAACAGAAATCATTCTCTGCATCTATTACATCTGTGTACCAACCAAGTGATAGGATATTTCACAATGTTTTAAATCAAGATGTTCTCCACACTTCAGGATATAAACCTTCCCCTCACATGTCATTACATTGTCAATATTTATCTCATTTAGTGACACAAGCGGCATGCAGTTGTATGCTTATAAATTTATACTGTTTTACTTTGGTATTTTCATTATTGTGTTCTGTAAGTTCCTTTGTAAATAATACTTTCAAGTGTGTTAATTTTCACAATTTTGTTATTGGTGTACACATTAATTCTGTGTGTAGTAATTTCAGTATTTGCTATAACACAGTTATATTCCACCACAATGGCACCAAGGCAACAGATTCCAGATTTGTCATCCTTCAGCAGTAAAGAAGTGGCAGCATTTCTCAGTTCATTTGATACAGTTCTGACTGACTGTGACGGTGAGTAAAATTTGTCTACTGGAAATGCAAACAATCCTTTACCCACCTAACAACAGCTACAATTATAGAAGATAACAGTAGTAATAAGACTGGTATGATGCGAATGAAAGCACTTTACAGGAACTGTGTCAGTCAAACAATAATTACACTTTTTCACTAGTGCCATAAACTAGGTGCTTTACAAATTTTGTTTATTGCATTTTCGTTTTGTTGTATTCTTTTGTATTTCTTAGGCTACATTCTTTTCTGTCACCTCTTTCATATTTTATCTTCAAACTGACCTAATATTGAATTGGCCTAGCTGCTTTGTTGCAATGAAATTTTCCAAACTTCAGTCTTACACAAATCGATACACACATATACACTTCGGCGAAACATTTTGTTGAGCGTGTGAGGATGTAACTTAGGAAATTATTTGGTAGTATGAAATGTTTAAATATGGCTATGAATTAGAAGTAGTCCCGCACTTGGCTGCATCATATTTGATGTGTATTCTATCTGAGTCCACCAGGTAAGAGGTTTATTGTACAGCTAATGACTGAAAGGTACCTCTGTAGCTGAGTGGTCAGCATAGGTAACTGCCTTATAGAGGACCCGGGTTTGATTCCTGGTACTGCCAAGGATTTTTCCTTGGTGGGAAGACTGGCACAGGGTAACTCAGTCTTGTAATGCCAACAGAGGAGCTACGTGACTGAACAGTAGCAGCTCAAATGTCTGGAAAGTCTGCAAAATGGCTGGGAGAATGGTGTGCTAACCACAAGTCCCTCCATACTGCATTCACATGATGCCACTAGGCAGAGGATGACACAGTTGCCCATAGATATCCATTGGGCCATCGCAGCCTGGTGCAGAGCCAGTTTTTCAATGACTGAAAGTGCTGTGTATGATCGGAGCACTACCACCTGATTTCAGTAATTTCTTAAATATAAACAAAGCTTTTCACATTTGATTTTTCCAGTTCATTTTCTGTAAGACAGAACTGCAGTACATCTATGAATGTAATTGAAGAAACTATTACCAGGGTAAAACAATATGGTTTTGACAGAATCAGATATATCAGGGAACTAGTTTTTAAATTGTTTAATACAAGTATTGAGCTTGGAATGTTAGCTCCCTTAATCATGCATGTAGATTATAAAATTTGAAAAGAAAAATAGATAGTTTGAAGTTAGATATAGTGGGAATTAGTGAAGTTCAGTGGCAGAAGTATCAGGACTTTCTGACGAGGTAAATACAGTAATATTATGAAAAGGGTAGTTGCTGCTCATCATGTAGCAGAGATGCTGAGTTGAAGATAGGCACAACAAAAAGATTTCAGAAAATGGGCTTTTGGCCAACGAGGCCTTCACTGGAAACACACACACACACACACACACACACACACACACACACACACACATAGTCTCTGGCTGCTGAGTGTGACCACACCAGCCAGTGACTGTGGTCATGAGTGAGTGTATGTGTGTATGTTGTCTATTTTGCATATCTGCAACTCAGTGCCAATGGGTAGCAACTATCCTTTTCATAATATTGTTACATTCCATCCTGGATTTTCCATTGTTTGATCAGATGAATACAGTGCTATAAATACTAATCACGTAGGGATAATGCAGGAGTAGGTTTAACACTGGATAAGAGAGTATGAACGGAGGTAATCCACGACCTACAGCATAGTGAGTGCACTTTTTGTAGCCAAGATAGACCCGAAGCCAACACCCAGCACAGTAGCACAACTTTATACAGTACTGCCTAACTTAGATGATGATGAAAAAATTGAAGAAATGTATGATGACATAAAACAAATTATTCATATAGTTAAGGGAGACGAAAATTTTATTGTGATGGTGGACTGGAATTTGATGTTATGAAAAGGAAGAGAAGGAAAAATTGTAGGTGAATGTGGATTGGGGCAAAGGAATGAAAGAGGAAGCTACTTGGTAGAATTTTGCACAGAGCATAAGTTAATCATCACTCACACTTGGTTCAAGAATCATCAAACAAGGTTGTATATGTGGAAGAGATCTGGAGGCACTGGAAAGTTTCATCAATGATATCATGATAAGGCATAGATTTTGAAACCAGATTTTAAATTTTAAGACATTTCCAGGGGCAGATGTGAACTTTGCAACAATTTATTGGTTATGAACTGTAGATTAAAAGTAAAAAAAAAAATGGAAACAGGCAGGAAATTAAGGAGATGGAACCTGAATAAGTTTAACCAGAAGTTGTTGAGAGTTTCATTGGGAGCATTAGGCAACAATTGACTAAAACAGGGGAAAGGAATACAGTAGAAGATGAATGGGCAGCTTTGAGATATGGAATAGTGGAAGCAGCAGAAGATCTAATAGGTAAAAAGACAAGGACTAATAGAAATGCTTGGATAGCTCAGGAGATACTGAATTTAATTGATGAAAGGAGAAAATATAAAAATGTTCAAATGAAGCAGGTAAAATGGAATCCAAATGTTTAAAAAACTGAAACTCACAGGAAATGCAACAATTCTGAGCAGGAATGGCTAGAGGACAAATGTAAGGATTTAGAAGCATATTTTACTAGGGGAAAGATAGATACCACCTACAGGAAAATCAAAGAGGCCTTTGGAGAAAAGAGAAGCAGCTGTATGAATATCAAGCAAAGAAGGGATAGGTGGAAGGAGTATATTGAAAGTCTATTCAAGGCCATATTATAGAAATGGAAGAGGATGTAGATGAAGATGAGGTGGAAGATATGATACTGTGAGAAAAATTTGACAGTGCTGAAAGGACTAATCCAAGCAAGATGATAGAGGTAGAAACATTCCATCAGAACTACTGAGAGCCCTAGAGAGCCAGCCATGACAAAACTCTTCCACCCAGTTTGCAATATGGATGAGACAAGCAAAATACCCTCATATTTCCTGAAGAATGTAATATTTACAATTCCAAAGTAAGCAGGTACTGGCAGGTGTGAATATTACTGAACTATCAGTTTGATAAGCCATGGTTGCAAAATACTAGCATGAATTCTTTACAGAGGAATGGCAGGTATTCCAGCCAACATTGTCAAAACCTTTCTCAGAGTCTAAAAAGGCTATAAATGTAGGTTTACATTGCCTTAACTTATCCTCTAAGACAAGTTGTTGGGTCAGTATTGCCTCACATGTTCCTACATTTCTCCAAGGTCAGTTTCTAAAATGGAACAGGCAAACTGGAATACAGCCACCTAAAAATGAGAGTGGCATGAAGTACAAAGTAGAAAATTAGGAATGGCTAAAGGAGAAATGCGAAGCTGTAGAAGCATGCACATCTATGCGTAAGATAGAAGCTGTTTATAGAAAAATTAAAGAAACATCTGGAAGAAAGATATATTAACATCAAGAACTCAAATGACAAGTGAGTACAGAGCAAAGAAGGGAAGGCTGAAGGATGGGAGACATATGTAGAAGACTTATATAAACAAAAGAGACTTGGTGACAATATTGTGGAAGAGGAAGAATGAGTGGATGAAGATAGGAGTCATGATAAGATACTGTGAGAATAATGTGACAAAGCACTGAAAGACTTGACCCAAAATAAGGCATCTAGGGTAAAGGCATTCCCTTGGAATTATTTAGATCTTTGGGTGAATAGCTACTACTACTACTACTACTACTACTACTACTACTTGTAGTTTTGAAAGCATGTTTAATTTTTTACGAAGGGAGGGTGCTGGCCTCCCGTCCAACCTGCAGTGCTACCCTCACAGCATACAAAAACTGTTACTCCCCTTATGCAGGATACATAACAAAGACAAAATATCCCCAGACTTCAAGAAGGGTGTAATAATTCCATAGCAAAGAAGGCAGATGCTGATAAGTGTGAGTTATTACTGAACCATCAGTTTAATAACTCATGATTGTAAAATACTGATACAGATCTTCTACAGAAGGATGGAATAACTAGTATAATCCAGCCTGGGACCTGTCATTCTTGCGGTAAAGTGCATACATAGCAACCAAGAAGTCGTGAGATCGAATCCCAGTTGAACCATGGAAATTTGCAATCTGCCTTTAATCTAGTCTTCACCTCTCAGATATGTGAGGAGTCACCAGGAATGACACATGGTTCAACTTCCACATTAAACTGTAGGTCCCCCTTCCCCAGTTTGCTAACCTGTTTAGATCGGGGACACACAAGTCACCATAGTGGCATCCAATTGAAAAACTGCTCCCAGCCATTAAGCCACCTGGGAGAAGACAATTTTGAGTCCTAGAGAAATGAAGTAACATATGAAGGAATACTTGTCCTATAACTTATCTTAGGAGATATATTGCAGAAAGGCAAACTCACAATTATGGCAGTCTCCGATTTAATAAATACATTTGCCAATGTTGACTGGTTAATTTATCCATGAAACTTGAAGACATACAGCAACCAACAACTTTTTAAATGATTTTATTTATACCAAGACACTTTTCAGGTTTTCACACATCTTCAGCTTTTTCTTCTTCTTGTTTCAAGTGGGCCTACTTTGGACGATGATTGTTCAACTGTTGGGCTTTGATCTCTGCCAAGTACAGTCACATCCTTTGCTGATGTTATTCCTTCCTTTCTTCTGTCCAGAGAGTACCTTTCCTTCGGGGCTTTTTCTGAAATCCTCAGGCTTTCTTCAAGGCACATCTCACAGACTGTTTGTTCTGGAGATCAGTTATTCCCAGTTCTTTAATGACCTTTTCAGTTTCAATAAGCCAAGTGGTGCAAACCTTCTTATTTTACCAGAAGGTGAACAGACAGTTAGTCAATTTACTTGGAGGCAATCTTGCAACATGGCTATAGAAAGCTACTCTTCTTTTTCTTGCACAGTCAGAGAGCCTCTGAATATGCTTGTAGAGCTCTGAGCTATGTCCTCCCCTGAATTATCCATCTTCTTCTACCAGGCCTAGGATCTTCCTGAGGATTCATTATTAGTACATTTATGTCAACTGAATTTTTAATAATGTAGCAGTAATAATGCTGACTAGAATACATTCTTTGAAATTCTGGAATAATCACATATAAATGAATGAAGGATATGAGGCAAGGCTGCATTCCATCCCCATGTTATTCAATATGTACATTAAGCATGCAGTAAAAGAAGTATAGAAGGAATGTGGAAAAGGACTTAAAATTCAGGGGGAAGATATAATAGTTCTAAGGTTTGCTTATAACATTGTAATTCCATGGAAAATGGCAAAGGACTTTGAAGATCAGCTGAGCAGAATGGATAGTCTTGAAGACAGTCTATAGGATGAACATCAGAAATGTTAATGCAATGTGGTCAAATTAAGATCAGATGATTCTGAAGAAATTATATTAAGAAACCGGACATTAAAAGTAGTAGATGAAATCTGCAGCTTTAGCACCAAAATAATCAGAAAAGACAGAATTAAAGAGGATATAAAATGTTAAATTGTAGACTGGCAATAGGTAGAAAAGATTTCTTGTAACAGATAAATTTATTAAAATAGAACATAAATTTAATTGTTAGGAAGTCTTATCTGAAAGCAAGCATTTGAACTGTAACCTTATATGGAAGCAAAACATGAATAATAAATCATACAGACAGGAGGAGAGAGGAAGTTATGTTACCAAAGAATAGTGAAGAGCAAATGAGTGCATCAACTAACTTACGAATAGGTACTGAATTGGATTGGGAAGAAACGATCCTTAAAACTCAACTCGACTAAAAGGTGGAAGAAGTGGTTGATAGGGCATGTCCTGAGGCATCAAGAAATAATTAATTTGGTAATCAAAGGAACTCTGAGGGATAAAACTTGTAGGGGAGATCAACATTTCAGTACATTAAAAAACTCAAATGGAGGCAGCATGCAGTAGTTACAAAGATACAAAAAAAAGTCAATAATTGTCTAGCATGAAGAGCTGCAATAGACCACTTTTCAGACTGATGAATTTTTCTTCTTCTTGTTATTCATATTCTTCCAAGAGTCTCTATGCTCCAATGCTGATCTCACATGTTGTCTCCAAATGTTTCACAGCTTGGTGGATATGATAACAATACCAATTTACATGCTCTTCCAAACCAATAAATAAAATGTTTAGTGTCTTTTTGTTGTGTCTGTCTGTGGCTCAATATCTTCATTATATGGTGAGTAGCAGTCTATCCTTCTCATAAGATTGTCACAAATAATTTATACAAGTGAGCTTTCAGCCAAAAGGCCTGCTTCTGAATTAGACAACACACACACAAAAGAGACCATTGTCTCTTGCTGCCAAGTACAATGGTCGTGTGTGTGTGTGTGTGTGTGTGTGTGTGTGTGTGTGTGTGTGTTTTAGTTATGCTTGCATGAATGTATTTTTGAATTTTGTCTACTTCAGAAGAGACCCTTTTGTTTAGCATCTTTTTGTTGTACCTGTCTGTGGCTCAATGTCTCCACTATATGGCGAGTAGCAATCTTTCCTTTTCATAAGATCTGTCATAATTCCATCCTGGATTCCCATTGTTTAAATTATTTATGATTTACATGATAAATAGTACTATATAGTATGATAAAATAATGGCCCTTTATCTCCTTGGTTGTACCCAGGGAAGGCAAATACTTATTTTACAATTAAAGAAGATTCATACAAAGGAATCTTTGATGTACACATTTGATAAATTTAAATGAATTCAGTGACTGCTCTCTTGCTCAGTGATAACTCCAGTTGAGTTAAGAATTTAAGGCAATGACAACCAAGCTTATGTCAGAGAGAAGTAAGCAGCTGATTATTTGAAAATAAATTATTTCAGGAAGCTAGTAAAATCACATTAAATTTCATGAAGTATAAGCATGCTTAGAGCATGGATGAATATATAAGCTCTGTACATTATTTGATGGATGTGAATTCATAATAATGATTACCACAGAGAATTAACAGTATAAAAATAATGGCAAGTAGAATAGCTGAAATTACCCACAAAAACCATGAGATAGCTAAGAGACAAATATATGTAACAAAATACTGAATTTTAAGCTGTGTGAAAACAGTTTGTTTCTTCTGGGACTGGAGACAAAATACACAGAAATGAAGGGTTGAAAATCTTAAGCAACTAAGCAGATAATTTTTAACTTCTGATTAAGAAAAACCTACACATGACAAGAGAAGAATGATTATTTCTTTACTCACATTCTCAGTATCATATACTATAAGGATGCCTATGCATATGTTTTAATTTTTTTTCATAATTTTTCATATGGAATAAAGTATCTCAGTGGTTATCAGTGGGTATCACAGAATTTGTATTCAGGAGAGACTATGTTCAAGTGCCAATCTGATTACCTTCATTTAGGTGATCATGCTTTTGTGGAGATGCATTACAGTATGTATGGGTTCACCAACCATCTGCTTCAGCAGATCAAAACAGCAGATGACATAAATCAGCCATGAGCAAAACGGACTAAGCAGGGGAATCTCTCTGCCTTGCACTACCTTGCTGTAGCACATGGGTTTTCCAGACAGAAGCATGTGACCATTACTTCCCACACCAACACCAAATGTCTGACATGCTCATCCAAGTGAGTTACTGTTATGTAGTGAGTGTCTTTCGTGCTATGTGGATGTGAAGATGGGACTTGTCACCAGGTGCAGTAATAGTATTCTGGACATGTATGGTTGCAAAGTAGATGATGCCAGTGAATCTGCATCATACGCTTAGGCTGAATGGTGTTTGTAGACATCTACAAAAGAGCTTGCTGAGCCCTAGTGGCAGAATGATAGAATATTGTGCACATGAGCCAATTTTAGATTTATGTTTTTCACGCTGTCCCCTGCCATGTCACAGGATCAGTGGACTACCTTAGCATCATACAATTTTAAGTAATGATTTTATCATAGTGCATAGTGTGCCACATGTCTGTTGATTGAGGCATCTACCATGTGCATACCTGTAAGTTTTCTTCTATTTGCTAAGTATGGAACAGCTGTGTATAATTTTTGATATTTATGGTTCTTTGCCTGCCACTCACTGAAACCTACAGTTCTGTGTGGCTACTGTGTGCAAAATGTGTCTGTTTTTATTGCTATGCAATTTTATTATGTTAATGTCCTGTGTTAATTTTTATGTAATTGTGTCCTGTTCCCATAAAGGAACTGGAAAACCAAGAGTACTTTCTGTGCTCTGTTTGCTTTATTTTTCACTAACTCCCAAACGTACTGGTGTACTATAGGGCCATATGTGCAAGGAATTTCTCACAGTTTGCCTAAATTTCTACAAGTTAATTCAAGGACAATTTCCTCAACCAGATTATGTGCAGTTCCCTATCCCCTTCTTGCCCATTTTGAGCAAACTCACTGTGTTTAGTGACCTTACTTTGACAAGGACACTGAACTTTAACTTGCCTGAAAAATTAATTCCTTTCCTGTCCTTTTGTGAGATGAGCAAACACACTGCACCAAAAACTCTGGGCTCAATTTTATCTATGAGGGCTATCCACAAAGTACATTACATTTGGGAATTAAAAATAAATAAAGTATTGGAAATTTTTTATTATATACAGATGAAAGCCACACTTAAATACTACTTTTCTACATAGTTGACATTTAAATTAAGGCACTTATCATAGCGATGGACGAGCTTGGAAATTCCTTTGTCGTAAAATTCGGCCGCCTGCGCCTTCGACCACGTGGTTACCTCTTCTTGAAGCTGTGGGTCGTCATCAAAATGCTGCATAGCCAACCACTTCTTCATTGCTGGGAATAAGTGTAAGTTGCTCGGTGCCAGGTTGGGACTGTACAGCAGATGAGAAAACAACTCCCACTTAAAAGATTCAAGAACTTCACGAGTGGCATTTGCCGTGTGGGCCCGGGCGTTGTCGTGAATCAGAAAGATCTTTGAGTCAACTTTCCCCTGCACTTGTTTTGTATTGCTCTTCTGAGGTTATGCAGAGTTTGGCAATACCTTTGAGAGTTTATTGTAGTTCCTCTTTCCAGGAAATCCCACAAAAATCACACCTTTTCTGTGCCAAAAGAGGTAACCACGTGGTTGACGGCACAGGCGCTCGAATTTTACAATGAAGGAATTTCCAAGCTTGTCCATCGCTATGATAAGTGCCTTAATTTAAATGGCAACTATGTAGAAAAGTAGTATTTAAGTGTGGCTTTCATCTGTATATAATAAAAAAATTCCAATACTTTATTTATTTTTAATTCCAAAACGTAGTGTACTTTGTGGATAGCCCTCATATATTACAGCATACTTTTGTCTGAAAATGAGCTTTTGGCCCTGTGAAACCAGTCATGTGATCTAAAAGTTAAGCTGAAACCACTGTGCTGCATTCTATGTGGGCATGACAACCAACAGGTTGTCTGTCTGCATAAATGACCACCGACAGTTTGTGACCAAGAACAGCTGGACCATCCTTTTGCTCAGCATGCCACCCAACATCATGTTCTTCATTTCAGTGACTGCTTCACAGCCTGTTCCATCTGGATCCTTTCCTGTAACATCAGCTTTTCTGAACTGCGCAGGTGGGAACTCTCCCTTCTTCTTCTTCTTCTTCTTCTTCTTGCATTACGGCCTCTATAGGACCACGGGTAGCCCGTCTGTGGACTGCATTTTCCTCTTCTTCTCCCAAAACCTCTTAATTCTTTCTCTTCTTCTCTCCCGCTCTTCTTCCAAAATCTTCAGTTTCTGTTTCTCCTGGCGGCTCCACTGGTGACATTCTAATCTTTTCCTATATTCTTCTCTGTCATTGATCTCTGGCATATTTGTCAGTGTATATTTGTTCCACCAATTTTCCTTTCCTTTGACCTTGATCCCCAATTCCAACCAGTCCTTCTGAAGTTCAACAATCCACTTGGTTCCTGTCTTTCCCCTTGTCCTCCCTGTAGTTTCCCACACTCTCTTCATCATTCTGGCCACACTCATCCTAACTACATGCCCAGCAAACCTTGCCCTTTTGAGTCTGATTTCCCCAGATATTCTTCTCATGTTTTGGTACAGTTCTTCCCTAGGTCTTTGCATCCACTTCTCTCCAGCTCTTTTGGGACACAGCATTTTTCTCAGTATTTTTCTCTCTTCTTTCTCTTGTTGTTCTGCGCCATTTCTTCCTAGTGTCATTGTCTCAACAGCTTATAATACTGCATTCCTCACTATTGCCTTGTAGTGGCTTATCTTTGCCTCTGTGGATATACTATTTTTATTGTATATCTCTCACGCCAAGCAAAAGGCTGACCTCGTCTTCTTTATCCTCTGTGTTATTCCCTCCTTTGCTCCTGTTCCTTCCTGTTATAAATTCTCCCCAGTATTTAAATTTGTCCACTATTTTCACAGTGCCTTCTGGTGTTTCCCAGTCTGCAGTGGTGTTTAATGTCTTTGTCCTGTTATAGGCTATCCTCAGTCCCACTTTTCTGGCTACCTTACTTGAGTTGTCGAGCTGTGTCTTTGCGTCTTTGCATCTTCTGGCATCTCACTTACTATTGCTATGTCATCTGCAAAGGCCAGGCAGTCCACTTGAGCCCTGTTGTCCTTTTTGTCCCTCCACATGGGCCTTGGTATTCCCATTTCCTCATTTATTGCTCTCCACTGCCTGTCACTTCGTCCAGTGCTATATTGAACAACAATGATGACAATCCATCTCCCTGTTTAACACCAGTCTTGATCTCAAATTCTTCTGACAGTGCTCCTCTGAATCTCACCCTTGCTTTTGTGTCTGTCAGAATTTCTCTTATGAGTTCTTGTGTACTTCCGTCAAATCCTCTGTTCTTCAGGATGCTAACAAGAGTCTGTCTGTCAATGGAGTCCTATGCCTTTGTGAAGTCTATGAACTCTCCCTGCAAAATATCCTAAATTCTCGTAACCCTCCTGGCCTCAACCTTCATTAGTCATTGTCCTTACCCATCTAGCCCCTTCCCTATTCCCATTCCAGCACTACACCACCCTCTATTCCACCAATACACCCAGTCTGTTTACTTCTCTCCTTGAAAATCTTTAGCAACTGATCAGATCACTTTGAACTTCTGATTAAGAGTCCTCCATATAACCACCCCAACTGCACCCAGGTACCCTACCCTCTCTCCACCTCACCCCTGAACACTGCCACAAGCAGCACTTTACCATCACCTGCCCCTACCCTGGTATCCCTCCCTGTCCCGACCCCAGCGTCCTCCTTACCCCCCCCCCCCTCCCCCACCGCCCCCACCCAGTTGCCTCTCCTATCATGCACTGCTGCATGTAGTCCGGCTTCAGCTAGCAGAGTCTGTGGTCATGTGTGTGTGAGTTGCATTTGCATGAGAGAGTGTGTGTGTGTATGTTGCCATTTTCAACAAATGCCTTGTTGACACAAAGCTCACTTTCCAGTAGTCTTTTTATTGTGCCCGTCTGTGACTGAGCATCTTTGCTATATGGTGAGTAGTTCTGTTAAATTACTGGGAGTTTATTTAAATGAAAAGTTATCCTGGGGCCAACATGTAAACTATATTAGTAGTAAGCTATCTAGAGTAATTTATTTATTAAGACAACTCAGAAATTGTGTACCTGAAACATACATCAGATCATCTTATTTTGCATTTTTCCAAAGTATATTATCCTATGGCATTATCTTATGGGGTAACTGTTGTCAAATACAGGACATCCTATTATTGCAGAAGAAAGCCATTAGGATAATTACAAATTCTTCACATAAGGCTCACTGCAAACCCTTATTTACTAAACAAAATTTATGACTGTAATAAACCTCTATATATACAATGTCTTAATCTTTATGAAGAAGAACCTACAAGATGTGAAACATAAAGAAAATGTATATTGTTACAACACAAGAAGCATCAAACACATATACACGCCTTACCACAGACTATCAAAATTAATAAATAGCTATGAAGTCACAGGGCATAAACTATTTAATAAGCTGCCACATGCCATGCAGGATCTTCCTGAACATACATTCAAAGAAAGACTGCATGAATGGTTTATTGCCCACCCGTTCTATGATATCAATGAATTCTTCAACTGTAAAATGCAGTAATCCAACAGATGACCCACAGTACATTTATTTAAAACAAAGATTCCAAGACTTACCAAGCGGGAAAGCGCCGGCAGACAGGCACAATGAACAAAACACACAAACACACACACACACACACACACACACAATTACTAGCTTTCGCAACCGATGGTTGCTTCTTCAGGAAGGAGAGGGAAAGACGAAAGGATGTGGGTTTTAAGGGAGAGGGTAAGGAGTCATTCCAATTCCGGGAGCGGAAAGACTTCCCTTAGGGGGAAAAAAAGGACAGGTGTACACTCGCACTCGCTCGCGCGCACACACACACACACACACACACACACACACACACACACACACACACACACACACATCCATCCGCACATACACAGATACAAGCAGACATATTTAAAGGCCTTTGCCTTTAAATATGTCTGCTTGTGTCTCTGTGTATGTGCGGATGGATATATATATGTGTGTGTGTGTGTGTGTGTGTGTGTGTGTGTGTGTGTGTGTGTGTGTGTGTGTGTGTGTGTGTGCGAGTGTACACCTGTCCTTTTTTTCCCCCTAAGGGAAGTCTTTCCGCTCCCGGGATTGGAATGACTCCTTACCCTCTCCCTTGAAACCCACATCCCCTAAGGGAAGTCTTTCCGCTCCCGGGATTGGAATGACTCCTTACCCTCTCCCTTAAAACCCACATCCTTTTGTCTTTCCCTCTCCTTCCTGAAGAAGCAACCATCAGTTGCGAAAGCTAGTAATTGTGTGTGTTTGTGTGTTTTGTTCATTGTGCCTGTCTGCCGGCGCTTTCCCACTTGGTAAGTCTTGGAATCTTTGTTTTTAATATATTTTTCCCATGTGGAAGTTTCTTTCTATTTTATTTACAGTACATTTATTGTAATATAAGCTAAAATATTTCAGTAGTCAATACCTTATCACACTGTATTATAAATTGTAACTTCATTTGATGTTGCCAATTGCTGTAATGGCCTAAAGACAATAAAATCTTTATTATTATTATTATTATCCTTTTCATAATAATATTGTTACATTTTCCATTCTTTTTATTTTACAGCATAATTTGAACTTTTCCAGTCAGTTCAACTATCTGTTCTCAGTTTCATATCTTGTTTACAATATATTAAAATTATGCAACTGTACTGAAAGAAAGTACAGTAGACTTTCCACTATCTAGCTCATGAGTACTCAGCCTTCACACTATCCAGCCTATTTCATTGATATCATAATAATGTACTGGGCTGTAAGGATGTTGATGCAGAGGTTGTCTCAGAATGGATGGCAAACAGTGAAGCTGATGAACTAACTGACAATGACATTGTAGAAATGGTAATGCAGGGGGAAATAATACAGGGAGAAGCAAACTTAGATTACAGGAGTAATGCCATTCCACATTTGGAAGATGATGGAGGCACTGCAACAGTACATTAGTGAGCAGGAGGAAGCCAACACCAGCTGGTACCACCTGTTTGCATAAGTGGAGGGATACTGCAGCACAGAAGAAGGGTAAAGGAGGGAAATAGTAACCCCTCAAAGACTTTTTAAAGCATTAAATCTGCAGGTTTCACCTTTTCTCTTATGCCTAGCTCTTCACATGTGTGTAATCGTACATTCATACTTTACAATGTTCCCTGTTTCCTGTAATAATTTTTGAAGGATGCAGCATGTACATAACCAACACTTATAACTAGCATGAATTATATAAGAAGTGAGAAAATATTAATAAAATTGGATTTTGGTATAATAGATGGGCATTTTGAATTGGTGGGGTTGGAAGAGAGAACTGATAGAACTCCAACCTAGCCAACTTTTTTGAGTCCAGCTTGACCTTCTGCTACTTTGGGCTGGATAGCTGAGAGTCTTGTGTATTACTTAAATACATTGTGCATGAACAACTGTCTTATGGTAATAGAAGTAATGTAGATTTTCATTTCAGTCCTGCGACCTCTCAGTACAAGATTCCTTGATAAATTTAGTTGCATTTTGTGTTTTTTGCAGCTTTTGCTCTATACTAGGGAAAACTTTGGATGACCAAAATATAATGAATGATTAAGTTTTGACAAGATATTCTCCATACTCAGTATGTTTTTTGAGTAGATCACACTGCTATAATAAAGTTTGATGTTATCTTTAGACTGGAAATATATCTATCATGTAGATAAATATATGTTTCTTTCACATGTTTTAATTCAGCAAGTCTTATATAGGTGTGTTGTGGATGGGTGACCAGCAGATTCCAGGCTCTATAGAAACAATTAAAAAGCTTGATGAAATGGGGAAAAAAATATTTTTTATATCTAATAACAATCTTCTGACTGTTGAAAAATATCTAATGAAGATCCAAGCTATGGGCTACAGTGCTACAAAGGTAAGATCTTTATTATTTTGTTTCCATGGATTGACATACATATTCATATACTCATTGAATGTGATGTGCCACAGAGCCCAGCAAGAAAGAGAACCTTGAGAAATATGGAAAAAATAAATAAATGATTTTATAGAAACATAATGATTATGTACTGCTCATTTGGAGGACACTATCATTATTAATGATCGTTTGTTAAATACGACATTATATAAAAGTATTTTTTTTACTCTAGCTGTATTTAATTGGACTGGTAAATGGACTGGTGATTAAAGCCTTTCTTTGGGAAGACAAAGGTTATAGATATTGCTAAGGAGACGGATACAACCATACAATATGAGAAATTGAATATGGAAGTATTTTTAATGTTAGTTTTCTTGCAGTGTGTCATACCATTCAGTTCAAGGTTTATACCACTTACAAACTCTCTGCCTACATAAAAATGGACATATGTGACACGTGTTTGTTCACTCACACTTTGCACACATTTAACTTACTATTTGAAAAAAACCTATGAATGTGATACAACAAAGTGGTGGCATATAACATTAGCATTATCCCGGAATGCCTGGAGAAATTTCAACCAAATATGTTGCACATATGGCTTACTACATGAAAAAATATTTTAACTTCTGGTATGAGATTACTTTACCACCCTTAGAGATGAAGTATGTGTAATTGTGGAGTGCATGGAGCAATTTGAGCATATATTGATGCACACAAGACGTATTATGTTATACAAAATACTGTGTTCCCATGGGCATGCAGCTCTACTGTATGGTTATTGGAACTGAGACACTTAAAGTAGTAGATGAGTTTTCCTATTTGGGAAGCAAAATAACTGGTGAGGGTCAAAGTAGAGAGGATATAAAATGTAGACTGGCAATGACAAGAAAACCATTTCAGAAGAAGAGAAATTTGTTAACATCAAATACGGATTTAAGTGTCAGGAAGTCCTTTCTGAAAGTATTTGTATGGAGTGCAGCCATGTATGGAAGTGAAACATGGACAATCGACAGCTTAAAGAAGAAGAGAATTAAAGCTTTTGAAATGTGGTGCTACAGAATAATTCTGAAGATTAGATAGGTAGATCACATAACTGATGATGAGGTACTGAATAGAATTGGAAAGAAGAGAAATTTGTGGTTCAACCTGACTAGAAGAAGGGATTGAATGGTAGGACACATCCTGAGGCATCAAGGGATCACCAATTTAGTACTGGAGGGAAGTGTGGGGGGGTAAAAATTATAGAGGGAGACCAAGAGATGAACATAGTAAGCAGATTCAGAAGGATGTAGGTTGCAGTAATTACTCAGAGATGGAAGAGGTTTGTACAGAATAGAGTAGCATGGAGAGCTGCATCAAATCAATCTTCATCAAAGAAGATGAAGTAAATATTCCTGAATTCCCATCAAGAACAACTGCCAAGATGAGAAACATAGAAGTAGATATCCTCGGTGTAACAAAGCAGCTTAAATCACTTAATAAAGGCAAGGCCTCCAGTTCAGATTGTATACCAGTCAGGTTCCTCTCAGAGTATGCTGATAAAATAGCTCCATATTTAACAATTATATACAACCTCTCGCTCACAGAAAGATCTGTACCTAAAGACTGGACAATTGCTCAAGTCACACCAATACCCAAAAAGGGAAGTAAGCATAATCCACTGAATTACAGGCTTATATCACTAACATCGATTTGCAGTAGGGTTTTAGAACATATACTGTATTCAGATATTATGAAGTACCTTGAAGAAAATGATTTATTGGCATGTAGTCAGCACGCATTTAGAAAATATTGTTCTTGAAAAACACAACTAGCTCTTTATAATCATGAAGTAATAAGTGCTATTGACAGGGGATATCAAATTGATTCCATATTTTTAGATTTCCAGAAGGCTTTCGACACCGTTCCTCACAAGCGTCTTCTAACCAAAGTCTTTGCTGACAGAGTATCGCCTCAGTTGTGCAACTGGATGCGTGATTTCCTGTCACAAAGGTCATAGTTCGTAGTAATAGATGGAAAGTCATTGAGTAAACCAGAAGTAATATCCGGCATTCCCCAAGGAAGTGTCATAGGCCCTCTATTGCTCCTGATCTATATTAACGACATAGGAGACAATCTGAGTAGCTGTCTTAGATTGTTTGCAGATGATGCTGCCATATACCATCTTGTAAAGTCATCAGATGATCTAAACGACTTGCAAAATGATTTAGATAACATATCTGTATGGTGCAAAAAGTCGCAATTCACCCTGAGTAAAGAAAAATGTGAAGTTATTCACATGAGTACTAAAAGAAATCAGCTAAATTTCGATTACGCGATAAGACACACAAATCTGAGGGATGTAAATTCAACTAAATACTTAGGGATTACAATTACAAATAACCTAAATTGGAACAATCACATAGATATTATTGTGGGTAGAGCAAACCAAAGACTGTGATTCATTGGCAGAACACTTAGAAGGTGCAACAGGTCTACCAAAGAGACTGGTTACACTACACTTGTCCACCCTATTCTGGAGTATTGCTGTGTGGTGTGGGATCTGCATCAGGTGGGACTGATGGATGACATCGAAAAAGTACAAAGAAGGGCAGCTCGTTTTGTATTATTGTGAAATAGGCGAGATAATGTCACAGAAATGATACATGAATTGGAGTGGCAATCATTCAAACAAAGGCGTTTTTCATTTCAACAGGATCTTCTCATGAAATTTCAATCACCAGTTTTCTCCTCCAATTGTGAAAACATTTTGTTGCCACCCACCATCATAGGGAGAAATGATCATCACGATAAAATAAGAGAAATCAGGGCTTGCACAGAAAAATTTAAGTGCTCGTTTTTCCCATGTGCCGCTCGAGAGTGGAATGGTAGAGAGACAGTTTGAAGGTGGTTCATTGAACCCTCTGCCAGGCACTTTATTGTGAATAGCAGAGTAATGATGTAGATGTGTAGATGTTTGGACTGAAGACCACAACAACAACATTAATGCATTAAAACATCTACCAAGTTTCACTGCCATATGATAATTAGAGCCCACACTTGACCTCTGTGAGTAGCTGCATTTCAATTACAACTAACTGGTGTGTCTCACTTTGGTGGTTCAAATGACAAGTGTCTTTGAATAACGTTACAGTCTTTCAAGTCATAATTCCAAAGTAGTAATGAAAATCAGGGAGGGAAGAGTCAGTGACATGTGTTTCTGATATTGATTACTTGTTTCCCTTGTTTTGAAGAAAAACTAAATGCCATCAGGAGCATTTATGGCAGATGTGATAGATTTGCAATAACTACTTTACGGAATCAAAAATGTCTCCAAACAACGTTTGTATACTGTGGTGATATTCTGTTTTCAAACTTTGATGACAAATATTGTTTACTGTCTTCTGCTTCACTAAATTTCTTTCAGTGGAATAATTGATGTGCTTCCTCGATTATTACTTAATGGGTAAGAAATTACTGTATTCACCATTTATACTCAGTAATAATCATTAATTCATACAGTCAATCCAGTGTGTGGACTCTTTATATATGCGCTTAGAGAAATTAGAAAATTCATTAAACTTTGTAAAATAATTTGAATATTTATTGGACATGGCATTATTGTCACAGAAAAAAACTAGAAAATATATCTTTACTATTTTGGGTAATGTTGGATATGTCCTAAAGTTGTACGATCTTTCTTGATGTAGACAGTATTACACTTCCTGAAAAAACATGTGAAACATCAGAAGGGGTAGAGAAAACCAAATTAAGTTTAATGAGTTGTGAGGGTATGTGATGTTATTTAAGCAAATACAAAATCAAGTCAAATTTACAATGAACTTAGCAATATGAGCGCATTTATCAGTATGATATGCACCCCATCTGATCTGGATTTAAGCATTGATTCAGTTGGGAAGTTTGTCACAAAACCATTGTATCCTCTCCTGGAGGCAAGATGGTCACAGTTGTTGTAACTGGTCCTCGATATCCTTGATGTTGCACTACGATGGAGCTGACATCCGAGCTGGTCCCAGACATATTCTCTGGGGGATGGGTCTCAGGAGATTGCAGGTCACAGTAGTACCTCAATATCATGCATATAGTTCATAGAGATATGTGCCATTTGTGGTTGAGCATTTTTCTGATGCAAAATTGGCACCATGTTGGAATAATGTGAGAGGTAATACATGAGGATGTAACATGTCCTTGACAGACATTTGTGCCACCAGAGTTTCCTCAATTACTGACAGCTGTGATGTGAATTCACACCAAGCATTAGAAGAACAGGACCTCTCCCCAGGTCAGTGCAGAACCATGATGCTTTGCTGAACACAGTACAACAGCATTCATCAGCAATCCATGCTTACAGTTCATGGCATCACTACAAATGCAGCTGTTTGTGTTGCGGTGCAAGGGCACCCATCATACGCACAGGAAAAGAAGGAAATATAGTATGAAAAGGATAGTTGCTACTCACCATATAGTGGAGATGCTGAGTTGCATATAGGCACAACAAAAAGACTGTCACACAGCTGGTAAATTGAAAGAATAGAGGTTGTTGACAGTTTGAAAGAGAGCATTAGGTAACTGCTGACTGAAACAAGGGAAAATACAGTAGAAGACAAATAGGGAGGTTTGAGAGATGAAATGCAGCAGAGAATCAAATAAGAAAAATGAGAAGACCCAATAGAAACCCTTGAATATCACAGAGATATTGAATTTAGACGATTAAAGTAGGAAATATAAAAATGTGGCAAGTGAAGCAAACAAAAGAGAGTACAGATGTTTAAAAAATAAGACTGCCAGAAGTGCAAAATGACTGAACAGGAACAGTTAGAGGACAACTGCAATGTTGTAGGAGCACGCATGACAAAGGGAAATATTGAGACTGAGCATAAATTCTTTTTCTGAATACAAAATTTTAATTCTAAGGAACTAGATTCAGTCTCACAGTGTCCACATCTACATCTATATTCTGTAAATCACTTAGAAGTGCATGGCAGAGCGTACATCCTACTATACCAATTATTAGGGCTTTTTTGCCATGCTATTCACATATGGAGCACAGGAAAAATCTGGTTTAAATGCCTCTATGCATGCTGTAATTAATCTAATCTTGTCCTCACAATCCTTGTGGGAACAATATGCAGGGGGTTGTGGTATATTCCTAGAGTTATCATTTAAATCTGGCCCTTGAAATGTTGTAAGTAGGTTTTCTTGGAATAGTTTATGTTTGTCTTCAAGTGCTGCAGTTCAGTTCTTTCAGCAGCTCCATGACAGTCTCCTACAGGTTAAACAAACCAATGACCATTCATGCTGTCCCTCTCTGTATAAGTCCAATATCTCCTATTAGTCTAATTTGGTACAGGTGCCACACACTTGAGTAATATTCTAGGATGTGTTGCATGAATGATTTGTAAGCAATTTCCTTTGTAGATTGATTGCAGTTCCATAGCATTCTACCAATAAATGAAAGACTGCTACCTGCTTTACCCACAGATGAGCTTGTGTGATTGTGGCATTTCATATCCCTATTAAGTGTTACACTCAGGCATTGAGTTTAATGATTACACTGTGACTCACTGATAGATTCAGAGAACACTTTTTTGTGAAGTGTACAATTTTACATTTCTGAATATTCAAAGCAAGTTGCCAGTCTTTGCACCATTTTGGAACATGTCAAGGGATTTTTGGATAAGCCACCGTTTGACTCACTTTTAAAAAGTTTCCCCTGTCAATATCTTAACTTTGTTAGGTAACAAACAGCTCCTGCGACTTAGGAGCTGTTTGTTGTTGAAGTTAATCTTCTGTTAACCATACAAAAGTCTTCTCTATGCCTTGTTTCATAGTTGTGAATATCTATGTTTCTCTTTGTGATCTCAGTGTCCTCTTTCATACTCTGTGAGGATATTGTGTCTAATGAATAGGGGTTTGCAAGAAGTTCAAGGTTTTACTTTTGCTATGATCCTCAAGGCTCACTTCTGCAATATGAAAACCCTTTTCATATTAGTTTGGCATGTCCCACCCTAAAGTGACATAAATTTTGTTATCCAACATAAATTCGTGCAGCTGCCTCAGATCAAGACTTAGATCACACTACTCTCTCTCTGCACAATCCAAAGACAAGAAAGGGTACATTAATCCATAATATTCAGTCCTTAGGTTTCAGAATTAACATATGGTGATAATCTTCTTAATACATATACTCTGGATGTTATTTTTTTACTGACATCATCAGGGTGCTGCTTCCATGAAAGTCGATCATCTATGCATAAACCCAAGAATTTACAATGTGTACAGGATTTTGGTAGATTTTCATCAGTCACAGTATTTTGTCTGTTTGGACCACTTGGTTTAAAATGATTAATATTAATTTTTTCTATGTTTACTTTTAGGTTGTCTGTTTCAAAGTGAGCTCTTGCCTTTTCGATAAAGTTATGTAACTCTTCAACTAGGCTGAGCTTTTTGTCTGCACACCAGACCAGATGTATCATCTGCATACATAGTGATCAATTGCTTATTGGGACGAGAACTTGGGGAAATCATTTACATAGCATATGAATAGGACAGGACCTAAAATGGAGCTCTGAAGAACGACAAGATGCATATTTCTTTTTTTTCCTCAAGTACATGGTGGTCAAATAGTACTGCTGCTGATGTGGTACTTCGACCTATTCTGAAACCATGCTAGAAATCACCTAATCTGTCAGCATTGTTGTAGTATCCCATCTGCTGTCTGCTGGGCATGCTTTTTTGTTTGTTTGTTTGAGAGGTGTATGAAGATGATGTTTACAGAGGGACTAACTCAGCTGCAAATTGGGTACAGAATCTGACAGGGCTTCCATCTGGTCCTTTTTTGAATTTTAACAATTTCAGCCATTTCTCAATGTCACTGACACTAATATCTGTTTTGCTCATCTTTTCAGTGGTATAAAGATTAAATTGGGACAATACTACTGCACTTTACTTTGTAAGGAATCATTTAAAAACACAATTAAGCATTTCTGCTTTTGCTTTGTAACTTTCAATTTCAGTTCTTGTCTTGTTCATGAGTGACTGGACACTAACTTTGGTGTCACTAACAGCCTTTATATTTGACCAGAATTTTTTTGAGTTTGGTGAAAGATCTTTCAACAATATTCTGCTAAGGCAGTTATTGAAGGTCTCTTGACTGCCAAGTGTGTTTCATTCAGTATCTCTATATACCTGTAGGAAGATTGTGATATGGGTTGATACTTATGACACCCATAAATAATGGATGCAGTGGATATATTGACATAAATTTTGTTATCCAACATAAATACGTGCAGCTGCCTCAGATCAAGACTTAGATCACACTACTCTCTCTCTCTGCACAATCCAAAGATCAGTCTCTTCTCATAGTGGAGGGTCTCTGGAGACTGTGTCGAGGTCAATACTCCCAAAGAACTCCTTCCCCCTCCCCTCCTTCACTGGAAGTGTAGAGCACTGTGAGTTGTTGCACCAGTGTGTGTGGCTGGCGCAAGTACACTTCACTGGTTGTGTCGTGGCTCGCACGTGAGCGGATAAGGCCAGACCATTTCTTGTGGGGGCTGTCATGAATACGTTGTTGTTCCAGCACAATGCTGAGAACAGTGGTAGATGAGGAGGTGAAAGTGCAGGTGCACTTGACTGGATGTGTTGTGGCTGGCACATGAATGGACTTGGTTGGACTATATTTCAAGTGATTGTCATAATTGATGCATAGTTTATATATATATATGATACAATGCCAGGTGCTGCAGTGAATGTCATGGGCTGCTGCAGCATGGTCTGGATGGCAAAGCTGGGGCTGATGGTGGAGATGGTAGATTGGCAGGAGATCAGTCATTGAGAGACAAATCTGCTGATGGGGAAGAAAGCTGCAACATGCTTTGATTGACAGTAGTGTTGACCAAGGTATCATACTCAAGATGAAATGTATCCAGAGCATCTTGGCAGAAGGGGGAGACTGGTGTGGGCTTTCTTTAAAGCAAGATAACAAATATCTACAGCCCGCACTGAAGTACCCGATGTGGGCCAGGCTGCAAGGCTGCAAGGCTCCCTGAACCATGTCATCCTTTACCCAGACAAACTCACACATAGAGAGCTCTTTGTGTATGAATACCTTGGGGAGGGGTGGTGAGTGCATCTACTGAATGTGCTGATAAACATATTGTATGAGTTTTGGTAGGTCCTGTTGATTATCATCAGTAATAATTGTGCAGAGTCAGCTGGTAGGACTAATGGTTCCCCATACATCACCTCTGCTAGGAAAGCACATAACTTTTATTTATATGAGGAGTGGATGCTGAGGAGAATCCAGGGAAGCACTTTTGTCCACAAGCCAGCACGGCATGTTAGGGCTCCATTCATGGTCTTGTGACATCTCTCTACAAGGCCATTGCTTTGCAGGTAATACACTGTTGTCCGCATGGGGGTAGTCCTGCAGAGCTGGGCCAGGGCATTGAATTGACCCAAAATGCTGCTACCCTGATCACTGATGACCAGTAAGGGTTTTCCAAAATGAGTGCAACCAATTCAGCAGTAATGTCACATATGAGAGTTACTTCAACCCAGCAAGAGGTTCTATCAGTGATCGAAAGTAGGTAATGGAATCTATGAGCAGTCCAATGGTGTCCAAGTGGACAAGATGGAATCTTGTCTTGGGAATCAGAAACCATTTGAGTTGTGGCTTAGTACAGTAGTTAGTTTTTGAACACTAGCATGCAAAGCAGTCTGTGCTTAGTGATTGTAGTCACACTTGATGTTGGGCCACACAAACCTGTCTGTCACTAAGTATACCAATGCTTTGATGCCCAGGTGGCTAGGGTGTGCAGTGGAGGGCAGAGTGCAACATTTGATATGTAGGTTTGTAGTCATATCATTGAGAAGATCCATGATGAGAGAGCCTTTCACTTGCTCAACTGCTGTAATTTCATAATAATATTACAGGGATATCATACAGATACATGATAGATAATCAACGATGTTATCTGCACCATGAATGTGGTGCACATCAGTAGTATACTGTGCATTGAGGTCTAAATGTCTGTACTGCTGGGGGCTGGCAGCTTTGGAGATAATTCATAGTGGTGTTGACCAGCAGCTTGTCATCAGTGTATATAGTTATCTGACATCCTTTGATGTCTTCTCAAAACTGTTTGACAGCTGTGTACACCATCAAAAGCATGTGCTTGAAAGCTGACTCTTTAGACTGAGACTTTTTTTTGAAAGTTTCTTCAAGAAGAATCATAATGGTTGAGGTACTCCATTAACAACCTGCTGAAGTTCCACACTGAGCGCAGAGCCACTTTCTTCAGTGGTGAGTGTGAGCTGAGCTTCCAGGCTGGGGAGAAAGAAAATGATGGCTTGTACAAAGCGGTTCTTTGATTTACAGAATATCTCCAGACAATTTTCCTCTTACCGTACTTGGCTTTGCCTAATAAGGCATCTGCAAGTGGAGACTGGAGCTTGGTAGCATGTGGGAGATGTCTGCAATAAAAATTGAGAATCCTGAGGAAATGATGTAAATCCTGATAAGTTTTTGGAAAAAGCAAATTTTTAACCATGTCCATTCATTTGGTAGTTGGCTAAGTGCCAGATCCATTGTGAGTGTGACAAAGAAATGTTACTTCCAACTGATGTAGCTGTGATTTGGAATCATTGATGATAACAAAACATTGCTGCAGCATGGGTGGAACTTGTACTAGGGGAAGTGTGGGCTCCTCTGAGCAACATGAGAAAACCAAGTTATTGTCAAGATACAAATAACAAAATGGGAAGAGGCAGAGGAAACCATCAATAAACTACTGCCACGTTTTTGTAACGTCCCAATGGTGTTATGATGGCAGTCTTTTCTATATCATATGGGTACATCAGAATCTGTAGATATGCATGCTTGTAGTCAATGACACTAAAGATTGTTACACCTGTGAGTGCTTGCATAAAGTCTTGGAGATTTGGGACAGAGTAGCTGCCATGCACTGTTCTAGAGTTAAGAACTCTGCAGCCACTAAAAAGTCTTGTTGTACCATCTTTCTTGGGAAAAAGTTTAATTTGTGATACCCAGGGGCTGTCAGATGGGCGAACAATTCCTGCTTGTAAAAGTTCATGAATTTTGTGAATCTGCACGACACAGGTGATGAGTTTTGTGTCTGATAGGAAGACCATCTGTTGTCACAGTCCTATGCACTGTACCATTGCACACTACACATGCATAAGCCCAAGAGCAGGTAGTGGCTGGGATCAGTTCACTGTTTACTAACACTGCAGATAGCAGCATACTGACCTTCAGGTGTGCATTGTTTTCAGGAGGCTGATGTGATACTTGCTGCTCTGAAGCCAGTGTGGAGACAGGCAGCGAGGAGGAGGGGGCACCTTGTTTGTGGCAGCCAGTTTGAAGTGGCTGTTGATGTACAGCTTTTGTGTGTGCCATGGCAAAGTGTCTATGAAGTAGAGGCCATAGCTGGGAGGAGGGCACATAGCGTGCAGTGGCAGCCTGTTGTCTGCAGCTGGCCATTGTGAAGTGAGCTCATGTATTTGTGTGCGTGCTCTTGCAAGTTTGACTTCTGATGCATTGACTGGGAGGTGGAATTTTCATTGTGAAGTATGCTTTGAATCATAAAGACACATTGATGGATTGTTCCTGTAATAGACTTGTGAGTAGAGACACGTCTAGCAGGATGAATTGTAGTGGGTATAGTCTCAGAGAATTGCCCCTAAATGCGAGATCCAGTAGTGTGGTGCATTAATGCCATGTGCACTACATTGGGCAAAAGTTTGTTGTGGCATAGGAGGTCCATGCCAATAATAGGCTCGCACTCATCCATGACATAAAATGGCCAGGTGCACTGTAATTCTGGTGTAACCTGAACAGTGCACGAGGTGGTGCCGTGGATGGAGATATCTGAGTCATCTGCCAAGTGCAGACAGCTCATAATTGGGTGTGGTGACATAGGACAGGGAACTGGTATGAGAGCCCATATCCTCAGGGAAGAATTATTTTGTATTTAGGTCTTGAATGTAGAGGCATCTGTCTACTGGTGCTATAGAAGTGATATGAGCCTCTGCAACATGCAAAGGTGGTTGGAAACTATGTTGTGTTGAGCAGGCTGAAGTGTTTATTTCTTCCTGCTGAAGGCATTTGGTAACTAACATGGTTTTCAACATTTCTGAGCTGTGTGCCTGAAGTTGTATGAAACCAAGAGAGCAACAGCTGTTGAAGGCATACTTATCCTGTGGCGAGGAGCATCATTTCCCTGCTGCTACGTATTGGAGCTGGACAGTGAGGTGTGATGTCACAGTCAGGTTACTTCAAGTTGGTTCAGCTGTCAGTGGTTGCCACTGAAGAAGATAATGCCCATGTGCCGCCTCATGTGTCACATATTGGTTGTTTATTAATCAGTAGTAATGGGTGACAGAGAACATATAGACAGGTAGCATGAGTCATTCATCAAGAAGTTCAGTCTCATCCATAGTCATTACTAGCTATAATTATGACAGTAGTTTAACCCACCATAGTGCCCATAGTACTGTGTCCAGCATGAGGGCACAGTTGATGATTGCATGGAAGTGTCGCCAGCGATGTGATGGCATGTTGTTGCGCAGCTATTGATCATACATAGCCTTGTGTGCTTATTGTTCAGAGGTTTATGAAAAGCATTGTAGAAGTACACAATTTGCCACTTCATATTTGTTTGTTTGAGGTGGTGACACTATGATGTCACTGATGAGTTCCACTTGAACTGCTAGATAACAGAGTAAACTGATGTATCTAGTGTCATCGTCAAAGTCTCCTGTTGCTGTAAAATATTATCAATAATCTCAAACCACAAGATGGGGTGGCTGCATCGAAAGGTGAGTACAAAGCTTCAAACATGAAGCAAAGCCCGAATTTGCAGCATTGTCTCTTGCAGCAGGCAAGGTGGCTGCTGATTGTGCACAAATCCTGGTTTGTTGCGATAAAACATTAAATGACTGGCAGTTTTCATTTCACGATATGGAAGATGGGGGAAGCACACAATTTGTGTCACAAGTATTGCGCACGCAGGTTTGAGTGGAAGCATTGCCCATGAAGGCACTATTCTCCAAATCTAAAAGCAGGCCCATGGTGTGAGGCATCAAGGCCAGTGATTGTTCATGATGCACGAATGGTTGTTATGATGTGGTAAGCAGATATTCATATTTCAAATGTGATGCAGTTATGGATGACACAAAAATGTTCCTGCAAATGCTGTGGGATCATTGTACACAGGTAGCACTATTAACAGCAGAGTTGCACTCCTAGTTTGGGAATGGATTCATAAGTGGTAGACATTGTTGATGTACCAAAAGTTTGATGATGTCGATTGGTGCACTCGGTTTTTGACATCATTTTTATACATGAAGAGCACTTCACATCCTGCACTGCAGTCCTTCCAGCACTACAATCCAGAAGAAGTGCACTGATCAGAGTGTGATGAGGCAGCCACATTGGCATGGCAATAAATTATGACAATAATTTGAAGAATTGTGCATTTCAAAACCAACGTGGGGTCACAATTGACGGTAGATCATAGTATGGGCTGATACTTATTGACTAAATAACGAATGCAGCAGACACATCTGCATAAACTTTATTTGTCAATATATATACCTGCAACTGCCTCAGTCCAAGACTTATTACTCTGTCTTTTCACAGTCCAAAGATCATTCTCTTTTTTTGGTAGAGGGTCTCTTAGAGACTACATTGAGATTGGTACACCCATAGCCTCATGCTTTATTTTATACCTATTATGCAGTAGTCTTTATTTATTTAAATGTTTCTTTACAGTGACTGTATACCATGAAGGGTCTTTCCCATCATGGACTGGTCTAATAGGTACATATCTAACCAGTACATTGTCAACTGCTAAAGGTTTCAAGTTTTTCATTGAGATATGACACTATTGCGTAATTCTTTAGTTTGCTGAACATATACAGAGTGGTCAGAAAATGTCTCAAACGCTTGTAGTGATGTTGTAGGGAAAATTGTACTGAGACATAAATGTTAAGAAAAAAATTCGATTTGTTGCGCCATTTCCAAGTTATTTTGCATTGAAGTTAGCCAATCAGATCATTGCGCGCGTAAATTCAAGTTTCAGCTAACGAGACAAAGCACTTGTTGGGCAATACCGCCTCTGGCAGACCACTTGAATGTGAGCGAGCGACACCCTGATTGGCTAAATTCTATGCTAAATAACTCGGAAACGGCACAGTGTAACGCATTTTTTTCTTAACATTTATGTCTCAGTACAATCTGCCCTACACCGTCACGACAAGCGTTTCAGACATTTTCTGACCACCCTGTATATCTTTCTACTTGTTTTAGCTGCCCTTTCTATTTTGGTATTCATTGTTGGTAAAACTGCCTCATGGTCACTGATACCAGTTTCAATGTGGACATCCTCAAACAGATCAGGTTTTTGTTACCATTAGATCTAATATATTTCCATCATGGAGTTCCAAACTATCTGTTCTATGTAGTCTTCAGAGAAGGCATTTAGTAATGTTTTGCAGGAAGTTTTTTAACACCCACATCTAGCAAAACTATAATTATCTCAATTGATTGTTGGAAGATTAAAGTTTTCTCCAATGATTACAGCTTGATTATGGAACTGAGGTTTTCCTAAAGTTTTTGGTTCATGAGGTTTTTCCTAAAGTTTTTGGTTCATCAGCAAGTGAGTTGAGTGGTTGGTAGAAGGATCCTATTACAATTATATGCCCATCACTGATACTGTATGTTGCCCAACAATCTCACATGGTGCTTAAATGTTTATATCTGTGGGTTTGAGTTACTTGTCTACTGTGACATTTATACCACCTTCATTTCCCATTTATCAGTCCTTTTGCTACATGCTTAAATTTTTCAAAAGGATCTGACCTATATGAACTTCAGGTTTTGATCAGCTTTCTACGCCTAGTATTATGTGAACTTCAGAGCTTTTTAGGAATGCTTCAAACTCTGGCACTTTGTTGCAAATGCTTCAGCAGTTAACCACTAGGATTTTAATACTCTCCCCTGTAAAGGGAAGGGAGGGCGACATTTCTTTGGGTCTTACAGCTATCATTATCTGAAATGGATAGAGAGTCACCCAATCTAAAAACTGTTGTGTGCACTCTACACAGTGTTAGCTACCTGGATAGCTGCCTCTTATATACTATATGCACATGTGATCTGTTTGGGTGGGCTCTACAATTCTCAACCCCTGTTTGGGTGGGCTCTACAATTCTCAACCCTATGGCTCAAGTGTAGGAAGCCACAGTCTAGCTTGTGACAGAACCTTCAGTGTCTCTGGTTCAAGGTTGCCTAACTCATCAAGTATTTTATGGATACACTTCCACATATAACCCATTTGTTGCTCACAGAATGTCTAGATGGTCTTCAGTTTCTCTCTATGTTTTTGTCAGTCTGTAGCAGTTCCACCTGCTATTATTTCTTTTGTTTGTTGTCCTTGGTGTCAACATACTGTGTTGCTACACTGGCTGAAAAATGGGATTTGAAATTTGGACACTGATTTCCGTAAATAATGTAGCCAACAGATGCACAGTTGCGTTTCACTGTACTTTAATTTCACTTTTCGCAACCCCTAATATTACACAGTTATATGACCAGTGCACTATTGTTTAACTTTTTATAAGCCTCATGAATAGTTTTCAGGTGAACCTCCACATACCACTACAATAGTTTACTATTGAACATCTACGAGCAGTAAGACCTAACCACAAAGTTCACAGTTCTTGAAGAATAATCAGGTACTTATGGAGCAGACACTGTCATTGATTTTACACATGGCCTATTGGTGTAACACTTATTTCACTGTTAAGTCGATCATTGTTGTCGTGGTAACCAACACATCTTCCTCGTCTGAATCTCGGCCATGGACTGACTGATTCATGACCAAAAATCGGGCCCTTATATATCATCACAGTAATAGGTGCTGAAACTCTACATTGTTTAAAGTTAAATTTACAGAAATTACAATTAAAACTTAACTCATTAAATTAACTGAATACATCAAAACATTGGTTCTTTTTAACAGTTTCATTTACTGCAAGGGTTAGTCCAAATTATTTGTTTAACTCATGAAATTAACAGATATAGTTATGCAAACAATACTTTTGACAAATCTGTTAATTACTTTGGAATTAATGAAGGGCTGGTTTTGCTAACATGTTTCTGACTAGAGCCAAATGTTTACAATATTATCACAGAATTTGTATTTGTTTATATGTCAACAATAGAATCTAAGTTATGAAACAATTACTGATTTCACCCTATAATGAAAGATACTAATTAGTAATAGTCAAAATAAATTAGAAAATCAATTACATACCTAAAACTGAGCACAAAATTAGATCTGGTGTTATATTCTTTAAAGTTGAGGGCCAATCTTTCTCTTTTATAAAAATGCAGATTAAGCTCACATATGTTAATAGTAATTAGCCAAAAATGAAAAATGAATTTTAAGTAGGCAAATGGCAAAACAAGAGGGAAATTAAAAGTATCCCAACTTGCTTCATCAGAAGTCTCTTCCACCACTGCCTCTACAGCATCAGATATTCATGCCATAAGAGTTTGTCAAACAGGAAATTGAACTGATCACTTTATCGTTAACGTAAACTTACAAAATATGATGAGGGTTTATGTTTGACCATCTCCACCGATCCATCTGTCCAGAAAGATTTCATCCGAGAACTTAAGAAATTGCTTCTCTACAGTACATTTTCAGGTCTACTTGAAAATGGCATAGTGTCAGGAGTGAAACTGGTTGTAGACTTAATAAACTTCTTATTAATAACTAGAGTGGCATTTTTGTTAATTGTACATACAGTTGCAGAATCAGCATCCTCTGAGAAATGGAGAAACAGAGGACAAATAACTGTCAGTGTGGAAGTGCAGCATCTCACTGAAACACTACTTATGGCTAAAATTATTGTAACTGAGGTTCAACATAAAGTTCTAATATGTCGAGGTAAACTGCCACTGTAGTGGTAGGCTCACTGGAACAGAACAGTCCAATAATTGTGCATTAAGTCACACCACATGTTCACTTTTAAGCTGTTCCTTATCTGCTGCACCACAATATATAGGTATTGTGACCCCCAGATTTGGACATTATGTCTGATTTTTTCTGGAGATGTGAAAGATCATTTTGTCAGAGAAACAAATTTTATTGAGATAGTCATTGTCTTCATCATTTTGGTCCAGCATGTTCCTAACAAACTCAGCACATCTGGCCTGTCATCTGGCTGCAAACTAGCAGGTTTTGCCCTTTGTATGAATGGAAAAGCAAATTTTTATTTAAAATCTTCAGAGAGAGAGGGGGGGGGGGGCAGCTGTCAGAAATGATGTGGAAGTGTATCCATAAATTCAGCTAACACGTGCAACAAACTACGTAGCTGTATCTTGGACAGTGCTTTCTAAACAAAGTTTTGTAATCAGAGAACACTCTAGATGCTATCTACAGAAAAATTAAAAGGGACCTTAGGAAAAAAGAGCAGTAGTTGTTTGAATACCATGTTGTCAGATGGAAGCCCAGTGCTAAGCAAAGAAGCGAAAGATTGAAATGATATTGAATAATATGGATAATGTTATAGAATGGGAAGATGAAATACATGAAGATGGGATGAGAGATATGATTTTGTGAGAAGAATTTGACAGATCATCAAAAGATCTAAGTCAGAAAAGGCTTCTGGGCTTCTTGGCACTCCCAAAGGATTATTAAGATCCTTGCCACCTTCCCTACAAGATATATTAGGACAGACAAACTAATCTCAGACTTCTGCAGAAATTCCAGTTTCAGAGAAGCCAGGTACTGACAGGTGTGAAGATAATAAGATAAACATACCACTCACAGATTAGGCCTTAGGCCTGTTCTGACTCACTGGTTGTTACCTATGAGATTGTACAAGGAGCAATCTATGACTGGGGGCGTGTGATCAGCTTGTCACTAGTTCCTCCAGCTGCTATTACCAGTAAATGAATTCTGATGATGCTGCTGCTTTTTTATTCAAGCAGCTCCTCATTTGGCCTCATGAGGGCTGGGTGGACCCTATACCATACCTCCCACCCTCAGAAAAAAATTTGAGGATGTACCAGGAATTAAACCTAGGTCCTTAGGCATCAAAGGCAGCACCACTAACCATCCGGCAGTGGAGGCAGTCTCAGATTTGAATATTACTGAACCATCAGTTTAATAAGTCGTGAATGCAAAATACTGACAGTATTTACAGAAAAATTGAAAACTGGTAGAAGCCAGCTTTGGGAAGATCAGTTTGAGTTCCACAGAAATGTAGGAATATGTGAGGCAATGTCAACTGTCTGACTTATCTTAAAAGATTAGTTGAAGAAAGACAAACCAGCATTTATAGTATTAATAAATTTAGGGAAAGTTTTTGACAGTATTGATTGGAATACACTCTTTGAAATTCTAAACATAGCAAATATAAAAAAAAAACAGGAAGCAAAAACTTACCTACAACCTTTGCTGATCATGCGAAGGGAAGCAGTAATTGAGAATGGAATGAGACAGAGTTGTAGCCTATATCAGATGTTATTGAACCTATACACTTAGTGACAGATACAGTGAAGGTCTCAAAAGAATGGTTGAATGGAATGGATAATGTCATGAAAAGAAGTTACAAAAGGAACATTAACAAAATTAAAACCAGAGTAACACAAAGTATTCAAATTAAATCAAGTCATGCTGAGGGGATTAGACTAGAAACTGAGACACTAAAAGTGGTAGATGAGTTTTACTATTTGGGCAGCAAAATACTGAAAAATGGCTGAAGTAAAGAAGATATAAAATGCAGACTGGCAATAGCAAGGAAAGCATTTCTGAAAAAAGAGAAATTGTTAACAATGAAGAAAAAGTTAAGTGTTAGAATTTTTTTCTTAAACTATGTGTATGGAGTGTAGCCTTATATGGAACTGAAATTTGGATATTAGACAGTTTAGACAAGAAAAGAGTTGAAACTTTTGAAATGTGGTGCTACAGAAGAATATAGAAGATTAAATGGGTAGACTGAATAAGAAAGAAGAGGCACTGGATCAAGCTGGGGGAAAAAGATATTTATAGGTAAACTTGCTTAAAATCAGGGATCATCTGATAGAATAAATCCTAAGGCATCAACAAATTATTATTTTGATCATGGAGGGATGTGTGTGTGCATGTGGGAGGGGGAGGGTGGGGGGAGGGGGAGGCAGGGAGGGGGGAGCACCAAAGTTTGAATACAGTAAGCAGATTCAAATGTATGTAGAGTGCAGTAGTCATGCAAAGATGAAGAGACTTCCACACAATAAGATTTGCGTGGAGCACTGCGTCAGACTGATCTGACTGAGGACCATACACTACAATGAAAACATATTATATCTTCTGATTGCATGCACGTATACTTGCAGTATAGTAATTAACATACATATCCTCAGTATGATAGGTTGTTTGACACTGCCTTGAAAAACAGTATTCAGTCTTTACTTCCATTTTACTAACACTTACCCAAACGGAAACTCTTTGATGTGGCCCCTTCCCCCACCCCACCATCTCACAGCCTGTTGTGGTGAATCATGCTCAGTGAAATCAGTACTGGCAATATGGTTTTTGTCATTTGCTCATCAGAGGATAGATTTCTGGTCACAATTTGGCACTATGTCTCTGCAGTGTGTGCCGCAGTGATTTGCAGTGACAAAAGGGAACTACCTTCAGGAAATGGAATTGGATGCACCTGTATTTATGAAATCATTTAATATTCATTAATATAAATTTGTAAGTCACTTGCAGTTGCTTAGAGGTGCTGGTATTAAATAGGTGCAGAAACCAAAAACAGTACCACTACAAGACATAGCCTACACAATGGTACAGTATTTGAAGTACACTAAGTGATCAAAAGTATGTGGACACCTGGCTGAAAATTACTTAAAAGTTCATGGTACCCTTCATCAGTAATGCTGGAATCCAATATGGTGTTAGCCCACCTTTAGTCTTGACAACAGCTTCCATTCTCACAGGCATACATTCAATCAGTTGCCGGAAGGTTTCTTGGAGAATGGCAGCTCATTCTTCATGGAGTGATGCACTGAGGAGAGGTATCAATGTTGGTCAGTGAGGCCTCACATGAAGTCTATGTTCCAACACATCTCAAAGGTGTTCCACAGGATTCAGATCAGGACTCTGTGCAGGCCAGTCCATTACAAGGATGTTGTTGTTATGTAACTACTATGCTCCAGGCCATGCATTATGAACAGGTGCTCAATCGTGTTGAAAGATGCAATCGCCATCCCCGAATCGCTCTTCAACAGCAGGAAGCAAGAAGGTCTCTTAAAGCATCAATGTAGGCCTGAGCTGTGATAGTGCCACACAAAACAACAAGGGGTACAAGACCCCTCCATGAAAAACATGATCACACCATAACACCACCACATCCGAATTTTACTATTGGCACTACACACTCTGGCCGATGACGTTCACCGGGCATTCACCATACCCACACCCTGCCATTGGATCACCACATAGTGTACCATGTTTCGTCCCTCTACACAACGTTTTTCCACTGTTCAGTTGTCCAATATTTATGGTCCTTACACCAAGTGTGGCATCATTTGGCATTTACCAGCGTGATGTGTGGCTTACGAGCTGCCGCTTGACCATGAAATCCAATTTTTCTCACCTTCCACCCAACTGTCATAGTACTTGCAGTGGAACCTAATGCAGTTTAGAATTCCTGTGTGATGGTCTGGATAGATGTCTGCCTATTACACATTACAACCCTCTTCAACTGTCAGCAGTCTCTGTCAGTCAACAGACAAGGTCGAACTGTATGCTTTTGTGCTATATGTGTCCCTTCATGTTTCCACTTCCCTATCACATCAGAAACAGTGGTCCTAGGGATGTTTAGGAATGTGGAAAACTTGCATACAGACATATGCCATAAGTGACACCCAATTATCTGACCACATTCGAAGTCCATGAGTTCTGTGGAGTGCCCCGTTCTGCTCTCTCATGATGTCTAAAGGCTATTGAGATCGCTGATATGGAGTACCTGACAGTAGGTCACAGCACAATATGAAAAATGTATGTGTTTGGGTGTGTCCGGATACTTTCGATCACATAGTGTACCTGACTTATCAAAATTTAACTCAACATTGCAAATATGTATTAGTGAACCTTGCTGGATTTAGGAAAGTTTAATGAACTTCAGAAGATATGATTGCAAGATTAACTCATGTGTTTTGATTGTGCAAACACGTGAAGTACTTATAGTGCACTGTAGCAGACAAAATATAATTGTTTGTAAAATTCCTCACCTGATATGACCTCTCTAAATAGCCTTCAAGCTACCTTTGATTACCGGGAGATTCAAAAAGAAAGAACAGACTTCAGTTGTTTATTACAGATAAACTGTAAGAGATAGAAACATATTGCATACATCACCACATAGAGGAAAGTTTTGACTGAGCTGCGCTGTTATTTGTTTGTAGCAACATAGTGATTACACCATACAAGAGAAATCATTTTGTGTGTTAGAATTTACTTGAAACGAATTTATTGTTCAAGTGCAGTGTGCATTCTGCCATCAATTCAGCAACAAGCCACCTCTGCACAAGCAGATTTGTGGCTACCATAAAAAATTGTTGGAAGTTGGTTGCAAACACCAAGGGAAGAGGACTGGTTGGCCACGCATGTCTGATGAAAATGTTGAATGCGTCTGAGATGCATTCACATGGAGCCCTCAGAAGTCCACAGGTTGGTGTGGTATGTCCTGAATCGATGCCTGCATATGAAGCCTTAAAAGTTGCAGTTATTGTAACAATTTCATCCTGGTGACCATATAACTAGGTACAAATTTTGCATTTCAGAGCGGAGGACACTTTTTCTGAGCTACTCATCTTTTCGGATGAATCAAAATTTCATCTGTTGGGTAAAGTAAACTGCCATAATGTAAGAATTTGGGTGTCACAAAATCCTGCCATCATCACTGAACATCAAAGAGACCTACTAAAACTGAATGTGTTTTGTGCTGTTCCTGTTCACAAAGTTTATGGGCCTTTCTTTTTTGCAGAGGAAACTGTGACAGGAATGTCATATCTGAACATGTAACAAAATTGATTGTTTCTTCAACTTGACAAAGATTACTATGATTTCATTTTTGTGCATGATGGCATCCCCCCCCCCCCCCCCCTCACTATCATCCCACAACATTGGATTGGAAGAGGTAGACAACAAGAAATTGTTCATTGCTTTTGGCTTCCCAGGTCACCAGTCCTCACACTTCATGATACCTTTTTTTTGGGGGGGGGGGGCACATAAAAGACAGAATTTTTGTCAGATCTATGATAGCTAATCTTCAAGAGCTGAGAAACTGAATTGTCAAAGCTGTCATTCAATAGACAGGGACCTGTTGATTCTTGCATAGAAAGAAATGGTTTACCATTTTGATGTTTCTCAAGCAACACATGGTACCCATGTTGAGCATGTGGCATAATGTCTGTGCAAACATAATATTTTGAACTCTTCTATACACATGGTACCCATGTTGAGCATGTGGCATAATGTCTGTGCAAACATAATATTTTGAACTATTCTATACACAATGTGTATCTTTGTGCACAATGTGTATCTTTCATAGTTTCTCTTAAATAAACAACTGAAATCTCTTCTTTCTTTTTAAAGCAGCCAGTATATTCAGCTGAGTATTGCTTAGAGTGTCATTGAAGTAGACAACTCAAAGTCTTGCCATCACTAGAAGCATCACCCTTTCTCTGGTCACAAAAGGTGTACAGGACTGCTAACAGATATGTAAAAAATAAAATTCTTACTCAGCTGCTCCACAGGCACTGATGATGTGTGCCTCAAATTTGTGAGGCATGCATGTGACAGTCATTCAGTCATTATGGATCGGCTGCCCCAAATGTTCTCTCTGTTGTTTGCAGAATAATTTTAATATAAGTGGTGAAGAAGTCCTCCAAGCTAGCTATCTCATAGTTATGTAATATCTTTTCATTTGAAAACATTCATGTTCCTTAGTCATTTTCTGTGGCTGAATTAACATAATAACCATCTTGGTGAAAGCTGGGTTTGATTTGGATGTCACTTAGCTAGTTAGTTTCATGTTCCATGCACAATAAACCATAATAATGTGGAATGAGTCATTTTACATTCACACTGCAAATTAATTTATAGATATAGCTACATTACAAACATTTATAAGTTCAATTCTTTAAATTTTTTGGTTTCTTTATTATTATTATTATTATTATTATTACTAAATATACAAATGTGAGAGGGAAGCATGTTGGGTCCTTTGCTGTTCATTTTGTATATAATGATCTTGTGGACAATATTAATAGTAACCTCAGACTTTCTGCATTCATGCATTTATCTGTAATGAAATACAGTCTTAACAAAGCTGCACAAATATTCAGTCAGATCTTGATAAGATATGAAAGTGGTGCAGTGAGTGACAGATCACTTTAAATTTTAAGAAATGTAAAAAATTGTGCCCTTGACAAAAAACCGCAGTACCTATGAATATAATATTAGCAAGCCATAGGTGGAATCTGTAAACTCACACAAATACTTGGGTACAACTCTTGGTAGGACATGGAGTAGAATGACCATATAGGCTCAATCAGTAAAGCAGGTAGCAGACTTCATTTTATTGGTAGAATACTAGGCAAATGCTGTCTACAAAGGAGACTGCTTACAAGTCACTCATGTGACCTATACTAAAATGCTGCTCATGTGTGCTGGACCCATAGCATATAGGAGAGGCAGCATAGCAGAGGGGCAGCATGTATGGTCAGAGGTTTGTGTGGCCTGTGGGGGTGTGCCACTGAGATGTTGACTG
Organism: Schistocerca gregaria; assembly: GCF_023897955.1. Lineage (NCBI taxonomy): Eukaryota > Metazoa > Arthropoda > Insecta > Orthoptera > Acrididae > Schistocerca > Schistocerca gregaria. The sequence goes on from NC_064922.1 coordinate 475,047,418, forward strand.
TACTGAACTTTCAGACTCTTGAAGATAGACAGAAACTATCAAGACTACTAATAAAGTTTCAAGAATTGGCTTTAAATTATAACTCTAGGAATATGCCACTAGTCAGAATGCCCAACTCCTTAAACTGATGTCTACAAGATGATTGTGGGAGAGTGTCACATATTATTCTTGCAGCACATTTTTGTGCAATGAAGACTTCCTTTCTTAAAAATGAGTTACCTCAGAGCTTTATTCCATATGACATTCTTGAATGAAAATATGCAAAATATGTTAACTTACTGATTCGTTTCTCAACAGGATTTCTAATGATTCCAACTGCAAATGTGGCTGAAATAAGCTGTTTTAGGAGTTCCAAAAATGTGCTTTTCTCTCTTTAAATTCTCATTAATATGGACATATAAGAATTTTGAAGATTTCAGCCTATTTATTATTTCACCATGTGAAACACTTATCATTGGCTTAGTACTCCTAAATATACAGCACTGAACATGTGATGTCTTTTTATAATGGAGGGCGACATCATTCACAAAAAACCAGTTGGTGACACTTTTAAGAAACCTTGTTTACCATTTCTTCTTTTGTTGTATGTGTCATCTGCAAAAGAACTAATTATGCTTGTCATATATTACATAGAAGATCTTATACAATTATGAGGAACAATAGTGGACCTAAGACTGAACCTTGGGGAACGCCATATGTGATTTCTCCCGAGTGAGAACAATGTCCCCCAGAATACATAACAACACACATCAGTCCTCTGGAAAAATGCATTGACATGACACATTATATATTTCAGATAAGACAGTACTTTTTATACGGAACCAAATCTTTAATACCCTATAGGAAACACTATCAAATCTAGATGGGATTTCCTTTTTGAGAGAATGTATAACTTTTTTAATTCCAGAAGAAGCTGGTGATACATTCATATGATTAAATTTTATGAGCGCTGCTTTTAGAACATACTGCTGTGATTTTTCTTTGCCCTATACTTTCTACTATATTTAAGAAATGATTATTAATTATATTTGCTACCTGTGACTCATCATTTATAGCCCTTCCATTCAGTTCAATTGTGATATTATCCAATGCTAAAGCACTGGTTGCCCTGTCTCCCATACAGCTTTAAGTCTGTTGTCAGAATTACTGATTTCTAATGTTGTGTGCGTATTCCTTGATTTTTGAATTACTTCTCCTAGCCATTTTGAGCAGCTATTGTAGTGTGCACAACTACTGCAGGATCTCTACTTGTTCTTGCCAACAGATACATTTCCTTTTTCCTTTCAAAAGATCCTTTAATCCCTCTAATGATCCATGGTTGTATAGTTAGCTGTTTAATGTCCTTTCTGATTACTTTATGCAGAAAGTTATTTTCAGATAACAACATTAATTTATTATGGACTAGATAAATTTCCTGTTACCATTTGGTTCATTATAAATTTCATCATAGGTCATCTCCAGTCCAGATTCCTTTTCTTAAACAGGTTTTGCCAAAGTCAGTTCATCTGGCTCTGGATCTCCATATAACCCTCAAACTTGGCCCGCATCATTACCATAGTGGCCATTGGCAAAAAAGTAGAAGAGGTTGTTAATGGAGATTAAACCAGGAGGGTAATTTCCTACTCTGTATGATGCCTTCCCCTTCTACTCTCATCCTCACATCATGGGGCTCCCTTTCAACTTGGTGTCTGAATGACGTGTCCCTCCTTTCCACCTATCTCACTCAATCCCTCTTTTCTTCTAGGAAACTTCCAGAAGTTAGGAATAGTTTTAGTGTTTGTATTGGCAATACTTGGAATTTAGCTTCTTGGAGGTAAGTACTGACCAGTCATACTGTTTCCTCATACAACACAATTCCCTTTTAAAATCAGCTGATACCGTGGTACCTTCAACAAATCCAGTGAAGTGCACTTAATGATTATTGTCAATTTTCTTGTATTAGTTTTAGATACTCTTCTTGTATTTTCTGTGAATAAGTTAGGTACATATGCAAAGAGATGTAAACAACATCTGTTGCTGCACTCTCATTTTTGTAATCAATCTTTCTCTTCCAGTATGATACTCATGACAGTCTACATAACTTTCTTTCTTTGTCTTTTTCCTTGTTTCCCTAACGTAGTAAGTCCTAGGTCTGAAAGTGCAAAAATAATTTGCTTTTTGTGTGGAATTATGTACTGCTATTAACTTCCTTACTTATACATTGACATAATGGCTAAATTTATCTGTGAATTGTTATTAGAAGAAAATTAAAAAATAAATTTAATTCACAGGCATTATTAATTTCAAAATATTTCTAGTACTTTTCAGGCAATAAATCATACTTAAACTCACTGGACAAAAAAATAGTCACCTCAGTGTGCATGCACAGGTGACTCTTTAAGCCCTTACAGAGGGCACAGCAATTGAGTCTCACGCCCAGCCATGCATGCACTGCCTCTGTGTGAGCACAAAGCAGTACCAATCAGTGAGACATTTATACTTCAAATGGACATTGTGCTTTAATGTGGGTAAATGTAAAGACATGACAGAGTGGCAGAAAGAGGCAATTGTGGTTTGCCATGCCTGTAGCCATATGGTCTTTGAAGTTGCCACATTTGTTGTTGTTTTGTGGCATACAGTTGAATGTGTCTACAAGCAGTCGTGTAACATACAAGGCCATGAAACATTACGTCAGAATTGTGGTCTGAAAAAGGACCTGGAGATGTGCTTCACAGCTTGTGAATGAAAACCTGACAGGAATTGCTGAAAGCAGTGAATGAAGGTCCAATCCGGCCTAATCGTGAGAGAACATTGTAATGGGAACTGCGTGTAATGAACATTTGGAGTAAGTCACATCACAAGAGGCCATTGCTCACACAGGCACACAAGATGACAACTTCAAAGTTAATCTGGCATGAAGAATAAGTGGCTGGTTTTTTTTTCACTCTCTGTCTCTATTAAAGCTCAATTGCCTGCAAAATTACCTGACTTGATCCCTGTAGAAAAACTGTGGAAATGTTGGAACAGCAGGTAAAGCACCAATGTCAGCATCCTCGCAAGTTGGTGGAGCTGCATGATCAAATCCTAAGTGAGTGGCTTCCGCTGGATGTGACATACCTGCACAGCCTTATGCACTCACTTCATAAGAATCCAGGCAATTATCAATTCCCTGGTTGGAATTAAGCACAGTTAAATTATGCTTGTACTGGTTCCTCAAGGGGTGACTAATCTTTTTTTTCTTGTGAACTTACATTGTGTAACTTTATTAATTGGTGTGAATATAGAAGTTTACTGCATTAGTAGCATCCACAATAGTTTGCATTTTTTAGGAGCAGATTTTAATACCTGGTGTTACCATAGCTGCCTATTTGAAAAGTGTGGATTTCAATAAGAAAGCATATGTGATAGGAACCAGGTCACTTATTGCAACATTAAAAGAAGCTGGGATTGATTGTCATGGAGATGAGGTGAGTGATATATTTACTTTTGTGTTTACCTTAGACACTTTTTCATTCTAGATCTCTAAGAATAATGAGTGAAGAAAATGGTTATCAAATAAATTGACAGAAAAAGACAGAATGAGTCATTGGGAAACACCCATCATCTTTCTATTCTTCATTGAATCATAAAACTTTTATATTTTAGACTGTTGTTTCTTGCTGCTCTGTGAAGTAAATGTTATGAATCACTGAACCATCAAGTCTGGATAAAAATGGAAAACTATGCTAAGAAAAATTTGAGCCAAATTAAAATTTACATTAAAAAGTGGAAAACCTCCCTGGCCTCCATAATCATTAGTCACTGTCCATCACCCACCTGTCCTCTTCCCTGTTCCCACTCCAGCACTACACAGCCTTCTATTCCACCAATACACCTACAATTTTTTTAGTCTCTCCTTTTCCACTCCCCCTCCCCCTCACTCCACTCCCCACCCCCTGTTCAACCTCCCATCTGCACCTACCTGCCCTACCCTCTCCCCACTACATCCCATATGTTCCTAAGAGCAGCACTTCCACTGTCCCCCACTCCTACCCTGCTGTCACTCCCCCTCCCTGCCTAGCCTCCTCCTATCCCTCAGATTGCTTTTCCTATTGTGTGCTGTTGCTCACAGTCTGGTCTCTGCTTCCAGAGAGAATGGTCGTGCTTGTGTGATTTTCTGTTGTCTGATTTTGCCTAATGGCTTTCCTTCCTTCCCATAACCCAGTGCTATCTTCCTTTGTTATTACAAGGTGTACAAATTTGCTTCCACCATTTTTCCCCAACATTTGAGGCTTTAATGAAACAAATTGGTTACACAGGTATCATTCAAAGTATTTTCCATCACTGGCCACTACTTTCTCTCATCTTTCAGGCAGTGTACGAATCCCGTGTTGCAAAAAATTGTTCATCTTTTGAAGTGATCCATGAATTGATCCAATTTGTGACTCCTTCATGAGATCGGAAGTGTTGGTCAGCCAAGCCATGCATCATTGATCTAAACAGGTGATAGACAGAGGGAGCAATGTCTTAAGAATACATTGGGTGGAGTAGGACTTCCCATTTTAACTTTCCAAGTACATTTTGACCTCTTTTGTAACATGTCAAGTGTTGTCGTGCTGCAAAATCACTACATCGTGCCTCTCGCTATATTGCAGCCGTTAGTCTTTTAATGCTCTGCTCAAATGCATTAATTGCATTTGGTAACGAGCATTGGTGATTGTTTCTCTTGGTTTTAACACCTCATAGTACACAATTTGGTCCCACCAAATGCAGAGCATGATCTTGGAGCCATGAATATTCATTTTGGCTGTCGGTGTGGAAGCATGGCTGGGATATCCCCATGATTTTTTGTGTTTAGGGTTATCATAATGAACCCATTTGTCGGCCCTGATCTCAATGCGATGCAGAAATCCCTTCCGGTTTTGCCTCTGAAGCAACTGTTCACAAACACCATTCAATGTCTCTTGGTTTCAGCTCACACGGGACCCAAGATCCTTCTTTTTGAATCATTCCCATAGTCTTGAGATATTTTGAAATGGCTTGCTCTGTCACTCCCACTAATCGTGCCAATTCTTCTTAAGTTCGACGTGAGTCTTCACTCAGAAATGTCTCCAATTCTGCATCTTTGAAAACATTCTCTCTTCCACCACTCTACTGGTCTACAGTGTTAAAATTACTGTTCTTGAATTGTTGAAACCACTCACAACATGTTCTTTCACTAATAGCGTCCTTACCATACATACTTGAGAGAATTTGATGAGACTCGGCTGCTGTTTTCTTCATATTGAAACAAAACAGTAACACCTCCTGCAAATGATGAAAACTAGGCTCATAAACTGACATTTTCTATCAAGAACAACTTTATGATGCAGACACAAATTGACTAATGTTTGAATCTTGAATCTTGACTGAGGTCCAAGCTAACTGCCTGATGTCTGTTTCTTTCAACCACTACTTACCGTTGTTGCCACATATTGGCAAATGGTGGAAGCAAAGTTTTACACCTTGTATTTCCTAATACATTACTTTACTCATTGTCCATACTTTTCTTTCTCTTCTTTCCTGTGTTTGACATGTCTTTCAAACTGCATCAAACACTCTGATTTATGAGTCAAACTGTATCAACCATCACATCTACATATGACAGTCTGCTGCAAGACTGCACTGATTGTTGGTGCAGCATTTCATGTCCCACATTACTTCAGCCGATTTCATTATTCCTAGACCTTCAGATTAACTCTTCCTACACCACTTTCACATGTTTCTGTATGTTATTTTCCATGCTTTTCTGTGTCACACAAACTTTTACCTCATTCTACCAACCCTTCCCCACCCCCAGTCTTTCTCCTCCCTTATTCCAGTATGCACATACTAATCACACCTAATGTATTCATGTATTCACACCTCATATCCCCTTCTTATATATATATATATGCTCGCTAAACTGCAAGCCATATTATAATCTTTTTACTTATTTTTATCTTTGAACTCGTTGTGTTTTCATGTCAATTTCACTTTGTTTTCACCTTTTACTAGTGGCCCCACTCCCTCAGGTTTCATCTTTCTTTACCATAATTAATCTGTTCTGTCCTTTTTGTGATTTTTTGCCACATATTTTTGTATATTTTCCACACATATTTTTATGTTATTAACATGTATCTATGCATTTTTATCCTCCATCATAGATCCTTGCTCCTTCCATATGCACCAATGCAGAACAGTTTCCTTATCCCTAACTAGAATCCAGTCCCACATACTGTTCTTACATTGTTGCATGGTTTATGGAATCCTCCAAAATGGTCTTACCATCAAATCATACATCTCCAGCTGCAGCCCCTCGTTCTACAATGACCTCCAACTGTTTGAATTCCATCAGTCCTTAACACTCACCAAACTAGTCCTGCAAAACTACGTAAATCAGGCCCAAACCTCCTTGTGAAACCTCCTCTATAACTGTAAAATTCTCATCTCTCTCACATTGAAACTCTCATCCTCTAGGAATAGAGCAGGATGCACACCACCACCTCAAAAAAACTCTCCAACCTGTTCATCTTCTGCTCCTGCCTTATACTACCATTATACACCACCTTTACAACAGCCTCCATACCTCCCCCCAACCCCTCATAGCTGACAAATCCCGTCTTGTAGTCCTACTATATTTATCACTCTCAGAAACTCGCTCCAGCCACCACACAGATTGCAGAACCTAAACCAACCTGAAACACAGTCATGAGCCTTTCCTTCAAAAGCTTAGTCCCACAGATATATCAGTCCTTTTCAAAGGCTTTACCTTTTGCCCCACTCCCAAATTCTATCTTCTCTCATTTCCCCAGTCCCTACATTGGAAACACTTTTTTACCAACAGCCCTGCCAATCAGATTCAACCCCAAACCACTGTTGAACCCTGCCTGACTCAGTTCACTCCTCCACCCAACCATGATACACTCTCACTGCCCCCAAGTCACCCCATTAACTTTCCAGGATTTATTAACCTCAAACTTTGCCTCACCATCATTCCCCAAATCCCTTAACATACAAGCTAACATTACATCTGTAAAAAGAACCACAGTCCACCACCTAAAATGTGATCCTGACCAAGTAAGCCTATCTGCTAACAAAATGGTTTTGAACTGCGAGGATTACCTGCCGTAACAACTCCACCAGCTGTCAGATTCATCCACCTACCTAGCCTGCCACAGAAACTCCATTCCAGAAATCAACAGGATCTTCAGTCTCTCTACAAATCCTTATACACATTCCAGAAACACTCCCGTGAGTCTATCTCTCTCCTCATCCCTACCACTCTCCACACTCCTCCCTTCTACATGCTTCCTGAAGTCCATAAACTCAACCACCCAAGACACCCCATTATGGCTGGTTACTGCTTTTGTATACCAACACCTTCAGCGTATTACCTGCAACCTACCCTCCTACATAAAAGACACCAACCATTTCTACCTACATAAGAGACACAAACTATTTCAACCACTGACTCTCCACAGTTCCTGTTCCTTTACCACAAGATGTCCTGCTCATCACTGTTGATACCATCTCCCTGTACTCTAACAGCCCTAATGCCCATGGCCTTGTGACCATTGAACACTACCTCTGACAGATTCCAGACCTACAACCTCCTTCCTGGTTGCTATGACCAACTATATCCTCACCCATAATTACTTGACCTTTGAAGGCATCTGTGGTATGGCAATGGACACCCACATGGCAACATCCTACACCAACCTATTCGTGGGCCATCTAGAGGAATGCTCCTAACCACCGAGAATCCCAAACCCCTCATCTGGTTCAGATTCATTGATGACATCTTCGTGATCTGATTCAATGTGAGGACATGCTATCCACATTCCTCCAGACCCTCAACACCTCCTCCCCCATTAGCTCCACCTGGTCTTCTTCAACACAACAAACCACATTCCTCAATGCTGACCACCACCTCAAATGTGGCTACACCAGTACCTCCATCCATATCAAACATAACAACCACCAGCAATATGTCCACTTCAACAGATCCCACCCATTCCATATCAAGAAGTCCTTTCTATATGGCTGAGACACCAGTGGCTGTCACATCTGTAGTGATGAGCAGCCCCTGTCAAAATATAGCAAGGGTCTCACTGAGGCCTTCACAGATTTAAATTAACCTCCCAGTCTCGTATAGAAACAGTTATCCTGTGGCTTGTCTTTCCAGTCACCCAGTGCCTCTCAGACTACCATTTTTTGGCCACAAAATGGGCATTTCCCTCACGACCCAGTACCACCCAGGACTGGAGCAACTGCATCACATTCTCCACCAGGGTTTCGATAACATCTCGTTGTGTCCTGAAACAAGAAATGTCCTACACCCAATCCTTCTCACCCCTCCCACGCTGGTATTCTGCCACCCTCCAAACCTACACAATTTCCTCATCCATCACCATTCCACCCATGCTCCCAACTCCTTGCCTCATGTCTCAAATCCCTGTAATAGACCTAGTTGCAAGATCTGTCCTATACATCCTCCCACCACTACCACCTATTCCAGTCTGGTCATGAGGATCACCTATCCCATCAAAGGCAGGGCTACCTGTGAAAGCAATCATGTGGTCTCTAAGCTAACCTGCAAGCACTGTGTGGCATTCTTTGTGGGCATAACAACCAACAAGCTGTCTCTCTCCAAGAATGGCCACTGATAAACTGTACCAAAAAAACAACTGGTCCAGCCAGTTGCTGAGCAAGTAGCCCAATACAACATTCTTCACTTCAAAGACTGCTTCACAGCCCGTGCCATCTGGATCCTTCCTACCAACACCAGTTTTTCTTAAATGTGCAGGTGGGAACTTTCCTGTAACCCCCTAGCCTCAGCCTCCATTATTCACTGTCACTCACCACTTTTCCCATTCCTTGTTCCCACACCAGCACTACACAGTCTTCTATACCACCAATACACCCGTGGTCTGTTACATTGCACAAAAGATTCCACACTGTTTTCACTTCGTGTCACAGTGTACACTGTCTGACAACTTGGTACTGTGTTGTAGACCAGTACTTGTACAAAGAACTTCGCCTCTTGCAGCTATTCTCTACATCAGGTTGTACCTCATGGACAATCTCAAAGCTTCAGATAGCCTGTAACCCTTTTGTATTTCATCCAGATTCAACAGAGGTTCCCCAATATACATTGATGGACAAGGTGTTGTGGGAGAAAGGATCAGAATACAGAGGGTGATGACGAAATTAAAGCCATCAGGCTGGTTCCAAAGGGAACATAAAGTCTACATAAAAGTGTTACTGAGTTGAATTTTCTTAGTAAAGTATAACTGCCTTCCAGGCTTGGATTCAATCTAGGCTCTATGTTTACTTTTGTATTCTGTAAGCAATTATTTGCTGCATGATAAATGGCACATACTGTACCACTATCATTAGTTCTCCTCTTAACTAACCCATCAATGTTCTGGAGAAAAGCAACTGCCCACACACCTCTGTACTAAACAGAACTCTAATTTTCCCATTACAACAATTCTGTGACATGTATGAGACTGGTGGTAATACATTTCTTGACTCCTACTGGAAAATTTTGCAACATATTTCACGTGTATCACGTGCTGCACTTCCTTGTGATGGTTCAACTCTGCTTATCACTTTTAATGATGATTCCTAACTGAGAACAAATTTTTTGATGTTCTCACAGCTAGTAAGTGTGTGCATTCAATGCTGAGTGGTCAGCATGTCTGACTCCCATGTGGAGGCTCCATGTTTGATTCTCAGTACTACTAGATATTATTCCTTAATAGTAAGTCTAGAACAGGATGCTTTCAACCATGTGGTAACAATTGAGGAGTTACTTGAATGAGAAATAGCAACTCCAGGATTCAGAAGGCCAACAATGGTTGAGATAGCGATGCACTGATAACCTGACCCCTCCACACCACATCCAGTGATGCAGTTGGCAGAAGATGACATGATGGTCTATTGGTATCACATGGTCATCTGGGGTAGATAACTGCATTTACTCTAGTTTTAACCTGCTGGAAATTACTGATTCTTTTTACGGGCTTGGTCTGACTATTATGTTTTCTTTCTATTAAATGCCAATGTAAAATTAGTAAAGCATCTACCAAATTATTGCTGTGTATAATCATAACATACTGTAACAGTTTTGTATCTACTCATCTCTGAGTATTTTAATTTTTTATCATTTTCATGAAATAATACTTGTAAACTACTAGATTTATTAGATATTATTTATCAGATTTGCTACTTGATAATTAGTAGAATAATACTGGGAAATCAAGTTACATGACTATTTTAAAGTGATTACATTGTATTTGTAATTATTTACATTTTTCATTAGACACATAAACACAAGTGCGCTAAACATCCAGCTTGAACCTGTTTAAAGTGTACATTCATCACAGTACTTCATCTTGTACTATATTTCTGACATATAGCCACCTTACATCACAATATGCTGCTTTATTGCCATTGAGAAGCATCAGAAGCATGACTGAGCTTCAATAAAATTGCAGGTCATATGTCACAAACTTCTAAACTTCCTGTACTGTGGTATGATTCAATTTTTAGAAATTTTGCTAGGCTTGTATTGAATTTGTTTACAGGAAGTGAGAATGCACATTTAAATAAACAGTTGAAGTACGGAATACCAGTATGAGTCTTTGTCAGTTGTTTCACAGTTACACAGATATACTCCTCTGACAAACTTCAAAAACTGTTGGAAGTGCAGAAATTTATGCTGCATAATCAAAGTAAAATCTAATAGTTTCATGGCTAGTGTCGAGTATCATAACTGAGTAACCAATTGATTTTGAACTTTATAACCTCTATCCTTATATCTGTCCTCCTTGAGGCTGTATGGTGCCACATTCTTCCATGAAATAATTCAAAATTTCAGCTTTTATTTGATTGTCTACTACTTTGGTTCTTAAGGTTCAGTAATTGCCCGAACGTATTATTTTAAGACATTATCTAATCCTACATGTGCTTGAATGTTCCTGGAACTTTTTGATGGATGTTATAAAAAACAAAATTAGGTTTTAAATTCTCTGAATGCTTTGTTTACAGTTGTTTTTAAGCTTACTGTTCTTTTTGTGAGTAAAGCCACCTATAATTAAGTCAGCGTAACTTGATCCCTGGAAGTTTAGTGGGCTGGGTGGAGCAGCCTCGCTGGCCTACCTCAACCAGTAACGTAATGTGATTTTGTAAATGTCTCTGTGGCAACACTTCATTGTCATCACAGCTCTGTTGATGGCTACTGATTTCCCCTTGAAGTCATTGATACTTCATAGTTGAGAGCTGGCAACAGTGCTATGAGCTGTCAGGGATCATCTTATGCCATCTCGACCATAGATCATTTAACACATTTCTTTATTTATTACATTCTTTCAGTTAGTGTCATTAGATATGCAATTAAGACTGAAGAAAATAAAATTGAGAGGCATTTATTATACATTATCAGGCTAAAAAAGACAACAAAGTTAAAACATTAAAAATTTTTTAAAGGTTCACTCATCAGAATTTAGATCTTGCAAAATAATGTAAAGTGTCAGTATCAGTAAAACTGAGGTATTAGTGAGGTATCAACCTTAAACTCAGCTAAAAAAACAAATTAGAAAGATACAAAGATGGATAAATGTAAGTTAATGCAGATGGGGTAGGACGATCAAACCTATAATGCTCAGATACAGTATTATTAGTGTCCTGTTTGACACAGTCAAGTCAATTAAATATCTGCATGTAATGTTCCGAAGCAATTGAGATGAAACAAGCATGTGACAATTGTGGTATGGAAGGCAAATAGTTGACTTTAGTTTATTGGGAGAATTTTAGAAGAGAGGGGTTCAAATGTAAAGGAGGCCGCATACAGGCTGCTGGTGTGGCCTTTTTTGAGTACTGCTTGAGTGTTTGGGATCCATATCAGGTCAGATTAGAGGAAGACATTGAAGCAATTCAGAGGTGGGCTGCTAGATTTGTTACCAGTAGGTTTGAACAACATGTGTTGTGCGGAGATGTTTCAGTAACTCAAATGGGAATCTCTGGAGGGAAGGCGACATTATTTTTCAGAAACACTATTGAGAAAATTTAGAGAACTGGCATTTGCAGCTGACTGCCAAACTATTTTACAGCTGCCAATATAGGAGGGGCATCTGAAAAGTCCGTGCAAAAATAAAAACCACTTAAATGTTTGGGGTAAACATTTTTTATTTTTCAACGTAGTCTCCTTTTAGACTTATACACTTTGTCCAATGCTGTTTTAATTTATTGATCCCTTCCAAATAATAAGAATTCTCCAAGTCTGCAAAATATCTATTAGTTGCTGCTATCACCTCCTCATTTGAATAAAATCTTTGTTCCACCAGCCATTTCTTCAAATTAGGGAACAAATAGTAGTCTGAGGGAACCAAGTCTGGAGAGTATGTGGGATGTGAAATGAATTGGAATCCTATTTCCATTAATTTTGCAACCAGAACTGCTGAGGAGTATGCTGCTGCATTTTCGTGATGGAAAAGGAGTATTTTGCGGTCCAATCACCATCGTTTTGCTTGCAGATCGGTTTTCAAATGGTCCAATAATGATGAATAATATGCACTTGTAATAGTTTTATTTTTTTCTAGATAGTTGATGAGGATTATCCCTTGCGAATCCCAAAAGACAGTCGTCATAACCTTGCCGGCCGAAGGAATGGTCTTTGTCTTTTTTGGTGCAGATTCTCCCTTGGTAACCCATTATTTAGATTGTTCTTTGGTCACAGGAGTATAGTAATGTATCCATGTTTCATCCACAGTGATGAAATGGTGCTTAAAGTCCTGCAGATTCTTGCAACACTTCACACGATTCCGTTTTTGGTCAAATGTGAGCAATCGAGGAACCCATTTTGCGGATAGCTTTCTCATGTCCAAATGTTTATGCAAAATATTATGTACCTGTTCATTCGAGATGCTCACAGCACTAGCAATCTCATGCACCTTAACTCTTCTCTCATCCATCACCATATCATGGATTTTATCAATGATTTCTGGAGTCATAACATCCACAGGGCATTCAGAACGTTCAGTATCACTTGTGCCCATATGGCCACTCCAAAAATTTTTAAACCACTTATAAACTGTTCTAATCGAAGGCACAGAGTCACTGTAATGTTTATCAAGCTTTTCTTTAGTCTCCTGAGACGTTTTGCATTTCATAAAGTAATGTTTAATCACCTCACAAAATTCTTTTTGTCCATTTTTTTGACAATCACTCAGTTTCCTTGATTCACACAAATTCCAAACACAAATAAATAGACCAATATGGTTGAAACTTGGCGTGTGTTCTTTGCAAAGATGCTACTAACTAAACATGACCTCAATACGTGCTGGTAGTGTCATCTCTCAGACTTTGCATGGGCTTTTCAAATGCCCCTTGTACATTGCGCATAAGAACCATTAATATAAGAAATGTGAAATTAGAGCTCATACAGAGGCATATAGATAGTCATTTTTCCCTCACTCTATTTGTGAGAGGAAAAGTAGTACAGGGTACCCTCATCTGTGCATGTTGTGGTGGCTTGTAGAGTGTCTATGTAGATGTAGAATATTTTATGAGCTACAGAAGGGGTGTTTAATAAGTATGTTTTTATTTTCAAATATCTGAGAATTTCCAATTTCTTGTCTGATTCTACTGTAAGTCTATTAAAGAATTTTGCACCAGAATATAAAGTTCAATTGTGAGTTCTAAAAATAGATGCAAGCGAAGTCTATCTGGAAATTATTTTTACTTGTTTTATTGTGATTATGGATTCCACAGTTCATCTTAATTTCACTTTTATTATAAACCACAAATACCATTAGTGGATAGACTTATTGATATGTAAGTGTAAGAAGCCCAAGGTCCCTGAAGAAGTTCCTGAAAAAATGTTAAGTTATCAACTTGACACAATATCCTCAGTGCACTCTTCTTTAAAATAATTTTTTTTTATCTTAGCTATATTGTTATGTTCACAGCAGGCAGAATTGATTTATCTCAACTACTAGATAGTTATACATTTGTCCTTCCACTGTCGATTTTGAAATACATGGTTTTAAATTATAATTTTCATGTTCATTACTGCATACTAACAAACCGATCACATTATTCTAAATTTTTCTTGAATTAAAAGTGTTACTAAATATTTTTCCTATGTGATTTTCACTTCAAAGCAACTTTTAAATGTTGAAATGTTGTTCAGCCTGAGCTTGCAGAGACTTCTTTGTCTGGATTCAAAAATCAAATCACATCCCTTGATTCATCATATGGTGCAGTTGTTGTTGACTATGATCCCAACATCAATTACTTAAAAATGATGAAAGCTGTTGTTCTGCTGAAAAAACCTGATTGTATATTTGTTGCTGGAGCAACAGATGAAACTGTAATGTTTCGTAGTGATCTAAAAATGATAGGTATGTACTATACTGGTGCTATCATACTTGAATATCACCTTTCATGAAATTATTGATTGTGATAATAAGATGTTACTCTCACACAGGTCCAGGGAGTTTCCTTTCAATTATGGAAACAGTTTCTGAAAAAACTGCTGTTATTCTTGGCAAACCAGGGTTATTTATAAAAGATGTTGTATCAAGTAGACATTCTATTGTTCCTTCGAAGACCCTTATGATTGGAGACATGTAAGTGCTTTAAGTACTATTCTTTATCACAGTATGAGACAACTGTCAAGAGTCAGTCAATTAAGAATGAGCAGGAAGTTTTTTTTCTCTTGTTTAGTGGTCTTAAAGTGGAACAATGTTTCACTATAAGCAACACAGGTTTTGCAATACAAAAATTAAATGTGCATATGACATACGAGACAACGAATGTGGTATGTAAAATGAAAGCTGGACACATTTTTACATTTGCATCTTAAATTTTTAATGAACTAATCAAAGACTTTTTGAAAATGTTATGTACAGATGTTGTCCATAAATGTACAATCTAGCAACGGCCTGACTGATTGATCTGTGCACTCAGTCATTCAGTTATTTATATCTTAGAACAATGGCAGTTCTCCCAAATATTGTTACATTTACAAATTTTAATGAAATTTAAATTTTTTCATGAAACTAATTGCTTTACTAATTTATGAATGACATAATCTGTACTGTACACCTAGATTAATTAAACAGAATGCTTAAATCAAAAATCATAATTGCCACAATAGTTAAATGTTATTTCTAATTACAGATGCAATAACTGAATTATTAATTTTATTAACATTTGTATCATTGTACAGTTGTGTTTAGTGTAAAAATTACTGCGCTAATTACTTTTGAAACAGAAAATACAAGTATATTTTCAGTTCATTCAACTTTAATTATTATGTTTTTGAAAATATTATCTACTTAGTAATAAACTGTGATATATTTATAAGCAAACAATGTAAGATTATTTAAATGAACAAAAACATAGAATTTGTATTTGTCAGTAAAAAGAAATTTGAATCTATCAGAGTCATACGTAAGGTAGCAATCTCTTCATTTTGGCGTGTCTGGGTATGTTGCATTACAAGGCATATGGGATAGGAATGCATGAGGGAGAGGCAACAGGTACAATTGATAGAAATGTGACAATGTGGGCACCAGCACTGATAAGTTCATCCAGGGCATGATTACAAGGGGAAGTGGACCATGAGGGGGAGACTGTGGGGAAGAGGATGTGGATAAAGGATGAGTTAAGTTAGGGTCCTGGGGCTGTGTGGAGGTGAGTATGGAGCAAGGGTTAGTGGAGAGCTTGAGGCCAGAGGGTTATGGAAACAGATGATGTGTTCCAAGGGTAACAATCATTCACCTAGTGCAAAAAAGCTGTTTCTCTGGGGAAGGACCCAGATTGAACGGGTTGAGAAGCAGCCATTGAAATCAAGTATGTTGATAGAAGAGATAGAGAATATCCAATGGAGAGCAGTGCGCTGCATTACAGGATCATTTAGTAATCATGAAAGCATTACGGAGATGATAGATAAATTCCAGTGGAAGACTCTGCAAGAGAGACGCTCAGTAGTTCGGTACAGGCTTTTGTTGAAGTTTTGAGAACATACCTTCACCGAGGAGTCAATCAGTATATTGCTCCCTCCTATGTATATCTTGCAAAGAGACCTTGAGGATAAAATCAGAGAGATAAGATCCCACACAGAGGCATACCAACAATCTTTCTTTCCATGAACAAAATGATACTGGAATAGAAGGGAGAACTGATAGAGGTACTCAAGATACCCTTCACCATACACCATCAGGTGGCTTGCGGAGTATGGATGTAGATGTAGAAGCATTGTGTTCTGCCACTGGGTGGTCAACTCTGCTCTTAGCCACAGTTTGGTGCTGGCCATTCATTTGAGTGGACAGTTGTTAGGTGGTCAGGCCAACATAAAACACTATGCAGAAATTGCAGCTAGCAATGCTTACAGTCTTCACCCCCCCCCCCCCCCCCAAGAGAGTTTGTGCAACCCCCCCCCCCCCTCTCTCTCTCTCTCTCTCTCTCTCTCTCTCTCTCTCTCTCTCTCTCTCTCTCTCTCTCTCTCTCTCTCTCTCTCTCCTTTCCTCACCCCCACCTCTCTCTTTCTGTTTCTTATTTGATCTACCCTCCAAACTCCTTTCATCTTGTTGTACTGCCACTGAGTCATCTGTTGAAAAACGTACCACATACTATTGCACATGTGTGTATGTGTGTGTGAATGTGTATACTTTACTACAGAAAGAGCAAGAGATACTAGTATAAATACTAATTTCTGTTGTGTAGCTTTGCACCACTAATCAATCAGCTAGAGATGAAGGGTTGCCTCTCCTTTATTTTAATTATTATTCCTAAATTATTTTTCTAACCTCTGGTTTATGTTTACACTATTGTACTGCCCCCATTTATGGTGCCACATTGTCATTGAACACTCAGTCAACATGAATACTGAGTGTGTGTTGTGTTCTCCAAACAATACACGTACTGCATGAGGGTTTGAATCAGACAAGTTGTTAATTCTCAGTGACTGCTCTAAAAAGGACAGAGGCAGTTCTGAAAGTGATGTTACACGAAGATTTCAAATTTATTTTCAGCATTGGCAAGCACACTTGTGGAAAGAATACAGAAAAAAAGGATGATATCAATTTTCATGTTTCCTCTGTTATCTATGGAGCAAAAAATTCATTGTCACATTTTTACTGTTATATGTCCATAAAACCCATTACACTAAACTAAGTGTCTGTATCAACATGAAGTGTGGGATTCTCACTGTGAACAGTAGAGTATTAAAAGTTTACTATGGCTCTGAATAAATGTAATTACGCAAGAGGTTATAACTGCCAGTATTTCAGTAAAACTACAAACATAAACATATGGCTCATGTACTAGATATATGAAAGATAAATGGAATCTCTTTGTAGATGTGATGGCTGCCAAATGAAATATTAGGTACAACATGTAACAATGCATGACATGAGTGAACAATATTGGTAGCATTCAAAGTACTACCTTCCAAAAATTGTAATAGAAACATATTGTGGCTCATTGGAAGTTTGTTAGTCATCATAATAACCTTGAACTCTGAAGTTAAGTGAAAGCTATGAATTAAATTTTAACAGGCAGAGACTGCGCAAACATGGTAGGCAGCTTGAACATCTAGTTGTGTGAAAAAGCAAGATGAAACAGTTCAGGAAATTCTTATCCTTTCACATTGCTTCACAGGGAGCAACAGGAGAAAGAAAGAATGAAAGGAGAGCAAAAAAAAAAAAAAAAAAAAAAAAAAACTGCACAGAAAAGGATAACGCGCTCAGGCCCATGGGTCAAGAAGAAGAAATATAACTTAAAAGTAATGTTACATGTAATGTTACATGTAATAGATATAAAAGGCAATTTTCAGTGATCAGGTTTATGTAGAAGCTCTGAAGCTTTATAGGGACAATCAATTTTTACTCTACTCAAGGAAAAACTGATTATCTTTTTTTTTCATGGCTTGTCTTAAGCTTTCTCAGCTTTTTATTGTGTTTTTCTTGTGTAATATTACTTTTCTCCTGTTTGGTTTGATTTCTTATTAATGGAAAATCATCAAATGTCATTCAAGATATTGTGACACAGGAAAATGTGAGACAGAACTTAATACTCCAATAAATTTCTGAACTGCTACACACAGGAAGTCATCTATTATCCACAAGATCAGGAAGAAACATCAGACCAACAAGAAAATGTAAATGATAAAAGGGAGATTGCAAACACATTACCAGAAGGTGATGTATATGCAGTTCCTGTTATGATGCGAGGCAGTAACCATTATGTTCAGAGAGGCCAAATGTTATGTCTTTGCTGCTAATGATAATTGGGTGGAAGATGGCCAAAGGATCTGTTGCCATGGGAATCTGGACGGGCAAGTGAAATGTTATTTGACACAAGTACACTTTAAATAAATATATTGTTCTCAACTTGTAGCAGACGCAGCTATCTGACATGGGCATGCATCTATTTACATTGAATGTTTGCTGGTAGAGATAGCTATCAATAACTTGGTGTAACGTTCGACACTGACTAGCAGCATGGAAGTAACCTTGTGCCAGGCGCCTATCACTTATAACACCACCCTGGCTCTCTTCATTGGTCAGTGGTCTGGAGGTTCATTGGTGGCAATGTCCAGCGTGCTGCTCACGGTGCTCGCAGGAACCTTCAACACTCTGGCTCCAGCAGTGTGAATTAGCTATGATACTACACTCCTCTTTGTCCCTATGGTGTTCCAGGAATCTTCAAGGCCCCAGCTCCAGCAGTATCAACAAGCTACGATACCATACTCCTCCCTGCCCTGAAACCTCCTCATTGATTGCTGCAATCACTATGGGAGGGAGGCATGGAGACAGGGAAGAAAGGAGCTGATGCTTTGCTTGTGCTGAGCTCCTTTCCACATCACTGCATTCACTTTGAGACTAGCCCAGAACGTCAGCTGAGAAATGAGATGGAAGGCAAGCTCCTGTATTCAACAATGGTGCAAGGTCTTCAGGTGGTTAATACAGCAAAGGTATCTTGAAGTGGTACATTAGCCCCCATGCTGGCCAGGGAGTGAAAGGGGCTGATGCCTGTGGACAGCTGCTGTCTGCCTGGTGATGGATCGAGGTCCATCGGTTCAGGGCCAGGAGCTAGCAACACAAGACCCCAGGTAGCCAGAGGGGATGCATGTTATATCATCTATGAAGGCAATGAATCTGTGGATGAAGAGTTAGCAGGAGGATCACGAAATTTACAGATGTGAAGTTGAGTCAGATGCCATTGCTGCAATCTGCCTGGATACTCTATCAAAAACATGCAACTGGCAAACAACTTTATGATGAATCTGCTTTCCTTATGCTTCTGAGATCTGTATGATCTGAAAGCCACTATGGTGGGAGCAGCAACTGCAGCAAAGAATGATGACACCATCCTTGAAGCACCTCCACTAGTAATGGTTGTTGTGAGCCTGGGAATGATAGGATGACAAGAAGAGCAGCTAAGCTTGGTTCCACTTTTGGTGGGTGGGTAGTTTATCCATCTGGTTGTTACAAGGTTCAAATGAAGTGTTCCGCTTTTCCATCTAATTGTGGATGAAAAGGCATGATGGTGATGTGATGAATCCTGTTGGCTGTAAGTCCTCAAATTCTGCAGACACAAATTGAGGACTGTTGTCAGTCACAGGCAACTCTGGTAGACCTTCAAGCCAAAATATAGCTTGCAGAGCTTGAAGAGTGCACATGCTGTCACAGAGTGCATGGTAAGCCGCAAAAGGAACTTACTATATGTGTCAATGACAATCAGTGTTCCAGTATGATCCAGCAATATTCAAATGCAATTGCTGACAAGGCACTTCAGGCTTCAGCCAATCAAAGAACTGTTGGGGACGGGCTGCCTGGTGTTCCCCACAATCAGGGTACTGAGTCATCTTCTGCTCTATTTGTGAGTTCATGCCTAACTATGTGCAATGTTGGTGAGCTAATTGTTTGTCATGGACTACGCCCCAATGAACCTGATGAAGCAAACTAAGAACCTGTCTCTGGAGAACCTTTGGAATCACTACACACAATTGTTCAGATTCAGTGCATAGCAATAGGACACCTTGTACGACAGACAAACAGATCTGATGTGCAAATTATCAGTGAACCACCAGGATAACAATTTGTTTCACAGTGCAAGGCCAGCTAATGTTGATGTAGCGCAACATAATATGCAAGTCTGGATCTGCTGCCATGGCCTAGGTGATCTTCCTGTTATCAAAAGGGAAACTGGTTCATTGTGTCTGAGTCCTGTGCATCAACATGGCAACAAGATGCTTCTGATACATCAAAGTCAGCATCCAGTCCCAAGGGAAGATATGAAAGTATGTCTGCATTGGCTTGCTTGAATGTGGGTCTGTACATTCTCATATTGATAGTGGGATTAGATGAGAGCCCAGTGTTGCAATTTCTGTGCAGTATGATTCAGAATGGGTGTGGTCAGATTGAAAAGTGACTGCAAGATCTTATGGTCAGTAAGTGGAACTTTCTTCCATATGAATACTGATGAAATTTAGTCACTCCATAGATGATGGCAAGAGCCTCCATCTCTATTTGTGTATAATTGCTCTGAGTTATGTTAAGCTATTTGGAGGCAAAGGCTATTGGTCTGTTAGCAGAACCAATCCTGTGTGAGAGTACAGCACCAGTGTCAGAAAAAGAGGCACCCACAGCCAAGACTACACATTTGGAAGGATCAAAATGAACTCGGCAATGATCTCTGAGCAAAGCATCTTTGAGCAGTTGAAAAGCAATGTCACATTCCTGGGACCACACCAAGGTGCATTTTTAAGGCAAATGTGGTGAATTGATGCTGCAATCTGTACTGTATTCAGAATGAAGCAGATGTAATATGTCGCTTCTCTAGCACCACTACATGATCTAAGTAATTTGTATACGAAGGAATTGATGCAGTTAATTGTTCCAAAAAGCACTGGAAAATTGCTGCTGCAGCAAATAAAGAAATTTCAAGAATCCCCTGTATGTATTAATGACAAGCACTTGCTGTTACTGTTCATCTCAAAGGATATGGAGGTAAGCAATGGAGGTAGGCATCAGGTACATCCATCTTAGAGAAGTAGCTACCAGCTCCCAAACATTTCATAAATTCATAAGGAAAAAGAAAGGAATCAATCACTGTTTGGGGGGTTCACAGTTGCCCTAAATTCTGCACAGATATGCAATTTACCTGAAGGTTCTCGATGAATAGTAACAAAGATGCCCACTAACTGGCCATGATGGGTGCAATAATACCACTGTTATGCCAGTGTCAATGTTCCTGAGGAACTTGTTCACAGAGTGTGTGTGGTACAGTGCAACCCCTTAAGAAACAAGGCTGTGCATTGTCTTTCATGGTCACATGTTCAACAAAATAGAAACTTTAACTGCCTAAGCTATCTGCAAACAATTCTTTGAATTCAATGTAAAACTAAGCAACACCATCCTTTGAATCAAATGGAGTAAGTGACAACACACTGTCTACCATGTGCAACCCAAACAAATCAAATCCAGATATATTTGCACTGTTCCATGAATGCAAAACCTGAAATTTCACAATCTTTTGCAAATTCTGGTAGATGGCAGAAAGGCTGCAAGAACCTA
Organism: Schistocerca gregaria; assembly: GCF_023897955.1. Taxonomy (NCBI): domain Eukaryota; kingdom Metazoa; phylum Arthropoda; class Insecta; order Orthoptera; family Acrididae; genus Schistocerca; species Schistocerca gregaria. The sequence continues at coordinate 475,068,990 of NC_064922.1, forward strand.
GCACTGGATTATTTTGTCCATTATATGCTGTAAGTGTAGTACGTGATTTCTGCAGCTTGGACTGTCCAAGAAGATCATAAGTATTGCAATTACGCAAAGAAACTGAAGCGCCCACATCTAATTGCAGTTGAGCTATCACAAGGTCCACAAAGGGTTTGTTAGAGTGGCATTTTATTAAAGAAGAGGCTACTGATTTCTTGAATTGCAAACTGCCAGTCGTCTGTCCCACACTCGAAGCTCTGTTTGGTTCAGAATGCACAACATATGCAACAAAGTTTGATTTCTGTGAGCATATATTAGAAGAGGGAGCCCTCTTTTTTCTGTAAGCATATTGCTTGAATATGCCCATTCTGGCCAACATGAAAAACAAGTTGCATTTCATGATGAGCATAAGCGACGCTTATGTGCGGAGAAGCAGTGCAGGCAAGACTTCACGACAGTACCTTGCTGCTGTGGCTGTTTATGTGGCTGGCTATGCTGTTCCTGAGGGGGCTGCTGTGCACTCAACTTGGAAGCAGTTTGTTAATGTGGCCAGTAACGCTATTGCTAGGCACTACAGCACAAATATTGACCGAGTGAAAACTGTCTAAGTCACTGTCACAAGGTGCTCGCTAGTCAATAAAGTGTGAAATCTGCTGCAAGGAAGGATTGGAATTCTTGAAAATCTGTTCCCTTATTCTGTTATCAGCCACATTCTGAGCAATTATGTCACATAGCTTGAGATCACTATAATATTTACCACACTCATATTGAGACTGACACTGTCTAGTAAGCCCTTGTAAGTCTGCCGCACACTGCCTGTGAGTTTGACCTGACTGCTGAAGAATTTAAACCTGACAGCCACAACGTGGACTTTTTCATCATAGAATCTATTTGAAGCCTGGATTAATTCTTCATAGGTTGTATGTTCTGGCAACAAAGTGCAGGTATAATTTGCATGTTTCATACACAGTTTCACTGGCAATTGATAAGAAAAAAAGGTTGTTTAACAGTACCTGGTACTTAAGTGTGCAGACAGATGAGCTTCACACTGGACCAAGTACTCAACCCAGTCCATTTTCTCATTTTCAAAAGGGGGAAACACAGGCTCTAATGATGGCTGTGTAAGTTGTGGCACTGCCTTAGTTGGCGGCATCTGATTATAATTCTCGTTGGCTGACATCTACATTTAAATGAAGCCTCTCATCATTTTAGTAGCTGCATCATTTGTTGCATTTGTAACTGAGGAAGGGGTATTGGAGTAAGCATTGGTGGCAAAGGCACTTGCCATTGTGATACCGCTAAGTAAGAGACAGGTACGCGTGGAGTGTTGGGTGATGGGGTAGGTGTGGCAAAGCAAAAAATGATAAAGCTAAATCAGTAAGTGGCAACACAAACAAGTAAATTGAACAAAAATAGCAAGCACGGATCTGAAACAGAAATATTCACCAGCACAAATGGTAAAAGCACAAAGAAAGATATCCAGAAGGCAATAAAAAAATGTAACAAAGGACGTAAAATGATGTGACATCATAAATTCGACAAGGTTCATTGGCAAATGGTATGATGTCAGTTGGTAACTGTTATGTTCTGAAGAGCCAAATGTTATAGCCTCACTGCTAACCCTTGAGTGGGTGCACCTATATATAAAGTGCACTAACCACAAATAGCATTGTCTTGTGCCATTCAATTGTTGTTTTAAGACTGTGAGTCCATACCACCTAACACAGCGATACGTTGCACTGTCATACATCTAAGTAATAAGCAAGAACATAAAATAAACAACAAGCTTCACAAGAAAAGATTTACAATCCATATTAGAAAATGACCCAGATTGTGAGCTAGCAGCACAATTCCATAATGTGACAGTTGTCCATAAGATTAGTTAAAGAATAAGAAGTTGGCTGACATCTGAAGCAGCTGTTGATGACGACGATGATGACATTTGGTTTGTGAGGTGTTCAATGGCGTAGTTATCAATGCCTGTACAAATTCGCAATCTTTTCACTGTCCCGTCTCACCATTTTCCTGAATGATGAAGAAAATATAAGGACAACACAAACACTGAGTTCCCAGGTGGAGTAAATCCCCGACTTGGCTGGGAATCGAACCCAGGTGCCTGTGAGCCAGAGACAGTATCACTAACCATTATACCACAAGCTGTGGACTGAAGCAGCTATGCTCTTTAATGCTTCAAGTGAGTCATTATTGTGGTGTTACACTAGCACCCAGTAAAAGACTTGATGTGAGTTGGTAACTATTATGTTCTGAGAAGCCATATGTTATATCCTCACTAATAACCCTTGAGAGGTTGCATTTATATATAAAGTGCTGCACCACCCCAAATAACATTGTCTTGTACCATTCCACTGTTGTTCTATAAATGTGAGTCCATATCTATTTGTTCATTATTGCACCTGCTAACACAGTGGTAAGTTGTGTTGTCATATGTCATAAGTGAGCAGCAATAAACAGTGAGTTACATGAGAAAAGATTTACTGTCTGTACAAGAAAATGACCCAGATTATAAGCTAGCAGCCCAATTCCATAATGTGGCAGTTGTCCACAAGATAATTAGTAATAGAATAAGCATTTGGCTGGCATCTGAAACAGCTTTTGATGATGATGATATTTGATTTGTGGGGCGCTCAACAGTGTGGTTATCAGTGCCTGTACAAATTCCCAATCTTTTCACTGTCCAGTCTCACCACTTTCCTGAATGATGAAAAAATCATGAGGACAACACTAACATTGAGTCCCCAGGCAGAGATAATCTGTGACCCATCTGGGAATTGAACCCGGGACCCCAGGACAACAATACTAACCTTTAGAGATCATGAGCTGCATACTGAAGCATCTGTGCTGTTTAATACTTCAAGTGGATCATTACTGTCATATCAGACTAGCACACAGCAAAAGACTGATATAAAGAAAGCTTATTTTACAATATTATGAAAAGGATAGTTGCTTTTATGTGTGTATGTGGGGAGGGGGGGGGGGGACAATGAAGGCATCTATATCCGACAAAGGCCTCTTTGGCGGAAAGCTCACTTTCTGACAATCTTTTTGTTGGGCCTATCTGCGACTCAGCATCTGTGCTGTATGGTGAGTGGCAACACCTCTTTTTCATAATATTGCTACATTGCACCCTGGATTTTCCATTGTTTGAAAGTTTATTTTATTATTGTTTAATTAAACTGTGATTTAGCTCGTATAATGTAAGTTTATTATTTATTGTTGAATTAAACCAAGATTAAACTGTGATTGTGCTCATACATGTTACTTGGTAACATAAAGACAGCTACTCTTTACATGCATACAAAGTGTGCCATGCACCTGGTTGTGTTATAAAAAACAGCTCTCCCACTTGAGGGCTAGTGATAAATGGGTAGAAGATGGCCAGAGGATCTGTCGCCATAGGAATCTGGACAGGAAAGCAAAAGATTAGTTGACACAAATACACTTTAAATAAATAGATTGTACTCAGTTTGTGGATGAAGAAATGCTACACCATTGGTGACTTGTGGCAGGCACAGCTAACTTTAAGCAGAGGCCCAACACAGGCATGTGTCTGTGTGTACTTAATGTTTGCTAGCCATCAACAACTTTGTATAATGTGCAGCACCAATTAACACATGGAAGTAATCTTGTACTAGAAAACTAGTGCCCAGGTCCTTTCACTTATAACACTGCCCTAGTGATCTTCAGTGGTCAGGGGCCTGGAGGTCCTTCATTGTTGATGATGTTCAAAGCACCGCTCATGGTACCCACAGGAATCTTCAAGACTATGACGCTACAGTTCCAAAGACATAAACTGTGGAATGGATTATGTTCCCTTCACCACCAGTGTGGTATTTAATCTGCAGGGAATAATTACTGTGAGGTTCTGATAAAATGAATGCACAGTTTGGTTTCATTGATCCTCAAGCAGGATGATTTCTGTTATTAGGTTTTTGGATGAATTGATAAAGCATTCAAACAACACTTAGTCCATTCCAAAGACAATAAATGTGGTTCAGATCAAGGGTTTGTGCAAGCCAGCCCAGAAAATCACTTGATTTTCTTGGAATCACGTTGTAATTGATCTTGCTTTGTAGACAGAATCACTATCGTTCTGATTCTGAACAATCTACTTCTTTACTGTTATCACAGTTTGGAAAATAAGCCATTATGTAAAGTTCACTTATCAACATGCCCTTTTTTAATTGATCAAAACCAATTATCTGGGCCCAGACCACAGTAAACTGTCCCAGATCATCACATCACTTATACTAAACTGCACTATTCACGCAACACAGTCACATAAATAACACTCAACACACTGAAACAAGTCCAATTAAGTTATATAGTATGTGCTGTGACTGATCACTTGTTCAAACCTTACTCTGCTACTGTGCAGATCAATGACAGCATTGTTTGCACTACTCTAAGATAAGTTGTGTTCATTCTTGTGATCAATGCCTTCTGGGCATAATACAACAATGAAAACTTTGTTAGCTGCCTCTTTGTGTATTATTCTGTCAGAAATCTTCCTTCCTGAGCAGCCGTGGAAGTCCACTGAAATAAGTGACAAAAATTCTGACAATTTTTGCTTTTTTGCAGTGCTTTATAGCTCAGTAGTTTAAATAATTTACTTTTTAAGTATTTCGTATTTCTCTGTTGTTTTCAATTTATGATAATATTACTAATAGTAATCCCAGGCATGTGTATAACCTGTATCTAAAACTGATAGAACTGCTAAATATACGGGCCGCTACAACCATGCCATTATCAAAATAAATCTTTCTCTCCATTGAGCCCCACATCCTCATTCACAGATCTCCTTGATTATGTTATTTTTTACAGAGGTACCACCTGACAACAGCTGGTGTGTACCCGGCTGAAAGACCATGCATTGCAGTCATCTATAATGCTGAAAGGTCAAATATACATTATATTAGCAAATGCAGCAAAGCTTCACAATAGCTAAATATGTATGGAACTGGTCTTCTATCCCCTCTCTCTGTCCATCTCCTCCTCCTCCCCCCTTCTGTTCTCTGTTCACTACCTTCTCCCTTACTTATCTCTGTCTGTTCATCTCCTCCTTTCCCCTCTCTATGTCCATTCCCCACTGACCTTCCTTTCTGTTGCTCTCTGTCCATTTTGTGTCCCCTCCCCCCATAGTGCTGCTGGATCTACATGGGCAGTAGCTTCAGTGATAGTATTTCTCTTAGTTTTAATCAGTAAATGCATAGGATTACAAAGTTTCAGACTATATAGATGCTGTATTAGTATTGTAATCATAAGCCCATAAACTATGAATACAACTCCTCTGTCTTCTATTAAAACCAACTGTGAAGAAGAAAACAAAATTTTCATAGTTGTATATGCAGTTTTAGTTTAAATTTATATTTGAAGAGAAAGAATATACATGGGAAAAATAATTTTTCTAATGTTTAAACATTTTCTTTCTCTCAGTATAATTTAACAGAATCTAGTGTATTGTTGTTTAAAAGAATGTTCGGCCCACATCTGCTGCAATGTTAATATAGTTGTTGTTGTTGTTGTTGTTGTTGTTGTTGTTGTGGTCGTGGTCTTTATTCCTGAGACTGGTTTGATGCAGCTCTCCATGCTACTCTATCCTGTCAAGCTTCTTCATCTCCCAGTACCTACTGCAGCCTACATCCTTCTGAATCTGCTTAGTGTATTCATCTCATGATCTCCCTCTGATTTTTACCCTCCACGCTGCCCTCCAGTACTAAAATGGTGATCCCTTTATGGCTCAGAATATGTCGTAACAACCAAGCCCTTCTTCTAGTCAAGTTGTGCCAACAATCTCCCTTCTCCCCAATTTTATTCAACACCTCCTCATTATCATCTACCCATCTAATCTTCAGCATTATTCTATAGCACCACATTTCGAAAGCTTCTATTCTCTTCTTGTCTAAACTATTTATCGTCCATGTTTCACTTCCATACATGGCTACACTCCATACAAATACATTCAGAAACGATTTCCTGACATTTAAATCTATACTCAATGTTAACAAATTTCTCTTCTTCAGAAACGTTTTCCTTGCCATTTCCAGTCTACATTTTATATCCTCTCTACTTTGACCATCATCAGTTATTTTACTCCCCAAATAGCAAAACTCCTTTACTACTTTAAGTATCTCATTTCCTAATTTAATTCCCTCAGCATCACCTGACTTACTTCGACTACATTCCATTATCCTCGTTTTGCTTTTGTTGATGTTCATCTTATACCCTCCTTTCAAGACACTGTCCATTCTGTTAAACAGCTCTTCCAAGTCCTTTGCTGTATCCGACAGAATTACAAAGCCATCGGCGAACCTCAAAGTTTTTATGTCTTCTCCATGGATTTTAATACCCACTCCGAACTTTTCTTTCATTTCCTTTATTGCTTGCTCAATTTCCACATTGAATAACATCTGGGATAGGCCACAACCCTGTCTCACTCCCTTCCCAACCGCTGCTTCCCTTTCATACTCCTCAACTCGTATGAGTGCCATCTGCTTTCTGTAAAAATTGTAAATAGCCTTTCGCCTCCTGTATTTTACCCCTGACATCTTCAGAATTTGAGAGAGAGTATCCCAATCAACTTTGTCAGAAGCTTTCTCTAAGTCTACAAATGCTACAAACATAGGTTTGCCTTTCCTTAATCTTTCTTCTAAGATAACTTGTAGGGTCAGTATTGCCTCATGTGTTCCAACATTTCTACGCAATCCAAACTGATCTTCCCCGAGGTCAGCTTCTATCAGTTTTTCCATTTGTCTGTAACGAATTCGCGTTAGTATTTTGCAGCTGTGACTTATTAAACTGATAGTTTGGTAATTTTCACATCTGTCAATACCTGCTTTCTTTGGGATTGGAATTATTATATTCTTCTTGAAGACTGAGGGTATTTCGCCTGTCTCATACATCTTGCTCACCAGATGGTAGAGTTTTGTCAGGACTGGCTCTCCCAAGGCTGTCAGTAGTTCTAATGGAATGTTGTCTACTCCGGGGGCCTTCTTTCGACTCAGGTCTTTCAGTGCTCTGTCAAACTCTTCACGCAGTATTGTATCTCCTATTTCATCTTCATCTACATCCTCTTCCATTTCCATATATTGTCCTCAAGTACATAGCCCTTGTATAGACCCTCTATATACTCCTTCCACCTTTCTGCTTTCCCTTCTTTGCTTAGAACTGGGTTTCCATCAAAGCTCTTGATATTCATGCACGTGATTCTCCTTTCTCCAAAGGTCTCTTAAATTTTCCTGTAGGCACTATCTATCTTACCCCTAGTGAGATAATCCTCTACATCCTTACATTTGTCCTCTAGCCATCCCTGCTTAGCCATTTTGCACTTCCTGTCGATATCATTTTTGAGACGTTTGTATTCCTTTTTGCCTGCTTCATTTACTGCATTTTTATATTTTCTCTTTTCATAAATTAAATTCAGTATTTCTTCTGTTACCCAAGGGTTTCTACTAGCCCTAGTCTTTTTACCCATTTGATCCTCTGCTGCCTTCACTATTTCATCCCTCAAAGCTACCCATTCTTCTTCTACTGTATTTCTTTCCCCCATTCCTGTCAATTGTTCCCTTATGCTCTCCCTGAAACTCTGTACAACCTCTGGTTCTTTAAGTTTATCCAGGTCCCATCTCCTTAAATTCCCACCTTTTTGCAGTTTCTTCCATTTTAATCTACAGTTCATAACCAATAGATTGTGGTCAGAGTCCACATCTGCCCCTGGAAATGTCTTACGATTTAAAACCTGGTTCCTAAATCTCTGTCTTACCATTATATAATCTATCTGATACCTTTTAGTATCTCCTGCATTACCCCTATTTGATTTTGTGTTTATAACCCTGTAGTCACCTGACCAGAAGTCTTGTTCCTCCTGCCACTGAACTTCACTACTTCCCACTATATCTAACTGTAACCTATCCATTTCTCTTTTTAAATTTTCTAAACTACCTGCGCGATTGAGGGATCTGACATTCCATGCTCCGATGCGTAGAACGTCAGTTTTCTTTCTCCTGATAATGACATCCTCTTGAGTAGTCCCCGCTCGGAGATCTGAATGGGGGACTACTTTACCTCTGGAATATTTTACCCAAGAGGACACCATCATCATTTAATCATACAGTAAAGCTGCATGCCCTCGGGAAAAATTACAGCTGTAGTTTCCCCTTGCTTTCAGCCATTCACAGTTAATATAGTTAGCATATAAAAATTTGAAGTAAGTTTGTCAAGAAATTTTTGCTAACTTTGTTCCCCCACTTTGCCAGTATAAATGTCAAAAAGTCTTACACGATACTCTAGTAATACAACCATCCTGTAAGAATCTGAGATTGGTTAATTGGTCAAGAACTTTTTTAGAGTTTGCCTGTTATGTGTATTTATAGATTACTTAGTGAGATAGAGAGAGAGATAAATTGGTCTAGTACTTTTTAATATTCTTAGTAATGATGATAAACAATGACTTGCCCTTTTAAAGTATAAATATGTCAGATGTACTGCCATGATTCTGGGACGTATAGAAACATGAATGGAGGACTAAAACCCTGGCGTTTCTAATTTCCTTTCTATTGTAATGAAATGTTCCACCATGTGAATATACCACAACAATTTTATGTGTACTTTTTGTTTCAGTACTACCTTTGGGGGAAATTTATCACATATTATATTGCTGAATATCTTCCATACAGGGTGAAGCAGGATATACTCTTTGGCAACAGATGTGGCTTTCAGACAATTCTTGTATTGTCTGGGGTTTGTACCCTTGATGATGCTTCAGATGATCCAGAATATAAACCAAGATATTATATTCAGAAACTTGGAGATCTCTTGTCAAAATTGTAGACCTTGAACTGAAAAGTTTCTTCTCCAAAGAAGAAAAAGAGGGAAGGGAACTGGCAGTTGCAGTGCAAACCAACGATAGTGTACAGTGGTTGCTTCCTAGTCCTAACAATGCTTTTATGTAGATGCTATTTTTATATGTGAAGTAATTTACTTGAAATGATGAACAACCTGCAGTATTAATGGTTTTACTTTATTTTAATTCCCTCATTTTGGGTGGGTTACAGCTTTAAACCATGCTTCTGGCTTAAATTTGAATTATACATTAATGTTCTGATTCTCCAGCTCGAGGTAGAAAACAATTTATTAAAAACCTACTTTTGTGGCACTTGGATTCTTAATTAGATACCTTGTTCCTCTTCCTCTGTCTTCTTCTATTGTTCCTAGTTCCATGAAAAGGAATCATTAATACAAAAAGATTGTTGTCACCTTCTTCTTGCAGATGTTGGCTTAGGCTGCCTGCAAAAACCAAGTATGCCAATTTCAGCTTCTTCTGTTTATTTCTTTTGTATTTTTTTATATACTGTAAAGCAGTACTTTGCATCATAGTGGTGTAACACATAATCAGAGACTAATTTGTTTTGGTAATTTTTTTTAGTACTGCTTCTACTTTGAATAAAGATGGCGCACTGAATTGCGTATAAGAATATTATCAAGAAAACATTATTTGATTGTATGATTTACCTGCGATAATTCAGAAATGGCACTCATTGTTTTAAAAATGTACTGCTCTCAGTAAAATATCACACAGTTCCTAAGTTTTGTACTTTTATAGTTGAATTTTTGATGTATTACTCTCTCTATATTCCTAGATGTTAATATTTTTAGTCATATGAATACAAAAAAATGACAAAAATACAGTGATAATTGTGTGTACTTATTGAATCATTATTTCCTTTATTTAGATCATAATTTTACACTCTAGTAACTTCTGGAAAGGTTAAAAAAGTTGAGATGCTGGAAGTAATGCTGATAAATGACCACCTACTGTAACACATATTGCTTTATTATGTGTGTATTGCTGAAATTTATCATGATATAACAATTTTCACCAGCTAAGCTGAAAAATGTGGTTTTACAGACAAACAAACTACTATGTGATAAATCAATAAGTACCTTTAATTTATGTGTTCCTTTAAATGTGCATCATTCTATTATTTAAAGGCATCAAAATTTTTCATGCAAAACATCATAAAATTTTGAAACAGTGAGCAAGATTATTCATATAACCTATAATAAGTGAACTACTGATGGAAAGAATTTTTGTATAGCTTCTATAGTGCCTAAGATTAACAACAATTAAAGTGCAGCATTTGTATGTATCAAATAAGATTACGTCTCATTCATGCAACAGACTTTGGTATTTAGACAATGAAGCAATGGAATATTCCAATTAAACAGACATGTTAAACAAATAATAGTGTGAACTTTGACATTAGTGAGATAAGTTACATTTGCTGCTATTGAGATATTGAACACTGTATTTTCAGATCATTAATACTGCAAGTAAAATGATATATTTAAAACATTCAGTTACCAGAAAGCTGTGAAATATTTATTCTCTGCTTAACCACTGCCTGATCTAGTTGCAGATCTTATTTGTAGTATAGGCGATTGTAAAATCATTTAAGGACGTTATGCAATGTTTATATACATACTTAAAGAGTTAGAAATAAAATATTTTCAAATTCCATGTTGTTTAAACATTCTTCATATCTTTACTATGTGACTAGTAACAGCATACATGTGACGTGGCCAAATCAGTTTGATCTTCTGGAAAGACACCATAAACAACCTCTTTCACATTAACAGTAACACATACTGAAGAATCTAAACAACAAATGCTTGAAAATAAGTAAATTACTGGATGTAGGGTATCACAAGGTTTACATGATGCCTTCCACTAAAAAAAATACTGGTAAACTAAAAAATGTAATTATGAAATTAATATTCAGCCCAAGGAAACATGTAACCATCTATACAACATGCTGCACTTTAGATTTTCACTTGGCTCCAACTTTTCACCATGATCTCCTCCTTTGTTTTTTTACGGTTCCTTACTTCAGTCAGTGGAAATTGAACCCTTATAGCTCAGCTATCCATCTGTCTGGCTGTCTGTCCATCTGTTAAGGCTCCCCCTCCCTTTTTGTGGGAATGGGTTCAGGTATCAAGTTGAAAGTTATGTCAAATAGGAAAATCTGTGGTCCGCAGGCACTGTAAACAAAATAAGATTTTAAGTCAATGCAATCCAAAGATGTGGCTTTTTATGTAATAGATTTTGATACAAATTCATTCATCAAAATCCATAGGGTACTTCCCACTGACCTAGAATCATGAAATTTGGTGAGAAATAAGATTTCAATCAAGAAATTGTTAATTTGTAATTGTATCACATAAAAAATATTGTTTCGCCATCTGCTGCCTGTCTGTTAAGACACATTTTTCTCAGGAATGGGTAGAGGTCTTACTTTGAAATTTATGTCAAATACTTATGTTTGAGTTCATGTTAATTTTAGATCTTTCAGACTGTGGAGATGAAAGCAAAGAGAATTTACTCTGACTTGAGAAAAGACAGATATGAGGAGCAGAGGGTAAGTTGCTCTTACGCAATGCTGACAACCTATGAAATCACAATTCTTTTGTTTATCACTTGGAGCAACTATCAATTTAATTTGAGCTGCAGATATATATTCCATTTGAATTTAAATTGCTTTTCTGTCAAAATAGTCAGACACGTAGAAACTGACTTACAACTTTCTTCAATAAAAGCACTAAGGCTGCTACTGCAACAACACATTTTTCACAAAGTTTGTCAAAAAGTGAAGAATCTAATTTGTATCCGACATTGGCCTTCATAGCACAACTGGCACATATAATGTGACAGTCACTCCTTGTCCACAGTTGCGAAATGTGGTCACCAGTAAAGACGCCACTGCCGAGAGACTGCACATGATGGCAGCGCAGGTGCCTCCCACCACTGACTGTGAGACACCATCTACATAGGCAATCGCCACACTGTGTGCACCCTCTGTCTTTTCTCATTCATCAAGCTATTTACTATGCTAGTTAGAACTGTACTGTACCTGTCATGCCATGTGGCTATGCCATACATTGTATATTTTGTGAACTATTGTCCTGTGAGATCAATAAATATACTTGCTCTGGAGGTGTCATCTTGTGTTTTTCCATGTTTTCATTTGCAACTTTGTTGGAAATGATCATAAGCATTAACCATGCACCCTACTCAGTAGGCTATCTTGAAGGTATGTTGTTGGAGGTCATGCTATGACAATTTTTACAACAACAGTTAGAGGGACAGAAATGTCAGGAGACCTTGTTTTCCGTGTTGCTCTCCTGACAATCAGCTACAGGTCCGTCATCATTCCCACCTTAGGATAATATTGTGGAAGAGTGAGAAGCACTTTTTCCAGTAATGGAAACAACCATTGTAAAATCACTTTTTCCTGTCATGGATCCCACCCAGTACAAACCAGCTTTTGCACAAACTGGCCTCTGTTGTGGAACCAGTACACCAGGACTTTGATTAAATGTGTGCTCTCTACTTTCACCAATGGTGCCATGTCATTGCATCCTGTGTGGAGTTTTATCATTGTCATAAACAGCCTAATCAGTCATACTGTGCATGGATAGGCGAACAGCAGGGACTGAGTAGGAAATGCCATTTTATTACTCCAGCAAAAATAAGGAATTATATGCAGAGGAAACGATTATGGACATGATTATGCAGGTGGCTCTGGATAAGGAGGTGCACCAGAAAGCTCTAGAACTTGAGGGTCCTACTTTGGAGGACATTTCAAAATGAGCCCAATCCCTCCCAGTTCCCCAGGCCATGGGCTGTCAATTAGAATTCTGGGGCGATGTTGTGGCTGTTGTGTCAGATACAGGAGAGGGATCCAACTTCACTGATACAGCAAATGTGGCAACAGTAAAGTCCAAGCACTGCTGCACTTCAGCTCTATTTTGTAAGCAAAGAAAGAAGTCTCAGTTGCCTGACCAGTGTTCATTTCTGTTGTGCCTGGACTGTTTTTGAATATGCCAGAGAAGCCAGCCCTGACAGATAGGCACAGTGTGAGGCATGCTAGAAGAAAACACAGCTTGTTTCTGCCTGCTACATTCTGAGCGAAACACTCATCTTGACAGGAAATAATAGACCTTACTGTGATTTCATCAGAGTCGCACATCACAGTGGTGTTGCCTAAGATACTTTTCATCACACTCTCTTTGCACAATAGCCGAGTTCAGCTTCAGGTTGAAACCAGTGCCACTGCACCCCTGTTAAACACTCAAACGTGTCTCCAGCTGGAAGCAGCACCCCACGGCTTGCCACTTAGTGACATAACAAACAAACCTTCCAGTCAAAGGACAACTCAAAATCTCAGCGACATACAAAAATATCATACAGCACCTCACCGCCCTTGTGGTCCACAGCATAGGTACAGAGAATCTATTTGGCCAGACGCTTTTTCAGCTGTCGGATTTGTCATCAATGACTCTGTCCACCCGGTCTCAGATTAATTGCCATTTCCAGAATTGGAATCCCTCAGTAAGGAGTACCTTAACATTTTCTCTGGGGTTCTGGGCAAAGCGAAGAACTTTACAGCGCACATTACAGTAAAGAAATTGGCACCCCTTTGCTTCTATTGATCCATGCCCCTCACACTGTGGGATGCCATCAATAGTGTGCTAGATAGAATGAGATCTTCACTCTGCAGCAGAGTGTGCTAGATAGATTGACAGTCTTGGTCTTCATTAAAGCCGTGTTTACAAGTGAGTGGGAAACACATGTGGTTATTGTGAAAAAACTATAGGAGAAACTGTGCTTGTGTAGAGACTTTAAGGTTATGGTCAATTACCAGTCTAAGGCTGAACCAAATCCCACACTGACACCAAATGAGCTTTTCTCTGGGCCCAAGGGAGGACAGTATTTTTCGAAGGTCAATCTCTGCAAAACTTACTTATAACTAACCCCTGGATGATGAATTACAGAAAGTCCTGGTAGTGAACCTACCACATGGGCTATATCACTTCAAACACTTTGTTTTCGGGGTGGCCAGTGCCCCAACAATCTTTCAAAAGTTTTTTGAGCAGCTGCTGCAAGATGTTCTGGGCTGCATAATTATGTAGACAATGTTGTGGTGATGGTGGCCACAATTGAAAAAACTTAGGAAACTTGTGGCAGCTGTTCCACACCCTCCAATCTGCAAATGCAATCTCAAAAAATCTGTTTTCAACCATCGCTGGACCACCTAGAACACATCTCACACGAAGGTATTAAGCCCACACAGAAGCTGCTCAAAGCTGGCATTGCACTTCCTCACCTCACAAATTTAAAGGAGTTCCTGTCCTCCTTGGGAAAAATAATGTATTACAGAAAATTTATTCCGGGTATGGAGTCATTGCAGATGTGCTCAACAACCTACAGAAGATGGGCAAGCCTTTTGTATGGTCAGAGGAATGTGACTAGGCATTCAAGACCCTGAAGTAGGGTCTCCTATCAGCACCATGTCTCGCCACATTTCAAATGGGGAAACAGCTGGCGGTGACAGAATATGCCTGGGGGCTGTTCTGGCATAGAGAGACATGAGCAGTTCTAAACACACAACTGAATTTGCATCAGAGACACTCGGTGCTGTGCAGAAGAGGTATTTGCAGATGGAAAAAGTGTCCCCCTAGATCATCTTTATACTGAAGGTATTTCATGTATTCCTACAGGGAATGAAGTTTCACCTCATTATGAATCATAAGCTATTGATCTGCCTCTTTGGTCCTGCAGCAAAGCTACCTGAGAAGACTGCCCACTAACTTCAGTGCTGGATATTCTTTCTCAGCAGCTACACTTCCAACATTCACCTCCACAGTAACACTCAACATGCCAATGTGGTTGCTCTTTCCTGTCTCTCAACCCAAAGTTCAAACAAGACAAGTTCTTGTCATTCCAACTGGACAAAGAGGCTTAACAGGTGATGGATGCTTTTCCGATCATTTGGCCATGGTGAAGGACAGCAACTTACAACAGGTACAGTGGTACATACAACTAGACTGGGCTGGCCAGACCGCATTCCCTGTTGGGACTCCAACACACTGCAGTGTTACTTCCACCTCTGCCACCAGCTAATCGTGATGAACGAAGTTATCCTACTAACCATGGATCAAGTCTCCCTAGTAGTCCCACCAGAACCTCTTTGTCTGACAATTGTATGGCTCTTGTGCCGAGGTCATTGGGGCATCTTGCAAACTAAACTGCTCATGCAGTGCCACGTGTATTGACTGGTCATAGTATGGCAGGTCAAACATCTCATCAACAATTATCATCATGGTGAACAACAGCAAGCAGCTCCTCACAAAATGTTCTCTCCTGGCCAATGCCCTCACACCTGTGAGAGCAGCTTCATTTCCAGTGAGATTGTTAAATATTTTTTACTTGTTATGGAGGTGTTGTCTTGTATTGTTTTATGTTGTGAATTACAAAATAAGCTGCTGCATGTTTGCTAATGTAATAAGGTAACAATTTTGGTTGTGGGCTGAGACTGTTCTCATAGAATGTTTTTAAGTGACATCATATTTGCCATCAATTGTACTATTTACTTCAATATCCACTACTGCAGTTTAAACTTAGATGATTTTCAAGTTGTTATAGCTATAATTAAAATGTACTTCAAAGTTAGAGCCACTACTGGTGAAATACATACATGTTTTGCAGTACAGGCATGAAAAGTCTGGGTTAAAAACAAACCAAAAGTACTCACGTGCTGGAAACACAGCAGTAGTCAACATTAATCAAAAGAATAAAAATGATGTGAGCCTCTATGGCTCATGACAGCTATTGTTACATACACTGACATAAACAAATAAATGGAGCACTCTTAACTAATTTTACTGGTATGTGACGGGAAGGATACAAATTCTTAAAGCTAGATTCATGCTTATTGCACATGTCAAAACTAACACTGTACTAGTCAAAAAGATGGGAATCAGCCTCAATGTATTTACCTCATTTCCAAGGACTGCATTTAAGATAAACTTCTCTGTCTCAATTTAAGTGGTTTTACATATGTCCTCCCAGCCTTCATTTCTTTTGCGTTAGTCATAATTACATATTCCACTTCAGTTGTTTCTTTTCCTGTATCTTTGTAACTTAACATGCATCTTTCCATTGCATACTAAATAGACCTCAAATTAGGAATGGCTCTTTACATTAAAAATCCATGTTTCAGTACCTTAAATGAAATCTGGTAATACACAATGCTCAAATTTCCCTTTCAGACATTACCTGGAAAGTTAGTTCTGAAACCTTCATTTAACTTAACAAAAACATTTGTTTTGTTTACTTTTTGTGTCAATCCAGTTGCTGTTTGCAACTGTCTAAACCCTCTTATCAAATGTTTCTATGACTTCACCATTAATCTGTACTATCATTGTCTTTTTATAAATGATTTTCAGATCTTTCAAACTAGTGTTATTAATTTCTTCCATTCACCGTTGGAATTTTATCTATATAAAATCCAATGTCATCAGTGAAATGAAGGTGGTTCACTTCTGTTGCCTTAACCCATAATCCTTCATTTTTCTGGTTTAAGGTACTGAAAACTTATCTTACAACTGTTGAGAATAGTTTTGGTGATAAAGAATCTTCTTGCCAGGTTTATCCTTTTATTCAGAATTTCACACAATCCTGATCAAGCCTAATGGAAGCTTTAGCACTAAAACAGCTATGTATTGTTCAACCTCTTATGCATACTAACAGGAACTGAATCAGTGCCTTGTATCTCAAGGGCTGTTAAAGTGTGCATAAAATAACATGGCCTGTACCTGCACAGACAGTACTGTATGGTATGGTATAATATGGGAGTGGACAACAGTAGTTGTAACTGGTGAGGGCTCCTTTTCATGTGACCATCATGCAGTATGGGAGAAGTAGCAGAACCCACTCAAAATAGGTGACCCCAATTAAAATTAAGGTGGCCACCCCTCTCAGTTTGAAGGGGTGAGCTTGTCAGTGCTGGTAACTAGAATGTGTTTATGCACCAGTGTAAAGTTTTTTTGCATGTGTCCTAACACAGATTTTGTTGAAATTGGATCAAAGGCTTTCTCCATATCTTTGAACCCATGGCAAAGTGTGTGTGTGTTCATTCATTCATTCATTCATACATTCATACATATATACATACATACATATATTAAAAACAAAGATTCCAAGACTTACCAAGCGGGAAAGCGCCGGTAGATAGGCACAATGAATAAAACACACAAACACACACACAGAATTTCGAGCTTTCACAACCGGTGGCTGCTTTATCAGGAAAGAGGGAAGGAAAAGGAAAGATGAAAGAATGTGGGTTTTAAGGGAGAGGGTAAGGAGTCATTCCAATCCCGGGAGCGGAAAGACTTACCTTAGGGGGGAAAAAAGGATAGGTATATACTCCCGCGCGCGCGCGCACACACACACACACACACACACACACACACACACACACACACACACACACACAGACACAAGCAGACATATTTAAAGGCAAAGAGTAAGGGCAGAGATGTAAGTCGAGGCGGAAGTGTGGAGGCAAAGATGTTGTTGAAAGACAGGTGAGGTATGAGTGGCGGCAACTTCAAATTAGCGGAGATTGAGGCCTGGTGGACAACGAGAAGAGAGGATATATTGAAGGGCAAGTTCCTATCTCCGGAGTTTGGATAGGTTGGTTTTGGTAGGAAGTATCCAGATAACTCGGACGGTGTAACACTGTGCCAAGATGTGCTGGCCGTGCACCAAGGCATGTTTAGCCACAGGGTGATCCTCATTACCAACAAACACTGTCTGCCTGTGTCCATTCATGCGAATGGACAGTTTGTTGCTGGTCATTCCCACATAGAAAGCGTCACAGTGTAGGCAGGTCAGTTGGTAAATCACGTGGGTGCTTTCACACGTGGCTCTGCCTTTGATCGTGTACACCTTCCGGGTTACAGGGCTGGAGTAGGTGGTGGTGGGAGGGTGCATAGGACAGGTTTTACACCGATGGCGGTTGCAAGGGTAGGAGCCAGAGAGTAGGGAAGGTGGTTTGGGGATTTCATAGGGATGAACCAAGAGGTTACGAAGGTTAGGTGGACGGTGGAAAGACACTCTTGGTGGAGTGGGGAGGATTTAATGAAGGATGGATCTGAAACTTCCTGGCAGATTAAAACTGTGTGCCCGACCGAGACTCGAACTCGGGCACACAGTTTTAATCTGCCAGGAAGTTTCATATCAGCGCACACTCCGCTGCAGAGTGAAAATCTCATTAAGGATGGATCTCATTTTGGGGCAGGATTTTAGGAAGTCATATCCCTGCTGGAGAGCCACATTCAGAGTCGGATCCAGTCCCGGGAAGTATCCTGTCACAAGTGGGGCACTTTTGGGGTTATTCTGTGAGAGGTTCTGGGTTTGAGGGGATGAGGAAGTGGCTCTGGTTATCTGCTTCTGTACCAGGTTGGGAGGGTTGTTGCGGGATGCAAAAGCAGGTTGTTGGTGTACATACATACATACACACTCTTTGCTTTGTTCCATGATTTCATTCACAACTTACAAATCATCTTCTTCCAGAACCTGTCTGTTCCAGTGCCTCATTAAAATCCAATGTTGGATCTATGGCACTGATGTTTTTGACAAATATACTATGTGGTCAAAAGTATCTGGATTTCCCAAAAACATACTTTTTCTCATTAGGTGCATTGTGCTGCCACCTACTGCCAAGTACTCCCTATCAGTGACCTCAGTAGTCATTAGGCACTGTGAGAGATCAGAATTGGTTGCTCCGTGGAACTCACTGACTTTGACCGTGGTCAGGTGATTGGGTGTCACTTGTGTCACATGTCTGTATGTGAGATTTCCACACTCCTAAACATCCCTAGGTCCACTGTTTCCGATATGATAGTGAAGTGGAAATGTAAAGGGGACATGTGCAGCACAAAAGCATACAGGCCGACCTCATCTGTTGACTGCCAGAGACCACCGATAGTTGAAGAGGGCTGTAATGTGTAATAGGCAGACATCATCCAGACCACCACACAGGAATTTCAAACTGCATCAGGATCCACTGCAAGTACTATGGCAGTTAGGTGGGAGGTGACAAAACTTGGATTTCATGGCCAAGTGGCTGCTCATAAGCCATACATTACACCAGTAAATGTCAAACGACACCTCGCTTGGTGTAAGGAGCATAAACATTGGACAACTGAACAGTGGAAAAATGTTGTGTGGAGTGGCAAATAACGGTACACAATGTGGCCATCCGATGGCAGGGTGTGGGTATGGCGAGTGCCCTGTGATCGTCATCTGTCAGCGTGTGTAGTGCCAACAGTAAAATTCAGAGGTGGTGTGGTTATGGTGTGGTCATGTTTTTCATGGAGGGGGCTTGCAACCCTTGTTGTTTCATGTGACACTATCACAGGACAGGCTTACACTGATGTTTCAATTATCTTGCTTCCCACTGTTGAAGAGCAATTCGGGGATGGTGACTGCATCTTTCAACACTATTGAGCACCTGTTCATAATGCACAGCCATTGGCAGAGTGATTACACAACAATAACATCCCTGTAATGGACTAGGCTACACAGAGTCCTAACCTGAATCCTGCAGAACACCATTGAGATGTTTTGGAATGCCGACTTCATGCCAAGACTCACCAAGCAACATCGATACCTCTCTTCAGTGCCTCTCTTCAGTGCAACACTCTGTGGAGAATGGCTGCCATTCCCCAAGAAACCTTCCAGCACCTTATTGAAAGCATGCCTGCGAGAGTGGAAGCTGTCATCAAGGCTAAGGGTGGGCCAATACCATATTGAATTCCAGATCGTAAGAGATGGGAAAGAGCCACCGTGGTACAACAATCGAGTTAGAAAACTGCTGCGGAAGCAAAGGGAACTTCACAGCAAACATAAACATAGCCAAAGCCTTGCAGACAAACAAAAATTAGCGAAATGCAGTGTGAGGAGGGCTATGCGAGAGGCTTTCAATGAATTCGAAAGTAAAGTTCTATGTACTGACTTGGCAGAAAATCCTAAGAAATTTTGGTCCTATGTCAAAGCGGTAGGTGGATCAAAACAAAATGTCCTGACACACTGTGACCAAAATGGTACTGAAACAGAGGATGACAGACTAAAGGCCGAATTACTAAATGTCTTCTTCCAAAGCTGTTTCACAGAGGAAGACTGCACTGTGCTCCCTTCTCTAGATTGTCGCACAGTTGACAAAATGGTAGATATCGAAGTAGACGACAGAGGGATAGAGAAACAATTAAAATCGCTCAAAAGAGGAAAGGCCGCTGGTCCTGATGGAATACCAGTTCGATTTTACACAGAGTACGCGAAGGAACTTGCCCCCCTTCTTGCAGCGGTGTACCGTAGGTCTCTAGAAGAGCGAAGCGTTCCAAAGGATTGGAAAAGGGCACAGGTCATCCCCGTTTTCAAGAAGGGACGTCGAACAGATGTGCAGAACTATAGACCTATATCTCTAACGTCGATCAGTTGTAGAATTTTGGAACACGTATTATGTTAGAGTATAATGTCTTTTCTGGAGACTAGAAATCTACTCTGTAGGAATCAGCATGGGTTTCGAAAAAGACGGTCGTGTGAAACCCAGCTCGCGCTATTCGTCCACGAGACTCAGAGGGCCTTAGACATGGGTTCACAGGTAGATGCCGTGTTTCTTGACTTCCGCAAGGCGTTTGACACAGTTCCCCACAGTCGTTTAATGAACAAAGTAAGAGCATACGGACTATCAGATCAATTGTGTGATTGGATTGAGGAGTTCCTAGATAACAGAACGCAGCATGTCATTCTCAATGGAGAGAAGTCTTCCGAAGTAAGAATGATTTCAGGTGTGCCGCAGGGGAGTGTCATAGGACCGTTGCTATTCACAATATACATAAATGACCTGGTGGATGACATCGGAAGTTCACTGAGGCTTTTTGCAGATGATGCTGTGGTGTATCGAGAGGTTGCAACAATGGAAAATTGTACTGAAATGCAGGAGGATCTGCAGCGAATTGACGCATGGTGCACGGAATGGCAATTGAATCTCAATGTAGACAAGTGTAATGTGATGCGAATACATAGAAAGATAGGTCCCTTATCATTTAGCTACAAAATAGCAGGTCAGCAACTGGAAGCAGTTAATTCCATAAATTATCTGGGAGTACTCATTAGGAGTGATTTAAAATGGAATGATCATATAAAGATGATCGTCGGTAAAGCAGATGCCAGACAGATTCATTGGAAGAATCCTAAGGAAATGCAATCCGACAACAAAGGAAGTAGGTTACAGTACGCTTGTTCGCCCAATGCTTGAATACTGCTCAGCAGTGTGGGATCCGCACCAGGTAGGGTTGATAGAAGAGATAGAGAAGATCCAACGGAGAGCAGCGCGCTTCGTTACAGGATCATTTAGTAATTGCGAAAGCGTTACGGAGATGATAGATAAACTCCAGTGGAGGACTCTGCAGGAGAGACGCTCAGTAGCTCGGTACGGGCTTTTGTTAAAGTTTAGAGAACATACCTTCACCGAAGAGTCAAGCAGTATATTGCTCCCTCCTACGTATATCTCGCAAAGAGACCATGAGGATAAAATCAGAGAGATTAGAGCCCACACAGAAGCATACCGACAATCCTTCTTTCCACGTACAATACGAGACTGGAATAGAAGGGAGAACCGATAGAGGTACTCAGGGTACCCTCCGCCACACACCGTCAGGTGGCTTGCGGAGTATGGATGTAGATGTAGATGTAGATAGATTACCGATGGAGGTCACCATGAACTTGTAAGTCATTTTCAGCCAGGTGTCCAGATACTTTTGATCACATAGTGTATTTTCCGTGATGATGTTACAGACTTTCAAGGATGATGGGGGAAGGGTCAATGTATCAGTTTGAAATAAGGAACCCTGGTATGGAAATGACCTAGTTCTATACCTCTGACAGTGGAATAAACATACTGCTACTGTTGTTGCAAAGTTGTAGGGTAAACAGCTTTCAGAGGTGGTAGTATAAATGAAAGCAAAAGAAGTCCTGTAAGCATGAGCTCTGAAATGCATACCTTAAGGACTATGAGCAGTTGCTCATCTTCGATGCTGTGAAATGCATCTCTTCTACTGCAAGCAGTAAATATGGGTTCTAGAATGTATATCTTTAAGAGCTATGAGCACTTGTTCAATAGAAGAGATGTGTTTCATGGTAGCAAAGATGATTAAATGCTCAAAGTTCTTAAGGTATGCATTTCAGAACCATCGTTTACTCGATTTATTTTCCATCTACACTACCAACTCCAAAAGTTGCCTATCCTACAGTCTTAGCAACAACAGTACTGTTACATATCAGAGGTATCAGAACAATTTTTCTTTATAAAATTTTTGACTCAGTCGTTTCCAGACCAGAATCCCTCACCCCAAACTGGTACATTTACCAATCTCCTTCATCCCTGAAAATCTACATCATTATGGAATCATCCTGTACATGGAGTGATATGTATATAGATTTTCAATTACTTGTGGGCCTCCTTTCTTGCACTGTTCCAGTTTTGGGGAATTATCTTCCTTCACAGACTTTTTGTAAATAGTCCCCTTACATCCAACATTGTTCCTGCTGCAACACCATCTTTCCTTCTTCCATACTTCAAATAGGTTTGTATACATCTCATTGGAATTAGTTCTGGAATGTCATTTTCATTAAAAATTCAATACTTCTACAATTCTCTATGTTGCTATGCCATCTTAGTTTATGAAATACGATGTGCAACAAATTCTTTTGTTTCCAGTTTTCTTCTCACACCAAATGTTCACTGTATCTTACATCCGCTAACATCTCTGAATATTTAAATCAATATATTCTAGGGTATTTGTGTAATTGTTTATTTTAAACTTTTGCTATTTTCATGTAAGACTTTTACCTGGCTTTGTTAAGTGATAGTCCTTTTTGTTAAGTGCGTCTAATGTCCATTATCAAAGGTATTCAGCACTTTATGTAAACTTATGTATGCGTGTATTCCTAAACCAATTCTCACAATCCACATTTCTGGCTTTCTGCCTGAAGGATATTTCTTTCTAGCATCACGTCTATCTTCATTCTGCCTCTTAGAAGTCTATGATCACTTGAGAATTGTAAAGAGGATATGGCCATTTTTTTCTTTATCTGTTTGATGAAGTATAGCCAATTTCATTTTTGTTTCCATTTGATCCTTGCTTTTTTCTGGAAGACAAACATGTGCTCTTCTTGGTCCATTCTGCTAGTATGTCATGTGGCATTTCTATTATCCCGTTCAAAGTTTCCAAATTAAGATATTTTTCCTTTAGGTTTTGCCCAGAAATTCCGATTTTGCAGATGGATTTTCTGTCATTGAATGGTTTCCTTAACTCTTTGTAGACCTATCCCTTAACTGGGTTGGTAGTTTAGAAAACATGAAAAGAGAAAAGGGTACATTGAAGGTAGTTACAATGGGAATTAGAAAAATGCAGAGGTCAGGTGGGTACAGGGTTACCAAAATGAAATGAAATACTGGGAATAAGAAAATGAGAAAGTGTGTTAACTACTGTGAACAGTATATTGAATGGTCCATATAGCCAAGTTAGCCACAAACTAACAATCCACCACAGTAAGTACAAGTATACACTGAGGTGACAAAACTCATGGGATACTTCCTAATATTATGTCAGCTCAGTACAGCAACTCGACATGGCATGGGCTCAACAAGTCATTGGATGTCCCCTGCAGAAATACTGAGCCGTACTGCCTCTATAGCCTTTCATAATTTTCAAAGTGTTGCCAGTGCAGGATTTTGTGCACAAATTGATCTCTCGATTATGTCCCATAAATGTCTGATAGGATTCATGTCATGTGACATGGGTGGCAAAGTCTTTTGCTCAAATTGTCCAGTATGTTCTTCAAACTATGAAACTTCCTGGCAGATTAAAACTGTGTGCTGAACCAAGACTCGAACTCAGGACCTTGGCCTTTTGCAGGCAAGTGCACTACCACTGAGCCACCCAAGCACGACCCACAACCCATCCTCACAGCTTGAATTCTGCCAGTACCTCATCTTGTACCTTCAAACTAGTTGCAAACAATTGTGGTCTGGTGACATTGTGCATTGTCATCCATAAAAATTCCATTGTTATTTGGGATCATTCAAGGCCATGAATAGCAGCAAATGATCTCCAGGTAGCCAAACATAACTGAGGATCCAGTCCATTCCACGTAAACACAGCCCAAACCATTATGGAGCCACCACCAGTTTGCATAGTGCCTTGTTGACAACCTGGGACTATGGCTTTGTAGGATCTGCACTACATTAGAACCCTACCATAAACTCTCACCAACTGAAATCAGAACTCATCTGAACAGGTCATGGTTTCTAGTCATCTAGCATCTAACCAGTATGGTCATGAGCCCAGAAGAGCCCCTGCAAACAGTGTCATGCTGTTGGCAAAGGCACTCCAATCAGTCGTCTGCTTCTGTAGTCCATTAATGACAAATTTTTGCCACACTGTCCTAAGGGATACATTTGTCATACACCCCACACTGAATTCTGTGGTTATTTCACAGTGTTATTTGTCTGTTAGTTCTGACAACTCTAACCAAACACTGCTGTTCTTGGTCATTAAGTGAAGGCTGTCAGCCACTGTGTTGTTCACAGTGGGAGGTAATGCCTGAAATTTGGTATTCTTAGCACACTAATTACATTCTGAGAAAATACAATTTTAAACATTGAAGAAACCTGGAACATCAAATTATTAAAACAAAAGGAACACTAATGATCTGGGAAAGTATTAAATTTATTTATGCAATTATTTTTCTTAACATTATCAGAAAAATAATAAAAAGAAGTATTAATATTGGCCACTATTAAGGACATTTTATATCTAATGATTGAAATAGTCTTAAATTTTATTACCATCATTATTGTAGATCAGCATTCCCCAGTCATCTTTAATAAAGTAGGGCCCAAAACTTTCACATTATTGTCATTGAACATTTGACCTTTGCTGTCTATTTTATGTTACTGTAGTTAATTTTTTAACAGTGACACACTACTGGCCATTAAAATTGCTACACCAAGAAGAAATTCAGAAGATAAACGCGTATTCATTGGACAAATATATTATACTAGAACTGACATGCGATTATATTTTCATGCAATTTGGGTCAATAGATCCTGAGAAATTAGTACCCAGAACCACCACCTCTGGCCGTAATAATGGCCTTGATACACCTGGGCATTGAGTCAAACAGAGCTTGGACGGCGTGTACAGGAACAGCTGCCCATGCAGCTTCAACATGATACCACAGTTCATCAAGAGTAGTGACTGGCGTATTGTGATGAGCCAATTGCTCGGCCACCATTCACCAGATGTTTTCAGTTGGAGAGAGATCTGGAGAATGTGCTGGCCAGGGCAGCAGTCGAACAGTTCTGTATCCAGAAAGGACCAGCCCGTACAGGACCTGCAACATGTGGTCGTGCATTACCCTGATGAAATGTAGGATTTCATAGGGATCAAATGAAGGGTAGAGCCACGGGTCATAACACATCTGAAATGTAACATCCACTGTTCAAAGTGCCGTCAATGCAAACAAGAGGTGACCGAGATGTGTAACCAATGGCAACCCATACCATCACGGGTGACATGCCAGTATGGCAATGACGAATATGCGCTTCCAATGTGCGTTCACCGCGATGTCACCAAACATGGATGCGACCATCATGATGCTGTAAATAAAACCTGGATTCATCCAAAAAAATGACGTTTTACCATTTGTGCACCCAGCTTCATCTGAGAGTACACCATCGCAGGTGCTCCTGTCTGTGATGCTGCGTCAAGGGTAACTGCAGCCATGGTCTCCGAGCTGATAGTCCATGCTGCTGCAAATGTCATCGAACTGTTCGTGCAGATGGTTGTTGTCTTGCAAACGCCCCCATCCGTTGACTCAGGGATCAAGACATGGCTGCACAATCCGTTACAGCCATGTAGATAAAATGCCTGTCATCTCAACTGCTAGTGATACGAGGTCATTTGGATCCAGCACGGTGTTCTGTATTACCCTCCTGAACCCATATTCTGTTCAACAGCCATTGGATCTCGACCAACGCGAGCAGCAATGTCACAATACGATAAACCGCAATCATGATAGACTACAATCCGATCTTTATCAAAGTCAGAAACGTGATGCTACGCATTTCTCCTCCTTACACGAGGCATCACAACAACGTTTCACCAGGCAACACTGGTCAACTGCTGTTTGTGTATCAGAAATCGGTTCGAAACTTTCCTCACGTCAGTACGTTGTAGGTGTCGCCACCAGCGCCAACCTTGTGTGAATGCTCTGAAAAGCTAATCATTTGCAAATCGCAGCATCATCTTCCTATCGGTTAAATTTCACGTCTGTAGCACGTCATCTTTGTGGTGTAGTAATTTTAATGGCCAGTAGTGTATTTTGTACGTGGTGTGTATTATGAGTAACTATTGTTATGTTATTAGTAAAAATATTGTTATAAGTCTCTTAATATCTCTGCCTCTGAATGTAAGCTAGTTTCCTATTCGGCAAACAGTCCGTGTTTATAACACTATGTATCAAAGGTTATCTGTACAAGAAAACAATAGAATATTCGCAACTTTTCTCAAACAAATACCAGACGGAATAATGTACCAAGATCACTAGAACGGCCACGACTTTGATCACAGGTATGTGTTCGCTATCTATGTGCCAGACAGAAATGTATAAAATACAATGACACGGATGCACATGCTACATAGGAAAGTAAAACTCCTAGATAACTTGATTCAGTCAAGTTGATTGATGAAAGAAAAGAATGAGTAGCATGCAGGCTGACTGGCTGTGGCGATGTGGGTGGCAATTGGCAGGTGGCCCCGCAAGAGGGAGGGGGGGGGGGTGACACTCTCCACATGTATCCACCACTGCTCACCAAGATGATATTACTACAGAAGAAAGTAATTTTGTTTCTTACAGTTACTCTTACTGCCAAAGTCAGTACCAGCATCTTCTCCCTGCTTATATATCACTATTACTTTTTAAGAAAATAAATCCACAGATGTTTACCCAACAAAGAAACAAGGCATATTGTACACTTCTTATATCCAGTGTGACTAGTTGCCTAGTGATAATCGCTATGTGTGACTTCTGTTCCCTTCTTGTGTTGTCCTATTGTACAGTGAAGCATTGACCCACAAGCATTTGCATTATTAGTACATTTTTTTTAGTTTTGCTGAGAGACAATACTCACAGAATCTGTGTGTTATTACAAAGTATAGTGTGTTTAGTGCAAGCAGGAAGAACACACCTGGTGCATCTGGACAGTAACACAATTTTTTGTTCTGGTACTTAAAGTGGTCTTGGAGCATTCTGACTGGTTGGGTTTTGTCCAGGGAGGAGGGTGAGAGACAGCTTCATAGTGATGCCTTCACCAGCCTGGTTTGAGCCTGTGCTGATATTCTTGAGTGAATATTGCAATTTTTTGCTGATCAACACTGCCTTCATTCAAGAACACTGTTCAATGAATCATCTTCTGGTAAGAATACTATAATATATAAAGTGGAATTTAGTTAACGAGTTCTGTGGTTAATTTTCATAAATGTAATAGGTTAAAATTATCTAAAAGATGTACTTCATGTAGTGTTTCTGTGTTCTTATGTTCCACGCATTTGAGGGTGCTGAAACAATGACGGCAGACTGGCAGCAGCACAATAATGGCAGTGTCAGAAGTTGGTCACTGTATGTGCCAAGCCGATAGCCGTGCCATGCCAGTGGATGACATCATTAGGCCATAGACACAGAATAAATTGTAACGTTGTTAATATGGAAAAGAACTTGTTGCTATTGTAATTTTGTTTAAGTCAGTCATTGGAAGGGAATGTATACCGCATTTTATATGTATTGTGAAGAATTATCATTAAACCAACAGAGAATACAATTATTGTGAAAAGAAAAAATGTGGTGTTGAAGATTTTAATTTTGTACTTGCATGCTTGAAGTTGGTTATCAAAACTGAATCAACATCCTCATCAGCTTAAAAAGAGAGAGAGAAAGAGTTAATATGCAGCCAAGAAACAATGAAGAATCATAGAAGTGCTCAAGTTGTTTCTTTTTTTAAAATAAAGATTTGATTAATTTGTTCTCATGATAGTGAGTGAGGTTTTTTATACATAGTGGGAATAGTTACAATTAATCTGGAAGTTCCTGACAGTTTTGAAAGTTTATCGGAAGTTAATAGTGAAAAGGTGAAATATTTTTCCAGTCATGTTACGCGAACTTGAGATATGCTTAACTCTATTGCACACTTTACTGTTTAATAATACAGACAAACATCTCTTGTTGTCTTGACAACAGTAATCAACTGCAATACATCCAAATATGAAAAGTAGCTTGAAATTGGTGTTTCCGAAATGAATCTTTACAAGAGTAAACAACAAGAGAAAGAATACAACAGAGAAGAGAGAAGGGGAAGAACAAAGTGATGCTGTGGATGATAAGATTAAAATTGTTTGACTGATCATATTGCTGCCCTAGAGAATGCTATGAAGGTAAAGATGAAAGATGTTTAAGAACAAACTTTAGGAAGTAAAGATAGGAATCATAAGTTTGGGAACCAAAATAGAGGGTGTGAACAGACAACTAGAGAAATGTATTAGTGATTTCAGGGAGGAAAAGGACAATATTAAGACCCACAATATTAAGACCCAAATAAATCAAACAATTGAAGAGCTTCAAAATTTTAAGGTTACTGTCAAACAAGAATGTGATGTTGGTATTAAAGAGATTAAAAATGATGTAGATAATAAACTTGACCAAGTAGTAGATCATATAGATGAATCAACTGCCAAATTAAGAAAGGAGTGAAGGCCGTTTTCTTAAAGTTAAGAAACAGTTAAATAATTGAAACCTACAGTGATGCAGTGCCAGGTTCATGGTTTGAGGAGCAGAAAATACAGTGGGCATTAGTACACCTGGAAGGAGAAGTGGTGAACTGGGGTACAGTGCATCTTGATTTTCTGACTAGGAACCATTTTACAAAAGGTTTAAAGAAAAGTATTGGCCTACAGCTGAGCAACATAAGTTGTCATTAGAACTTATGATGCCCATCCCATACAAGCGAAGGTTGGAGGGTTTCAAACAATATTTTGAGTGGCATCCAGATAATGTACAATTGTTAGATGAGAAGTGAAATAAAGTGGAATTAATAACAGCTCAGATTAGTCACCTACCTACATACACGAGAAGAAAATTATTCAATATTACACCAAAACAGATGAAATTTTACAATACTTGGGTGAGCCAGATATTTTAAGTAATTGAAGGAAGACAAATGGGCTCGAAAAATAGGAATGGGGGTTTCGAGTCAAAATTTTGATGGAAATGAAAAGAGGGAAGGTGATAGAAATAATAGCCAGTACTGCAAAACTAAGAGAGTAAAATATAATAATAATAACCATAGTAAAGATCAGGGAAATCTACAGGTTAATAAACGTCCCAATAAAAGTACTTATCAAAGACAATGCGTGAGGGATCAGAGTGACTCAGGATATCTGATAGGAATAGTTGTGATCGAATAAGAGGAAAACTAAGAAGGTCCTTCAATAGGGGCTATGCTTTAGGACCTAGACATAGAAACAGGGGCCCAGGTTGCTTAGTGTGCAAACCTTGAACAAAGACTGATTGTTAAGAGAGGAATTGTTGGAGGAAAGGGAATCTGAGTGGCAGAAAGAGGGAATAAAACCAGTAATGCCTGGAAAAAATAGGCTTGATAGCAATCCAGTTGATTTTAGACATCAATGGTGATTTTGCTGTTATTGTTACGGTGTAAAGTCTACACCGGCACACCGGTCAGGAACAACAGAGAAGAGAAGGCTGTGAGAAGACGGCAGCCAATTGCACAATGACCAACCTCCCTCCAGGATGACAATGCAACAACAGCGGCCCCTATGTGAAGACAGCATAAGCACAGCACCCGACTGGTAGCAGCTCACTTCGATAGCAGTTTTCACTTTAGCCCCTTCATTAGGAATCTCTACATAGCACAGTGATCAGCAGTCACTGCAGTTCAGTCGAACAACTTTTGTTAGAAGTGGTCACTACAACCAGAAATGTTACCCATTTTTGTCTGTTCTGAAGAAGACTGATTATTTTGTATGTCGCCCTTTGCTTGCGTCACATCTGTGTAATTGCACTAGTGGAGAATCATGTAAAAAGGACTACAAGAATTCTCAGATCAAAGTTAAGTATTTGTACTTTTCTTCTTACAAAATTCATTAATACAAGTAGTTTGACTGACTGTCTAGCAAACCAAGTATGTAGGATTCCTAGACACAACAACATGGCGATGAGATGTACAAATAACATGGTGGTGACGATATAGGAGCAATAACATGGAGACAACCTGTTAATGCTTCGAACCCAGAGCCACCAGCTGCCACAGATTTTTGTTTTTGTTGTGTTGTAGGCTTTTGTGTGAAGCTGGCAACTTAATTCTGCCTTGCCTCTTCTTTGGAGTGGTGTGTTTATGTGTGTTAACAGCACTTCTTTTTGTATTCAGTGTTTTCCTGTGGGTCTTGCAGAAATTTTCTTTGCTTGTGTGCTTATTTTTATTGTTTGCATTGTCTGTTTATTGCATCTGCCTGTTCCAAAATGAGCAACCCTCTTCTCCCACCCCCACCTTGGGCACCTCAGCTGCAAGCGATTGATTTAACACAGCTAATACAGATGTTTCAGTTTCAGATGCAGCAGACAGCAACCCTTCTAATCATGTTACAGCTGTTACTGGCCAACCAAACAACTAATGCAGCGTGATCACCTGGCCAAAACGCAACAACTGTTGCCATATCACCTTTTCACCAGTTTAATGAAAAAGAAGAGGAATGACTCAAGTGGTTGCAACAGTATGCAGTCCACAACATTGCTCACGAAGTGTCAGGTACTGTGAAACTACGTTACTTTTTGTCAATGGAAGGAAGTACAGTCTTTCGCCTCATTCAGAAATTGTTCCCTAACACCACTCCGAGAGGACTTTCTTATTATCAGGTTGTAGGTTCTCTAACCAACAATTATGACCAACAAGTGAATGTGGTGGCAGCTAGGTACTAACTCTTTCATTGCAAGAAGATGTAAGAACCGACTTACTGCAAGTGGGTAACAGATTTGCAGGGTATGATGAGCAAATGCAAATTCAAATGTGCTTGTGTTGATTTATATTCAGATGTTATGTTGCATGATGCAATTGTACAATGTAACTGATGTCAATCTTAGAGAAACGATTCTGAAATAATCAGAACCTTCATTCCATCATGTAGTGCAAATTCTAGATCAGTATGATTCAGGTGCCATAGTGGCCAAAAATTTGAGCAGCCACCAATTTGACAGGTTGAGTCATCCTTAGCTCATGACCGGCCCAGTAGATAGCAGCACCACATGCTTGCCAAGCCATGTAAACAGTTCTCAAAACAGGCAACTACATCAGTGAATAGAATTAAGTCATGGCCTCAGTGCTATTCACGTCCGAACACTAAGATGCCCATCCAGACAAGCCCAGTGTTAGGCTTGTGGTAAGGAAGGTCACGTACAATTGGTATGTCTGCAGTGGCACAAAGTAAGAATTCTGCCCACTCACAAAAATCTAGTCACAAGGCCCATGTCAGCAATGCAGTGTATTCAAAGCCTGCTGCAGGCTTTAGCAAAACTTGCAAGCAAACAGTTTCTTCATTGCTTCGCCAGTCCAACAAACTTTTTGTTCATTTGCATCTTAGTGGAAAACATGTGAAATGGACAGGGATGCCTCAATTACATTGCTGAATCATAACACATATATGAACCGTTGGGCTCCCCACACCTGTCAAACTAGCACACACCTGGTGGCTTATGATGGACAAGACACTGCTGTTCTTGGAAAATGTGCTTTGCCTGCCATGTATAGTTTGCATAAGCAGACTGACTTTCAGTGTGCTACAGTCACGTGATTGTGAGAACATATTTGGCCTTGATTTGTTTGGCTTTCGAATTCAGGACAAAGTGTTGACAGTGACCGCATTCAGTGCCAAAGACAGTGTAGCTAGCTTGCTTGCTTAAAGAATTCCCAGAATTCTATTTTGAAGGTTTAGGCAAGGCTAACAATTTTGTTGCCCATATTGCTGTGAAAGACAATGCTCAGCCAAAATTTTGCCAGGCCAGAACTATTCCCATTGCATCACGGGACAATGTGGCTGTTGAACTTAAAGAATTGCAAGGTAGCAGAGCTATTGCTCCCATACACGCTAGTCAGTGGGCAAGTCCACTGGTTTAGCTCCCCAAACCTTCAGGTTGCATTCACCTCTGTTGACAGCCAACCCACAAACTGTGATTGAACTTATCCATTGCCACGCCCAGAGGATCTCATGGACAGATTAGGCACAGATTGGTACTTTTCAGAAATTGATTTGCGTGATGTATATCTTCAAATACCATTAGATGAAGAATTTCAGACTGTGGAGGTTGTGAACACTTATTTGGGCTTGTTTAAATTTTTGTATTTGCCTTTTGGCAGTGCTCCCGCACCCGCCATTTTCCAACAGTACTTGGAACAGCTACTGTTCCAATTATTTGAACAATATTGTTGTAGCAAGTTGTACACCTAAAGAACACATTGCAAATTTGCATGCTTTGTTTCGTCTTATCTGATGCTGGACTAAAGTGTAGACTGGATGAATGTGATTTTTTTTTTAAAGCCAGAGTTGCAGTATCTTGGTCCTCTTCAGCCACACTTGTTAGCCGTATGTGAACTGCCAGCTCCTTGAAATGTCACATAATTGCAGTCAGTCTTAGGGAAATATTCAATTCATACCAAATACTGTACAAATCGCAGCTTGCTTGCATCGCAAGAATGTCCTTTTTGTTTGGACAGATGAGTGCCAAGTAACTTTTCAGAACCTTAAAGACGCATTGCTCAGTGGTCAACCACTTTGATCCTGACAAACCAGTTGTATTGCAAGCTGACGCTTCCTCTTATAGAATCAGTGCAGTGCTTTCGTACAGATTTGGTGATAAAGACAAGCTTACTGCTTTCACATCAAAACTGTTGTCCAAAGCTCAGTGTAACTATTCACAAATAGAGAAAGAGGCATTGACTATTGTGTATGGAGTCACCAAATTCCACCACTATGTGTGTGGCAGAAAATTCTACTTAGTAACTGATCACAAGCCATTACAGCCCTTGTTTCATCTAATGAAGCTGGTCCCTGTACAAATACCCAAAAAAAATGCAAAGATGGGTTTTTTTGTTGTCTCAATACCAGTACAAGATTTGTATTGTCCAACAGTTCTACAAGGTGATGCGGACTCACTCTCACATCTTCCAATTGGCCCTGATACAGACACACTACTTCTGCCTCTTGTTGTCACATCAGTGCTTAGACTCCTGAACTGCTTCATTCATTTCCCCCCGTCTATAGGAAAATTGCACGGGCCATGGTAGCTGATTCACATTTGAATATTTTGCTCAAATACATTCACACATCTTGGCTTCCCTCATTGCATACCATAAAGAACTCTGTAATGCGCTGATACTTTGCACATTGGCGTAGCCTCACTACACAGAAAGGTGTGATTCTTGCTCAAAATGACAAATGACAGTGGACAGTCACCTGTGTTGATCCCCAAAGCTTTGCAAAAAGAAATGTTGCAGTTACTTCACCAGGGATACTGGGGTAGTGTTCGTACAAAACAGTTAGCGCATCAACACTGTACTCAGCAGGATGTGGACACCCAAATAGAACAGTGTCATGTGTGGAAAATCAGTCTGCTGTACCACAAAAAATTCTCTGCTTGGCTTAAGTCGCAATCACCATGGCAAAGTGTGTACAGAGACTTTGCAGGGCCTCTTTGGAACATTCATTGGTTGATTGTGGTAGATTCTTGTAGCAAGTTACCTTTTCCTGTGCCAATGAAGTCGGCAACGTCACATAGCACAGTTCAGGCGTTGTCCTCTAGTTTGTTTCGTAGGTTTGCCTGAAGTCATAGTGTTGGACAATGGCCCCAGTTCACGACAACTGAATTTGAAACGTTCTACGGAAGCAATGGCATACAGCATCTAACTAGTGCATTATTTCACCCCCTGTCAAACAACAAAATAGAACGTTTTGTCAGAATCTTCAGCAGTAGATGGCCAAATTTTGATCCGCACACACCATGAATCAAGCAGTACAACTGTTTCTTGCCTCCTACCATTCGCATCCACGAGATGGACCATTGTCGGCGGAACTGGTTCATGGCCACCGCCATTGGACACTGCTCCACTCCTCAGCATCCAGGGCCCAAGAAAGGCCGCATTTGATAGCTTTGCACAGCATGATATTGTGTTTTTCAGAGCTTTTAGCGGCAGCAGACGGTGGGCGCGAGGCGAGATCCTTCATCGACTTGGTGCACGCATGTATCGTATTTCAGGTCCAGATGGACTGCAGCACCAACATCACAATCTAATTCACCACTGTCATTTGCACAGTGATTCTTCTGTACCTCTTTTCCCAGGATCACAGATCCCGAGAATAGAGCAGCCACAGCAGCTGCAAGAGTGTCATCACGACACTGTGGGACAACTCGTGGTGGTGGTGGTGGTGGTGGTGGTGGTGGTGGTGGTGGTGGCCGCCACTGCCGCCTCCTCCTAACGGCACTGAATCCTCCCATGCAGCAGCAGCCGACGCGTTCAAAATCTTGGTATGGGCCTCAGGAGGTGGATCCTTACCCTTCCAGGCCTTTACCGGGGGACATTTCCACCAGAGCAAAGGCCGAATGGTGGGGTACGACAGTCAGACATCCTCTACAGCCACAGTTTCTGATTCATCAGAGCATCCATGCTCCTGCCTCCCTCTCCCCATTGTCATGCCCCATATACAACAACAGTCCATTGCTTTGGAGGGGAGGAATGTTACTGCACAACAGTCGGGAAAACAGAAGAGAAGGCTGTGAGAAGAAGCCAGGCAATTGCACATTGACTGACCTACCTCCAGGATGACAATGCTGCAGCAGCAGCCCTAGGTGAAGACTACGTAAGTGCCATGTTCGATTGGTGGCAGCCCACTTCAATAGCTGCTTCAATGTTAGCCACTTCAGTTCAGTTGACAGAATTCTGTTAGAAGCAGTCGCTAGGACTAGAAGAGTTACTTGTATTTGTCTTATTCTGAAGAATAAGACATCTGTGTAATTGCGCTAGTCGAGAATCATGTAAAAAGAACAACAAGAATTCTCAGATCAAAGTTAAGTATTTTTACGTTTCTTGTTGTGGTAAAACTCATTTGTACGAGTAAAATTATTTAACTGGATAGATAAAAAATATACTCACCAAGCGGTGGCAGACACACACACACACACACACACACACACACACACACACACACACACACACCCCGACTGTTGTGGTGGCAAGCTTTCGGAGGCAGTGGCTCCTCCTCCAGGCAAAACAGTTGAAGTGGATGGGACAAGGGCGAAAGTCTAGGAAAAGGGATATATTTTGAAAAAGTCACCCAGAACCGCAGGTCAGGGAAGATTTACCATATGGGATGAGAAGGTAAGACTAGTTGTTGGGGGACTGCAAAAAATTCTTGGAATCTCTGAATACCTTCTCCCAATTAAATTTCATATGGTCCTTTTCTGAATCCCATGCCACTTTCCTTTATGTTGACCTCACCCTCACCAAAGGCCAGCTACACACTTCCATAAACATTAAACGTACCAACAAACAACAGTACTTACATTTTGACTCTGGCCATCCTTTCCATGTCAAACATTCCCTCCCATACACCCTTGGCATCAAAGGCAAATGTATTTGTTCAAAAGCAGACACTTTACAGTAATACACCGTCATTCTCACCTCGGCCTTAACTCCACGTCACACCCCCCTCCCCCCACCAGCCTAGTTAAAAAGCAAATTTCCTGGGCCATCACATCCAATCCTGGTATTGCTGATCCCTCCACAGAACAGCCTCGGAGCACACCACGGTTGATTCAGTATTATCGTGGCCTTGAATGTGTTAATCAGCTACTTCGAGAGGGTCATGACGACTTAAAATCATGACTTGAAATAAGATCCATTCTGTCTGAAATTTTGCGCACCACACCTAGAATAGCTTTCCATTGCTCTCACAATCTCTGCAATATTCTTGTCAGGCCCTATGCTCCTTCTGTGCCCATCTCCCTACCTTACAGCTCCTACCCTTGTGAACATCCCTGCTGCAAGTCTTGCCCTATGTATTCTCCTACCACCACCTATAATAGACCTGTAACTGGCAAAACATTTATTGTCAAAGGGAGAGCCACCTGTGAAACGACATGATACCAGCTATTATGTAAACACTGTCCATCCTTCTATATCAGCATGACTACTACCTAATTATCAATTAGAATGAATGGGCATATGTAGGGGGTATATACAAGCAACTAGCAATATCCTGTTGCAGAGCATGAAATTTCTGACCTCAGCTCCTGCTTTCACCACAAACGCCATCTGGATTTTTCCCTCCAGACACCAGTTTCTCAGAACTCTGCTGGTGGGAACTAACACTACATGTCCTTGGTTATCACCACCCCCCCCATTTACGTTAATTTCTTCCATCTCAGCTTTTCTTCACTGTATCTTTCATTGTCTTTCCTGTCTATTTTTCACTGCCCCCTCCCACCTCTGTTACATAAAATGCACTTAGTTTCTCACTCTTACTAATTCGTGCATGATGTCTTAGTAGTACTCTGTCATGCATATTAACCTGTCTTCCATCTTTAGGCTCTTTCAGATCTTGTCTAATGCAGTCCCCAACAGTCAGTCTTTCCTTCTCATCTCATACAGTAAGTCTCCCCTGACCTGTGGTTCTGGGTGACTATCCCAAAATCTACCCCTTTCCCTAGTCCTCTCCAGTCAATTTCCTTCACTTTCCTTTCCCTTCAACCTTCAACCCTCAACCCTCAACCCTTCTGCCCCTGAAGAAGGAACCACTGGCTCCGAAAGCTTGCCGATCCCAACAGTTATGTGTGTGCATGTTCCACCACTGCTTGTGGGTAGATTTCTTATCTATCCAATTAAATAGTTTTTCCATCATTAACACGAGCAGTTTGATTGTCTAGCGAACCGAGTACGGAGGATTCGTAGACAACAGTTAAAAATAGAAGTACTAACAACCAGTTAAGGCAAAGTTCATATTATCCCATTCTAACAGTTTAAGGAATACGAGTAACAGGTATTGCAGAAACCGAGGGAAACCAATTAAAGAAGAGGTGTTTTTGACAGTTTCTTTGGGAAACTTAAGTTCACCCATAATTTATTATTAATGCCAAACATAAATGTTCCCATATTACTGAGCATGGATTGGGTCAGTAGAAAGCAAATCTGATTATAGAAAGATAAAATTTACCACTCTACAACCAATATGGGAGATTAGTTTTATTAAAAGGGAAATCTTAGTAAGACCAGAGAGTAAATCAGAAAGCCTGGGGGGAATTCTGAAATCTTTGGGATGTTGGGCAACGGCAGACAGGCACAATGAACAAAACACACAAACACACACACAGAATTACTGGCTTTCGCAACCGATGGTTGCTTCTTCGCGAAGGAGAGGGAAAGACGAAAGGATGTGGGTTTTAAGGGAGAGGGTAAGGAGTCATTCCAATCCCGGGAGCGGAAAGACTTCCCTTAGAGGAAAAATCCAGTTACAGCCAAAGGAATAATTCAATGTTTTAAGAATAATTACGTTGTTACATATCAGGTACCAAAAAGGTTATCTGATAATGGCAGTCAGTTCTGTGGAGAATTCTTTAAAAAATTCTTAGGTAATTACGATGTAAAACACAAGAAAATTTCAGTGTACCAGCCATCCAGTATTACAGCAGAGATAAAGAAATCAGACACCTTTGTAGAATATACTGTAACAAACGACACAGAACATATATATATATATATAAAGAAAAAAGAGGAAAGCAAATGTAAACTTGTCAGAAGGTACAGGTACACAAACAATAAAATAAGTGAAAGTGGGCACTTCATGAACAAAAAAGGAAGAGCTAAACAAAGTACTGAGTAAATGCCAAGTAGTATTTTCAGACCGGCCAGTATAATTAATCTGTACGAGAATAAATTAAAAATTAAGGCATTACAGCCATTCTTTAAATAAAAAACCATACCAAATACCTCTTAGCCACTACTAGGGAGATCAATAAAATGATTGATCAAAGTATAGTCAAGAAATCAATTAGCGCACTTAATCCCTTGTTGATGGTAAAGAAACCCTGTGGAAACGACATTAGTTCTGGAGACTCAAAACATTAAATGAGTATATTGAAATGGAAAGGGACCAATCAGTACTGATAGAAGAAATTTTATTAGAATCAGAAGGCATTAAGTACATGACATCTATGGACCTCATGCCGTGGTGCTTGCAGGTCGCACTACATCCTAGCTCACGACCTGAACACCCTTCATATTTGAACGGAGGTTATACCAATTTGAAATGCGACCTTTTGGGATGAATGAGTCAGTTAATGAGAGCACCTCTAAGGCATGAACTAGTCCAGAAAATAATTTTGTATGTTGATGACATGCTAATAGTAACAAAATCCCGGACTGAAAACAAACTGTTACAACAAGGTATACAAAGGTTTC
Source organism: Schistocerca gregaria (assembly GCF_023897955.1). Lineage (NCBI taxonomy): Eukaryota > Metazoa > Arthropoda > Insecta > Orthoptera > Acrididae > Schistocerca > Schistocerca gregaria. The sequence goes on from NC_064922.1 coordinate 475,107,473, forward strand.
TTGATGCAGGAATTACTATGAAATTGCCCCTTTGGGGCAAAGGGAGTAAAATACTTAGGACACATCATTGACAGTAAAGGAGTAAGACCAGATCCAGAAAAACTGGAAGCTATAGCGAAATGTCCCTATGCTAGAATAAGAAAAAGTCATTTCTATAAATGTGGGATATTATCATAGATATTTACTAGGAATGAAAATAATACATCCAGAATGTTACCTAAACAGAATACTAAAGGGGAATTGAGCCAAAAGGAATATGAGAGGTTTGATGAGATAAAATTGGATTTACTTACATCTGGTTTATTGCACCATCCCTGTGTGGACAAAGATTTTAAAATATCCATTGCTGCATCTTCCTGTGGGATAGCTTGCGACATTTTTCAAGTGGAGTTCTCTAATATAAATGGTGAACATAGAAGCATTGCATTTGCAAGCAGAGTGTTAAATTCCCATGAAAAGAATTACACGGTTACTGAAAAAGAAGTATTATCAGTTGTGTGGGGGATTTAGATATCTTATCAGATAGAAAGACCTTAATTTATATAGACCATCTTGCATTCCTATTCCTAATGAAAAGAAAGTTATTACATCCAAGACTAATGCTTTGGATTTTATTTTTGCAGGAATTTGATTTTGAAATAAGATATGTAAATGGAAGTGAGAATGTCATTAGACACACTCTAGGTTACCAATGGGATTAGAAAGCTTATCCATGTTAGATGAGGAAGATAAAGAATTTTTTTTTTTTAATCACAGAGTACAAGTTGGTATGAGAGGAAGTTAATTGATACTATGATGAGGGAACAGAATAAAGATAAGTATCTAGCAGGAATAATATATCTACTGGAACAGGATAGTATAACTAAAGAAAAGAAAAATGACTGACTACTATTCAAGGGTATACTGTAATAGCACAGCCAAGATGGAGATAAGAGCCAGCAAATTTGTCCCCCTGAGAATGCACTAGATGAGCTAGTTACTTATATACATGAAGGATATGGTCATTTTGGTATGAAAGAGTGCCTACAACATGTTAACACAATTTTCTTTGGATGTGGTATGGGCAGGGCAGTTAGAAGAAACATGAGGCACAGCAAAATATGTCAAGACGAAAGACATAAGTATTCCATATAATTTTACACTTTACCCAATAATACCCAAAGAAATGTGGGATCTCACTGCCATCGATTTTTATGGTGAAAGGAAAAAGTGGTATGTCATTTTCACTGTCTTAGACTGCTGGTCAAAATTTGTAGAACTATATCCTTTAAAGTCAGCTACAGCCAAAGGAATAATTCAATGTTTTAAGAATAATTACGTTGTTCCATATCAGGTACCAAAAAGGTTATCTGATAATGGCAGTCAGTTCTGTGGAGAATTCTTTAAACAATTCTTAGGTAATTATGATGTAAAACACAAGAAAATTTCAGTGTACCAGCCATCCAGTATTCCAGCAGAGATAAAGAAATCAGACACCTTTGTAGAATATACTGTAACAAACGACACAGAAAATGGTCCAAAATGATAGGCAAATTCAAAACCATACTGAATGAACTACCACACCTGAGCACAGGTTTAGCACCTTATGAAATCTTAAGCCAAAAGATTATAGGGGAACCATCACTAGCTAAGTTATTCTGACACCGAGGACACCAAACGCAGAAACACGTATTAAAAAACAAGTTAAGCAAAAGCTTATTCCAAGTGCGAGAAGTCAGAGACATGACAAATTCCAGAATACCCAAGTTCCATAAAGTGGATCTAATATTAGTTATGGCTCATAGATATAGTTCAAAACTCAAAAGAAAATTGGTAAATTCTGTTTAAGAAACAATGGCCTGTGGGAAGTAATAGGCAAGCCACACCAGAAAACACAAACTTAAGAGATCCTAAGACAGGAAAAACAGTCTGTACAAAACACAGCAAGTCAAAAAATACAAGGTGACTTGGTTAAACAAAGTGGAAGATACTAACGACTTTAGACTCCTCAATGTCAAAGGAGATAGATCTGAGTATAAAGTATTCAACATTCAAAAGAAAAAAAAAATAAGCTGAGGAAAAGCTAAGGATACATGATGTAATAGACCACTGTGTGTGAAACTGCATACTAAGATTCTTAAAAGGACTAACTTAATCACATATGTGAAGGATGTCCAGGAAAAGGTATAGAAAGTAATCCACATGACAATTCTGCCGAATAATGCGAACTTCTTGAGTGTAAAAAAATTCTGGCAAGCACTGAGGTATAAAATAAGACATTCTGACCTAAAGGGTAATGAATATGAAGTACTTACTATACCCACAAAGTCACTTGGTGGTGCTGAAAAAGTATATATTGTAAGGTATATCCTACATGTGATAAATGTCCAAGGACAAGTAGCAAATGGTAAAAATGATGAAATTAGGTTCGCGAGATTCAATTTACTGATGAAACACGTAAACAATGATGATTATTGTTTTAATATAAAAATAAATGGAAGGACAATAAGGGATAACTCAACTGACACAAATGGCCGAAACTTAGGAAAAAAGTATTGTGGAAGAAGCTTGATCTCGGCGAGTAAGAATAACTTTTGCATGCTATTCTCCTTTTCATTGGATAATGATACAGAGATGGCTACCATGAGTATGCCACTTCAGGTCATAGTATGGTAAAACGATATAGCAACAGTATTTTAGTTTTAAGAGGGATATAACAATGGTTAATATAAGTATTATTAAGCATAAAAGAAAACCAGAGCAATCGAATTCGTAGCCTGTAGCAGTCTAGTATACAAGTTACCAAATTTACTGGAAGATGCTATTTACTATGCTTAGCAATAATATAGTATGAGAATAACAGGATTTTTATGGATTGAAGTATAAGCGAGATCACATTATAATCAATATATATGTAGTTAATGTTTTTGACAAGAATGTGTGAAGTTGGATTGCAGCCTTCCCACTTCTATTACACGAGTCAACTTACTTGGTACACGTAGCTGATCTCGAGATAGCAATCTCTAAAAAACCACTTCTCCGAAGAATGATGCTAGTTAGAAGAACATATAAGTGTCTCTCTCTCAGTGAAATAAGTAGGTGATCTAAGAATGCTTTTAGTTCACTCTGTATATTCCAACTTCCACAAAGAACAAAATGATCATTTCTCACATAAATATACGACTTCTTGTAAGTCACCCGCATAGTCTCACATTACACAATTAAGATTATTTACAACAAGGCCTGTATATATACATTCTGCATCTAATGCAGTGGTTTCCATTGCCTTCTGCAACCTCTAGCTACTGATTATTGCTGGTTCTTCCACCTTTTAGGGATACTTTCCCACCCCAAAGGCAAGTGCCCTGAACCTCTATTCCTCCACCTTCTTTATTAATGCTCTTGGCAGAAAAATAATTTCGTATGTCCTTGAGTCATTCAGACATATGGAGAGGCAGTTTCAAAGCACTGCCAAACAAAAATTGAATGTTTTTAGGTTCTCAGGATTACCTCTGCAAAAATTTTAAATTCCACTCTTAGAATGGAAGCTGGTTGTTACACAAGTCACTGTTCATCTCAGCTGAGAGACTAAGTAGAGCAATTTTTTGCTGCTCTCTGACCAACATTATTATTTTTCTAATTCCGCCCTGCGAAGTTTTCCTTTTACCATTCCCAAGGGGTGGATAGGATATCTGGCACTGTCCACAATTGATCAGAAGCCCATACACTCTTCGATCTATAAATGTGTGACAATACATGAATACAATCACTTCACGATGGCTTCATATGAAAGGTTCTTTATTTGATCACTGAGGCTGGCAGCAGCCAAACACAAAAGATGAGCAGGCTTAAGTGAACAGACTTCTTCAAATTCAGAATTAGAGCCCTTGCTCATCTGAGTCACTTCGAAGCATTTTAAGTCAGACAATATAATACCTCCATCTGAGACATCATGACAACACCATGTCCAACACTTTCTTAGAATTATTGTTCAAAACCTGTTCTTTCCATGTATCGAACATACATTAAAATTCTCTTTCACACAATCTAAATTGGAAAACAATTTTAGAGCTTCTCAAGCAATTCAGTTTTGCACACTGCAGGATTGCAAACCTGAGCGACATACTTTGCTTGTTTTAATTTAGTTAGCTACATAATACAGCATTGTATTCTGGGTCAACTTACCTATCAAGAAGAAAGTCTTTGCTTACTCTTCACCATCTTACAGAAAACTTAAGTTGGTTATCTAAACTACAGAACCGTAGTGCACATTTACTCTTAATATTTGTTGTAAACTGGCCCTCAGAATACAGAGGGATAAATTATAATACTAGAAGAAAAACAGCTTTGTTCAGTCATTAAAACTAGATCAGATAGGGGTGAAGAATTCTGCAAACCAAAACCATTGATTACTTACACAAAAAATTTAAAGAAAGGCGTTGCTTGCTTTCCATTCAGGTTAACATATGGACATTTAGTTCCAATATGATGGACAAGGGATTTAACATGTGAAGTTTAAACCACTTGTAAATTGCACTTCAGGAAAATGCAGAGGAAACTGATTAAGGACAAGAGAGACCCACTGTACTTTTAACAGAAAAATTTGGAAAATGCCAAGGAAGCAAGGACTGTTGCCGTGTTCGAAAGAGAACTCCCAAATGACAACTTCCAAAGGTTATGCTGAGGGTCCACAAAAAATCATAGGTAAAATTGCTACGTGAGACAAAGGCTTCTAACCAGTCAAACAGGCCGGTATAGCAATAGGAAACTGCAAAAAGAAAGCTGATTTTAATTCTAAAATTTAAAAATCATTCAGACCGGAATATTGTATTAATATACTATTATCTGACTGTCACACAGACTCCCATATGCAGGTCACACCAATAGGTAGCCCTGGTATAGAGAAGCAACTGACATTTGAGAAGTCATCACATCCAGATTGAATCCCCATTTAGTTTTACAGAAAGTACTTCATTGTCCCTTAGCTTGACTTATCAAGACTCACCATGTGCAAAGTGCCAAGTGACTGAAATAAGTGCAGCTAACACCTGTATCTAAGCAAGGTGAAAAAAACACACAAAACTGCAGACAACTATACTTCACATCAGTTTGCCACAGAATTCTTTAGCATATTCTAAGTTTAAATGTAATAAATTTCCTCAGTTAAAAAAGCTTGTCCACAAATCAGCAAGGATTTACAAAGCACCACTTGTGTGACAGTTTTCTCTTTTCTCATGATATCCTTGATCCCAACTCAAAGGTATAAGCATATGAAAAGTTCCCAATATGCGAGATGGCTCCAAGACTTAAGAGCCCTGTGTGTTGTCCTTTACAGTACATGTTCAGAGAGACGTAGTGTGACAGGAGTCCATTTATTCTCTATACATGTAAAAGAGCTGATAGGGTAAAACAGCAATCTGCAGCTGCTACTTTTCTAGAGAAAGGTGTTTGGTGACACTAGGAGGGTACATAAAATTTCTAGTTGGTATGATGAGTGGCAGCTTGTTCTAAATATAGAAAAATCTGGATGAGCAAGAATAACAATCACATAATGTTGAAATACAGCATTAGTAGTGTGTTGCTTGACAATCATATCCATTAATATCTAGGCATAATGTTGCAGAGCAATCTGAAATTTAATGAACACCTAAGTATGGTAATGAAAAGACAAATGGCTAACTTCAATTTGAGAGGGTTTTAGGAAAGTTTATTTCATCTCCCAGAAAGATTACAAACACTGACTCATTCTCACCTGCTGCCCTAGTGTTTGGTATCCCCATGGGCCTGGATTAAAGGAAGACATCAAAACAATTCAGAGGTTTGCTGTTATATTTGTTACCTGTAGGTTCAATCAATACACAGGCACTACAGAGATGCTCCATGAACTGAAAAGGTAATGTCTGGTGTGTAGATGTTCTTTTCATGTTGCATCAATGCAGAACATGTATGTAATGGTGGAATGATTGAACTACTACGATCAACACCTACACACCAGTGTGCTACTGAAGTTGTCCACCTCAATTTCAAAGTTAAATTCATTAGTTCGTAAAACTAAAATGTCAATATTAAAACTACTCTATAATCTATGCTTAAGGTTTGACAAAAAATAAAAATACAGAAGCAAATTGTGTTTACTGTTTTATTTAAACACAAATGTCATACACATCCACACAATGGACACCACAGCATGCACTGACAAAATTACAGTTTGAGCTTTGTCCTCCGCCAGTGGCGCCTCTTTGCATTGTACCTGCAAAAAAGGAAAGAATCCATAAGAACTCCAGCATATTAAAATTAAAGACATTCAATAAAATCCATTCTTTCTCCCAAAATTAAGGTGCCAGACTAGTGGCAACAGGATTAACTGAAGTATCAAGAATGCAAGACAATCTGACAGCTGGTGAGTAGCAAATGAGAATAACACTTATTAGTATTAGCTCATCAGTCTGGTCACAACTCAACAACCACACAATCTCCTTTGGAAGAACATACTAGAGTGCACCTTACTGAATACAGGTTGTGCAGCAGATTGGCTTACAGCCTAGTCCGATGTCTTTCTCATGCCTTATTTAACCCTTCTCATAAAAAGAAACTGAACAAAGGGTTGGTTACATAGACCATTATATTACACCAAATGATGTTGTCTTCAGTCCTGAGACTGGTTTGATGCAGCTCTCCATGCTACTCTATCCTGTGCAAGCTGCTTCATCTCCCAGTACCTACTGCAACCTACATCCTTCTGAATCTGCTTAGTATTACACCAAATATGAACTGAAAACCTAGCTACTTCCTTCCAAATACAGGAGCATAAGAATAGACTTCTGTAAGAAGCCTATGTTCACATTTCAACTTGTCACAAACATTTGAGGCTGGGTCATTCCAAGTCAAATCAACAACAAAAACATTTTCTCACACACCATCTTAGATTTTGATGGAACTTTTTTCCCCTATGGAGATAAGTACATATTTCAAACCTTTGCATTTTACTTTTCCTTTTTGTGGCACTTAAAGTTTAAAAATATTTATGTTTTTAGCAGAAAATGACATTTCAATAATAAATTATTTCTTTATTCACCACCCAGAAATGAAATTTGTTCATGTACTTCAGGGCAATGATTGTTACAGAAACAAAGAGGAGGAGGAGGAGATTAGTGTTTAACATCCCGTCGACAACCAGGTCATTAGAGACGGAGCGCAAGCTCGGGTGAGGGAAGGATGGGGGAAGGAAATTGGCCGTGCCCTTTCAAAGGAACCATCCCGGCATTTGCCTGAAGCGATTTAGGGAAATCACGGAAAACCTAAATCAGGATGGCCGGAGACGGGATTGAACCGTCGTCCTCCCGAATGAGAGTCCAGAGTGCTAACCACTGCGCCACAGAAACAAAGACAACTATGGATAAACCCAAAACATTTTTTGCAAAACAACCCTAACAGGGTGGGGTACCACTTGGAAACAAATGTCAGCCACCATTTAATTAATAATTTCTTAAATTTTGTGGCTGATAGCCTAATTTTTTTTTCTTGCAATACCTGAAAAGTTTTGAAATTTGAAGCTATCTAACTCAAAAGAAACTGGCTCAATCAACAATTTATAAAAAGCTCAATTCAATTTTTAAACAATGTATATAATGAACATTAACAGTAACCTTTCAGAACAGAGCAAATACACTTTGAAAATTACTAAGTTGTTCCAGTTTTAAGGCATTGAAGCAGCTCATTAAGAATGTAAAGTTTGCAAAATATCTTCTTATTTTGACCAATGGAATGACAAAGCCTGAAAGATGTTCTGTTCTATTTTGTTCAGCCCTCAGTACTTTTCAATTAATTACAACAGGAGTCCAGTTAATGATGTACAACTGTATCACTGAGCTCTGTCTTTGAGAGGACAAGTAATTTCCACTCTAGTCCATTAATGTGGCAACATTTACTTCTTAATTCCAAGTGCCATATTTCAAATGAGACTTGGAAATGTCCAATGAGGCCAGTATTAATTCCTCACTTGCTTTCTGCTGTTTAATGTTCTGCAACATCTGGAAGAACTTGTTAATTTTCCAAGGGTGTTTGCACTCTAATAACAGAAGATGTTATATGGGCTGGGGTCATTTTCCTTACATAAAGTTCATCACTTCAAATTTCAATTCTCAAAAGTATATGTTCCAGGCCTCAAACACTGCAATATCTTATTTGAGAAAAAAAATTTCAAAGCCACCACATATAAAATCAAAAATAAAAGGGAAAAGTACAATTTTATTTTCTCAAGTGATAGGCCTTACTTTTTAGGGTTACTCTGCAGAAAGTTGGAGATTATCCCTTTTCTTTTGTGTGATTTTATGCAATTGTGAACCATTGTTTACAGTATAAAATACAAGAATGTAACTTTCCTTTTATCCTATCTTTCGAATGAATTTTTTCTACAATCACTATAGAACTGTACAGAACTGCCAAATTTCATAGTTTGGAACTTTGATAAAAAATTTTGCCTTATTTCAGAATGATGCTTTGTGCTCACAATGTTAAAATTAGTTTTCACACCTGCCAAAAATGGAAAAATAAAAATGCTAAAATATGATAGTTTTAATTACCCCCACAGATGTAACCAATAAATCAGTCATCACAATCAGACATTGGGAAAGAGTTTCTATGGACTACATTCTGGGTGGAATCTGGGTCCACTTTTCACTGATTGCAATGACAGACTGCACATAGTACCTGTATCTTAAAGATTCAAAACCATAATAACTTATTTCAGCAATTTCCCTACTTATCTTCTACAGGTTTAAAGCACAGTTTCAACAAGTCCACACTGACAATGAGAAACCATAAAAATTTCTGTAGACCCATTTTCATTTTCTAAACCTTTTACAGATAAAACAGTGAATAATTAGTATGCACTTACACACAGCAAGTCTCGTAGAAGTGTATATAGTAGTACTGTCAATAAAATAGAGCTTGTCGTAAGACTACACAAAACAATGGGAGTTCACTGACCTAGAACTTAAAACCCAGTAAGTATTAATTAAGCATCTTGCAAGCATTCTCAAATAATACCCCATTGGTCCAAATGAGTCAAGACTGGATTAATAAAAAAACTGAGGTACTTAGTATCACAAGGTGATAAGGTGTACCACTCATGATTAATCATTGGTATATGGATACCTACATGTCTTTAAAGTAAAATGTCAAGCAGCACTCTCTTAACCATTTCTAAGCTGTTCAGGCTTTAGAGAGTAACCTGTGAGTGATTCCCAATTTCTGTACATTCAAAGATCTACTTTGTAATGAGTTGACATAGTTTCTTTTATGCATAAAGTACTTAGTCCACTAAGTTGACACCACATAAAATGTACGAGGCATCAAAGATTGTGAAAAATGTTTAAGCACTTTTTCAGGCTGTGCTTCAAATTATTTTTTTAAGAACTCAAACAATTATTCAAGGAAACAGTACAGACCACAGTTTGTGCACTAACTCTTTAGTCATAGTATTAAATATAGATAACACTGAAAAGCATTTGGCATTGCCATTAATAGGATGACTCCATCAGAAAAAAATGTGAAACTAGACAAACTTCAAAGTAATGAAATTTATACATACCTAACAAACTAAGTGCAAAGAGGAATGTCTTAAGTCTATTCATTAGCAAAAAAATGAATATGCCACTTATACCATCTATCAATACTACAGGGAATTTTTAATTAAAACCCATGCATATTCCCTGAAAGTCTCCCTAGAATGCATGTATGTATCTTGACCTGTGGGTCAGAAGTGGAAACAGGCAACAGCTAAAAACAGCTAATAAGATTCATGCGAAGAACAGTTTTTAAATAAATTCTAATTTCAGGAAAGATGTATTTTTGAACACTTAATTTTAGTGTTACACTCCATCTTTCATCAGTCATTTCAGATACCTAATTCCACGTTAGGTTGGGCAGGATATGTTAAGTGATCATTTCAATTTGTGAAATTTTAATTTCAAAGCCTAAAATGAAGAGGTTTAAAAATACAATTTGAAAATGTAAAACCACAATGTATTAACAATATGAAAACAACATATTGCCTTCTTTATATTCAAATAAATTTATCAGTATTTTATTTAATGCTTCCTAATTGACCAACAGGTGAGAAACTTCTTTTCAAATGGTCTTCATATTTGCCAACAATACTTTCAATGTTCTCCTTTTCTGTGGAGAGTGCTCAAGTCAAGTTGCCTTGCTTAACTTCAGTTGTGCTCCCCAGAGAATTACAAAATGGAGAAATGTATTTGTTTTTACAATAATGACAACACATGAAAATAGCTTCTGCAGACCAGCTTAGATATATGAAGACAGAAGAAAAAATGGAATGAGCATGTGGCATTGTTGGTCAGGAGGCCCCATTCGGGAAGTTGAGCCACTGAGTGCAAGTCTTATTTCAGTCAACGCCACATTGAGTGACTTTACAACACCCAGTCCATCAGCAGAGAAAATCTCAAATCCAGCCAGGAATTGACCCCAGGCCTACTGCATGGGAGGCAAGCATGTTACCACACAGCTCAGCAGGCAGACTAGACAGAAGAAATTTGATAAGATCAAGAACTAGTGTTGACAATTTCAATCCAGGAGCCCAGGTAATGTTTCCATCCCAAAAAGATGTAGCTGTCGTGCTGTTTAAGTCTGCAGGAGTATTGTGCTGATCCAATCTCCAAGCACACGAAACACATTACAGGTTAACTAATTTTACCAGCATATATATTCTTTGTGAAATTAGTACTGAAAGTGAAGCCTGTAATTACTGTATAATTTATATGAAATAGAAGTATTACTGTCAGTGGTTTCAAATATGTCCATTTTAATTAGCTGTGCAATTATGTACTAAAGCTAACAGCTTTCTCTTTCACAGAAGACAGTACATACTGCATAACAGCTGAACCTGAATGCAACACCTGGCCAGAAGTTGTGTCCTACCTGCTTTAACATTGCTAAAAGTAAAAAAGCTAGCTCAATGAAGCCTATTACCCATCTACAATTTCTCAGAAGTCCCTAAAACACATTTATCTCTGCTTATCTCTGCTTGGAATGTCACAACTTAAGTCAGTTCCTGGGAGCTACAAAGCTGCATATGCAAAACATGAAGTGCATGAAATCAGCAGTCCAGTAAACCAGCAAATTCAGAAATTCTTAAACCTAGATTCTATTGTCAAGGAGGACAACACTGCAACTCCATAACAAAAGTACAATGATTTTTCCCATGTAATGGATTTCTCATTCAGAAATGAGAACTTTCAACTCACAGTAAACACTCCACCTTCATGGGGCATTGCCAGAGTAGCAGCTACAATTCCAGTGTCATGGGGTACATGGTAAGTGTAGCATGAAGAAGTGTACTTGGGTCTCAAAAACATGAATAGTCAAAATACATAACCTGAAACTGTGAAACAAGACACATTTAAGTTTTACATAAAATGACAATTTCTAAGACTGTGCAGGTAGGGAGGATTATGCTTCTGTATGGTAAGTAGAGATTCACACACAGAAAAATCAGTCTGAAAGCACTGTACACAGAATTTTGCATGCAGCATTAAAATCAGATCAGCATTTCTAAATTCTGTGAGTTGAGGCCAAAGCGGTGAATACCAGTTAGTGGCAAGGCTTCACATTCTGTGGGTGCACACACCAACTAGTGTGTGTGTGTGTGTGTGTGTGTGTGTGTGTGTGTGTGTGTGTGTGTGTGTGTGAGAGAGAGAGAGAGAGAGGAAGGACTGGTTGGTTGGTTTGTAGGATTGAAGGGACAAGACTACTAGGGCCATCAGTCCCTTTTTCCATGAACTTTAAACACCCACAAAGAATAAGAAACAATGGAGATGACAAGAAACAACACTGGACAAGAAACATCCAGACAGAGACCAGAAAAAAGGAATTAAAAATCACAGTGTGACTTGTTGGCAGACCATAGAAACAAAAAAAGGAAAAGGCAAAAACCAAGAAATGCACAAAAAACCCTAGTCTAAAATTGTAGGCCAAAGGCCAGACAACAAAAAGGACACACACTTAGCTCAAGCAATAAAAATAAACTGCACGAATAAAACTAAGCCTGCATCGAAACATCATATGATAAAAGTGCAGGAAGCGTATCAGGCAGTGCAAACTTCTGCCTGAGAGGAGTTAAAAGTGGGCAGTCCAACAAGATTCGGACCAGTGTCAAAGCTGATCCGCACCAACATAAAGGTGGGTCCTCATGGCGCAATAAATAGCTGTGTGTTATCCAGGTGTGGCCAATGCACAGCCGGCAGAGGACAACAAGAGTCCTTGCGAGAGACCCGCAAGGAGCACCATGCAACAGTAACCTCACTGATGGCCCAAAGTTTGTTGGGTGAAAGAAGGGTGCGCCGTTTTTGACCCCTGGTGCGCAGTACCTTCTGCACAAAACTGACCTGAGGTCACTCTCCGAAAGGCCCATATCCAAGGCTGGTGCATCGACAGCCTGTTTGGCCAGCGTGTCAACACATTCGTTCCCCAGGATGCCGACATGACCCGGGGTCCACACAGACAACAGGGCGGCCGTAACTGGCAAGAGTGTAGAGTGACTCTTGGATAGCCATTACCAGATAAGCGCGAGGGAAACACTGGTCGATATCTCGTAAACCGCTCAGTCACTACACATAACAAAGGACTAACTTGAGCAGGAGCAGATATACTCTAGGACACAAGAGATGGCAACCAACTCGGCAGTAACAACACTGCAGCCAGCTGGCAATGAGTCGTTCATAATAATAGACTACAAGCATAACTGACAACCAGCAGCCATCAAACAGTCAGTATAGACTATGCCAGAGCCTTTAAACACAGCAAGGATTGAAAGAAAGCAGCAGTGGAGGGCCTCAGGAGGGACTGTGCAAATCTAGCCGAAGGCATGGGTGGGGAACACGAAGTGGGAATATGCAGAGGGGCCCAGAGAAAAGGTTGGAGAGGGAAAGCCTCAAAAACAGAGAGAAGAGCTCCGACAAAAACCGTGATCATACATCCTGACAGGAGCTGCCGTTCTGGAAAATGGACATCCAACTGAGGGAACAGGAGACGATAATTGGGTTGCCCAGGCAAGCTACAAACGTGTGTAGCATAAGCAGCCAGTAATCGGTGTTGGAACCGCAGTGTAGGGACACCTACCTCCACAAGTATGCTGTTCACAGGGCTTGTCCATAAAGCTCCAGTGACAAGTCTGACCCCCTGTGAAGGATGGGGTCAAGCAACTGGCACAGCATATAGGCAACCAGCTACAACACTTTCGAGACAAGATTTTTGTCCATATGAATAATGTTAATGAGCATTTAGAATCACAGGGTGCCCCAGAGAGCTACAACACAAAGAAGAATCTCTTCTCAGCTTTTGACAAGATCAATATGTAGTTTTTTTTGTAATAGATAAGGATTAAATACAGGAAAGGGAACTTTTTAAATAAGTAATATCACCAATGAGTGCAATCTTTTTATAGCTGTCAACACCTTTCACCCACAGACAGATTCTGATTCATTTATTTTACTATGATTCCTGCTCCTGAGAACTAAAGGCATAATCGGCATGTAATACAATGAACCCTTATCACTGTTGTACACTTCACAAATCTGAAATGTCCAATAAACAATGACATCACATGAATTGAAACTATCTAGCTCTTGTACATGCACTGAAAGTCGATAAAATAAAAGGGCTACATAATTTCAATTCTCGTGATGTCATTGCTTATCGGACATTTCAGATTTGTGAAGTGTACAAAAGAGATAAGGTTCATCGTATTATATGTCTACTATGCTTTTGGTTCTCAGGACCAATAAATGAATCGGGATCCGTCTCAGTGTGGGTGAAAGGTGATGACGAACCATATGCCAGGCTTCCATAATCTAGACGGGACTGAATTAACACCTGGTACAGCCGTAGAAGGGTAGACTGATCGGCACCCCAGCTGGTGTGACTCAAGCTACAAAGAGCGTTAAGATGCCGCCAGCACGGCTGTTTAAGCTGCCGAATATGAGGAAGCTAAGTCAACCAGATATCAAAAACAAATTTGTTTTGCCGTCAAGATAAAGCCGTGGCTCAGGGCGAACAGTGCGTCGCCAGCAGAAACACGTAACAGGTCTTGGCTGTCGAAAACTGGAAGCAAAGCCAGTTGGTAATTAACGGAAGCAGAACTCTGCGCAAAATGCTCTACTAAGTAGTCTGCAATTGTGTTGAATCAGTACAGACTGCTCCACTCAGTGAAAACACAGGTAAAATGATGGGGGTCCGATAGCCAGTCGCCAAATCTTGGCCCAAACCTGCGATGGGAAGGTACGTAGGCCAATGGTGGAGACATACCTTTCCCAGCATGCCGGCTTGCATTGGCAAATGAGGCGGCAGGCTCACACACAGCGTGCTAAAGGCAATGAGGTGTTCCAATGAGATATGCCGCTCATGGAGTGTCCACCTGCGATCTTTAATCGCCCAGCGATCCGGGCGACCACCAAGGGGACCCAGAACAGGGAATGGCAGATTCTGCAGCAGTGACGGTGGTGACCAAGTGAACCACCACATCAATGGTGTCATTGGAAAGAGGATCAGTAGTGGCAATGGAGATGAACAAGTTCCAGTCAGCCCTACTCGTAGCCCATCTGCAGGGGCACCCAGGAGAGTGACACTGTGGCAGTGACAAAGATCAGAAAGTGGTCACTACGGCACAAGTCATCATGCACACTCCATTGGACTGATGGTAATAGGCTAGGGCTGCAGATAGAAAGGTCTATGGCTGAGTACGTGCCATGCGCCACACTGAAATCTGTGAAGGCACCATTATTTAAGAGAAAAAGGTCGAGCTGTGCCAATATTTGCTGAACGATGCCACCTCGACCTGTTGCCACTGATCCACCCCACAGAGGGTTATGGGCGTTAAAGTCGCCCAGTAACAGAAAAGGTGGTGGCAATTGGGCTATCAGCACAGTCAGGGCATGTTGTGGGACATCATCTGGTGGAAGATAAGAGACTGCAGATAGTAACAGAATGAGAAGTCTACACCCGAACAGAGACAGCCTCAGAAGGTGTTTGTAGGGGGACAGACACTGAAGAGAGAAGGGCGTAGATACAGACGCCACCAGATACTCTCATAAGCTGCCCAGTTCTTATAATAATGCCAATAACCAGAGAAGAAGGGTTTCCTGAAGAGCAATGCAGAGGAAAAGGTGAAGACAGAAGTTGTCAGAGCTCAGCAAGATGGTGTAGAAAACCACTGCACTTTCACTTTAGGATTACAATGCTCATGGCCGAGAAATGCGTGAAGGGACCGAGGAGGCAGATTACGCTGCTGGGTCACCTGCTGCCACTGAGTACTTGTGCGAGTGACATCCATTGTGTCAGAGTCCGGCAGATGCCAGAATCTCTATCTCGCCTTCTGATGCAGAGCTTGTAGGTTGCAAAGGGGTGCATGACACTGCAAGTTCCTTCGTCTTAGAGGTCTTCTTGGACTTTTTTCACTGCTCCTTGGGTTTCACTGGCTGGGAGGGCTTCATTGATTCAATCTCCGGGATGGAGGAGGATTGTGAAGCCCTACAACCAGCTGCTTGTGGGCACTTACGCCACTGCCGGCCGTCATCCTTCCTACAGCCTCAGCAAGGGTCACATGGCAGGACAGCCATTGCCAGAGTCCAGATGCCCCAGGGAGATAGGCATCTACTCCTTGGCATTCATGGGGAATTAACGGTGCACGCATCAGGAGAGTGATCCTTGTGTTGTCAGGGGGGCTACAACCAACATGGTACATGGAGGCCCCACCACAATGGGCTGGCTACCATGCTGGATATTAGGTGCAAAGAAGTCCATGGTAGTCATCTCCACCAAAAGCAACACTGCACAGTGCATGGTGGAAATCGCACCCAGGAATCTATCATCACCCAAGAGACGGAGAACGAGCGGGACGGCAATGCGACAACTAGAAAGCTGGCTAAAGGTCTCAACACATAATTGAACTATGTACCAGTAAGACACCCTTCCCCAATTGGCTCACTCTTTGGAAGAATTTGGAAATATGGAGGTCAAACCAGAGAGGGGACCATCACATAGGCCGAAACGTTTGAGACTCCTTTTAGTCACCTCTTACAACAGACAGGAATACTGTGGGCCTATTCTAACCCCCGAACCCGCAGGGGGTAGGACTGGTATCCAAATAATCATGATTACAAGACCTTGCTGAAAAACCTATACTTTGTACAAACGACAAACTATTTTACACATCTCTGTATCCAATGACCTGGGAAGGGCACTGTAAAAGAATTCATTGGACAGAAATAATATGCATCAGTTAATGCAGACAAACCACAATTGTCACAACAGCTGCCTGTGAATAAATACTGCAAAAATCTAGCAGAGATCTGCTGCACCACTATTACATAACAAAAGTGCAATCTTCATACTTCCAATATTGCAAAGGAAATTTCATATAGTCTGAAATCCTAGAGATTAGGTGCAGGGATATCACTGGAATAATTCTTAGTCAACCCTGCCGTTTGTAGTACACTACAGATTTAACATTTCTGTTAAACTGTTGGCAGCCATGTACTACCTATCTATGTCCACATAACCCACACTCTAAGGACTTCAAAGTAGTATCAATAGTGAGTTACTGCAAAAGCTGAGATCTGTATTGCTTAATTGTTCAAAGCTACAATGATTTTTAAAAAGTCTAATGAAGAACAACCTGAAAAATTGCATGTTTCAACATTTTTTCGTTACAAACCTCAATGAGGTATTCTTTTATATTACATCCACTTACTGGGCTACACACTATGCATAAAAACTGGGTCAGCTCAGTACCAAACAGTTGATCTCTGAATATAAGGACATTGGTGCTCAACTAATGATGGGTCACTGTTCCAACGATCTGTAGGTATCCATGTCCCAAATATGGCAATACTGAAATGGTCACCTCAGAATCCACCACCAAAATATTAACTTTACATGGAATAACCCAGTTACTAAACTGACATCCATTATACATCAGGAATGGAGGAATCATTCAACTTTTGGACAGTGTGTGCATATTAGGGAAATAATATTCTACCACGAATTCATTGTTTTACAAAGGTTTAACAGCAGGGTGTTGCAAATTTACACATGAGCTCTACATCAGTTTTGGCAAAGTTTTTGGGGGTTGCAGCCAATTAGTCGTTTTATTTTCACATGTACATCAGCAACTTCTAGTGATCCTGGACAGATGGCCAGCAAAATTCAACATTCATTAGGTACAGCTCTGACTGCACAAAATTGATACTAGGGTTACTCCAAGGAGGTATCTGGATCATATTCACATCTCTACTTCAATAGATTGAGGGCATTTATGAACAAGGAAAGGTTTTATCAAATCCCTTGATGTAATGAAAAAATTATCTTTAAAACTCAGCCATGCATTTGCCAATTTTGAGGAGTTCATTTTCTATAATTAACCTAAATATTTACACAATTTAGGAAAAGATCACTACTTACTGTAAATATGTCATGTTTCAGACACAATTAAAAAGACACTGACAAAGCTTTCAGCAACAGCATTCATCAGAAAAGAAAACATTCATACAAGCAAGCACACCTCATGCACACATGACCAACTAGCAGCACAGCGAATACTGATCTGATCTGCTAGAGTTTCTAGTCATTTACGTGAAGTGTGCTTGCTCATGTGAATGGTGTGTTTTTCTGACAAAGGTTGTGGTCAAAAGCTTGCATGTGTCTTGATTAAGCCTGTCTTCAACTTGAAATGTCACCTTGACTGTAAGAAGCAATATCTATTCCTACATTGTTATTCCAATCTGGAGTTTCGACTATTTTAATCTAGTTATTACATTAAGCTTTCGCAAAGCTTAGGTGTTTTTTACCATGATTGCCAAACATACAACCTTTGATTCCAGCTAAATCTTTTGTTCTATAAAAAGCTAAAAACCCTGATTTTTAAGTTACTGGACAGGCTTTACCAGGCACTACAAATGTAACTAGGTACTACACAAAATTCTATCTTTCGACCATTCTGAGTAACAAAATTATGATACTTAATACCTGACATGACAAAGAATTGACATTCCGAAATCTCAGCATCTGCAGGAACTTTGCTTGAACTCAACTCAGGTCATTATGACAGTTCTGAATAGAATTTTACTGCACAACTGTGGAAATGGGTTAAGCTACCTATCAATGTAATCCACCTGAATGTTGGATTGAACAGCAGTGCTTTATTAGGCAGTGCTTCATGAGGTATTATGTCAACATCCTCGAATCTGAACTCACAACTGTAGGGGAAATCCATATTTTTAAAATGTATTCCAAACCAAATTACTACTTAAGTAGTTTAAACACCCCAGAAACCTCAACTTGCCACCAAATTTCCTTCTATTTGACAATTTGTGTAATTGTTCAGCAGTTTCCATCCATTCATACACAGACTCCAAATTCCCGGGTCAACAGAAGTGTGATTCCACCTGACTGCTCTTACCTATGACAATGGTGTTGGGGTGTGTGATGTCATTACAGAGTAGAGGGAGTTGTGTGTGTTTGTAGATGTGTTTGGTGGTGGTCTGGCAGTGGATGAGGATGTGCCCCAGTTTAACATGTGATACTGGGTATATTTGAGTTTTGGTTGTCCTCATGCTAATGTGGTATTGAGTTTAGATAGTCTGTGCAGTAACAGGTTGTGGAAATGTTTTCATCGAGTTAGAAATTATTTTGGTCATGTATGTGGTGTTAGGACTGATTAGTTTGGTGTTCATTGTACAAAAAGTTAATTTCTTGTTATAGGTTGACTTACACAGAAGATTACAGCAACCAGCCACTTTTTACAATGCTATTTATTTCTTTAACCAGCACCGTTAGCGGTTTCAAGCTGATAGGTTCAAATTCAGATGGCTTGTTCACATTTTACATTATATTACATTCCACTACAGGTTGCTTATCTTGCAACCCCAAAAACTGTACAATGCACTTTCCTTTTTTACACACACACACACACACACACATTTCATCACATGGAGGTATGTATACAACCATAACAATGCCAAAACACTAAATATAATGTAAAATGTGACCTAAGCATTTGAAGATGAACCTATCTGTTCAAAATTGGTAACAGCACTTTTATAATAAACAGCATTGTAAAAAGTGGCTGGTTGCTGCAATCTTCTGTGCAAGATGTCAGTTTTACTAAATATCATTAGTTTATTGCTTTGTGTTAGGTGTGTATATGACAGTGAAACTCACAAGCATCATTACATTCCAAGATGGGCAGCGATATGACGTCTGCCACACAGTTTCTACAGATGTTCGGTCTAATGTTAGGTATCGTTTGTGGCAACATGAAGTTGACAAGTTCTGATGCAAATGAGCGACTGTGTGGTGGCCAACCTAGGTCTTATTTCAGAGGCTATAGTTGGTGATTTGTTTTGGTTTTATTATATAGTTATTGTGATGTTTTGTGCGTTGTACATTTTAAGTGTGTGGTGTTTCAACTGATGTAGAGAACATGGGGTGTTTGGGTTATTGAGTTGTTTGGTTCAGTTTTTCATAGTTGTAGGTGTTATTTGGTATCAATAGCTGCTGATTAACTACGTCAAGGGTAAATTGCAATTCCTCTTCAGAGTTGTGTGCGTTGGTTTTCTGGTATCAGTCACTGCACTTGGACTATACAGGTCAACCAATGACAGATTCCTGTGGTTTTGTTGGTGTAGCAGAACATCAAGTTCTTCAGATATATTTTTCGGGATGGTGCAGTGCTTTAGTTATTGTATACAGAGCTTGTCCTTTATCTTAAGTCCCCCCCATTTTCTGCAGTTGTCCCATTAGTTTCATTTTCTTGCCAAAGTGAGACGTGTATCTTTCAGAATGTTTATTGGCGTGTGCATGTAGTAATGTCACTGCAGTTTTGTATACACTGGAAGAAGCAGTTTCCACCAGATTGGCGACATGGGTCAAAACAGGCAGATGGAACCTGACACTTCTGTAATGCCCACTTGTGGCACTGACCATAAGGTCAGACTTATTTAGTGAGTTGCTCATTTATCAAGTTCCTGTGTACCACTTTAACATTTGTGTTTGCAAAAATATTACAGCACATCTTCAGCAAGAACTCTAACTGAGCTAGAAGCAGGAACACAATCTGTTTTGAAGTTATTACTGGAATACAGTGTCACAGTATTGATCCAAGAGACAAGTATTTTGGCTAGACTGATGTACAGTTACTCTCCACAAAATATGGTGGCTCAAGCACAGAAATTTTCGTCTGAATCACTGGTCAAGAAGTTCAATCGTTCGTTGAAAAGCAGTGGCCAACACTGCTTGCCGTCAACCCCCCCCCCCCCCCTTGGCGCTGTAATACTTCCCTAAAAATTTCCCAGAAACTATATCGTAAAAACAATTTCCGCTTAGTCACTTTTTCATAGCCCCGTTCCCAAAAAAGTTCTTATCAAACAATAGTGAAAATACTACCAAAGATGTTTTTGTAACACTTTTCAAATCGGGAAGAGAGACGGTATTTCCCTATACGTTAAAGCAAAAACGCTTATAGCAAATCTACGAATCAATACCTTTTACAGTACTTACAACAGCCTTTGTTTGGAAGTGTGTTAATGAGGGGAAAGGGGGGGGGGGGGGGAGAGAATACGGGACCTCTGGCTCTGCAGTAGCGTAAAATAAACTGATGCCAGACGCATAATTTAAAAAAACCATGCCATTACCGCAATGCAAAATTTACATCCGTAAATTTACACTACCACAAGCAGACAATATGTTATTACTTCACATAATTCTGGACACGTGCAACATATCCCACGACAACATGTGCGGTAACGTAATGTAGCTACAGATTGATAGGTCGGTAACAACAAAAACCTCACTTTATAACATAAAATATTAGAGAACTGTAACTTACCGTATGGTATTATCTGTTCGCATCCTAACCCACTGCGGAATAGGTCTATTTTGTTTCAGCTTTTTGGCAAGCTTCCTTTTAATGATGAAAGTTTTGTGGGCCGACTAAAAAGAAAACAGTAATTTCACATAGAAACAGTCACACATAATTGTAATTGCAATATTTTACCGTTACAGTGAGCAAGTTACTTACCATCTTTTCTTACAATCGCCCAACACGCCGTCACCAACACGAAGAACGGAAGTTATGTCCAAGCGATGAAACCGGACGCACAGCCTTATCTTACAGATACTCCACACCTACTACCAAAGACTCAAACCAACGGCTCCGTGCAGGTCGATTCACAATACACGCAACGAAACGGAACATCAAAAAATTCCATTATAATAGCAGTCTTTACGAAATAGGGCTTTTCACTTCGGTGATTTCCAAAATGTACGTCTTGCAGTATCTACAAAACAAGTCCGTTTTACACTATAAGAAGAGTACTTATGAGACGTGACATCACACAAGAACGAATCATTTCTATTTTTGAGGTTCTATGCACACGAATGGAATATTAAGAAGTCTAGAAAATTATGATTAACGAAAATGGATCATTGTACTGAAATCAAATATGGCAGGACGTGTGGAATGTACATATAGAAGAGCAAGTCTACTATTAACATTTCTTAGTAACACAGGAATCTGCAGAAATTTACCAAATGGGGACGAGTAGCGAGGGTGGTTGGGGTGAGAGGGGGGGCAGGAGAGACCAAGACACTAAATTTCCCAATTTTCATATAAGTAAGTTGGTCAGTTTCGGAGTGTGTCATGATACAAGAACTAAATTTTATAGCTGACACAAAAAATCCCAGAGAATTGATAAGTTTGCTCTCAGTACTTGTTATAGGCAGATTACTTAGATGCTTAAAAACATAAGCATGATTTTAGACTCCACTCGTCATATCCCAACCTTCCTGTAAATGCTTATTTCTACTGGGAATAAATGACAACACCTTAGAGTAAAACATATGGTATCATTCTGTGATGCATGAAATATAAGACCACCAAGTGGTGTGTGATGATGTTACACAGTCGCTCATTTCAGAAGAACTTCATTAAAATTTTCCTCCGTATATACTGAAGGAATCAGTTTTCTCAAACAAGTATATACTTTTGCTGAGCTGCTTTGACAAAGTCCAAAATCTCACGTAATGCAGGAAAATAAATGCCATGGGAACACAACAGTATCTATTTTATAAGTATTGCAGCAAGTCAAATATCGAATCACACTAGCTGTCAATGGAACAGAGCAGAAGGTGGTGTTACCAGGAAACATTTATTGACAATACATAGAATGCCACATCACTTAGCGCATTGTCAAACCATGAATGATACAGGAAGTAGAAACACAGTTTCATAATTAAGGATCTAACAATGATAAAATCTGTTAATGATTAATGACAAGAATAAAATTGTCAAGTACTGTTCTTCACGAAAAATTGCATGGAAAACTGCTGAGAGGTAAAACAATCGGAAAAGTGTCGTTCAAACATTTTAAAACATCGACACTTATTTGCTAGAAAAACTTTATACATACAAACACGTCAAACAACATTTAAAAGGAAATATGTAGATCTCTTCATCTTTTTCCATTGTGTTTTGATCTTCAAAGAAAATAATTTCAAAAACATCTGTATTTTCTACTTCAATAGAGTCGAAATTGTCACAATTAAAAATGTTTTATCAGTTAATAACATTCTTTTTTGTGCACAGTGCAGGGTTGTTCTTGGTTCAGGTCACCCTCCTTTCACAGATATTTTGCATGGTTTATCTATATCACATGGTATAGGCCATATTATCGAGTGGGTATATATAGGATCAACACTATGTCATATGATATGTTGTCATCTTGAATTTTGGAGTATACAGGGTGAAGCGAAATTCGCGAACTAAGGCTTTGCAGCGTTACTACTACCAAGCCAACGATATAAAAGAGTCTGTCACAAAATTTCGTCCAGCGAGTACATCCAGCAGGAAACCTTAAAGTGTGGCAGTCTGGCAACACTGTAATGACATCTATGGTAAACACCTCCGTCAGCACACATCAGTTGGTGCAGTGAATAGAGTTTTGGGTTAGCATGCACGAGGTCGAGGGTTTGAGGACCTTTTCCAGAAGGCAAGGCTCATTAACGAGCAACTCCTGTCCAAAGTATGGTTCCTAGTGCAAGTGCCTTACCCGCTAAAGGAAATAGCAAATTCCACCGAAGGAGCAATACATTACTTCCTCTGGCATTGGGAAATTTTCAAAGTGCAGTGCTCCACATGCACACTAGGCATCCATGAAGGAGGAGTAGGCCTCACGGATGTCCACAGAAAAAGCTCCGCACTGCTGATACACCGCTCCAACGCCATAGCAGAGAAGAACCCAAAGAGCCTCACAGACGCCCTGATAAATACGTATCGGCCAGCCTCAGAGGAAGCACCAGTAAACATATCAACAGTACAATAGAAACTAAAACACCTCAGAGAATACTTTGTCCAAAAAGGTTACTTACTAGACATAGCAGAAGACCCAAGAACGAGGACGACCAAAAAGCTCTACCCGGAATTGAGAGGAGAAGTGAAACGGAACAAGATTGAATCAAAGGAACCCAAGCACAATTGGAGACAAGTGTACCTCAACGTAGACACAAGCGTGCTCAATACGAATGTCAAATCGACGTGGTACAAGGCGATAAACAACATTGTACTCGCACATGAAAGGTTAGCACCAGTTCACCACACACCATCAGGAAAATATAAGACCTGTAATGCAAATGACACCTTCGAACATCGTTCCCAATGCGTAGAAACGAAACAAATATGGGAAATGTGCAAAATTAGGTTGTCACTGATAAACAGAAGTTCACCTGTAAGGCTAAACAAGGAACTATTAACCATCCTGGACATAAAACCATTCCCCAGATCGAAGACACAAACCACCACATGGATTTTAGGCCAAAATGTCTATGCAGTAATAGAACAGAACCAAAAATACGTCATGGAATACCTCTCATACTTATGGCAGAAAAACAATAGAACCATGAGATCCAAAAAGTACAAAACAGTATTCTCGAACTTCCTCAGAATCGTCATAGAGGCAGCCTTCAAGAGAGCTGTGCCAGCCTCCTGACGTCACCGAATACCCAACCACAATGGATGGAACCCAGCTGAGGAAGGACACCGGCTTACAGCAGCGCCCACCGCCGCTCCCACTCGACACTGCAGTCCACACCACCCCCGCGAGCCATCCCAGCAAAACCGTCAAAGTGCTTCTGTGAAGTTATCTTTCATTGTTGAGTGCAGTGTTTGCTAATGTTTAGTGTTACATCAATGCCCTCACTGGGAATAGTTAAAATGAAAGCAAAAGCAGCAATTGTCCTCCTTACTTCAAGTCAATAATAAGTACCTAATCAATTCTAAATTCTAGGTCTTTATGTTTTCGAATACATTAGGAAAATATTGTTCACATTTATTGTTGCCAAAAACTTAAATGTTATTAAAAATGGTCAAATCAACTACCATCACATATACATAAAAAGAAAGACTGAAATTCTACAAAAAATTTAAATACAAACGAAAAACGGATTAGAAATGAAACAAACCAACATAACACAGAAATGCCTTTAAAACAAATATAAATATGTAAATGGCAAACTGAAGGCTAAATGTAATGGACTTTAAAACATATCTTATGTCTACTATGTACCATTGAACTGAATAAAGTTTACATATAGTTCAAAAAAAATCCTGGGTTGGGGCGCATTTTTTTTGTAAGCTAATTTCATTCTGATATTTCATACCATAATATACACCATTTCTTAGGTCACGTGTATCCTAAATTTACAAATTTTGTAATGCAAAACATAACAAATATGTGGTTAGACAAATAAAAAATAGACAGTTGAAACAAATAACCTGTCATAGGACAGAATAACTACAAAAACAACATTAATTTCGAGATGCCAAAGACGATAGCACAGTAAAATAACACAATGTCTACTTGTCATTTATACTACACATAATATAAGCGCCCAGATGTCGCACATTAGCAACAATTGACAATAATAATGTCCATATTAATGACCACATGACCTTCATAACGCAATACATTGTCCTCAGAACAACAGATGCTCAAAGCAACCTCCCTGCACATCCAAACATTGCGCAACCCACTGGATCATAAAGCTCTGGACCCTTTGCAGGAAAGCTGCGTCAACAGTAACAAGATCAGCATGAACACATGCCACCAATCCTTCCGAATTTGTTGGTTGAGTAGAGTACATGTGCTCCTTCAGGTGCCCCCCCCCCCCCAAGTAGAAATCCAGGGGATTTAAATGAGTTGAATACAGTGGCCATTCAACTGGAACTCCACATCCAAGCCATTTCCCTGGAAATGTTCTGATTAGATTAGATTAGATAAACACGTGTTCCATAGATCATGAATACGACACTTCGTAATGATGTGGAACGTGTCAGGTTAATGAAAGATGTCTGTACAAGATATTACATTACACAAAATATTGCATGACACTAATGCTTAAGTTAGTTTTTTTCCCTCCCTTAATTTATATCTAAAAATTCAGCCAATGAGTAGAAGCAGTTGTCATCTAGAAATTCTTTTAATTTATTTTTAAATGTTGGATGACTATCTGTCAGGCTTTTGATGCTGTTTGGTAGGTGACCAAAGACTTTTGTGGCAGCATAATTTACCCCCTTCTGTGCCAAAGTCAGATTTAACCCTGCATAGTGAAGATCATCGTTTCTCCTGGTGTTATAGCTATGCACACTGCTATTACTTTTGAACTGGGCTGGATTATTAACAACAAATTTCATAAGTGAATATATATACTGTGAGGTTACTGTGAGGATCCCTAGATCCTTAAATAGATGTCTGCAGGATGACCGTGGGTGGGCTCCAGCAATTATTCTGATTACACGTTTTTGAGCAATGAATACTTTTCTACTCAACGATGAATTACCCCAGAATATGATACCATACGAAAGCAGTGAATGAAAGTAGGCATAGTAAGCTAATTTACTGAGATTCTTATCACCAAAATTTGCAATAACCCTAATAGCATACGTAGCCGAACTCAGATGTTTCAGCAGACCATCAATGCGTTGCTTCCACTTTAACCTCTCATCAATGGACACATCTAAAAATTTTGAAAATTCTACCTTAGCTACAGACTTCTGTTCAAAGTCTATATTTATTACTGGAGTTGTGCCATTTACTGTACGGAACTGTATATACTGTGTTTTATCAAAATTTAAAGAGAGTCCGTTTGCTGAGAACCACTTAATAATTTTGTGAAAAACATCATTTATAATTACATCACTTAGTTCTTGGTTTTTGGATGTTATTACTATACTTGTATCATCAGCAAAAAGAACTAACTTTGCATCCTCATCAATATGGAATGGTAAGTCATTAATGTATATCAAGAACAGTAAAGGACCTAAGACCAAACCCTGTGGGACCCCGTGCTTGATAGCCCCCCAGTTTGAGGAATCAGCTGTTGTATTAACATTACATGAACCACTTATTTCAACTTTCTGCATCTTCCAGTTAAGTATGAATTAAACCGTTTGTGCACTGCCCCCCCACAAACCATAATGATTTAGCTTATCTAAAAGAATTCCATGATTTACACAGTCAAAGGCCTTTGAGAGATCACAAAAAATACCAATGGGTGATGTCCGGTTATTAAGAGCATTTAATATTTGATCAGTGAGAGGTCCAAATACTGTCGCACACCAGTTCCAGAGTGTGGAGATGCTCCATCATGTTGGAACCATATCCTCTGCCGAACATGTAGTAGTACATCTTCCAGCACATCAAGCAGATAGTTTGAGAGGGATGCAACCAACTGGTCAGGCAACTTATAAGGGCCCAAACACCTGTGGTCAAATATTCCGTAGCAGACGTTTATACTAAAGCGAACTTGATATTCATGGTCGCAGGTGATGTGCAGATTAACCTCACACCAATGGTGGGCATTGTGCATATTGAAGACACACTCATGAATGAATGCTTCTTCATTCTACCATATTACGGTGTTCATGAAGTCTTTGTTGGCTTCCTGTTGGAACAGTTCACAGAATTTCATCCGCTAATGACGATCTACAGGATGCAGGTTTTCCATAAAAGCATAATGATAGGGGTGCAGCCCATGCTAGTGCAGCACGTTCATGATCGTGCATTGCAAGACTCACAGCTTCCTTGCTATGCTACGTGTACTTTGCTGAGCTTTTTGGTGTATGATCTCCAGAATAGCTTCGTCAGTAGCTGGAATACGGCAAGTTCGTGGACAACCTCTGTCACATGACGGTAGAAAGAGAGAACGTGACTCCCAAAGGGGCAGCTCCAGATGACGAAACACATTTTTATCTGGATGGTGTTGACAAGGATATCAAGCGGCATATTCATGAGCAGCAGCACCAGCTCGGTTATCAGATGCTCCAAGCACCAGAAGCGTATCCACATATTCATCATTTGTATATGCCATATGTCTGCAACGCTGGTTTAGAGGTTTACAATGAGAAAGTTCGATATGTGTACACATGTAAATTGGAGTCTGTCACGGGCGTGTTACTTGGCTCGCAACTAGTCCCTGTCTGGTGAACAGCACATACAATATAAACACGCCGTCAGTCCTATGTGCTCTTCCATCTAATGCACATTACCCCTCTAACAGATATTGTTCTGCATTATTCATACTGACATCACTGATTGTGAAATGTTCGGTTACGAATCCCCCTGCTTCCCTAATATTAAGAGATGTGATGTTTCCACAATCCCATCAACAGATTAATAATAATAATAATGCATTAAGATACGTATTAAACTGTATGCAGTTACCTGACTCAGTGTTGAAAGACCCCATTAGTGGGACCATGGTGATAACACAAATAGGAACTGAATTTGGACATTATTTACCAAGCACATTGCTAGTCCTACTGGTAATGTAAGGCTCTAACGAAATGTAATGGACCTGAACGAGGCAAGAATAATAGTTGGTACTAACCTATGAGACGACTGGAGAAGGGTACAAAGAAAACACGTTTCGCATCTAGTAGATGAAGAGGTGTGAATAAATTGACGCCAGCGACATGGAAAGGGATTCTTTCGAAGCTGACCAATCTTTCATTTTAGAGCACATAAGTGCAAACGGTTTCTAGTGTAACCGCTACAATAACTGTTGACGATTAAGACGTCAGATACCGTACCACCTGGACTACATTTACCAAATAAGAAACATCTGCCTCTACCCAGTATCGAACCATCCTGCATGCTAACCCAAACCTCTATCCCCTGCACCAACTGTGGGGCACATTTGACTGACAGAGGCAATCACCATACATGTGGTTACAGTGTTGCCAGCTTGCCACTCTTTAATGTCCTTTTTCTGCTGGATGTACTCACAGAACGAAATTTTGTGACAGAATTTTTTTATCAGTGGCATGTGAAGACTTGCAATGTAAAGCCCGAGTGCGCGAATTTCGCTTTGCCCTGTATATGAAAAGCCTTATACCATGAATACAGTTTTTGGTTCCCCTACGAAGAAAAGTGAGAAGAATGTGAGCCAGTTCACAAAACGACAGCACATAAGACCTTTGTATCCTCTTTTTGTTTACACAATGCCAATTTCTTCTCATTGACAAATTTAAAACATTCTTTAAACTTAATTATTCTTATCGAACCTGACCACGAGTGAGAAATGTGGAAGCTGTTGTAGGGTAGTGAGTAGAGCGATTTGTTGCCAATCTTGTACGAAATATTGTCACTCGCTGGGGATGCAGAGGGGAGAACGTTGGGATAACAGAAGAAGCTCTCTCCTGGAACTTCAGCGAATGCAGTAGGAACATTTTTATTGGGGAACAGGAAAGGAAAATCTGTACCCTTCAGACACAGTTGGAGGAAGCAAGGAAAGTACTGATAAGGATCAAGGGAGTTAGGGGGGGGGAGGGTGGCTGGGAACTGGCATCACGCGGGAGGATAGGAAGAAAGAGAACGTGATCTGATAGTCTTATCATCAACACCAAAAGCAGGTGTCTACGACTGCCAGAGTTAAGTGGAGAAGAGTCTCAGGTAGAATGAGGGGCAAGAAATGTGCAGCATACTTCAACTGAGGCCAAGAAGCCCAGGAACATACAAAATGTTTGGAAGAAGAAAATGCTACTGCTAGGTAGCAGCCATGGGCGAGTTGTAGGCCCTCAGATACAGGAACGTTTAGGGGCAGCGTACCAGGCCACCAGTATCTTCAAGCCAAATGCAGAGCTAAGTCATGTACAGAGGACGTAGGGTCTTTATTTAAGGACTTTACAAAAGAAGACCAAGTAGTGATAGTAGGTAGGGTGGATCACAGTTTGGACAGGAATGGGGCATATGACATAGGTGGTGACCTGGACATGATAGATTCCCTGACTCATGGCACCTATGTACACTTTGTTGAGCTGTTCTGGCATCATGATCGACCACACCTTGATAGAGCTGTAAAGCGAATCAATGTGGGGTTAGGGATGGTTCTGCGGATAGCCAACTTTGCTCATGTTTCTCCGGTGCCCATCGGATCTAACAACAGATGGGGTTTCAGTAGGCTGGTACAGCTGATTCACAAAACTATAGGGTGTGGATCTCAGGCCACACATAGTCAAATACCTGTTGTCACAGGTAGAAGAAACAGCTCGTTTTTAGGATAAATCCTGAGAACTTCGATAAAGGTCGGATTGTATCCTATTGCGATTGCGATTTATCGTATCGCGACATTGCTCCTCGCGTTGGTCGAGATCCAATGACTGTTAGCAGAATGTGGAATCTTTGGGTTCAGGAGGTAAATACAGAACGCTGTGATGGATCCCAATGGCCTTGTATCACTTGCAGTCGAGACAAATATCTTATCCACATGGCTGTAACGGATCGTGCAGCCATGTCTCGAGGCCTGAGTCAACAGATGGGGACGTTTGCAAGACCACAACCATCTGCATGAACAGTTCGACGACGTTGGCAGCAGCATGGACTATCAGCTTGGAAACCATGGCTGCAGTTACCCTTGACGCTGCATCACAGACAGGAGCGCCTGCGATGGTGTACTCAGTGACGAACCTGGTGGCATGACTGGCAAAACGTTATTTTTTCGGATGAATTCAGGTTCTGTTTACAGCATCATGACGGTCGCATCCATGTTTGGGGACATCGCAGTGAACACACATTGTAAGCGTGTATTCGTCATCGCCATACTGGTGTATCACCCGACGTGATGGTATTGGGTGCCATTGGTTACACATCTCGGTCACCTCTTGTTCGCATTGACGGCACTTTGAACAGTGGACATTACATTTCAGATGTGTTACGACCTGTGGCTCTACCCTTCATTCGATCCCTGCAAAACCTTACATTTCAGCAGGATAATGCACGACCGCGTGTTTCAGGTCCTGTACGGGCCTTTCTAGGGACAGAAAATGTTCGACTGCTGCCCTGGACAGCACATTCTCCAGGTCTCTCACCAATTGAAAAGTCTGGTCAATGGTGGCCGATCAACTGGCTCATCACAATACGCCAGTCACTATTCTTGATGAACTGTGGTATCGTGTTGAAGCTGCATGGGCAGCTGTACCTGTACACGACATCCAAGCTCTGCTTGACTCAATGTCCATGTGTATCAAGGCCGTTATTATGGGGAGAGGTGGTTGTTCGGGGTACTGATTTCTCAGGATCTTTGCACCCAAATTGAGTGAAAACGTAATCACATGTCAGTTCTAGTATAATATATTTATCCAATGAATACCCGTTTATCATCTGCATTTCTTCTTGGTGTAGCAATTGTAATGACCAGTAGTGTAGAAGCATTAGGAATAAGAGGGTTAGCTAATGACTGGTTTCGATCATACCTGGTGGATAGGGTACAAAGAGATAACACATACTTCAAGTAGCTCTAAACATTTAGTCAAACACTTGTCAGAATCAAAATACATTAATACAGGGGTTCTGAAAGGTAGTATATTAGGACCAATACTATTCCTGATATACCTCAATGTCTTTCCCAGTAGTGTTACTCATGGTGAAAAAATTCTCTTCACTGATGACAGAAATATTATAGTCAATGAGAAAACAAGAGAACTCCTCGCAGAGAAAGCAAAAGAAACTCTCAGAGAAGTTTACGATTAGTGAATAAGCAATAAAGTGACACTGAACATAAAGAAAAGTAATACCATGAT
This sequence comes from Schistocerca gregaria, assembly GCF_023897955.1. Lineage (NCBI taxonomy): Eukaryota > Metazoa > Arthropoda > Insecta > Orthoptera > Acrididae > Schistocerca > Schistocerca gregaria. The sequence continues at coordinate 475,138,599 of NC_064922.1, forward strand.
TTTCAGTTTGAAGAGGGAAAATAACAATGTTAAATTAAATATAGATGGCACTTCTTAAGACTGTGTAACAAATGCAAAATTTCTAGGATTGAATATTGATTCCCAGTTGAAGTAGTGTGAACACGCAAAGGTACTTGCAAACAGAATGTCATCAGCATATTATGCCCTTAGAATCCTATCATCAGTGTGTAACATGAAGTGTCTTTTAGTTACATACTTTTCATTTGTACACTCAGTTCTTAGCTATGGTATCCTGTTTTGGGGAACAAATGCACAAAATATGAAAATAATTTTCAAACTCCAGAAAAGAGCCATAATAATAATAACAACCAAAAATATTAGTCAAGCTCATTGTAAAAATCTGTTCTAAACACTGGTGAATTTAGCTGCACCATGTGAATACATTTACTAGTTCGCTGTACACATAAAAATAACATTGGTTATTACTGTGCAAACAGTTCTGTCCATGACCATGGAACAAGAGCTAAACTCAACTTATTTTTACCAAGGAAAATATAGACATAAAACTGAAAACAGCGTTTTCTACCAAGGAATACAATAAATTACCAAAAGAGATTAAATAAATTGAAAAAATACACTTATTTAAAAAGGCAGCTAAATGTACTTGTTATGCAATACATTTTATGCATTGAAGGATTACTTAGATAAAAACGATTACAAAACATCCAACATTCCACATAACACCTTCACACTATGTTATATTCCTTCTTTTTTTTCCTTTTCTATAAATACTTACCCCCAAGGTAAGCATAGTACAACACTAACACCTCTTCCTCTTCTGAGCTCAACATCTCACTTATTATAGAGGGATGCTTACTCAGTTTTTCAGGATAGCAAGTGGGAAGATGTTGTATGTAAAATGGCAAAGAGATCACCAGTGTGTGTGTGTGTGTGTGTGTGTGTGTGTGTGTGTGTGTAGTGAGAGAAGCGTTACGAAATAATGTGTGTATAGTGTGTGCAGCAGATATGAATGTACAGTGTGGCATTACATTATTTAATAAGTTATTTGTAAAAAGAGTATTATGTATCAGGAGTAAATCTAATGATTGTCTCTAACTAGAAGTCTGTAAATGTATGTGTATACGAATTAGCTTATTTTAAATTGATCTGAACTTGTAAATACTTTGACATGTCGTATATCCCTGTAAAAAGAGATCTATGGATGAATAAAACTACTACTACTAGTAAGTTTTCGATCTGTAATCGATTTTACACAGACATGCTGTGTTACAAAGAATCGAAGTTTTCTTTGGCGTACAAAGTAGTTCTTTCATCACATTAAAGTTTGTCGCCATATTGTGTCAGAGAGAAACTTGCAAGTTGAACGTATGTCAGATGCTGGAGAGGGCCACTATCGGACAACACCCACGAAAATAAATAATGACACTATATCACCTGTCCACGGACCAGTACAAGTGAACAAGGGTGTAAAGCTGTATACCCATCAATTTCTAATGCCCTCTGTGAACTAATTCAGTTGAACCCCACACACGAAGGTGAGCCCTCTGGGTCAAGTAGCAGAAGGACAAGCAAGAGCTGTGTGAGGCTGCCATAGATCATCGTCATTAATAACATGTCGGCAGTGGACCACCCACACTATGAGTCTTTGCCCTGCAAGAACACATCTGTCAGAGAACTGCCACAGCTGCAGGTTCAGTCATCAGAAAAAGTAGTGACGGCTGTAGGACAGTTTCCCAGCAATTTCAAGTGATATTGTGGACTAGGACACATAGCAAAGTGAACATATTTTCAGACACATGAGCAGAAAAAGTAGAGAGCGTCGGAAAGTGAGGGTGGGTGGGGGGTGCCGGAGTGTGGAGGCAGCTGTAAGATAATCCAGCAGGATAACACCCTAAAAATAAAAAAAATAAATTAACACCTTATATCCTTCCTCTCGAGCAGCTCAGGACAGATTGAGTCTTTCTCTCACCTATTCACAAGTGGGGCAAGAGATGAGAAGCGGTGGAGAGGAGGAATGAGAACACCTTGGTCTATGGGTTTGAGGCTCAAGTGTTACAACGGAAAGTAGCCATTTAAGAGAGAGTGGAGGTGGTTTCCCAGGTATTGAACATAAAAGGACATCAACTTCCAGTTTGCAGTCACTAAACTGTGAGTTCAAGGGGAGTCACTGACCTGCAGCTGCCAACTGACTGGGCACAGACGCTTGCAGTGCCCTCTAGGCAGCTGAATAGTGAACAACCAGTAAGACAGTTGGGCAACAACAGAAGCGGACAGTTAACGGGTACACTCGGTGGTGCATGTGTTATGGTCAGTGTGCAGAGGAATGTGCTTGTTTTCTCAAGTGCAAGACCTTGGGTCTATTGAGTGGTATGATCTATTTGTGGTGGAAAACTAATTACTTGATTTGCAAAATGTATATGGGATTCTCAAACGTTGTATACGTCATATATGATTTATTACTAACGTGGTGGGGAGCGTTTTAAGCAATCCATTTGAGTCATGTACATTGTTAAGCAATTAATTTGATAGGGCCGTGTAAATGGACAATTTCCAGCCAAGAACAAGCGCTTCTTTCCTCTTTGAAATTTTTCTATGTGTAGTTGTTTTCTTTCACGATATGTGGTTATGATTAGACCATTTACAAAGCGTTTTTCGATGTGTAGGCGAGTTCATGTTTTATTTCACTGTCAGTTTTAGCATTGTGTGATGAGGACAATTTTTGTGAATGTTTTTCTTGCGATATCTTGTTTTGTTGTGTGACCGTTTCATCGACTTTTTGTGGACTGACCAGCCATTTCAAAAAACATGAACAGCTCCAGTCTCTATGAGTTGCGAAATGCACCTTCAACCAAACCTGCTGAATCACCATTATTTCCTGAAAAGTATCCTGTAAGGATCTTCCATTATCACCTTCTCCCACTCTTCATTTAGGGGACTATGGGCACAGCCCTCAGCTGTATGCTTACATGGTAATACATATACAAAACTCCCCTCTGTCTCATATGAACATCACGGCTTTTGAACACATTTCCTGCCAAAAATAAAGACAGTACCTTCCTCTGCAGCCTTTTCACACCATTTCAGAAATGGGGGAGGGGAGGCGAAGAGTCCTGCCTCCAGAAAACAGATGAATTAAAAAATATGCAAACTGAATTGAACAATATATTATTATGTCCTCTGCAATGTAGTTGGTTTAAATTGCATATCATGAGTTCCTTCCTCTCCAGGAGCTGAGCACAGAACTGAGTAGGGGTGTGCCAGGGGTGGGGGTAGGAGAAGGAGGAAGGGGAGAGGTGGGCTTTCCCAGGATGGCTAAAGAAGTCTGAGAACTGAACAGAGGAGATGTGACAAATAAGGGTCCCAGGATTGGCATCCCCTTTCCCAGTAGGATGGTGAGAAGGAGGGGAAGGAGGAGGGGTGTATGCTTTCTCAGAAGGATGGACAAGCCCCAGGGGGATCATAAATCAACCTAAGGGGGACATAAATCATCTGGTATAACAATAAGTTAAGGTGAGGGGGTAATTTACCCTGAATGTATGCTTGCTCCTGAATATATGCAACCCACACAAAAAGACCCAGGATCACCTTTGCTCCTCTACTAACGAAGACTGGACAACATGGATCAGTGTAAATATTTCTTCAAGTGGCTGTTATTAGTTGGAAGTGGCTCTGGAAGACAATCCAGAGACTGCTTTTATGGTGCATTGAGCCATGATCAATAATGGCGAATGCCAGTTGGTATTAAGAATGCACTGACTAGCTTCCAAAGACTGCTATATGGCATGTTGAGAGGAATGAAACCAAAACAGTGCATGGTTAATCTTGGCAATATCAATAAATTTTACAGTGAAATTGAAGAACATGTGTAGAGGTTGGAGGAAGTTTCAGGAGGTCACACACAATTGTCTGAGATTCAGTGTGGATAAATATCACTTCATTGCAACACAAGTGAAATATTTAGGTCATGTGATAGGTCAGGAAGGTGTCTGAATTGATCCATGTTTGTTTTCTCCAGTCCGTGATATTATGCCGCCACAAACAACGAAACTCTTATAGTTATGTCTCGGGCTTTGTAATTATTATTGGAACTTCGTGAGGGGCTATGTTGAAATCGTTGAACAACTGAATAGTGTATTGAAAACGGGAGTGAAATTTCAGTGTCAGCAGACTGTGAAACTGCATTTCAGCATTTGAAACAGGCACGAACGATGAGCAGAGTATTGGTATTTCCAGATTTTAGTAGTATATGAACGGCAAAGAAAACTCAATAGTGTTTGGGTCAAGACAGCTGAGTAAAGAAGTGTTGAGCTATTTCACAACGGGGATCTACTGTTGGCTGTTATTTACTGTATGATGTTCTTCCATTGCTACTTGTGTAGCAGGAAGTTTAAAGTTGTAACAGATTATGCTAGATTCGGCCTACGTCAGGGATTTTCTCTGCCTCGTGATGGCTGGGTGTTGTGTGCTGTCCTTAGGTTAGTTAGGTTTAAGTTGTTCTAAGTTCTAGAGAACTGATGACCATAGATGTTAAGTCCCATAGTGCTAGTGCCATTTTTGAACATACCCTTCAGTTTACAGGAGCGGACCCATGTGCCGCCTTCCAGGCGGGATACAAAAGCTGGCGACGAGCAGAGACTAAAAAGTTTTTTTCCCTCTCTTCTGTGTTTTTGCGCGGTACTGCTTTCCTTACGTGCTAGCCCAGTGGGACTTCTTCCACTAGTCGCTATTATGTTTTCTTTTGTGTACACCATGGCTTCGCCACAGAAACAGACTTTTCTGTCCAATCTTGTACGTTTTCAGGCTCAGTAAATGACCCAGCTGCTTGCTGCCATAAATGAACTGGTCACACTACAAACTGCAGCTACTTCGACGCCTCCGACACCTCCACCGGTACCACTGCCGACGCCCACGGCGCCGCCATTTCGTGCCTTCAAGCGTGACGTTGAACGCTGGCCAGAATACATCGCCCAGCTCAAGGTACACTTCGCACCATACAACATATCAGGTACAGAGCGACTTGCCTTTTACATTGCCAACACAGGTGTTCTGTTATACTGTGTACCTGTAAAATTGTTTCCCACCACCCGCCCAAAACTAAAACTTATAACGAAGTGACTGATGCTTTGAACTCCAACTTCCACGACAGTGTAAATATGGTAGCTGCAAGCTACAAATTCTTTCGCCTCTGGCGTGGCCCTATTCAGTCCAATAAATCTTGGTTAGCGGACCTTCAGGGACTAACATCTGATTGTGACTTTCATTGCTCATATGGACGCTCATATGCGGATATAATGATTAGAGATGCTATTGTGCAGAATGTGGCAGATCACCGCATCTGTGAGCAAATCCTAAAATTTAAAAACCCGTCTTTGCAGGACGTAGTGTACTTGCTAAACAGACAAGATAAATTAAAGTGCGCGTCATTTACGACGGTGGACGAGTTTAGGTTCGTTCTGCACATCTGACGTCACAAAACACAGTCAGCCAATGAACAGAGAACGACGTTGCCAGAGCTCGACTGCAGTGCAAAGTACGGACGAGTGTCTTCAGTTTTAGAAACGTTCAGTCATAAATAAAGTAATTCAACAAAAGCAATGTCTTGATAGCAGACCTTCTTTGATAGAAAGTTTGGAAAAAGCATTCTGTATACCAATTGCTTCACATTCTATTAATTGATTATGCCAAACAAGCAATAAGCCTCCTAATTCAGGCGATAGCAAGGAAAGGTGTTTGTATCATTATCAATAACCGCTTTTTCGCAATAAAGAACAGCGGTAATTGTTTATTTCCTATTGTACTTCGACGAGACGTGAGTAATTCATAATCATACCAACAGTGTTTGTCGGTATTTTGCGTGATATATTAAAGAAATCCAGGAGAAATATAGAACGACGAGCAGCCTTAGCGTAATGGTTAAAGTGTCTGGCTGCTAAGCGAAAGGTTCTGAGTCCAATTCGTCATTTAAAAACAATATCGAAGTGTCTTACTTCATGAATTTTATTCGTTTGAATGTAATTTTTTGAAATTTCTAGTGGCAACTAAAATCCACCATACGGAAAGTATACGCTATGGTGTGTTACCTCTGCAAACTCTTCAGAATTTTGTGCCATGGTTTACTACATCTATGGCTTCACAATAACTGCGTTGAACATCGAAACAAAATTAAGTAATTTATGGGGGGGAAGGTATCAGTGAAGAAGATGTGTAAAAATCAAATTTTTGAGCCAAACAGTTTTTGTGAAATCGAATGATAAAGTGTGTCAAAGCAGTCGAAACACCATGTGTCTGCACAGGCGAGCAGCGCAACGATGACAAAATAGCGCACATCGCGGAATGCGGGGAGCACGTCTCTGTAGCAGCGAAAGGGTTAATGCTGCGGCCGTGGTGGCTTTACTTCATAAACAGCGCGCTCCCCCCCTAAACGTAAGTTTGCGAACTGTATTATGGCGCTACTTCTCTTGGCGCGTACAACTGGCAAAGCAGCAATCTCCCGCGCCTGGGCGGGCATGTGCCAACCGCCAAGATAAAAGAATTGAACTATAGACATGGCTACTTCCGCGTTCGACATGCCTCCGGGTGTGTGTACTGTTAGCGTGGCACAACACGTGCCCTTCCGCCCGGCCTCAGCACAGCACTCCACGCAGCGCTGCTCGCGCGCAAGTAAACACGTTTCAAGCCTGGCACCCTCTAAGAAACTGAAATCATGTCCGAACTGCTTTCGTGCCCACCCACGGGACAGTTGCTCGTCCCGTCAAACACAGTGTTATTTTTGCGCAAGCTGTGTGCAGTAAGAGAACCTCTAATTCACAACTTGTCTCCCACTCGTGTGGGCGTCACCACAAATGAAACCGCCGTGGTCCTGATTATCAGCCTATGGACGTTAATGCCATTCATTCAAAGCCTTCTGCTTCATGTGCTTCTACAGCTCGTCGTGTGAATCAAGTTTTGCCAGATACTTCCTCACATTCAGCACGATGCGAGGAAGCTTTTTGTGATTTTGAACATTTGTGGACGTTCTTTTCCCAGGCAGCTGGATACTGGTGCGTCAGTTTCTTTACTGAACAAATCAACGTATGACTTACTTGGTTCGCCCCCGCTTCGTCGTTCGCATTTCACGCTCACTGCATTTACAGGACAGGAAATCTCAGTCCTCGGCGTGTGTAGTTTGCAAGCCACATATGGTGCAACGACCAAAACTGTCTTTTCATGTGCTCAGCTCTAGTGACGCTCCGAACATTTTTGGAATGGACGCATTTGAACTTTTTGGCTTCACAATTCAGGACACTGTACTTTGCATCAAGGCTAGTGACCATGTAGACAGTGTTGCTGGACTCTTTTCTGATGGCCTTGGTTGTGCCACGGACTATGCAGCCTATGTTGTAGTTAAAGACAATGCCATGCCTGTCTTCCAGCGCGCACGCCAGGTACGGCACTCACTGTACGACGCCGTAGCTGCTGAACTGCATTTGCCAGACAGTGGTGTCATTGAACCTGTTTCTCCTTTGCCATGTGCTAGTGTGTGTAAGAAAACCAAATGGTCGCCTACGTATTTGTGCTGACTTTGTCTACAGTAAATCCCCAGACAGTGGCAGCTACGTTTCCCTCACCACGTCCTGAAGACATTTTTTATAAGCTTCGTGCAGGAAAATTTTTTCACGATTGACTTGCGGGACGCATACTTTCAAATTCCGCTCGACGAACAGTGGCAGCGCTATTTTGCGATCAACACCAACCTTTTATTGTTCAAGCTTCGCCGCCTCCCATTCGGTTGTGCTTCGGCTGCTGCTATTTTTCTGTCTTACTTCCAGCAGTTGTGTACCACTGTCCCTGGTTGCTCAAATTATCTAGATGATATAGTTGTATCAGGTCGCACCCCTGACGAATATATGCAGAATTTGCGTGCCTTATTTACTGTTCTTTTGCAGGCTGGACTAAAGTGTAACAGAGACAAGTGCAAAATTTTTTAAAACTGAGTTTCAGTATTTAGGACATATGATTAACAGACAGGGTATCCACCCCTCGCCGACACATCTCAGTGCGATTAGAGACTTTCCAGCACCCAGGAACTTGAAAGAACTTCAGTCTGTGTTGGACAAAATTACATATTACATTCGGTTTATACCAAATGCAGCGCAGATTGCATCGTCTTTGCATAGCCTTCAGCATAAGAACATTCCTTTTGTTTGGTCTTTGGAATGTGATGCTGCTTTCCTCAAGCTCAAATCTGCTTTGTTGAGTGATCGCTGTCTGATTCCGTTAGATTCCTTCAAACCAGTTGTTTTGGCTGTCGATTCATCTTCCCATGTCATTGGAGCGGTTCTCCAAACTGCATTAATTCTGTCGATCGCCCAATCGCTTTTGTGTCAAGGTTACTCAGTTCTGCCCAGCAAAACTATTCTCAAATCGAGAAAGAAGCTTTAGCTATTGTATATGGAGTGACAGTTTCATGATTTTTTGTACAGTCACAAGTTATATTTGGTCACCGACCATAAGCCTTTGACGTTGGTGTTCTATCATTTGCACAAAAGTTGCAATGTTGAACTTTGTTTTTGTCTAACTGCAACTACAAAATCTTGTTTCGGCCTACTGCCCAGCATGGCAATGATGATGCTTCGTCTCGTCTACCTATCGGTCCTGATGAAGTGTTTGATGCTTCCAAACTGTCCTACATGTTGTTTCAGTGGACGACGATTCACTTCAAACGAAGAATCGACAGCCAGAGTTGACAAATATTTTGCAAGTGTGGAGGAAACACGTTTTCGAGATGGGATCAAGGCACTGGAACATCGTTGGACAAAGTGCATTAATCTACAAGGAGACTACATTGAAAAATTAAAAAAAGTTTCAGTGATGTAAGTACGTTTTGTCTTTTCTGTTCTGAGAACTTTTCAAACCACCTTTGTAATAAGTAAGCATGCTACTGCTCCATTCTACCATCGGCCTGAGGATGGAGTGGACTAGTTCTTAACTATTTCAAACTCAAAAAGCACAACTTCATCAGATCTGACAAAAAGATGATCCAGTGTTGTTGTTATTGGCACCTCAAACTTCAGTTCCCATCTATTCACCAATGTGTGTGTGACTTACAGTCTGCTGGTCTGCCATCAGCACCTTCACAATATAACAAAAAAATGGTCCGTTGTAGTCAGAATAAAACGGTTCATTGCTGGCATTTGGCTAAAGGGTCCTAACACACCCACTTCAATAAACTGAAATGGTTCTGTTGCTATTGGCAACCTCTGCGACAGTACTCATTTTAAAATTAGATCTGTATGTTGCACACACTGCCCACAGTTTCTGACATACTGATCGACATCATGTTTCCTTCTTCTCCAGCAGTATTCCTTCACCACCCTTTGATTCGTTGCTCTACATCCTCCATGGCCTGACAAAATGTGCTCATTCATTTCTCTCAGCACCTCTTTCCTTAGCTTCACAGGTACAATCATTTCGTCTCCTCATATAACAACCCAACACACATTCTGAACTGCTGCTACTTATAGTACTGCTTACATTTTCCATCAGCTCTCTGCACTGCTTGCCACTCAGCAATATCCTTACCTAGTGTGTGTATCACCATACCTTCCCACTCAGTATGTCTGGATTTCCATGTTTCTTGCATTGTTATAGATTACTTAATGTTAGTACCCACCACATCAGTCTACTGGACAGGTCCTTCAAACCAAGTAAACACTTCAAAGTAGCATGGTCAGCCACTAATTTAAAATTCTTCCCTTATTGATAATATTGTGAGCCCTTAACCTCTTGAATACTTCCCTGTGTGGCTGCCAACGTTCTTGCATTTCGCTCGAAAAATAAACCATGTCATCCAAATACACTACACATTGAATAAGTTTTAAGTCTTTCAACACTCCATTTAACAAATGCTACAATGTTGCTGGTATATTTTTCAAACCAAACAGCGTTCTTCTATACTGGTAATGACCCTAATGCAATGAAAACGAAGTCTTTGACCTATCTTCTTGAATAATCTCCGCGTGGTGGTACTATTCCTCAAGTTCATTGTCGAGAAATACCAGTGCTGCCCCAGATTTTCAATGGTTTCTGTGATCTTTGGAAATCGTGTCTGTTATCTTACTGTTCAAATGATGGTAATCACAGCAGAATCGAAACTTCTTTGATTTGTCCATAGAATTTTTAATTAAGATTACAATTTCAGCCCTCCAGGGGCTACTACTCTTTTCTTTTATGCTGTTAGCTAACTGCTGACTTCCTCCTTTAAAATCGAGTGCAGTGACTGTGGTCTACTGTAAGGCCGCCAGTACACCAGCGCTCTTTCTCCCATAGGAATCCTGTGTTGAATCACAGATATTGCAGGCTATGGTCCCATGGAAAGAACAAGTACTGAAATTTTAACAGTTCTTCCATCTGCATCATAGTTTGTCCCCTTAAATGTGTTACCTTCTCACACAATACAATCTTAGTGGCACCTTGTGCCTTTTGTGGCTTACACCTTCTGTGCACCAATCTTCTTCCTCTGGAATATCTAATATTGTCTCTAACATTCTATTTAACAACTTAACCTCCCTAGGGCTAAAATTATCCACATTCATGAGTTGTACCACGCCTAATTTTTATTAGTATGTTTGCCTTTAAAAGTCCTGCATGTTAAACTGGAATCAGTGGCATGCTCTACATATGAAATGTGACCAATAGTTAAGTAATGACAGATATGATGATGTAGTCCAAAGCGTTTTAACCCTAATCCATGAAGACAGTCTCTGACTGAAACCAGTCGATATTTGGGTTTTAAAGAAAAAGGCAACTGTTGGTAAAAAAAATGCATTTTATACATTATTTGATAGCTGTTAGTCACCTTCCAAAAAATCTTCTACACACTGCCTAAACTTGAATGCCTCCAATTGAAGATTCGCCATTAACATCTCAATGGCTGTATATCATTATCTCCAAGTCCACGCAAATTATAGCATAGTGGGTCCTGTTGTCTCCTATCCACCAAATTTCTCAAGGCCACCGATATATGTGCCCCTGTGTCCATCAGAAACTTACACCTTTTTCCACATACAACACCCACTATAGCACATACCTTTCCTGAATTTGTATTTACTGGATTTTCTTTTATTGGGAACGCCTTTCGGCGGTTCTGGGGGTTCCATTTTGACTTTAATGGATGCTTACGACCATCCAGACCACTCATATTACTATACCCACAGTACCATTGCTGGTTCATACCACCCATATTGTTATTCCTGAACCACATCACCTCTATCATTCTGTGGTGGGCGACACTGCCTCTGCACATGTTCCATGTGCTTACAGTTAATAAATGCGTCTTATATTCGCTGCAAATAAATTTCGACGTTCTCTTACTCCTAGCGCAACATCAGTCTCTTCAGATTCCATTGTTAGCCTAAAAGCTGCATGGAGATCCCTAGGTGCACCGGTGCACACCCTCATAGACATTTGTGGTGCTAAAACCACCAGGAAAGCATCGAGTGCTCTCTGTTTGACTTCCTGTGTAACAGCTTTTTTGCCTCATCACTCTGCATCATTTGTGTGTGTGTGTGTGTGTGTGTGTGTGTGTGTGTCAGCCATATATATATATATATATATATATATATATATATATATATATATATATATGCACATAATTTTTCTAATCCTGTCGCCACAGTTCTCTATTGCTTCATTAGGCAACTTAGAAATTATACTTAACTGCCTACCAGAAAACTGTGTACTATTCAGCTTCTTATATCTTTGTTCCAGTTTTTGTCTGAGTTACTTAAAAGTTTCTACCTTGTCCAGTGCCTCTGTGCATAGTACAAAGCACTTCACTTTCCCTGAAAGCCGCAATCTTCCTGTCCGCAACAAATGTTTGTCTGACTAATCGCTATATCAGCCAATGACAAAAGATTCTCCACAAATGATAACACATCCTTGGATAAGCTGTAAGAATAGAGTAAGAACATCCACAAGAGGAGGATTTACCCTTAGACACAGAAATTTCAACAGTCCCAACTCCCCGTCCTTCTCTACCAACTTATTATTCACATATGTATTCTCTGCTTTCGCCGGCTGGATTGGCCGTGCAGTTTTAGGCGCTACAGTCTGGAGCCGAGCGACCGCTATGGTCGCAGGTTCGAATCCTGCCTCGGGCATGGATGTGTGTGATGTCCTTAGGTTAGTTAGGTTTAATTAGTTCTAAGTTCTAGGCGACTGATGACCTCAGAAGTTAAGTCGCATAGTGCTCAGAGCCATTTTTTTCCTCTGCTGCCTGATCAACTAACGACTGCTTAGCTTCCTCACTGGTAAGTTTGTGGCTTTGATTTCGCCTTCGGCTTATCCTTATTCACATTAACAACTTCCACAATAAAAAGCCAACAACAAGAAGAATAGAACACTCCTTAATTACTAACACTACCACACTTACTTCTTGTGTCTAACAATGAGCCATCTTGACTCTGGCCTTGCTGTTTGGCCAAACAATGACAAATAAGTCAACCAATTGTCACAGATTCAGCACAAGGGGCAGAATACCCAAGTAAACTAAACTGTGCAGATTGCATGGGCTCCAACTACTGGTCCTAACAGTAACAAACTGAGAGACATTCACCGTTCCTCTTTACTCACAAAAGTAACTTTGCAGTTATTGTGGCCCTAAACTCTCGAACCCATGATTGTAATCACAACATAAGCAATAGTCTCACTCATCCCACAAAGAAGCTACGATAAGCTGTAGTTCGGGCATCATGCTGTGGAGCTTGGTTCATCCTCTGCTGCCCACAGGCGGCGACGTCAGCTCTCCTGGCAGTATTTTGTAGGGTTCAAATTGTTGGCACCACTCTGAGCTCTGACAGTATTATGTGGGGATGACACTGATTACAGGTGCCAATCTGTATGGTGAGTAGTGGAGTAGCGCCCCAGTAGAGCCACGTGACAGTCTCCTGGTCGAGAGAAATATTTCATTTGACTTCAATTATACATATCATTGTTGTCTACATGAGTCATACATGCCCCGCACATGCGCAGCAAGCTGGCGACAGCCATCGGATAGGTACCTTCTGCTCTAGCAGAGAGGGAAATGCTTCAGTGCATTGTGATGCTGATGTCAGACCAACATCAATCCAGCAGCCCGTCAGTCACCCAAGGCCCTTTCATCAGCATCACCCTTCTTCTTGTGCTGTAACTGAGTTCTGCTGTAGGATACCTCTGCCCAGGTGTCAAAGACTTGGCTCAGATCTGCTATGGTGACAAGTGGAGACTACTGTATATGAATCGTGACCTGCTGCTTCCTGCCAGGAGTCTGATGTTGGCAGGTGCAGACAGCAGGTTGGCAGCACTGGAACACCAACTTTCACAGGGTAGACTTAGAGCGTGAGGCCACTGCTCCAACCCAGTCTCGAACTCATAGCTGTACCTGGCAGTGCCGAGCCCTCTTCAATGTCTGGTGTATTGCTGGCTTCATGATGGTGCTGCTGAACTCTGAATGAATCTGCCTCAAAATTAACATTTATATGCATCCAGGGTACATTTGATGTACTAATACCAGGCACCCAGTCACATTGCTCGTAACATAGTCCTTGCTGTGGTGTGGTGAGACCGTACTACCTGGTCTGGCTATTATCACAGCATAGTGCGGGTTTTGCCGGGCCAAACTAGCCCATCTCGCAATCCTATCGTGTGTATCACGCCACATTGAACTTACCTGTCACCGGTAGCTAACGTGAATACTCCATGGCAGCTTTCTTACAAATTCCTACAAGTTTTATTTAAAACTAGGTAGTGGCGCTACAGAAGGAATTGCCTACAGGACAACAGAAGTACAGGCTTTGTGTTTATTATAGGAAGCTGAATACTGTAACGTTACTGGATATGCATCCATTGCTTAATCTTGTACATTTCCTGGATTATCTCGATTCATGCTAAATCCTCCCTGTATGTGATCTAACTAGTGGGCACAATCAGATCACTGTACAGCCATATGACATGGCTAAAACATCATTTATTTCGCCTACAGGTGCACACTGCTACAACCATTTCCTTTCTGGTCCCCAGAACTCAACTACATTCAAACAACTGATTGATACTGTCCTCAGAGGATTAACAGCTACTCGATGTCTGGTTTACCTAGACATTGTTACCAGTTTTAGCCAAGACGTGCAACAACATGCTGAAAGAGTATTTGAGAAACCGTGAATGCAAAGGAAACCTATCCATTTCAAATGCATCTTGCTGTACCTGAAGTAGAATATTTTGGACAGATGGTAACTGCGAATGTGGTCTGACCTAACTTAAAACTGATAAAAGTTGTGAAGAACTATCCAGAACCCACGAAAGTAAAGGGACTGCACGCATTCCTAGACACTCAGTTTCTCCAGGCGAAAAATTCAGGAGCACGCTGACATTGCACAACCGATGACCCAACTACTGCAAAAAGGCGCAGTTTTAACTTAGAGTTCTGAATGTTCGCAAGCTACTGAAACACTGAAAACAGCTTTGATAATGGATCCCGTATTGACTTATAACGACTTCTCAATTTTGGAGCTGGAGCAGTTTTATGACAGGAAATAAAAGCAGAAGAGCATCTAATTTCATTCGCTTCCCTTCTTCTGAACAGTGCTGAAAGCAATTACTGGACAACACAATAGGCATAAACTGCAACCGATGCCTTTTTGTTGTAGTAAAGGTCACAACGCAGTGAAGTGGCTGCTCAAATTGAAAGATCCCAGCAGTAACTTAATCAGAGGGGTCTCACTTTTAAGTACCAACTTAAGGTAGTTAGGGAACTACACGCCACTGTGGATGGATAAGTAGGAAAGTCAGAGTATGTTCCACAGTCGGCAGATGAATTAATAAATGCACAAGAGTCACAAGAGTCTGTCTGACATGCAGTGTCAGTGCTAGAAGAAAGACCCCAAATTCGAAATTGTTGAGATATAGTACAAGAGCTTTGCAAAAGTAAATGGATCGTCGTACCTAAGGTCCTATGAGAATAAGTTTTAAAAGAACGTCATGATAGTACACTGGCAGTACACATTGGAAAAAGAGCGACTAACGAATAGCTCAAGTCAATTGGTAGCCGGAACAGAAAGCCATTGCTTACAGCTATGTTTCACGTTGACTTATGCAGTAAGCAGAACGATGTGAGCAAGACAAAACAACTCCGCAAGAATTCCTGAACGAGCGCAGTGAACAAGTGGGTCTAGATCCTGTAGGCTGCATGTCACAAACAAGACTGAAATCATTTTATCTTGACTTGTGTGAATCAGTTCTAACGGCACCAACCTCAGATCACAGTGGCACATGTGTTTGTTAAAGATTGAACTTTGAATTATTGTTCATCTTCTTCTTTAATTAACGACCGAAGTTTCAATTTTGGTTCCGACATGCTACAACAAATATGTAGGTAACTGAACATTGGAAAGCTAAAGCGAACACCAGCTCATCCAAATGGTACCGGTCGAGTGGAAAGAGTTCATCGAACCTTCACGAAAATGGTTAGTCGCTATGTTGGCAGTAAGTACTATTCGTGGGACGTCTACATACCGTAAGTGCTCAGTGCTTAAAACAAGAAGATCCAAACCAGCATGCAATTCAGCCGTTATGAAATCGTCTAAGGCATGTGAATGCACACATTCCGAAGGGAGATCGCATCATTCTTCTAAACATAGGCACTGCAGTATCGTATTTATTCGCGCGATGCCAGGCAACAACTTTCAATTGAAATGTCTTCCCCCCTGCGCGGGAATTTCATAATGTGTGTACGAGTAGTTTGTGACGCAGAATCGTCTGGCGAGAGTCGAGCACCCCTAGCAAAAGCGGGAAATCTGAGTGCGAGTCCTCGACCGCCATAAATTTTAATTGTCGTCGTTCTCTTTTACAGCTGATGGCTGTTCGTTCTGGCATGCATTTAGTGTATTCCGTCTACTGGTCGAATTGCATGTCGTGTGTAAGTCAAGGCCTATGTCAACATGCAAATGTTACATTAAAGCATCAGGAGAAACGTATTTTTTCGCCACAGTAAAGTCAAGTAATGTATTTCGTAGGTTTTGAAAAAAGAGAATAATTGTATGAAATGGAGACTATTACCTACCTCTCTATAGTTATAATTATTAATAAGGAAAACGAGACACTATTGTATCACATCTTGCTGCATATGTTTCATCTATTTCGTGTGTTAATCTTAGATTTATAGCTACAATGTTTACTACCTACACAAATGAGGAAGGAAAAAACTCCATGGCAGCATTAACAGAATTAGGGAAACTGCCTCCACGAGAAAGAGACGAATTTTTACTACCCTCACGAAAAGTCGATGCGTTTAGAGTTTAAAAAATAGTGAGGTGAGGCACTTCGACACTGCAGTGTGTTTGATGTCATAGCATAGTCTGCAAAATAGTGGTAAACATGTAAGTAGGCTGTTTACATTTTCTTACTGGTAACGCCACGTAGCGCTCTGTATGAAAAATCACTGGCTGTGTTGTGCGCAGTCTGTGGCTAGTTTGCATTGTTGTCTGCCATTGTAGTGTCGGGCAGCGGCAGCTGGATGCTAACAGCACGTAGCGTTGCGCAGTTGGAGGTGAGCCGCCAGCAGTGGTGGACGTGGGGAGAGAGATGGAGGAGTTTTGAAATTTGTAAGAATTGGTGTCATGAACTGATATATATATTATGACTATTAAGGTAAATACATTGTTTGTTCTCTATTAAAACCTTTCATTTGCTAACTGTGCCTCAGTAGTTAGTGACTTCCGTAGTTTGAATCTTTTATTTAGTTGGCAGTAGTGGCGCTCGCTGTATTGCAGTAGCTTGAGTAACGAAGATTTTTGTGAGGTAAGTGATTTGTGAAACGTATAGGTTAATGTTAGTCAGAGCCATTCTTTCGTAGGGATTTTTGGAAGTCAGATTGCGTTGCGCTAAAAATATTGTGTGTCAGTTTAAGCACAGTCGTGTATAAATTTTTCTAAGGGGACGTTTCATATGGCGACCCTTAGCCAAGGATACCTCACTGGAATCTTCTGATTTTTTTCCTTGTAGTTTGTGTAATTAGTGTAGCTTTTGTTTATTGCTAGCGCGTAATCATAGAGAGAATTTCCTTTGTAGTTGCAGTCTTTCATTGTTGTACAGTAATATAGTTGTGGCATGGATGTAGCTTTGCACGAAGTATTTCGCAGCTGCGCTTGCAATTAACTAGATATTATTTTCAGTGCTATGTTAATGTGTTCTCTTATTTTTGTTCTTCAAATTGTGTTTTTCTGTGTTGTCGTGTGAAAAATTGTGATAATAATGGCGTGTGAAAAACGTAACACTAGGCTCCAAAGTAAACTGAGAAATGACAGTGAAGACGAAAGCAGTGTGTTAGCGCCACCATGTAATGAATTCACAAATGTTCAAAGTAGTAATTTGGTAATAGTGCATAGGGAAATGGAGCGGGCTGCAAATAATGGTGTAGGAAGTGAAACAGTTAGTGATCAGGGAAGCATTATCGATCGATCGGTCGGCAACAGCTCGCGTCAGGAATCCGATATGACAGGACACAATCTTGCAAATACTGTACATTCAGGTTTTGCGTCCTCACCGTTTTCTCAAATAAGTCGAGACACATTTTCTGCTTGTCAAACTGTGAATGTTGCCGGTGCAAATGCACTGCCGAAAAGCATAGAGGATCAGATTCCAGACACTAATACATTATTATTGCAATTAATGCAACAAATGAAACAAAACCAGAGACAAACACAGCAACAGTTAGACACAATTGAACAAAATCTTCAAAAGTTAGACACAATGGAACATAATCTTCAAAAGTTAGACACAATGGAACAAAATCAGAGACAAACACAGCAAAAGTTAGACGCAATGGAGCAAAAGCTTCAAAAGTTAGACTCAGTGGAACATACACTTGAACAAACACGTGAAGATTTAACTACTGAATTACATAAAATCGAATCGAAATGTCAAAACGTCTGTAATGACTTAAAAACACAAATTTGTGAGCATTTCCAACCTATTTTTTCGCGGCATGAAAATGCATTACAGAATCACGAAGCAGCCATAAAAGAACTGCAAACAATTGTTCATGAAAATCATGAGACCTTGCAAGCTAAAATTGACTCAGTTGCATCTACCGATTCGGTTACGCAACTTGCAAAAACTCAAGAAAACTTAAAGGACATAGTAGATACTCTGAAAATTGGTTCAGAAAGACACATGGAGGACATTAGTTCATTATCAGAGAAAGTAGTTGAACTTTCGGATCAGTTAAATAATTTATCTACGAAGGTAGATGATAATCTGAATGACACAAAACCGGTAGTCTTTAATGACACAGAAGAGTTCGAACAAATTAGGAAATTCAAACAAAATCAGAATCAAATTAATACGCAACACCAAAGAGAAATCCGGGAAGTACAAGTTCAGTTGACACAGGTAATACGAGAATTACGTATTTCAGAGGACTCTCGATCACCAACACGGTAAGAGGGACATAAAAATACGGAACCGCCACAAAATAATAACACAGGGCACTTTGAAGATTATGAAAGAAATTGGCAAAGTACACCGAATTTTGAGATGGAACCGCCGAAACGACGTAACAATGACCGACATGCAACCCGCCGACACGATGATTTTGACTATAAGCTGTTCATTACTACACGTAAATTCAAAACATTCAGGAATTCTGACAACGACATTCATCCACAAGCGTGGCTCCATCAATTCTCTCATTGTTTTCCTCCCAACTGGTCACAAGAGCACAGATTAGAATTTATATGTGGCTACTTAGAGAATGAACCAGCGGTAAGAATGCGATCGGTCATTCACGATTGCCACAGTGAAGGAGAATTTTACCACGCCTTCCTCTCAGCATATTGGTCCCAAGCCACACAAGACCGAGTAAAACATGGCATCATGATGATGAAACATTTCGAACAATCTGAATTTTCAAGTCTTGTGAAATATTTTGAAGACATGTTACATAAGAATAAATATCTTTCAAACCCATACAGCCCCACAGAACTCATCCACATTTGCTTAATGAAATTGCCTGAACATTTACGACATATTATTTTGGCAGGACGTTGCAAAGACAACATTGAAGCTTTTCAGGGACTCTTACAAGAATTAGAAATTGACACTGACAATCGCGGAACGCGAAAACAGGAACACAACAATTACAGGTCACATCCGTCGCAATTCCGCAATGAAAGAAATAATAACAGGACACGACAAGGCTATTCTCACAACACAAATCGTGACCAAAACAGACACCACCCGTATGACAACCACTGGCAGAATAATAGTTACAGAGAAAGATCGTATTTGCGTAGTAATGAACATGACAGAAACAATCATAGAAACAGACAATATGGCAACCAGAACTATTATTATTATCACGGGAGACAGAATAACTTCAGACGCAACGGTCCAGCGCGCAATTACGATTCAGGAAGTAATTCTCCACCACGTGGCCGACAAGAAAGAAACTATGGAATCTACCGACAAAATGACAGACCTGAATTGCATCATAACTGGCGGGATTCCTACAGGACAGGGCCATCTCGGCAAGGTGAATTTGTAGGTCTCCTAATCCCAGTAACGGCGCGCGCCAACAAAGAGACAGACAGACAGACCGATCGCACCGCAGGCAGCCACGTGCGCCAGCTGGCTCAGAGAAAAATAACATAAGCTAACCTTGAGCAAAATTCCAGTGTTCCTTACCGACGTAATCACATGATAATTGCTTTTCAGTTGAAACTCTGAGTACTATGAAGAGCAAAGAATTGCACTATATTTCACATGTAAAACCGTTTATTGAGAGACAATCTGCTTTTTAACTTAGTCTTTACCATAAAATTTTTCACTTCAAGCTACTAGTACAATTTGTCACACTGAGAAACTAACATGCAACAATGTTTGAAGTTCACTATCCAGTCAAGAACCAAGAGAACTTATTTTAAACAGAAATTACGAGTGCATTGTTATAGGGAACAGACATCACTGTGTTATTGCGTGTGTACATTCTTGCTTGTTAGTTGCACGATTACGTAACGACTATAAGGCTCACATACTTAGAACATTTACCAGTATTGCTAATGAGATTTTAATGCAACATTTTGGTTTACTTGAAAATACATTCTGGATTTAAAGTACTTTCTGTGAGATACCAGATGACACAGTGGTTAGTTTATGTGACAGCTACACGATTTTATCACGACGCTACTAATGAGTGACAATTTACAATGTTGCTTTTGCAGTTTATCTGTTTTATATCTGCACAGTTTTTCTGAATTTTTCTGGAAAGTAAAACATGTTTTAGTAGTAACGTTTGTGGTATAGCTACAATGAGACAGCCTTTTCTGTAGCACAACAATACGTACAGTGCAGTACTTACTTCATCACGGCAATAAGTGTAGTAACTACGATGTCTATACGCAAAGCATTTGACTTTTGTTTATCATGAGGTAAGTACATTGACTTCTGTAGAACTTAGCTTTCGGAGGACGATAACTACGACACTGCCACAGAGATTATCTTACAACGCGACGCACAGTTTAGCGCTACAGTACGCGTATCTGAGTGACTAATTTTGTACTTAAAACATTTATTTTTAAAGATATTTGAAATACAATGATACAAAGGTTTTCCATGATACATTTCATTCCATTGCTGTAATCTGTAACATCTGAGGATATAATTACATTTATCCTCCGGGGGGTACACGCTTACTTTGTGTACCATGTGTTTGGCAAGCACAAGGAGCCCTAGCTAATATGGTATTTGCTTGTACAACTCTACACATCGGTACCATATTTATCTAACACATAAATTACACAGCTATCTGATCATTTAACTGAGAGAAACAAACATTTATTATACTACATCAGTGACAGATGTTTACGTAATTACACAGTTGGATAACTTCACACTTACGAAATTGTATTCTTTTCTGTACTTTGTGAACTGTTCATATTTTTCCAGAACCATTGTGATACTATGAGAGCTTTGAATGACGTATTTGGTATGGGATCATGATTTTTAAAGTACGTCTGAGGTAGATGACACTTTTGACATGAGCAGAGAATATTTTTTAAGTTTCGAAATTATTGCAGAAAGCTATGACGTTTGAGATTTGACTGAGATGTTATGATATTATTACGACGACGATGTGAATTATGCTGCTGAGGTATGTTTAAGCTGATGCTATATGAGTTATTTGATTATGCTACGTATCTGTTATGATGAAATATTGAAGAAGTGTCGTTAAATAAGGTAAGTAATAATGAGTAGTGGTTAGGGACTCTGGTTTGTGAAAAAGGTTGTTGAAAACCAAGAATCGTACTTTAAAAGTTATGAAATGTATGTAAATGCTTGAATGTATTACATTGCCGACGAAAATTTTTTGGGCACTATTCTATTTAAAGGATTTTGTTTCTACATATTTGTACCTCAAATTCTTGACCTGTGAATTTTTTTATATGGGACTGCCACTGTAGCGAAAACTGGTGTCGTAAATATTTCGGTAAGACAATTAAGTGACCACCTGCACGTAATGCGTCGTGGGCACCCAGCTGCGCGACAACCACCTGACAAAAGAGAGCCATTAGTGTGTGCCTTTCAGAGGCACAGGTAAAAAAAAAGGCCATTATCCTCTCTATTGACATTCCTTTGTAGAAAGCACCGCAAATACGACACGCTCATTACTGAGAAAGATATTTACATCTGACACCTGATTATAACAAACGTCTTTCTACGAGAGTTGAGAGAATTCTACTAACTTATGAAATGTCACATGACTATTGAATGATATTTTTATGCTTTGTCCATAGTTGCTTATTTCATTTGATATCTGTTTTCCAGGTGTGTTGCAGCATTGGTTTTATAAAATTAAATGCATTTGCTAATGTGAACACTTTCTGTCGACAGATCTATTAAATAATTATTTTATGATCCACATTCTGCGAAAAAGGAGCTCTTGGAATGGAAAGAGCAATAAGAAGCGACTAATAACAGTAACTGCATATATAATTTTCTTTTCAAGTACTTGGTAATTTGTTGTAGCATTAGTTTTTGTGGTGCACCACTTTAATTGCATAGACATTAAGATGTGAATAGACATTGTCCTTATCTGCATTGTTGTCTTTAGTGTGCTATTTTTTCTGCTTGTGGGTTTGTCACGTTTAGGTATAAGTTATAGCATTTGCTGCGGCTGTTTGCCATTCATAGTGCTACTGAATGTCACTTTGTATTACTAGGTTAAGCCAATTTTATTACTGATTTATTTTTCTTGTTTGCTGCGCATTGCCTTATATTAGTTGTAATATTGCTGCCTTTTTTTTGCCAATTTCCATTTTGTTATCATTGCTGTTTGTGTAAATTGTTTTGTGCTGCTGCATTGCCTCGTCCCTTAGTTTAGTATCTGAGCTCAGTAGATTTAAGTTAGCTGAAGAGGGGGTAGACTATATAAGAAACTAACTATGATGAATTGGAAGAAAAGCATTGAGAAGCTTTCAGAAGATGGTTTGGCCAAAAAAGTAGTGTACAGTGGAGAAAAACTATTTTTGAAAGAGGATGTGAACAGAATACAGAAAGCAGGTTTAGATAGGACTTTTTGGAAATAATGATGAACTAAGGGAGATCTCTATGCAAAATACTGCAGTAAAACAAACCCTGTCCTTTCCTTTTGTATTATCCGTCTATGTGTTTATGTACCCTTGTGTATTTGTCTTTTTCCTGTCTTTATGTGTTTAGCTAATAAGATTTATGTTGTAGAATTTTTCAAATACTATGTCATTTTCTTTGTAAATATGTTCAGACATTATTTATAGTGTTTTGTTTTAATGCTCATGTGTGAAGTTGATGTTTCAAAAGTTATTCTGATCTTTGATGTATGTACTCATGTCACAATTCCTCTAACACTGATGTATATGTTATTTCGATTCTTTTGTAAAGCCTGTATTACTGCAAATGTTATCTGTACTATTATGTTCTTCAATGATATTTTTTGTACCTTTGTTATTGTATTCTCATGTTATAAAATTGTAAATGACACCAGTTCATCAAATTAAGTAACTTGTAAATTACGTTTCACTGCACACGTTTCTGTCGGTCATAGTATATGGACAATATGTGAGAAGTAGGGACTGATAGTGTTTGCACGTGTGTTAATAATTCATTAAGGGACTGGATAACAGCATTGCTGGTTGTAAGAATATTTCAAAAACTATTTTTGTGAGTGCACAAGTGGTGGTTATGGACTTGCTATATTATCCGCAAGACTCTTCAATGGTGATTGTGCGCCTGCACAGTCAAACAGATGGCTGCTGGCCATCTCTACAAGGACTACAGTGGGTCTACACCTTTGATGACCCACCAATACCATTATTCCTACAAGGACTACAGTGGGTCTACACCTTTGATGACCCACCAATACCCTTATTTCTACAAGGACTACAGTGGGTCTACACCTTTGATGACCCACCAATACCATTATTTCTACAAGGTCTACAGTGGGTCTGCATCTCTGGTGACCCACCATTACCGTAATCTCTACCAGGACTACAAGGGGTCTACTCTGTGACGACCTACCTACCAATATTCTTTAAAACTTCGACTGACTCTGCTGTGGGTTTGCTCTGTTGTGGCCCATTACCTGTCTGCATGTCAAGAGTCAGCACTGTCTTTCGTTGGAAGGACAACACTACTTCTTCAAGACTGCTTAGAAATCCACTACTTCCAAGTGCAATTTCTTTTATTGCTCAGACTTTGAGAAAACACTGCAATTTTACTATGATGAACGATCAGGACTGTTTTTATGGACTGTGAGAGAATTTTAGCTTTTGACCAACATTGTATCGATAAGTGTGTGCATTTCATTTCTTTGTTATTGTAATTATGAAAAAAATTTTCAAATCTGTATTGGCCACGGCCCAAAACAATTTGTAAATTTTTTTATGGGGAGCATGGGGGCTATGTAAGTAGGCTGTTTACATTTTCTTCTTGGTAACGCCACGTAGCGCTCTGTATGAAAAATCACTGGCTGTGCTGTGCGCAGTCTGTGGCTAGTTTGCATTGTTGTCTGCCATTGTAGTGTCGGGCAGCGGCAGCTGGATGCTAACAGCGCGTAGCGTTGCGCAGTTGGAGGTGAGCCGCCAGCAGTGGTGGACGTGGGGAGAGAGATGGAGGAGTTTTGAAATTTGTAAGAATTGGTGTCATGAACTGATATATATATTATAACTATTAAGGTAAATACATTGTTTGTTCTCTATTAAAACCTTTCATTTGCTAACTGTGCCTCAGTAGTTAGTGACTTCCATAGTTTGAATCTTTTATTTAGTTGGCAGTAGTGGCGCTCGCTGTATTGCAGTAGCTTGAGTAACGAAGATTTTTGTGAGGTAAGTGATTTGTGAAACGTATAGGTTAATGTTAGTCAGGGCCATTCTTTCGTAGGGATTTTTGGAAGTCAGATTGCGTTGCGCTAAAAATATTGTGTGTCAGTTTAAGCACAGTCGTGTATAAATTTTTCTAAGGGGACGTTTCAAACATTAACATAAGACACTTCGACATTCCAATGCGTCTGAAATCTACAAAAAATGTTAGTCCACTCGGCAATCTGCATTTGCGGCAGAACCTAAATATGGTAGTCAATATAAGCGGAATTGATGCCTTTTGTATCTAGCAGTGACGTACTTGGAGATTTTTCTGGAAGCACTCGACAAATATCGAAATTGTGTAACGTCTTTACATTAAATACTCAGGTGCTGCGAATATGCGTTATTGATCGCATACATTAATGAATTTATTCAACGTAATATCCCTATTACGCAGCTCGTTGTTTTGCTGTTTTGCTGTCCTACACACCTACACATACACACACACAGAGAGAGAGAGAGAGAGAGAGAGAGATCGTGATACGATAGCAGTTTAACAACCACTTTTCTTAAGTTTAAAACCGATGTAATAAGAGCTTTTAACGGTAATTCGTTAGCAAAAGGTGTTAACTTAAAGCTCCACACGGAAATTCTGCAAGAATGTGGAAGAGAACAGCTATTGGCGTAACGCAGGTGGAGGAGAAGTGTTTTTATCATAGCCCTATGTAGGAGATAAGAGGTAAATTATCCTACCATCCCTGTACTTGTCAAAATACACTACTGGCCATTAAAATTGGTACACCACGAAGATGACGTGCTACAGACGCGAAATTTAACGACAGGAAGAAGATGCTGTGAGATGCAAATGATTAGCTTCTCGAAGCATTCACATAAGGTTGGCGCCGGTGGCGACACCTACAACGTGCTGACATGAGGAAAGTTTCCAACGGATTTCTCATACACAAACAGAAGTTGACCGGCGTTGCCTGGTGAAACGTTGTTGTGATGCCTCGTGTAAGGAGGAGAAATGCGTACCATCACGTTTCCGACTTTGATTAAGGTCGGATTGTAGCCTATCGTGGTTGCGGTTTATCGTATCGTGACATTGCTCTTCGCGTTGGTCGAGATCAATGACTGTTAGCAGAATATGGAATCAGTGGGTTTAGGAGGGTAAAACAGAACGCCATGCTGTATCCCAACAGTCTCGTATCACTAGCAGTCGAGATGACAGGTATCTTACCCGCATGGTTGTAACGGATCGTGCAGCCACGTCTCGATCCCTGAGTCAACATATGGGGACGTTTGCAAGACAACAACCATGCACGAACAGTTCGACGACGTTTGCAGCAGCATGGACTATCAGCTCGGAGACCATGGCCGCGGTTACCCTTGACGCTGAGTCACAGACAGGAGCGCCTACTATGGTGTACTCAACGACGAACCTGGGTGCACGAATGGCAAAACGTCATTTTTCCAGATGAATCCAGGTTCTGTTTATAGCATCATGGCCACATCCGTGTTTGGCGACATCGCGGTGGACGCACATTGGAGGTGTGTATTCGTCATCGCCTTACTGGCGTATCACTCGACGTGATGGTATGGGGTGCCATTGGTTATACGTCTCGGTCACCTCTTGTTCGCATTGATGGAACTTTTAACAGTGGACGTTACATTTCAGATGTGTTACGACCAGTGGCTCTACCCTTCATTCGATCCCTGCGAAACCCTAAATTTCAGCAGGACAATGCACAACCGCATGTTGCACGTCCTGTACGGGCCTTTCTGGATAGAGAAAATGTTCGACTGTTGCTCTGGCCAGCACATTCTCCAGACCTCTCACCAACTGAAAACGTCTGATCAATGGTGACCGAGCAACTGGCTCGTCACAATAGGCCAGTCACTACTCTTGACGAACTGTGGTATCGTGTTGAAGCTGCATGGGCAGCTGCATATGTACACGCCATCCAAGCTCTCTTTGACTCTATGACGAGGCGTATCAAGGCCGTTATTACGGACAGAGGTGGTTGTTCTGGGTACTGATTTCTCAGGATCTAGCACCAAAATTGGGTGAAAATGTAATCACATGTCAGTTCTAGTATAATATATTTGTCCAATGAATACCCGGTTATCATCGGTATTTCTTCTTGGTGTGGCATTTTTAATGACCAGTAGTGTACTAGCCGGAGAATTTAAATCCACAATAGATAAAAATTCTTCGTTGGAAAATGCCACAAGCGAAACCATTTACTGCTTTAAGGGACATAGGAAAAAATCTGTTCATAAAGCTCCTGGATTAATTATTGTATACCTAGCAACATAACAACCGTTTCTGCAGAGTTTAAAACAGGTGGAATAACTCCTTTTGACATTAATTCGTATCCAAAAAAGAGCTAATAGCGTACACACAGGCGTATGTGGAATGTTTAAACAGCAGCCATACTTAGAGCTGGTCTGCACAATTTGTTTAGTGTGAACTCTGACTGCTGACTTAAGTTCCGTGGTGTGGTTATGTTCCGGAAATTGCACGTATGAGCCTCGGTGGCATGCTAGTGCAAACAGTATGACTAGGTGATGGTGCCAGCAGTGAATACTAAAACTTCATCTTTATTTCTAGTGAAGGCAGTGTCCCTAATCGTGTTAAAGGCCGTCATGCAGTTCCTTCTTCCTCGTTAGTGAAGGGCGTGAATTCTGTAGTTCTAAATCGAAGATAAGCACAGGAATAGATCACGCATATACTGCAAGTTGTGGTACAACAGTGTCTTGATTCTTCGTTAAATAATTAAAACTATAGACATGTAGTTAACATTTGTGTTTGATATATTGGTTCGCTTTTCTTAAGACTTGCGAAATAACAGTGCTTGACGGTACTGGGCGAAAAAGAAATATATTTCTCCTGCTTGCATAGTGACATTGCCAAAGGTTTAAAGACATCCGGTTTAACCAGGAAACGGAACGTTCGTCCTGAGAAGCTGGGTTTTTCAAATACATCTAGTCAATAATTTAATTTTTTTCACATATATAACACGTTAACCACGCTTAAGGGCTCGAAGTGTCTTACGTAACTGTTTCCACCATTTTACTGAATATGCTATGATCTCACACGCACTAGTCCGCCTGGGTGTTCCTTTGTCCTAATCATCATTTCAGCCTCATCACCGGCGCGCAAGTCGCCCAATGTGCCTTCGACTGAAATAAGACTTGCACTCGGCGGCCGAACTACCCCGGATGGGGACTCCCGGCCAACAATGCCACACGCTCATTTCATTTCACACACACTACAAGCTCAAAAGTGACTTAGCTCACCACTTTTTTTTAATTTCTAGACACACTGACACTGTGTTCGACTACCTTTCTAGCGAAGGCAGTGTTCCTCATCGAGTTGAAGTCAACCACGCAGTTACTAAAAAAGCATCTATATATATATATATATATATATATATATATATATGTGTGTGTGTGTGTGTGTGTGTGTGTTTTTCTCCGCCAGTCTGCTAACTCAAGGAATTTTTTTTAAGCTTGCAGTTTGGTCTAATCCGCCATATTTTATGGCTTGTAACACTCGACAACAGCGATATTTCGACATGCATACATCAGTACACCCGCAGTGCAGTCGTGTAATATCTTCTTCCTCATACGACGTGTAAATACTGCAAAAATACATCGAAGCGAAACACACGAAATAGACTGCCACATGTCGTAACATGTGACACAACAGTATCTCGATTTCTTCTTTAAATAAGTAAAACTTTAGACAGTTAGATATTAGTTTACATTTAGCACACTTGTTCGTTTTTATTAAGACCTAGTAAATAAAGATACTGTGAAGAAAGAAAATCCGCTTTAATATGGTACTTGCATAGTGAAAGAGCCGTTGTTTCACACACAATATCCGATTTGACCAGTAGACGGAATGTTCGTCCTGGCAAGCTGGGGGCTTGTAAAAGGACCTAGCAATTCTTTCTGTTTTTTTCTCCGTGTAGATAAGAGTAGCACCTTTCAGTGTGGGAACAAGGGTGGTATGAGTGCAAAGTACCATTACCCAAGATGGCTACGATGACGTCATCCGAGATGGTGGCTGTGGTGTCAATCAAGATGGAGGATTTTGGCTGGAAGTTTGAATATTGGTGGGAAAGTGCCCTGGCCCCCTCCCCCAGAAAAATGGCGCCACGTTCAAATTCCAACATGATAATGCATCACATCTAAGAAAATGCGAGGAAAAAGGACTTGTCTTTATTATTTAACCAATTTCAAACAGACGTGTTCTCCACTGGGTTTGGACTCCAACTGGCTTATTTCCCAACGTCGTTGCCACCAGGGGATGCCACCGTGACGTCAGCTGATGACGCGAGTACCATTATTCAAGACGACCGTAACCAGTGTGTTCACCATAAGCTCCAGAGCCCAGCTGGCTTAGTTCATATAGGTGCCACCAGAGGGCGCTCTCCTGATGCCAGATCATGACGCAAGTACCAGTGTTCAAGATGACCACTCCCAGTGTGTACACTGCCAGCTCCAGAGCGCGCGCGCATTATAACTGGACACACACCACGTCAGCGACCCACAGCGAGCAACCGCTTACATCACAGCCTCAAGCCCGCACCTTTATACTCGCGCCGAACATAGTCTTCTGTAAATATGTTAATTAATTTAATTGAACACAAGTGACACCAACATTGCTCATCTAACCTGTCAGTTACATAAGTACTTAATGTATTTCAGTTTTAATCATTTTCAATAAGTCAATTTACAATTTCAATATTCAATGATCAAATGAGAAGTCCCATATTTTCCCCACTAGCAGTGTGGTGTTAATTCGTGACCTAGCACCCCCATCCCTAGAATTCTGCACTCCTATTGGCTACTGCATTAGTCATGTGATTCGACGTAATAGATCCTAGGACTTGGAATCAATTTTCACCAATACCACACCCACCTAATAGATCCTAGGACTTGGAATCAATTTTCACCAATACCACACCCACCTGGACTTGGAATCAAATAGTTAAAGTCTCCACCATAATCCTCAACCCAACACCATACCCCCTTACCGACCCATGTTGGCGGGCAACATGCACCAACATGCACCAACTTGCACACAGGTCATGACATCATCCATGATGGTGGGGCGAAATGGAGGAAAACAGATCTGAACACAAGTCTTTATTTTGCAGGCGTTCTCTCCAGCAGGAGATCTACTGTCCAGCTGACATAACCCCAGATGGTGGTCTGTAGGGGTAAAATGGCGCGAAAATGACTCTTGCTGTGCTGGGCGGCTGGGGAGTGTAAGGATCAAGTGGACACTATTTATCTTGAAACAACTTATTTAGGCATGCAGTACATCTATCACTGACACAAAACACTCGCCATCATATGCTTGGGATCATGTTGCACAGCCCAGACACGTCAACAATACCTAATTTCAGTACAGGCCTGCAAACTGCACCTATATAATGGTTCACACTGATGTGCAGACACGCTCAGTACTCGTAAACTGCCCAAATAGATCATAGCACGGCCTACAGACCTGCTCGCGAAATAATGCAATCAACACATGCAAGCACAGTCCGCCACCCCCTATCCAGGAGAGTACACAGGAGGTAGCGACAAGAAACTCAGCTGTCAGACGTCAAACTCTGCACAGGACACTGCTAGGCTTCCGCAAGCATGAGGTGGCTACACCCCCATTCATACGTAACACCTGAGAAATTCCTGTCGGCTAGATAACGATGATGACGCGACTGATCACATCGTGGACGTGGCCGTCAGCTGTCAAAGCAGTCCTAGTCGTCAATTTAGGGTCGCACACGCCACAACCTCCACAAAGTGAGTCAGCCGCAGCTCAGACCCCGCGTGCTCCACTATAGTCCCCGAGTCGGCGTCGTCGAACACCGGTGAAAGTTGCATGCCTCTATACAGTCTTGGTTATACTGACGTCACAGTATTCCAAAGCGCGCTCATGCCAGTCTCATATGCGGGGCATGTCCAGGTGCCACTTGTCATTACCATTGAAGGCAGAATAGCACAGAGCGTGTTGACACACACGTTCAGCAGCGTGTATCCGCCATCTAAAACATTCTCAATCTTATTCTTACGTCTCATAGCTTTGGGGGAAAAAAAATATCAGCCAAGTCCAGCTCTCTATAATTTTATACTCCCCCCGGAAATAGTTGATGCTCTCTTTCTCGTTGTCTCAGCTTGTATGCAACAAAATTCTATATCCTAACAGAACCTGTTTACGATAATATCGCCGAATCCAGCCCTCCTCCCAGACATAACGTGGTAGCCTTCCTGCTTTCCACATACGCAAATGTTCTGACTGGTCCTATATCGCAGCACAATCATTCGAGCATTGTCATTTGCTCTTATCGAATTTACCAGTCGAATTACTAACGCCACTGGTATCAAAGCATCATCCACCTCTTCTTTCTGGGGCTTTCTGTGGTTATTTTGCACTGATTGCTAAATTGCACCGACACTTCCCTTGATCTATACGTCACCAACCTGTTCTTTCTACAGACGCTACACTCAGCGGTAATAAATTATTTTACACTGATTTACCGACTACTAAACATTGCAAAGCTGTCTACAGGTCATCAAACACATACTAGACTCGCAAGAATATTGGAGCGTCAAACTAATTTCCAACCAGGGAATATATCACCGCCTAACGTGTCGATGTAGTAAAGATACAGTTCATATCCTCCACCATACAAAATCGTCCCTTTTACATCAGTGGACCGAAGTCGCTCTCAGAACTTTTCAACAAATTCGGGTTCCTTTCCCCTCAGTACAAACGCATTACTCTTTCCAATTCCTTGCTCGCTTTTCTACAGACATCTCCTGACTCGGGGATAACAAGAACACCCATATTTTCGCTATAATATAATACAATTTTCGCTGTACTTCTCTATATCAAGCACTAAGCGGCATCCTACCGATCGCTAACGCAACATAACGCACAAGATATACACTGTAAATTATTTCTCCACAAACACCAAACTTTAGCGAGGTGCAGCGAACTGTAAACCATTGACTAACTAGAAAAAAATAGAATAAACTGATTTTTGCACTGTCTAATACAGAAGTCGGTGGTGTAACAGATTGCAAATGATCTATATGGATTACAAACCAACTAAGATCTTTCCCACGTCTAGAGAACAGGCAAACGTGTGTCAAACGCAGCACAATCGATTTTCCTTCAACTAAATAAAGGCGCCAATGTGCAAAAGCAATCGACCGGACAATTTACATGGGAGGGAATAACGCTCCAATGCAAACGCACCATCTTCTCAAAGTTCCACTTGATCACAAAAGCCACCCAACACAAACTAAGTATTAAGTTTGCTAATCGGTAGTCTAGAGGATGGTAAAGTTAACTCTGATACATTCCTACACTCCACCAGGCCTCTGCTTTTGGAAGACAGCTACTGCTAACATGCAATCGCGAATCAATACCACCACATACTTTGCATACACGGACACATTCTAGAGAACACCTCACATATATCTTTCATCATAATACTTACAATTAAATGTTACAGTCGCGGTCTCAATTGAACATTATTCGGCAATGAGCGAAGTATTGGAAATACACTTTGTGGACCGCTGTGGCTCTCGAATACCTGTACCCTCCTTACAACTAGACATACTCTTCCGTATGCTATCACAGTAGTCCAAGTAAAATCCATACCCTCCCTACAACAGGACATAGACAAATGGGTCAAATGGCTGTGAGCACTATGCGATTTAACTTCTGAGGTCATCAGTCCCCTAGAACTTAAAACTACTTAAACCTAACTAACCTAAAAGACATCACACACATCCATGCCTGAGGCAGGATTCGAACCTGCGACTGTAGCGGTCGCGTGGTTGTACACTATAGCACCTAGAACCGCTTGCCCAATCCCTCCGGATGACATAGATATTTCCTTTGCACAAACACATATACTTTATAAACCTGATGCTCAAATGCAAACATATCACACCCCCAACACTAATTCTAAGTGTAATATTACCTCGTCAATGACTCTTTGCATACGATACGAAATAATACTGTCCGTAAATCAACTATACGTGTGCACGTCCCTTACGTTCTGCCGGCGAGTCATACCACCGCGTCATAGACGTGACCGACCAGATGGTAAAGAAAAAACCCTGATCCCAACAACTACTGCATGTTACTCTCACAAGCTCTCTTCGTCCTACAGGTGCACCCAAGTATCCCTGTTAAAACCTATACCCGCCTTACGAATCGAGGTACGATATTATCTCTGAATGAGGTGGTGTTTTCCGGACAAATACCGTGACGGTGATCGTAGAAATGTGTGTATTCAATGAACTTTGAAAGTGATTTGGCTAAGGAACGGGGTATGCAAGCGTTATTTGCGACTCCATCACACCGAACCCAGCTAGATAATTCTTTAGTAGTTGCAACACATTCTGTCTTGAGACCATATCAGAGGTTCCGCGATACATCCGCGGTGTCATAGGCGATGACAGTGGTAGAAGATCATATCCCGATTGAGGTCGCAAGAAGTAAAATGTACACCAGCTGCTCAGATCTCTAGTGTTACGCTGTCTGCTAGAAATGATGTCCATTCAAGCACATACTTGCATAGGCTCACACCTACAAGTGTATCATATTTCAGGCACTCTCATATCTCTAAAAGAGTCACCTTCCTCGAACCCGTGTGATACAGTATAAAAGTTTAATCACACCCTACAGCTTTCCACAAGTGCTAGTTCCAATTTAAGTCAGAGAAAGACATATCCAACACCTTCTGCACCCCGTGTAGAAACCCCCTGACCTGAGTTACTGCAACAGGACCGTGCTTTGACCATTCGGCGGAAATGCGCGCAATGTGGTACTTTCCCAAACTAGATAAAAGATCTACAGATCCGTGTCGATTCAAATCTATCACGTCAACATGTAATCACCGTTGTTCTCCATCTTCAAAGAGTGAAATATTACGAACTATAAAAGCTAATACGATTTAGGACTCACGAAGACACCGATGTGGAGGCAAAGACGCATAGCTGTGGTCGGCCTCCAGTGCGGAGAAACAGAAATCACAATACTTCCCCAGAATTACCCTGCATACTGCAATCGAAGCATTTCTAACGGTATCATCGTATTCACCCAGCAAATCGCTGCTGCCAATATGGACACAATCTTATTAAATATACAGACACCACAGAGACCTCTTGAAAGTTGATCGCCCATACTCTAAGTGAATTATCGTATGATACGCTCCCTCTGATCCTGTTTAGTTGTGTCAAATAATGTTTTCTAATGCGCTTTTGTACAACGCCAAACATTTCGTTTTTCTGCCATGACTGATGCCTGTCCCAGATTCTAAACTGACACTAAGACGCTTTGATCTACGACCTCTCACAGAAAACTAGACATCATACAGTGTAAACGATATTCTTACGGCAGGTAGCATAACACGGAATATTTTTAAATAAGACAGTTACAACATAAAGAAACTAGAAGAGTTTGGCAGCGTTGTGGAGAATTCCCAAACTACCACCCGAAAGTGATTGATGTCCTCTACATTTAAACTCATATGTCACAGTGATGGAATAGATGATGACTCCGTGTTACATTTCGAGAGATTCCTGATTTTGCACTCATGTACGCGATCACTGTTTTGCTGTTAGCAACCCCCAGAAGTTGCCAGCCACCCACAAAATTTGTTTCCAACTCAAACAAACGTTGTCACTCAATCATTAAGTGGTAACCAATGCACGGATAGGATGGAAAAGACACTGCTGATGGACTGTAATATTAAACAACATACTTGATAGCTCGAAGATTTTTACAGTAACTCCAACACCGTATACGAGGCGTGTATATACACACATACAGAAAACAGGACAAACGCTCCCGGAATGTGGAGGTGACTGGGTACAGTCGAGTACAGTGCTATATTATGCCTCCCGATTAGTGCAGTTGGGCTAGTTGTTGTCAGCTGTGTTACATTTACAGGCAATTTTAGAACCCAGAACGAGCAGTCGTGTCGTGATCGCATGGACAGATCTGACATAAAATCGGATATAATTGCGAAAAATGTCTAGGGAATACGTATAAATTGGTCCAATATATACTGAAATGCGGAGAAATTGAGGAAGTACTTGTGTATGTTCTGGTAACTTACTTGCATCTGCGTTATAGGATTACAGAGTGTGGAGGGTTGATCGATTGAGAAAGAGCTGTGACGAGGTACAATTTAAAGGTTGACTAATTCATTCTAGAGGAGGAGAAGTTGCTCCAGGTCAATTTTTTCCCAGTTTTCTAGCCGGATGCATCAGTCACGTGACATAGCCTGCGTTCTACTCATATACAGCTACGTGTTCCGTATGTGGTTTAAAGCAGTGTCTACTTGCGATGGTTAACGGTAAACCTCTCGGTCATCAGTGACTTCCATCTCATGTGTGATGAAACTTGACACAATCCCCTAAACGAACTATGATTTATGCGATCCCCCTGTCGTATCTTGGGTGTAAAATCGAGACATCAGGGTCATAACTAACTTATCGGTACGAGCTTGTGATGCTCTGCAATCCCTTTGTGCACATTTGCCCGACTGATGTGCTGTTTACAGAGTTAGTGAAAGAATGAATTGTAATTTTCACATGTCGGACGCTGCTGCTATGCGTTTCTTTCCTTGTAGGATGTATCCCCCGCTACTATCATTTTATATAGGCCTGATGCAGGCATAATATAATTTCTGAACCGTGATCGGATGTGAAGAGTGTACAATATACGTCTCCGGAAAGCTGTATTGTGCTCATATCATGCAACGCAAATGTTTTACGATACGATAAGATAGTTCAGAGTAGAGAAGCCGGGAAGAAGGACGTGTGACTGATAGGTCGTAAACGTATGCGATCTAACATTATAGGCAGTGTTTAAGTATAGAAGGTTGTAGTCTTGGGAGTGTGTGTGTGTTTATGTTCTCTCTCTTACGACTACCTTCCAGGCACCGATCCTAGACTCTAGAACAATACTTCAGAGTTTATAGCTTGGATGATTTACGTAAAAAATGTGTCGACCTCCACTCGTCTGCAACTCGATCGTGTATAAAAATCAGTCGTTTCTTCTTCTTTACTGCATGCTGTTACATCACGTCACTTTGAAATCAGTTACCATACTTCGATAAGGAGTGCTAAACTCCTCGACTTGGTTACATCTCGAGAAATCTGATGCACTTGGACGGGTTACGACTCGGAAAGCTCTATTCATTCACAAGACGTGGAATGTAGCGGTCTTCTTCTGCTCGGTTGCAGATAAATTCGGTGACGGTGCTGCAGGATGGGTTGGTCAATGATCGTGTGAGGATCGCCATTAACCCTAAGATGAGGGGAATGCTCTGTTACTCCCATGTGCAGGGAGTTGGATCGTAAATTAAGTACTGTTCTCGAGGTCTTAGAAATATGTAGGGCGCTGTCTGGTATACTTTGATTTATGTGTTTGAGATTTAACTGTGAATGGGCATACTGAGCAGTCATCCATCCATGTTCGCAATGATACTCGCAGAGTAGAGAAGGGATGGTTTAGCTATGATACTGAAATTGGGGCACATGATGTCACATGATTAGCCGGTGTTGGAGTTACTGTACAATTCTTCGTGCTATCAAGTGTGTTGCTTAATATTACAGTCCATCGGCGGTGTCTTTTCTATCCCATCTGCGCATTGGTTACCAACTAATGACTGAGTGACAACGTTTGTTTGAGTTGGGGGAACAAGTTTTGTGGATGGGTGACAACTTCTGGGGGTTCCTAGCAGCAAAACAGTGATCGAGTACATGAGTGCAAAATGAGGAATCGCTAGAAAAGCAACACGGCGTCATCATCTATTCCGTCACTGTGACTTATAAGTTTAAATATAGAGGCCGTCAATCACTTTCGGACGGTAGTTTGAAAACTCTCCACATCGCTGCCAAACTCTTCTAGTTTCCTTATGTTGTAACTGTCTTTTATTTAAAAATAATTCCATGTTATGCTATCTGCCGTAAGAATATTCATTTACAACGTGTGATTTCTAGTTTTCGATGAAAGGTCGTAGATCAAAGCGTCTTAATGTCAGTTTGGAATCTGAGACAGGCATCAGTCATGGCAGAAAAACGAAATGTTTGGCGTTGTACAAAAGCGCGTTAGAAAACATTATTTGACACAACTAAACAGGATCAGAGGGAGCGTGTCATACGATAATTCACTTAGAGTATGGGCGATCAACTTTCAAGAGGTCTCTGAGGTGTCTGTATATTTAATAAGATTGTGTCCATATTGGCAGCAGCGATTTGCTGGGGGAATTCGATGATACCGTTACAAATGCTTCGATTGCAGTATGCCGGGTAATTCTGGGGAAGTATTGTGATTTCTGTTTCTCCGCACTGGAGGCCGACCACAGCTATGCGTCTTTGCCTCCACATCGGTGTCTTCGTGAGTCCTAAATCGTATTAGCTTTTATAGTTCGTAATATTTCACTCTTTGAAGATGGAGAACAACGGTGATTACATGTTGACGTGATAGATTTGAATCGACACGGATCTGTAGATCTTTTATCTAGTTTGGGAAAGTACCACATTGCGCGCATTTCCGCCGAATGGTCAAAGCACGGTCCTGTTGCAGTAACTTTGGTCAGGGGGTTTCTACACGGGGTGCAGAAGGTGTTGGATATGTCTTTCTCTGACTTAAATTGGAACTAGCACTTGTGGAAAGCTGTAGGGTGTGATTAAACTTTTATACTGTATCACACGGGTTCGAAGAAGGTGACTCTTTTAGAGATATGAGAGTGCCTGAAATATGATACACTTGTAGGTGTGAGCCTATGCAAGTATGTGCTTGAATGGACATCATTTCTAGCAGACAGCGTAACACTAGAGATCTGAGCAGCTGGTGTACATTTTACTTCTTGCGACCTCAATCGGGATATGATCTTCTACCACTGTCATCGCCTATGACACAGCGGATGTATCGCGGAACCTCTGATATGGTCTCAAGACAGAATGTGTTGCAACTACTAAAGAATTATCTAGCTGGGTTCGGTGTGATGGAGTCGCAAATAACGCTTGCATACCCCGTTCCTTAGCCAAATCACTTTCAAAGTTCATTGAATACACACATTTCTACGATCACCGTCACGGTATTTGTCCGGAAAACACCACCTCATTCAGAGATAATATCGTACCTCGATTCGTAAGGCGGGTATAGGTTTTAACAGGGATACTTGGGTGCACCTGTAGGACGAAGAGCGCTTGTGAGAGTAACATGCAGTAGTTGATGGGATTAGGGTTTTTTCTTTACCATCTGGTCGGTCACGTCTATGACGCGGTGGTATGACTCGCCGGCAGAACGTAAGGGACATGCACACGTATAGTTGATTTACGGACAGTATTATTTCGTATCGTATGTAAACAGTCATTGACGAGGTAATATTACACTTAGAATTAGTGTTGGGGGTGTGATATGTTTGCATTTGAGCATCAGGTTTATAAAGTATATGTGTTTGTGCAAAGGAAATATCTATGTCATCCGGAGGGATTGGGCAAGCGGTTCTAGGTGCTATAGTGTACAACCACGAGACCGCTACAGTCGCAGGTTCGAATCTTGCCTCACTGCATTGCCCCACTACAAAAGTATAACGTTTCTCATTGGATAGACAGAATTTTTGTAGGCAGAGCTTAAGGTTTGCATTGAGACCCTGATTGGTCAGATGAAAACACAGCCAGATAGTTTTTTTTTTAAAGCAACTTCGGTAAATTGTAGTAAGGACAAGTTAGGAGAGAGTTGCTTCCGAGACAGCGAGGTGCGTGGAGCTGTGTCACCCTCCACCGCCCCCTGACGAACATCTATAAGGTAATGAACGCACGTAATGCCGCATTTTTGAGCGCATAAGGCTTCACTCAGAACTGCAGATGTCTCATTTGTTACATCCTCTTTTTACGTAATACTAGTGTCGATCGTCAATTGAAGGTAATGGTATTCACATTTGCTAGGTAAGTTAAAATCTTAAACACGATGATTTTTCTGTTATATAATTATTGAGAAGCCACATCAGCCACTGTAATTTACGACAAGTTAGATAAGTAATTAAAGATAATTGAGGGTCACTGTAGACCATTGATAGTTTTCTCTTTTGTGAAACTTAATTTAAACCCAGATTATAGATGTGATATGGCATAGGTCATCCTTCGACCCATTGTAGAACTTGGAAACCCACTCAGGGAATATTCGTTAACATTTTTGTTGAACGCAGTTGGTTTTTATGATCCTGTATTAAAATATTTCCTTTTATCAATAGTGCAATTTATAAAAAATGTTTTGTGAGTAGAATAAAATTTCCAATGGTAAACTTAACTGCTTTTTCGACGTTATTTTACCACCTAACTAAAAATAGGAAAGCCTTAAACCCCTTCCACTAAATTTAGTTAGTATTAAGATTCTTTTACAGGGAGTGCAGTGGAGCTGATGCTGAAGTCATTAAGAATTTGGTTATTATATCATCGCTAGTCTCACTGAACTCTTCTGAACTCTACATGTCATGCGTGGTCTGGCGTCTCCTTACCAGCAACAGGTCCCAGGTCCAGGTTCAGACTAGTCAATTCCCTAAAAAACACGCTCAGAGCGCCGTTGCGCGAAAGTGGTAGACTTAGAACAAACAGACACCACGCAGAATGTTAGAAAGTATAATGATAGAAGATGTATGTGAGGGGTTTTCTAGAATGTGTCCGTGTATGCAAAGTATGTGGTGGTATTGATTCGCGTTTGCATGTTAGCAGTAGCTGTCTTCCAAATGCAGAGGCCTGGTGGAGTGTAGGAATGTATCAGAGTTAACTTTACCATCCTCTAGACTACCGATTAGCAAACTTAATACTTAGTTTGTGTTGGGCGGCTTTTGTGATCAAGTGGAACTTTGAGAAGATGGTGCGTTTGCATTGGAGCGTTATTCCCTCCCATGTAAATTGTCCGGTCGATTGCTTTTGCACATTGGCGCCTTTATTTAGTTGAAGGAAAATCGATTGTGCTGCGTTTGACACACGTTTGCCTGTTCTCTAGACGTGGGAAAGATCTTAGTTGGTTTGTAATCCATATAGATCATTTGCAATCTGTTACATCACCGACTTCTGTATTAGACAGTGCAAAAATCAGTTTACTCTATTTGTTTCTAGTTAGTCAATGGTTCACAGTTCGCTGCACCTCGCTAAAGTTTGGTGTTTGTGGAGAAATAATTTACAGTGTATATCTCGTGCGTTATGTTGCGTTAGCGATCGGTAGGATGCCGCTTAGTGCTTGATATAGAGAAGTACAGCGAAAATTGTATTATATTATAGCGAAAATATGGGTGTTCTTGTTATCCCCGAGTCAGGAGATGTCTGTAGAAAAGCGAGCAGGGAATTGGAAAGAGCAACGCGTTTGTGCTGAGGGGAAAGGAACCCGAATTTGCTGAAAAGTTCTGAGAGCGACTTCGGTCCACTGATGTAAAAGGGACGATTTTGTATGGTGGAGGATATGAACTGTATCTTTACTACATCGACACGTTAGGTGGTGATATATTCCCTGGTTGGAAATTAGTTTGACGCTCCAATATTCTTGCGAGTCTAGTATGTGTTTGATGACCTGTAGACAGCTTTGCAATGTTTAGTAGTCGGTAAATCAGTGTAAAATAATTTATTACCGCTGAGTGTAGCGTCTGTAGGAAGAACAGGTTGGTGACGTATAGATCGAGGGAAGTGTCTGTGTAATTTAGCAATCAGTGCAAAATAACCACAGAAAGCCCCAGAAAGAAGAGGTGGATGATGCTTTGATACCAGTGGCGTTAGTAATTCGACTGGTAAATTCGATAAGAGCGAATAACATTGCTCGAATGATTGTGCTGGTATTTAGGAGTGATGAGAACATTTACATATGTTGAGAGCAGGAAGGCTATCACGTTATGTCTGGGAGGAGAACTGGATTCGTCGATATTATGGAGAGCTGGACTTGGCTGATACTTTTTTCCCCAAATCAATGTGAGGTTAGAATAAGATTGAGAATGGCTGGTTAGTGTGGCTGAACGCTTGTGTCAACACACTCTGTGCTATTCTGCCTTCAATGGTGAAGACACCTAGAGATGCCTCTCTTATGAGACTCTCATGAGCGCCCTTTGGAATGCTATGACGTACAGAGGCATGCAACTTTCACTGGTGTTCGACGACGCTGGCTCACGGACTGTGGTGGAGTGCGTGGGACCCGAGCTTCAACTGCCTCACCTTGCGGGGGCTGTGGTGCCGCGGCCCTAAATGGACATCCGTGTGTGCTTTAAGAGCTGACGGCCACGTTGTCTAACTGTTAGGAATTTCTCATGTGTTACATATGAATGGAGGAGCCGCCACCTCATGCTTGTGGAAGCCTAGCAGTGGCCTGTGCAAATTTTGACATCTGACAGATGAGTCACTTATCGCTACCTCCTGTGTACTCTACTAGACAGAGGGCGGCAGACTCTGCTTGCAGGTGTTGATTGCATTATTTCGCGAGCACGTCTGTAGGCCGTGCTATGATCTATTTGGGCAGTTTACGAGTACTGAGCGTGTCTACACATCAGTGTGAACCATTATATAGGTGCAGTTTGGAGGCCTGTACTGAAATTAGGTATTGTTGACGTGTCTGGGCTGTGCAACATGATCCCAAGCATATGATGGCGAGTGTTTTGTGTCAGTGATAGATGTACTGCATGCCTAAATAAGTTGTTTCAAGATAAATAGTGTCCACTTGATCCTTACACTCCCCAGCCGCCCAGAACAGCAAGAGTCAGTTTCGCGCCATTTTACCCCTACAGACCACCATCTGGGATTAGGTCATAGGAGGGATGACAGTACGATCTGATGGCAGTAATGTGTACTATGTCAGCTGGACAGTAGATCTCGTGCTGGAGAAAACGCCTGCAAAATAAAGACTTGTGTTCAGAT
This sequence comes from Schistocerca gregaria, assembly GCF_023897955.1. Classification (NCBI taxonomy): domain Eukaryota; kingdom Metazoa; phylum Arthropoda; class Insecta; order Orthoptera; family Acrididae; genus Schistocerca; species Schistocerca gregaria. Next base: position 475,179,881 of record NC_064922.1, read on the forward strand.
CTGTTTTCCTCCATTTCGCCCCAACATCATGGATGATGCCATGACCTGTGCATGTTGGTGCATGTTGGTGCATGTTGCCCGCCAACATGGGTCGGTAAGAGGGTGTGGTGTTGGGTTGAGGATTGTGGTGGAGAGATTAAATGGCTGCTTCAAATGGCTCTGAGCACTATGGGACTTAACTTCTGAGGTCATCAGTCCCCTAGAACTTAGAACTACTTAAACCTAACTAACCTAAGGACATCACACACATCCATGCCCCAGGCAGGATTCGAACCTGTGACCGTAGCGGTCGCGCGGTTCCATACTGTACTGCCTAGAACCGCTCAGCCACTTTGGCCGGCGGTGGAGAGTTTAACTATTCCAAGTCCAGGTGGGTGTGAGATTGGTGAAAATTGATTCCAAGTCCTAGGTTCTATGGAGTCGAATCATGTGACTAATGCAGTAGCTAATAGGAGTGCAGCATTCTATGGATGGGGTGTGCTAGGTCATGAATGAACACCCTGCTGCGAGTGGGGAAATTGTGGAACTTCTCGTTTGATCATTGAATATTGCTATTGTAAAATTGACTTCTTGAAAGTGATTAAAATTGAAATGCAATTAATTACTTAGGCAATTGATACTTTAGATGAGCGATGTTGGTGTCACTTGGGTTCAGTTAAATTCGTTAGCTTATTTGCAGAAGACTGTCTAGCGCGAGTATTAAGGTGCCATTTGAGGCTGTGATGTAAGTGGTCGCTCGCTCATGGGCCGCTGACCCGGTGGTGTCTGGTTATAACGCGCGCGCGAGAGAGAACGGACAAGACTGTCATCACCCGACTTCACAATAGTGCCCGATGGTGGCTACGATTTGCACTAAGTCAGTTGGGCTCTGGAGCTGGTGGTGAACACACTGGTTGTAGTCATCTTAAATACCTGTACTTGCATCATGATCTGACATCAGGAGAGCACCCTCTGGTGGCACCGATATGAACTAAGCCAGCTGGGCTCTGGTGCTCGTGGTGAACACACTGGGTACAGCCATCTTGAATAACCATACTTGCGTCACCAGCTGATGTCACAGTGACATTCTCTGGTGGCGACGATATGAAATAATCCAGTTGTAGTCCAGACTGAGTGGAGAACACATCTGCTTGAAATTGGTTAAATAATAGAAAAGTCCTTTTTTACCGCCATTTTCTTAGGTGTGACGCATTATCATGTTGGATTTTGATCTTAGGGCCATTTTTAAGTGACTTCTAATCTTTGTGACGATTATTCTTATTTCTAGTATTGATCAAATGAACTGTGCTGTTGGTCTGAAAAATAGATATATTTGTAATGGCTAATTTCGTTACAGAATAAATACATTGGTTAGCAGTAGTTCAAATTCCCTAAATTGACCTCTGCAGGATGTTCTTGAGCTACCACCACAAATAATTCTTATTAAACCCTTCTGGAGCTATGAAACTTTATCTTGGCTTCCTAAATTACACTAAAAAATAATCCTGACGATATTATAGAATGACTGTAAGCATAGTGTGCAAGTTTTTTGATTTCTGTATCAGGTATGTCTGACAGCATTCACATTGCAAACTGGGATATTGCTCTGGTGCTTCAGTAGTTCTGTGATATACTCCTCCCAACGAATTTCTTACCAAGCTGTTGCCCCAAGAATTTAATTCTCTTAATTTCTTATAATTGTCTGTTGTCATATTTTAGCATATATTGGTGGGGAATCTCTTACAAGTTCCAACGGTGCATGGAACATGTTTTTTCAAAGGTTAGTGGTAAAGAATTGGCTAGGAACCATTTTTTAGTGACTGTGAAAATTCAGTTCTCTAATCTTTCTAACGTTATAGTTGATTTGCTATTTTCTGCAACGTTTATATCATCTGCAAACAAAACAAATTGGGCTTGCAGTGATGTTAAAGATGAGAGCCTCATAGGACACCACGTATAATTTGTTCCCAATTCGATGATGACTGATAGTTCAGTACATGTCTCTTTCCTAATAACTACCTTTGTTTACTTCAAAGATATGGGATTTGAACCATTTTGCAGCAACCCTTTAGGGTATTGTGATATACGCAGTCAAATTCATTTGACATATCACAAAGTTAAAAGTAGCCTGTAATTTATCATTCAATGAATTCAGTATGTACTTGCACTATGTGCAAATAGACTTCTCAATATCAGAACTGTGACTTTGACAATATATTACTTGCTATTAGATAGGTAAGAAGTCAGTTGCATATTACCTACTCCAAAATTTTCAAGATTACTGGCGAAAGTAAAAATGGACGAAAATTTGATTGCATTTCTATATTCATTTATTAGATAAGGGCTTAAATTTTGTACATTCCATACATTGAGGAAATGTTCCACTAATAAACAACTGCTTATGCAGATAAATAACTATTACTAAACTCAGAATCACTCTTTAATTAACTTTGTTAATATTTTATAGTAACCACTAGTATTTTTTTAGAATGAGATTTTCACTCTGCAGCGGAGTGTGCGCTGATATGAAACTTCCTGGCAGATTAAAACTGTGTGCCTGACCGAGACTCGAACTCGGGACCTTTGCCTTTCGCGGGCAAGTGCTCTACCAACTGAGCTACCGAAGCACGACTCACGTCCGGTACTCACAGCTTTACTTTTGCCAGTATCCGTCTCCTACCTTCCAAACTTTACAGAAGCTCTTCTGCGAAACTTGCAGAACTAGCACTCCTGAAAGAAAGGATATTTCGGAGACATGGCTTAGCCACAGCCTGGGGGATGTTTCCAGAATGAGATTTTCACTCTGCAGCGGAGTGTGCACTGATATGAAACTTCCTGGCAGATTAAAACTGTGTGCCCGACCGAGACTCGAACTCGGGACGTTGCCTTTCGCGGGCAAGTGCTCTACCAACTGAGCTACCGAAGCACGACTCACGTCCGGTACTCACAGCTTTACTTCTGCCAGAATCCGTCTCCTACCTTCCAAACTTTACAGAAGCTCTTCTGCGAAACTTGCAGAACTAGCACTCCTGAAAGAAAGGATATTGCGGAGACTTGGCTTAGCCACAGCCTGGGGGATGTTTCCAGAATGAGATTTTCACTCTGCAGCGGAGTGTGCGCTGATATGAAACTTCCTGGCAGATTAAAACTGTGTGCCCGACCGAGACTCGAACTCGGGACCTTTGCCTTTCGCGGGCGAGTGCTCTACCAACTGAGCTACCGAAGCACGACTCACGTCTGGTACTCACAGCTTTACTTCTGCCAGTATCCGTCTCCTACCTTCCAAACTTTACAGAAGCTCTTCTGCGAAACTTGCAGAACTAGCACTCCTGAAAGAAAGGATATTGCGGAGACATGGCTTAGCCACAGCCTGGGGGATGTTTCCAGAATGAGATTTTCACTTTGCAGCGGAGTGTGCGCTGGTATGAAACTTCCTGGCAGATTAAAACTGTGTGCCCGACCGAGACTCGAACTCGGGACCTTTGCCTTTCGCGGGCAAGTGCTCTACCAACTGAGCTACCGAAGCACGACTCACGTCCAGTACTCACAGCTTTACTTCTGCCAGTATCCGTCTCCTACCTTCCAAACTTTACAGAAGCTCTTCTGCGAAACTTGCAGAACTAGCACTCCTGAAAGAAAGGATATTGCGGAGACATGGCTTAGCCACAGCCTGGGGGATGTTTCCAGAATGAGATTTTCACTCTGCAGCGGAGTGTGCGCTCAAGTTTGGAAGGTAGGAGACGGATACTGGCAGAAGTAAAGCTGTGAGTACCGGACGTGAGTCGTGCTTCGGTAGCACAGTTGGTAGAGCACTTGCCTGCGAAAGGCAAAGGTCCCGAGTTCGAGTCTCGGTCGGGCACACAGTTTTAATCTGCCAGGAAGTTTCATATCAGCGCACACTCCGCTGCAGAGTGAAAATCTCATTCTGGAAACATCCCCCAGGCTGTGGCTAAGCCATGTCTCCGCAATATCCTTTCTTTCAGGAGTGCTAGTTCTGCAAGTTTCGCAGAAGAGCTTCTGTAAAGTTTGGAAGGTAGGAGACGGATACTGGCAGAAGTAAAGCTGTGAGTACCGGACGTGAGTCGTGCTTCGGTAGCTCAGTTGGTAGAGCACTTGCCCGCGAAAGGCAAAGGTCCCGAGTTCGAGTCTCGGTCAGACACACAGTTTTAATCTGCCAGGAAGTTTCATATCAGCGCACACTCCGCTGCAGAGTGAAAATCTCATTCTGGAAACATCCCCCAGGCTGTGGCTAAGCCATGTCTCCGCAATATCCTTTCTTTCAGGAGTGCTAGTTCTGCAAGTTTCGCAGAAGAGCTACTGTAAAGTTTGGAAGGTAGGAGACGGATACTGGCAGAAGTAAAGCTGTGAGTACCGGACGTGAGTCGTGCTTCGGTAGCTCAGTTGGTAGAGCACTTGCCCGCGAAAGGCAACGTCCCGAGTTCGAGTCTCGGTCGGGCACACAGTTTTAATCTGCCAGGAAGTTTCAGTATTTTTTTAATTTAAAGATTTTATGATTTACATTACTTGTGCTGGAGTAGTGAAGGTCATATTCATATCACTGAAGTTGTATGTAATTAGTGGTCTGAGATATTCCACCACAGCATCTACTGAACCTGACAACAATATATTTTCAGTAATAATTATGAAATGCGAAGTGTAATAGCTGATTTCGATCATACCCAAAGTCACACATAGAATATTGATTTAGTAGATACTGATGTCCAGACCTGATACAAATATTGAATTTACTTGCAATTACATGTAACCATAGAAGTAAACACTATCAAAAGACAATAATACAAAACAGCCAAACATGAGTAGAAATCACCTTAGGGAAATATTATGGAAATAATAACTATGTAATAACGTCCGATGTATTGAACTCTACTGCTGACATAGGTAACGATGAATAAGATTATCTGGCTCTTGTAATTTTCAAAAATGTAATGACAAAAATAAATGATACAATATAATTTATAAAACATTGCTACAACTACATTTCACTGTAATATTAACCCAAATGTATTTCTATTAAATGTTCTTAAACTTCTCATGTCTTCAGAACTACAGAAACAAGTTACTATCTTAAAACAACTTAATTTTTAAAACTGTACAGTTCATGAGGATGGTTTTATTAGAAACTGTAGACAAATCTGATTTTGTAACAACCAAGCCAAATACATAAATTTTCCATGTAGTGCGAAATTCTATATTTAATTTCGTCTCTCAGTATGGTAGGATCTCCTTTTATTAACTAGTTTGGATGTAAGTAAGGAAAGAAGTAACTGAATTATTGTTCGATAGAAGTGCAAAATGGCTAAACAGGGATGGCTAGAGGACAAATGTAAGGATGTAGAAGCTTATCTCACTAGGGGTAAGATAGATACTGCCTACAGGAAAATTAAAGAGACCTTTGGAGAGAAGAGAACCACGTGTATGAATATCAAGAGCTCAGATGGCAGCCCAGTTCTAAGCAAAGAAGGGAAGGCAGAAAGGTGGAAGGAGTATATAGAAGGTTTATACAAGGGCGATGTACTTGAGGACAATATTATGGAAATAGAAGAGGATGTAGATGAAGACGAAATGGGAGATACGATACTGCGTGAAGAGTTTGACAGAGCACTGAAAGACCTGAGTCGAAACAAGGCCCCCGGAGTAGACAACATTCCATTAGAACTACTGACGGCCTTGGGAGAGCCAGTCATGACAAAACTCTACCAGCTGGTGAGCAAGATGTATGAGACAGGCGAAATACCCTCAGACTTCAAGAAGAATATAATAATTCCAATCCCAAAGAAAGCAGGTGCTGACAGATGTGAAAATTACCGAACTATCAGTTTAATAAGCCACGGCTGCAAAATACTAACGCGAATTCTTTACAGATGAATGGAAAAACTGGTAGATGCAGACCTCGGGGAGGATCAGTTTGGATTCCGTCAAAATGTTGGAACACGTGAGGCAATACTGACCTTACGACTTATCTTGGAAGAAAGATTAAGAAAAGGCAAACCTACGTTTCTAGCATTTGTAGACTTAGAGAAAGCTTTTGACAATGTTGACTGGAATACTCTTTTTCAAATTCTAAAGGTGGCAGGGGTAAAATACAGGGAGCGAATGGCTATTTATAATTTGTACAGAAACCAGATGGCAGTAATAAGAGTCGAGGGGCGTGAAAGGGAAGCAGTGGTTGGGAAAGGAGTGAGACAGGGTTGTAGCCTCTCCCCGGTGTTATTCAATCTGTATATTGAGCAAGCAGTAAAGGAAACAAAAGAAAAATTTGGAGTAGGTATTAAAATTCATGGAGACGAAGTAAAAACTTTGAGGTTCGCCGATGACATTGTAATTCTGTCAGAGACAGCAAAGGACTTGGAAGAGCAGTTGAACGGAATGGACAGTGTCTTGAAAGGAGGATATAAGATGAACATTAACAAAAGCAAAACGAGGATAATGGAATGTAGTCAAATTAAATCGGGTGATGCTGAGGGAATTAGATTAGGAAATGAGACACTTAAAGTAGTAAAGGAGTTTTGCTATTTAGGAAGTAAAGTAACTGATGATGGTCGAAGTAGAGAGGATATAAAATGTAGACTGGCAATGGCAAGGAAAACGTTTCTGAAGAAGAGAAATTTGTTAACATCGAATATAGATTTATGTATCAGGAAGTCGTTTCTGAAAGTATTTGTTTGGAGTGTAGCCATGTATGGAAGTGAAACATGGACGATAACTAGTTTGGACAAGAAGAGAATAGAAGCTTTCGAAATGTGGTGCTACAGAAGAATGCTGAAGATAAGGTGGATAGATCACGTAACTAATGAGGAGGTATTGAATAGGATTGGGGAGAAGAGAAGTTTGTGGCACAACTTGACTAGAAGAAGGGATCGGTTGGTAGGACATGTTTTGAGGCATCAAGGGATCACAAATTTAGCATTGGAGGGCAGCGTGGAGGGTAAAAATCGTAGAGGGAGACCGAGAGATGAGTACACTAAGCAGATTCAGAAGGATGTAGGTTGCAGTAGGTACTGGGAGATGAAGCAGCTTGCACAGGATAGAGTAGCATGGAGAGCTGCATCAAACCAGTCTCAGGACTGAAGACAACAACAACAACAACAGATCATCTTTTGTATCACTATGAGAACAAAAATTACTGTGGGCCTTGTATTTAAAAGCATGTACATGAACCTGTAAATTAGAAATACACTCCTGGAAATGGAAAAAAGAACACATTGACACCGGTGTGTCAGACCCACCATACTTGCTCCGGACACTGCGAGAGGGCTGTACAAGCAATGATCACACGCACGGCACAACGGACACACCAGGAACCGCGGTGTTGGCCGTCAAATGGCGCTAGCTGCCCAGCATTTGTGCACCGCCGCCGTCAGTGTCAGCCAGTTTGCCGTGGCATACGGAGCTCCATCGCAGTCTTTAACACTGGTAGCAAGCCGCGACAGCGTGGACGTGAACCGTATGTGCAGTTGACGGACTTTGAGCGAGGGCGTATAGTGGGCATGCGGGAGGCCGGGTGGACGTACCGCCGAATTGCTCAACACGTGGGGCGTGAGGTCTCCACAGTACATCGATGTTGTCGCCAGTGGTCGGCGGAAGGTGCACGTGCCCGTCGACCTGGGACCGGACCGCAGCGACGCACGGATGCACGCCAAGACCGTAGGATCCTACGCAGTGCCGTAGGGGACCGCACCGCCACTTCCCAGCAAATTAGGGACACTGTTGCTCCTGGGGTATCGGCGAGGACCATTCGCAACCGTCTCCATGAAGCTGGGCTACGGTCCCGCACACCGTTAGGCCGTCTTCCGCTCACGCCCCAACATCGTGCAGCCCGCCTCCAGTGGTGTCGCGACAGGCGTGAATGGAGGGAAGAATGGAGACGTGTCGTCTTCAGCGATGAGAGTCGCTTCTGCCTTGGTGCCAATGATGGTCGTATGCGTGTTTGGCGCCTGCAGGTGAGCGCCACAATCAGGACTGCATACGACCGAGGCACACAGGGCCAACACCCGGCATCATGGTGTGGGGAGTGATCTCCTACACTGGCCGTACACCTCTGGTGATCGTCGAGGGGACACTGAATAGTGCACGGTACATCCAAACCGTCATTGAACCCATCGTTCTACCATTCCTAGACCGGCAAGGGAACTTGCTGTTCCAACAGGACAATGCACGTCCGCATATATCCCATGCCACCCAACGTGCTCTAGAAGGTTTAAGTCATTCTACCCTGGCCAGCAAGATCTCCGGATCTGTCCCCCATTGAGCATGTTTGGGACTGGATGAAGCGTCGTCTCACGCGGTCTGCACGTCCAGCACGAACGCTGGTCCAACTGAGGCGCCAGGTGGAAATGGCATGGCAAGCCGTTCCACAGGACTACATCCAGCATCTCTACGATCGTCTCCATGGGAGAATAACAGCCTGCATTGCTGCGAAAGGTGGATATACACTGTACTAGTGCCGACATTGTGCATGCTCTGTTGCCTGTGTCTATATGCCTGTGGTTCTATCAGTGTGATCATGTGATGTATCTGACCCCAGGAATGTGTCAATAAAGTTTCCCCTTCCTGGGACAATGAATTCACGGTGTTCTTATTTCAATTTCCAGGAGTGTATTTTGCGATCTGAATTTTCAGCTAAATGTAAAACTTTTAATTGTGTCTCACTTAAAGTCTGTTTATAACAACTGACCCATTATAGTGTATACTATAAATACTGGCAGATTTTTGTAACCAGCAGGTCAGTATTCCATCAGACTTTGAGGCAGAATCTGTGTTTGTTGTCGGTCCTACAATGTGATAATAAACAGCATTATTTAAAATTATGTGTCTATAGACTTGATTATTACACATGTAACTTCTAAAATCTGCAGATCAGAAGAATTCCACATGATCTATGAGAATCAGCTGCTGCAGCAAAGAAGAAAAGAAATAGATAAATATTTGTGCTTAACTGAATAAGTAAAAGGTATCACATAGATTATATATGGTAAGACAGAGATTCAGGAACCAGGTTTTAAATTGTAGGACATTTCCAGGGGCAGATGTGGACTCTGACCACAATCTATTGGTTATGAAATGTAGATTAAAACTGAATAAATTGCAAAAACGTGGGAATTTAAGGAGATGGGACCTGGATGAACTGAAAGAACCAGAGGTTGTACATAGTTTCAGGGAGAGCATAAGGGAACAATTGACAGGAATTGGGGGAAAGAAATAAAGTAGAAGAAAGGGAGGTTGCAGAGAGATGGGGTGTCGCAACATCCGCGATGATAAAGAGATGGTCTACACTTAAAAGCCTTCTACTGATGAAATTCCAGCAGAAATATTACTTTGGACCACCAAATGTAAATTCTCTAATGAAAATTGGGAAACAGATAATTGAAATTATTTTTACAGAATAACCATACACAGTAGTGGCGAAAGTCATGGGATAGCGATATGTACATACACAGATGGCGGCAGTACTCAAGGTACAACCGTTCAGTTCATTTGTCGAGCTGTTATTTTTACTCAAGTGATTCATGACAAAAGGTTTCCGACATGATTATGATCTCACGATGGTGTTAACAGACTCTGAACGTGGAATGGTAGTTGAAGATAGACGCATGCGACATTCCATATCGGAAATCGTTAAGGAATTCAACATTCTGACATCCACAGTGTCATGAGTGCGCCGAGGATACCTAATGTCAAGAATTACCTCTCACCACGGATAATACAGTGGCCGACGGTCTTTACTTAACGACCGAGGTCAGCAGCGTTTCTGTAGAATTGTCAGTGCTGACAGACAAACAACACTGTGTGAAATAATTGCAGGAATCAATGTGGGGCGTACGACAAACTTATTCGTTACGACAGTGCAGCGAAATTTGGCGTTAATGGGATATGGCAGCAGAAAACTGACACGAATGCCTTTGCCAACATTACATCACCTATAGCGCCAGTTCTGGGTTTGTGATGATATTGGTCAGACCGTTCCCTCACCAAATGAGCCCCGATTTCAGTTGGTAAGAGCTGATGGTAGGGTTAGAGTGTGGTACAGATCCCACGAAGCCATGGATCCAATTTGTCAATAAGGCACTGTACAGCTGGTGGTGTGTCCATAATGGTGTAGGCTGTGTTTACATGGAATTGATTTGGTCCTTTGGTCTAACTGAACGGATCATTGTCTGGCAATGCTTATGTCTGGCTACTTGGAGACCGTTTGTAGCCATTCATGAACTTCATATGCCCAAGGAATAGTGGGACTTTTATGGATGACAATGCGCTTTGTCACCAGGCCACAGTTGTTCATGATTGGTTTGAAGAATATTCGGGACATTTCGTTGAATAATTTCGCCCCTCATGTCGCCCAGCGTCAATCCCATCGAACATTTAAGGGACATAATCAGTAGGGGGTGATGGAGGTGGAAGCACACTTTAAATATCAAATTAATTATGCATATTAATTAAACTGATGATCAATTAATTACCCACACGCCCTGATAATGTCATGATTTTCCACAGTGGGCATGAGGGTTCCTTCCCCCGCCCTTCTGGGAGATCCTGCCCCCTTGTCCATCCCTTCCGCCTCCACCTCCCCTCCCCCCCACCCAGAAAAGAAATGGTAGGAAACTCGCTCAGTCTGTGTTGATCTGCTGGACTGGGAGGATCATTACAGTATTTGTTTAAACAATTTCAACCTATTTATTAATTAATACAATTGGAAACAATTCGCACCCTTTATTTATTTATTTATTTATTTAAACAGTTTGAGGAATGGATTCACACTCGCTACCAAATATTGCTGGAGTGTCTTCGTGTGCTCATAATGTCGATGTTTATTTAAACAATTTGTGGGAATATTCTTTATTTAAACAGTTTGCAGGAGAAATTTTCCTATGTGCTACCCACTCACAGACAAGAAGTTTGACAACAATATCATATATTTAAAACATTACTAACTCTTTCTGTAATAGATCACGATAAAAAAAATAGGTAGATTCCGGTTTACTGAGCCACTTGGAACAATTTATTCTGCAAAGCAATAGATCGCGATAAAAAAAGGTACTTAAATTCCGACATTTTGAGCTACTTTGTTTTACAAAGTAATAGCTCGCGATAAAAAAAGAGAGAAAAACCTTAAATTCTGACATACCAAGCCACCATAGATAGTTGGAACCATCCACTTCAGGATCATTTTATTCTACAAAGTAATATACCACGCACATTGGAAGACGTCTCAGTTCAATAGATCGTGACAGTAAACATGGCCTTGAGAATCGTAGTACTAACCATGTAATTAAATTCTGAAAAACATGAATATATACGAAGTCTTCAGGAGAGAATACTGTTGCGCCAGCATGTCTAATATATATATATATATATATATATATATATATATATATATATATATATATATATATATATATATATAACGCTCTAAAACAGCTGAGTAAGCGACGAAGACCGCGTGCAGTATGGCCCACACCAATACTGCCCCGCCAGCGTTGTGAAATGCCGCTTCGTGGCTGGGAGTCCCGACAGGAAACGGTGATCAAAGGTGGCAGTGATCTTAAGCGGCTGCTTCCTGTCACAACACCTGTGCATCAGGCTGTGTGAGGGCAGTCGTCGAGCCCGCTCGGACCTACCTTCTCTCTATCTATCTATCTGTTTTAAACGGTCACTACGAAACCTGATGCTTGGGATACCCTCTTTGTGAACACCTTAAACAGGTTTCGACACGCATACTTCGGTACAGGTCACCTATTGGCTAATACAGAATCAGCGAAGCTATTTAAACCTCTACCTCCCCCCCCCCCCACCCCCCACCCCGTACCCCACTCTCGAGCTCAGTCAGTTATCGCTCATGACTGTGCTCACTTGTGTCAGTGAGTCTCGTTTACACTCTGTCTGTGTCTCGTTGCCAGTTTTCTGTGAAAAATGAAGAGTAGTAGCAGCAATACCAACGACAGTGCTGCCTGCAAACGACATATAGAGTCGAAAGACGCTGGATTACCCTTCAAGTAGACATTCAGGTCTGATTTTTGTAACATCTATTCATAAACGAGTTTCATAGCATGCGCATTTTTTTTTTTTTTTACAGCAGTTTTCCACGAGATCTTAGGCTGAAAGACAGTAAAGGTAACCTCCAGCAAAAGTCGAGACAGCACTACATCAAGAAAGTGAATACATGTTTTTTTCGTCATATCTGATGACCTGGGTAGTAAGTAACGATTCTATAGACTTTTTCGTAGATTTGTGTATACGTTTTAAAATCAATATCTTGTTGTAGGCTATCTCATGGAGTTAGATCGATGGCATCATGCCGATTCTGACGAGCACGAGATACAAGAATGGGTTGGGGAAATGGCGGCGGAAGAAGAGGCGCAAAGGCGCCGTAATCTGACTCTTTTAGAGGAAGAGGACCTACCTGAATGGGTGGGGGATAGTCCTAATTACTCACTACGCTTATAGCGATATTATGGTCATATACAAGGAGGTCCATTGATCTTGAATGGGCCAAATATCTCACGAAATAAGCGTCAAACGAAAAAACTACAAAGAAAGAAACTTGTCTAGATTGAAGGGGCAAACCAGATGGCGCTATGGTTGGTCTGCTAGATGGCGCTGCCATAGGTCAAACGCATATCAACTGTGTTTTTTTTTTTTAAATAGGAACCCCCATTTTTTATTATATATTCGTGTAGTACGTAAGGAAATACGAATGTTTTAGTTGGACCACTTTCTCCGCTTTGTGATAGATGGCGCTGTAATAGTCACAAACATATGACTCACAATTTTGGACGAACAGATGGTAACAGGTAGGTTTTTAAATTGCAATACAGAACGCAGGTACGTTTGAACACTTTATTTCGGTTGTTCCAATGTGTTACATGTACCTTTGTGAACTTATCATTTCTGAGAACGCATGCTGTTACAGCATGATTACCTGTAAATACCAAATTAACGCAATAAATGTTCAAAATGATGTCCGTCAACCTCAATGCATTTGGCAATACGTGTAACGACATTCCTCTCAACAGCGAGTAGTTTGCCTTCCGTAATGTTCGCACACGCATTGACAATGCGGTGACGCATGTTGTCAGGCGTTGTCGGTGGTGCACGATAGCAAATATCTTTCAACATTCCCCACAGAAATCCGGGGACGTCAGGTCCGGTGAACGTGTAGGCTATGGTATGGTGCTTCGACGACCAATCCACCTGCATTAAATATGCTATTCAATACCGCTTCAACCGCGCGCGAGCTATGTGCCGGACATCCATCATGTTGGAAGTACATCGCCATTCTGTCATGCAGTGAAACATCTTGTAGTAACATCGGTAGAATATTACGTAGGAAATCAGCATACATTGCACCAGTTACATTGCTATCCATAAAATGGGAGCCAATTATCCTTCCTCCCATAATGCCGCACCATACATTAACCCGCAAGGGCGCTGATGTTCCACTTGTGGGAGTCATCGTGGATTTTCCGTTGCCCGATATTGCATATTATGCCAGTTTACGTTACCGCTGTTGGTGAATGATGCTTCGTCGCTAAATAGAATGCGAGTTATCGTCCGGTAATTTCTCTTGTGCCCAGTGGCAGAACTGTACACGACGTTCAAAGTAGTCGCCATTCAGTTCCTGGTGCATAGAAAATTGGTACGGGTGCAATCGATGTTGATGTAGCATTCTCAACGCCGACGTTTTTAAGGTTCCCGATTCTCAAGCAATTTGTCTGCTACTGATGTCCGAGTTAGCCGAGACAGCAGCTAAAATACTTACTTGGGCATCAGGTCGTGGTTGGAGTTTCACATGTGGCTGAACACTTCTTGTTTCCTTAAATAACGTAACTATCGGGCAGACAGTCCGGACGCTTCGATGATGTCGTCCAGGATACCGAGCAGCACACGTAGCACACGCCCGTTGGGCATTTTGATCACAATAGCCATACATCATCATGATATCGGCCTTTTCCGCAATTGGTAAACGGTCCATTTTTAACACTGGTAATGTATCACGAAGCAAATACCGTCCGAACTGGCGGAATGTTAAGTGATACCACATACTTAAACGTTTGTGACTATTACAGCGCCATCTATCACAAAGAGAAAAATGTGGTCCAACTAAAATAAAACATTCCTATTTCTTTACGTACTACACGAATATGTAATATAAATGAGGGTTCCTATTTTTAAAAAACGCAGTTGATATCCGTTTGACGTCTGACAGCGCCATCTAGCGGGCCAACCATAGCGCCATCTGGTTTCCCCCTTCAAGCTGGCCGAGTTTCGTTCTTTGTAATTTTTCGTTTGATGCTTATTTCGTGAGATATTTGGCCCGGTCACTATCAATGGACCACCCTGTATGAAACCTGTATTCTTCTTCTTTTCTCTGGAACGCATTACTTAATTTTCTTTATTCTCTCTCTCTCTCTCTCTCTCTCTCTCTACCCATAGCGGTGGTTAGGGTTCCAGGGGCTGTGGCGGCCAAACCAACGGCTGCAAAGCGTGGCCCGACGAGGCTCGGGTACCCGTGCGAGGTACCTACAGTCGCAGCGCGTGAAGCTGCTGCAGCCGCGGCCGCCGCTCAGCCCGCTGCTTCTGCCACCACGGCGCCACCTCCGCTCTGGCGCCCCTGGATGAGGCATCAGGAAGAGCAATGGGCCCCCATCCCTCTGACTAGCGGGTCAGGCCTGCAACAACAGCAACAGAAGCTTAGGGAAGCGTTACCACAGCCAGGCCTGACCCAGAAGCCTCGCCTCCTCCTACGCCATCTCGTCCCTGCCAGAATCGGAGTCAAGGAAAGGTATGTGTACCTCGGTGCATACCCCTTAGCTCCTCGCCAGCTTCATCGTCAACCAGATGGACATCCACATGTAGTAGTAGCAGTATTAGTAGTAGTGATGATCCTATGGCTAGTGATTGTTCTCTCTCCAACCCTTTTAGTAAAGTACATAAGGTCAGTGACGTCATGTTCCATTAGAATACTCGGCCGTTGCTAAGGCCTTTGAGGGCGAATCTCTTTCACAAGAACTGAGAACCCAACAGGAGGGCTCCGAGAGCCATACAGGTTTCTGGAAGCGTCCTTTCCTGTGTAGGGAACAGAGCTCGTTTAAGTCATTTGTGATTCGCGGTATCCCGCCATTAAATGCAGAGCTGCTCTCTGCTGTGAGTCAAAGTATCCTCCCAAAATAGCAAGGCGGTGTTCAGGAGAAGAGCCTTCATTACATTTCGCGGGATAATGGCGTCATATCACAGAGCACATCAGTCGCCGAGTGGTTTTGTGAGTCCACCTTTAGAGCTATACGGTTCCGATTTTCCGAGATGGAAGTTAGGGGATCAGGTTATGCTCTCAGCCAAATGCTACACTTAGACATCCACGTATTTGTCTGTAATCCAATAAATGAAGGGTCAAGTCATATCGAGCTTCCTAAGGATATACCTGCTAAGCACGCATGCA
Organism: Schistocerca gregaria; assembly: GCF_023897955.1. Classification (NCBI taxonomy): domain Eukaryota; kingdom Metazoa; phylum Arthropoda; class Insecta; order Orthoptera; family Acrididae; genus Schistocerca; species Schistocerca gregaria. The sequence goes on from NC_064922.1 coordinate 475,195,314, forward strand.
TTAATGTCAAAAATAAAACCGACCAGGCTTGTTTTGCATGGTCAATCCTGGCTTGCGAAAGAAATTACGAGAAAAATCGCAGGGTACGTCACGATACAGCATAGTTATTGACTTTCGTAAGTGTTATAACTTTGACAGTAACGAGTTCCCCATTAAACTCCAGGATATACCTAAATTTGAGCCTCATAATACCGGAATATCTGTTAATGTCTATGACCTGAAGAAATGGAAGTCAGATGACCAGAACAAAGCGTATAGCCGTCGGTCCCCTTCATTTTTCAAAGTTTGCCATTGAGTGCAAGATGTGTTTAAATATGCTATTATTCTCTGGTGACAAAAATAAGGAGAAAGGCAGTTATCATTACGTTTGGACCAAAGACATGTCTCGATTTCGACTCTCTCAACTGAGTAACCAAAAGTGTAAAAAGCATATTTACTTAAGGTGCGCCGGCCGGAGTAGCCGAGCGGTTCTAGGCGCTACAGTCTGGAACCTGCCTCTGGCATGGATGTGTGTGACGTCCTTAGGGCAGTTAGATTTAAGTAGTTCTAAGTTGTATGGGACTGATGACCTCAGAAGTTAAGTCCCATAGTGCTCAGAGCCATTTGAACCATTTGAACTTTAGGTGCCACAATGCCTTTTTCCTCAGACATTATTAGCAAATCATCTAGTAGATCGCACTTCCAAGGACACAGTATGTGTTACTATGCCTACTGAGAAAAACAAATTCATAAAGTTTAAAAATGCCAACCACCAGGAGCTGTGCCCATTTGCGGAGTACACTCACTTTGAATTTCTCTTCGCAACTGTGACTCACTCTAAAGGTAACCCCACAGCCTCACATACTACCTTCACAGGAAAACTTATAACATATGCTGCTGCATTCCAGATTGTATTGTCCCATGTTTCAGGTCCAAACCGGTACAAATCTTATGTTGGGGGTAATCCTACGGTTTGGCTTCTCACTGAGTCTGAAAAACCTTCATGGAAGGTTTATGAGCTTCACAGCGACTACGTTCACATGAATAAAACGAAGGAAATGAAGATTTGTACAATAATGCGTTTGACTGTCATATTTCTGAGCTGCCGTTAGATAGAACAGGGGAAACTCCTTGTAGGGACCACTGTCATCTTATGGGGACGTTCTGTGGCGCACCTCACAATACCTGCAATTTTTCAAGTACCAGTTACCAAGACACATAACCGTTTTCCTCCATAATTGAAGCTGGTATGACGCTCACTCTCTTTATGAGTACTTGCCTAGTTTCAACGTGAAAAAAGATCAGGTCAGTGTCCTGCCTCAGAGCATTGAGAAATACAGTTCACTATCCAAACGAATGACTCCAAGAACGATGCTCCACTTCCTCGACTCGCCTTGCAGGCACCACTCCAGACACTCGTTGAAATTCTACGTCGTGGGGATATGCGCATCACTCGAGCTCCAATTTCCTTTGAGGAAAGGTTCCAGCTTGTCACTGGGAATGTGGTTTTTCCATATGGGTATCTGGATACTATGACAAAACTCAACGAAACCAGGCAACATGACATAACTGCATTTTCCAGCAACCTTACAGGCGGTGCCATAAACGATGCACAGTATGAGCATTCTGTGAATGTCTGCCGGGAATACAATAACTCCATTCCAGGTGAGTATGAATAGCTATACATGGACAAAGACGTGCACTTGCTTGCGGACATTTTTAAGAAATTCGTGAGTCTGTGCATGGCCACATGTTCTCTGGATCTTGCCTTTTATCAAATGGCACCTGCGTTGTCTTGGAACGTAATGCTCACGAAAACGAAATGCAGCATCGAATTATTGACCAATGCTGACTTGCTTCTATTCTTTGAGTGAAGGATCCGTGGAGGATTTTACCAATGTGTCCATAGGCACGCCAAGGCAAATAACCCACGTATGAGTGACAGGTTCAAAGCATCCCTTGATTTGAGTTACATAGTGTACTTGGATGTCAATAGCTCATACAGGCACGCCATGCAACAATCACTGCCTATTAGCGAGATTCAGTAGGTGCCCAAAGAAGAATTTAAGGGATTAGGTGGAAAAATCAAGGGTATGGAGGCTGATTCTGATGTGGGTTATGTATTGGAGACAGAACTAACATAACCTATTGGTTTGCATGATGCGCACGCCAGAGGCTCCATCAGAAAACTGATGTTAATGCTGGGGAGTAAGCGGAGATACGTTATTCACTATAGTAATCTTCAGCAGTGTCTAAAGTTTGGGAAGAAAGGTCTATATCGATTTGAATATGAAACAGAGAGCTTCGGTGATGTGTAAATTTATGAAAGAATTTTTTAAATTAATGCATAATTCATTTTCGGCAAAACAATGGAGAATTTGAGGTAACTACTCGAAATTTCGATTGGAACCGAGTGCGATGGGCAATGTCATATCAAATTTTAAATGGATTGCAATATTCAGTGAGATCTTTATTGCTGAAGAGATTGCAAAGGTTGCAGTAGGGTTCAAGAAACCTGTTTATGTAGTGATGTGCATACTAGACTTTACCAAACTCCACATGCACTACTTTCATTATGAGTTTGCGAAACTTGTTCCACAAATCCTAAATTAATTTATATGGGTCCAGGAAGTTTCCTCTACTGGGTGAAGAACTGCAATCCATATGAAGTAATAAGGTACCATTGCAATGAATTCGACACATCCTCACAAATGGGCGATAATCCTTACAGTATTGTTCCACAGAACAAGGTTATCCGTCTTATGAAGGATGGGAAGAAAGGATTGCTGATTGTGGAGTTTGACAGCCTGTGAGAAAAATGTATGTGTATCGCACATTGGAAGGTGCCACCCAGAGGCAGGTTATAGGTGTTCGTTGTATGGTATCGAGAGCCTCTCTACGAAGACTACTTGCAGTGTCTGTGCAGTGGTGTTCACTGTGCTCTGCCGCAGACGCAGCCACAGCACTTGATATACCAAACTAGTATTGGAGCGAGAGGACATGAAGTGTACACTGTGCTGCAATATAAAATCAGCCTGTTGCCTCGTGACGATAAAAGGGTCATTTGTGATGATGAGACTGAAACTCGCCTGTACTCACACTATTCACTTGTTGCGAAAGAGGGGGTGAGAGAGTCTGAGTGAGAAGGAGAGAATGAGAGTGTACACGCAGAATATTAGGGGCCTCCTATCATAGTGTAAGTAACTGTGTGTGTGCATGCATGTGTGTGTGTGTGTGTGTCTGTGCATGTGTGTGTGTGTGTGTGTGTGTGTGTGTGTGTGTGTGTGTGTGTGTGTGTGTGTGTGTGTGTGTGTGTGTGTGTGTGTGTCTGTCTCTCTCTCTCTCTCTCTGTCTGTGTGTGTGTGTGTTCTCTCTCTCTCTCTCTCTCTCTCTCTCTCTCTCTGTGTGTGTGTGTGTGTGTGTGTGTGTGTGTGTGTGTGTGTCTATGATGAAAAAAATTAAAAAAAAATATATTGCTAGTCATCCAAATATTTATTTATTCATACTCTGCACTTGTGTACTGTGTTCACACATAATAGTAATTCTATTCACCATGTGTTTCATGTAAATAGAATAGATTTAAGTTTCACATACTGCTAGCCATCTAGTACAACTACTTTTTAAGTGTAAATGTATATAGATCCTCTCATTTCATTACAATTTATTTCATGCATTTTGGGTGGGGTGGAAGTGTAGATCTATTCCAATTCAATCATAAATTATCACATCATCTGTTTGCATGGAAAATAGTTCATTAATAATATATATATTTGGTTGGACCCTCACAGTTCATTGTGAAAAACAACTATTTCACCTTTTTGGGTGGACATGTAGATACATCCAGTTCATTGTAAATTATTTCTCCTGTTTAGATAGAATTCTTATACTATTAGTATTGGTGTAAGAAATAACTTACCTCTGCATTAGTTATAATCCTTTGTATTGTGATGTGAGCCAAGATATTCCAAACAGTACCACTTTGAATCTGTGATATGCATCACAATTTTTCAATCAGAGATACTTTGAATTTTTCATGTGGATCAAAATAACTATGTAAAACATTTCAAACAGTTGTGAAATGAACCAAAAATCTGTCGGTAAGGTATTTCAAACAGTGCTATTTTGAATCTGTGATATGGATCAGAATGTTTCAAATAGCACTACTCTGAATCAGTGAACTGAAGCAAAAAAAAATATGTGTAAAACGCTTCAAACAGTTGTGATGTGAACCTAACGAACTTCGTAAAATATTTTACATTTTGTATGTATACTCCACGGCTAAGGTCTGTCAGTAGCCACTTTCACGATGTTTGAAAACAATGACATTTGGTGAATGTATGAAGATCAGAACGCTTCATCGAATATTGAAGATGCAGCAGGATGGGGCAAACTCAGTGATAAATGCCTGTGCTGCAACTGAAGATAATTCGATAAAAGTCCAGCCAGTGCTCTGAAGTGCAAGAGACAAGGTATTCACCCCACAGTCTCCGCATCTGTTGGAAGAGGGGCCACGCACTGGGCTCACAGCACCTCCATGTGGTAGCCACATGCTGAGTACTCCCTGTGCGTCGGATATACCCGCAGCCTTCCTCTTTCCCATACCCAGCCACGTTTACTCTTTGTCATTGAACATGAACTGTTTCAGAAGTTCTTAAATCTGATGTTAGATCAGTGTGGGGAATACTATTACATACATAAATTATAGTTGTAATGGGAACTAAATACCATCATCACACATGAACAAGTACTCTAAAAAAAGATCGTTGCACACTTGTGAAACCTGCCAGAGAGACTTCGCGAGCATTTGTGGGAAATATCACAGACTTTCCTTGGCTTTGAGCGCTGGCTGCATCAGGAGTTACTAAATCCAACTGAATGTGTCTCTAAATACACTTTCAAAAAAGATCGCTGCACAGTAGTTTGCTTCAATTTTGCGATGAATACCGCCACACTCGAAAACATACTCATGACATCTATCACCTCAGTGTTTACAAATTTTAACAGTGCACGAAGCGAGATTTAGATCAAAATGTAGCTGATCCACAACACTACAGAATTTACAGCAGTTAGAATAATGGAAAAGAAGCCAAGGTTTGGAACAGCGTTTTACACAAGCATAAAATTCGTAGTTAGTGTAATAGAATTTAAGTCGATTTCAGAAAGAATGTCCATGTTAACAACACAGGGCAATGATGAAAGCCACACCCTTATAAGTTCGATGTACCTGTAAATAATAAGAGAAGAAAACTGCCGAAAGTAAATCAGTTTTGGGATCTTTTGAAATCTGAAATCACAAACATACCTAAAACCAATGTTAAGATACTTACCAGCGACTTCAATGTGCTAATTGACAAGGAAAAGGAATTTAAGGATTCTGTAGGCAAACAGCCATACCACGTACAAACTAATAGAAGTGTTGAAAGACTGAAAGAAAAAGGAAGCTTTGGATTCAGTAGACAAAGAAGCAATAGATAAAATTATTAGAGAATTAGGTGTTAAAGTAAAATCAGCAAACATAATTTGTGGAAGAAGTATCTCAACCATTTAAAATAAAAACTGATGTTAGTCAATGGGATAGCTTAACAGCTTTACTGTTTAACAGTATTTTAGAAAAAAATTTAAGCATATGGAATTTGGAGCTAAGAAAATCACGAAATCGAACCAATAATTCCAAAAAGGAAAATAAATGGAGTTGAGGTAAAAAGCCTCACTTTTGCAGACATTTTTGCTATACTTTCAGAAAATCTGGCACAGTAATATTTCTTCTGGAAGAAATTGCAAACAGAGCTGGTCTTAAAATTTCAGCTGAGGAAACAAAATTCATGGGAAATATTAAAAAAATGCACCAAAATTCATAGTAACATGAATAGAGAAAATTCGAGTAGAGTGAGGAAGTACATTTAAATACTTTCGAGAATGGAGAGAGCATATCGTTTGGCAAAGGGCTTTTACAACAAGATGTGCAAATCCGTAAAAAAAAAATTGTACACTATACCACATTGGTACGACCAGAATGTTAATATGGCTGTAAATGCCTCATGATGAATGTACACAATACAGGTATTTGAACGACTGATTTTTAGAAGTATAATGGGCTGAATAGAAAACAAAGATGACTGGAAAATGAGAAGTAATGAGGAGATCTACAAAAATATAGAAAGAACATCAGAAAAGAAAATTAAACTTTTTTCGACACCTCTACTGAATGAATGAGAACAAGCTAACGAAAAAATTACTCTTGTATTTCTAGAAGAATAAATCGACAATAGCTTGGATTCCCCCCCCCCCCTCCCCATGAAACATGGACCTTGCCATTGGTGGGGAGGCTTGCACGCCTCAGCGATACAGCTAGCCATACCGTAGGTGCAACTACAACGGAGGGGTATCCATTGAGAGGCCAGACAAACGTGTGGTTCTTGAAGAGAGGCTCCATCCCCGCCGCAGCCGCAGTGGTCCACAACCCTACGACAACTACCGCAGTCCACTTAGCCCCTCCACCGCCCCACACCAAACCCAGGGTTATTGTGTGGTTTGGCACCCAGTGGACCCCCCAGGGAATGTCTCACACCAGATGAGTGTAACCCCTATGTTTGCGTGGTAGAGTAACGGTGGTGTAGGCGTATGTGGAGAACTTGTTTGTGCACCAATTGCCGACATAGTGTAACTGAGACAGAATAAGAGAAACCAGCCCGCATTCGTGGAGGCTGATGGAAAACGGCCTAAAAACCATCCACAGACTTGCCGGTTCACCAGATCTCGACACATATCCGCCGGGCGGATTCGTGCCAGGGACCAGGTGCTCCTTCCCTCCTGGAAAGTCGTGCAGTAGACCACACAGCCAACTGGGCGAGCCTTTCAGTAGTTGCAGCCGCAACATTATGGATGATTGACTGATCTGGCCTTGTAACACTAACCAAAACGGCCTTGCTGTGCTCGTACTGCGAACGGCCGAAAGCAAGGGGAAACTACAGCCGTAATTTTTCCATAGGAGATGCAGCTTTACTGTATGGTTAAATGATGATAGTATCCTCTTGGGTAAAATATTCCGGAGGTAAGTAGTCCCCCATTCAGATCTCTGGGCGGGGACTACACATGAGGACATTGTTATCAGGTGAAAGAAAACTGGCGTTTTATGGGTTGGAATGTGGAATGTCAGATCCCTTAATCGGGCAGCTAGGTTGTTGTTGTTGTTGTCTTCAGTCCTGAGACTGGTTTGCTGCAGCTCTCCATGCTACTCTATCCTGTGCAAGCTTCTTCATCTCCCAGTACCTACTGCAACCTACATCCTTCTGAATCTGTTTAGTGTACTCATCTCTTGGTCTCACTCTACGACTTTTACCCTCCACGCTGACCTCCAGTACCAAGCTGGTGATCCCTTGATGCCTCAGAACATGTCCTACGAACCGATCCCTTCTTGTAGTCAAGTTATGCCACAAACTCCTCCCCAATCCTATTCAATACCTCCTCATTAGTTATGTGATCCACCCATCTAATCTTCAGCATTCTTCTGTAGCACCACATTTCGAAAGCTTCTATTCTCTTCTTGTCCAAACTATTTACCATCCACGTTTCACGTCCATACATGGCTACACTCCAACCAAATACTTTCAGAAACGATTTCCTGACATTTAAATCAATACGCGATATTAATAAATTTCTCATCTTCAGAAACGCCTCCCTTGCCATTGCCAGTCTACATTTTATATCCGCTGTACTTCGACCATCATCAGTTATTTTGCTCCCCAAATAGCAAAACTCCTTTACTACTTTAAGTATCTCATTTCCTAATCCAATTCCCTCAGCATCACCCGATTTAATTCGACTACATTCCATTATCCTCGTTTTGCTTTTGTTGATGTACATCTTATACTCTCCGTTCAAGACACTGTCCATTCTGTTCAATTGCTCTTCCAAGTCCTTTGCTGTCTCAGACAAAATTACCATATAATCGGCGAACCTCAAGCTATTAATTTCTTCTCCATGGTTTTTAATACCTACTCTGAACTTTTCTTCTACCCTCCACACCAGGTAGGTTAGAAAAGTTCCGTGGCAGAAGGAACAAGACTTCTTGTCAGGTGAATACAGGGTTATAAAAACAAAATCAAATAGGGGTAATGCAGGAGTAGGTTTAATAATGAATAAGAAAATAGGAATGCAGGCAAGCTACTACAAACAGCATAGTGAACGCCTCATTGTGGCCAAGAAAGATATCAAGCCCACGCCTACCACAGAAGTACAAGTTTATATGCCAACTATCTCCACAGATGACGAAGACATTCGTGAAATGTATGATGAGATAAAAGAAATTATTCAGATAGTGAAGGGAGACGAAAATTTAAGTCATGGGTAACTGGAATTCGGCAGTAGGGAAAGGAAAGAAAGGAAACGTAGTAGGTGAATATGGAATGGGGGTAAGGAATGAGAGAGGAAGCGGCCTGGTAGAATTTTGCACAGAGCATAACTTATTCATAGCTAACTCTTGGTTCAAGAACCATGAAAGAAAGTTGTATACGTGGAAGAAGCCTGGAGATACTAAAAGGTATCAGATAGATTATATAATGGTAAGACAGAGATTTAGGAATCAGGTTTTAAATTGTAAGACATTTCCAGGGCAAATGTGGACTCTCACCACAATCTATTGGGTATGAACTGTAGATTAAAACTGAAGAAACTCTAAAAAGGTGGAAATTTAAGAAGGTGGGACCTGGATAAACTGACAGAACCACAGGTTGTAGAGTGTTTCAGGGAGAGCATTAGCGAACAATTTACGAGAATGGGGGAAAGAGATACAGTAGAAGAAGAATGGATAGCTTTGAGAGATGAAATAGTGAAGGCAGCAGAGGATCAAGTAGGTAAAAAGAAGAGGGCTTATAGAAATCCTTGGGTAACAGAAGAGATATTGAATTTAAATGATGAAAGGAGAAAATATAAAAATGCAGTAAATGAAGCAGGCAAAAAGGAATACAAATATCTCAAAAATGAGATAGATAGGAAGTGCAAAATGGCTAAGCAGGGATGGCCAGAGGAGAAATGTAAGGATGTAGAGGCGTATATCACTAGGTGCAAGATAGATAATATCTGTAGGAAAATTAAAGAGAGCTTTTGAGAAAAGATAACCACTTGCATGAATATAAAGAGTACATATGGAAACCCAGTTCTAAGCAAAGAAGGGAAATCAGGAAGGTGGAAGGAGTATATAGAGAGTCTATACAAGGGCGATGTACTTGCGGAAAATATTATGTAAATGGAAGAGGATGTAGATGAAGATGAAATGGGAGATATGATACAGCGAGAAGAGTTTGACAGTGCACTGAAAGAGCTGAGTCGAAACAAGGCCCCCGGAGTACACAACATTCCATTAGAACTACTGATAGCCCTGACAAAACTCTACCATCCTCAGACGTCAAGAAGAATATAATAATTCCAATCCCAAAGAAAGCAGGTGTTGACAGATGTAAAAATTACCGAACTGTCAGTTTAATAAGCCACAGCTGCAAAATACTAACGCGAATTCTTTATAGAAGAATGGAAAAACTGGTAGAAGCCAACCTCGGGGAAGATCAGTTTGGATTCCGTAGAAATGTTGAAATATGTGAGGCAATGCCGACCCTATCACTTTTCTTAGAAAATAGATTAAGGAAAGGCAAACATACGTTTCTAGCATTTGTAGACTTACAGAAAGCTTTTGACAATGTTGACTAGAATACTCTCTTTCAAATTCTAAAAGTGGCAGGGCTAGAATACAGAGAGTGAAAGGCTATTTACACTTCGTACAGAAACCAAAAGGCAGTTATAACAGTTAGGGGCGTGAAAGGGAAGCAGTAGTTGGGAAAGGAGTGAGACACGGTTGTAGTCTATCCCCAATGTTATTCAATCTGTATATTGAGCAAGCAGTAAAGGAAACAAAAGAAAAATTTGGAGAAGGTATTAAAATCCATGGATAAGAAATAAGAACTTTGAGTTTCGCCAATGACATTGTAAGTCTGTCAGAGACAGCAAAGGATCTGGAAGAGCAGCTGAACAGAATGGACAGTGTCTTGAAAGGGGGATATAAGATGAACATCAACAAAAGCAAAACGAGAATAATGGAATGTAGTCGAATTAAGTCAGGTGACGCTGAGGGAATTAGATTAAAGTAGTAAAGGAGTTTTGCTATTTGCGGAGCAAAATAACTGATGATGCTCGAAGTAGAGAGGATATAAAATGTAGACTGGCAATGGCAAGGAAAGCGTTTGTGAAGAAGAGAAATTTGTTAACATCGAGTATAGATTTAAGTGTCAGGAAGTCATTTCTGAAAGTGTTTGTATGGAGTGTAGCCATGTATGGAAGTGAAACCTGGACGATAAATAGTTTAGACAAGAAGAGAATAGAAGCTTTCGAAATGTGGTGCTATAGAATAATGCTGAAGATTAGATGGGTAGATGATAATGAGGAGGTGTTGAATAAAATTGGGGAGAAGGGAGATTGTTGGTACAACTTGACTAGAAGAAGGGCTTGGTTGTTACGACATATTCTGAGCCATAAAGGGATCACCATTTTAGTACTGGAGGGCAGCGTGGAGGGTAAAAATCAGAGGGAGATCATGAGATGAATACACTAAACAGTTTCAGAAGGATGTAGGTTGCAGTAGGTACTGGGAGGTGAAGAAGCTTTCACAGGATAGAGTAGCATAGAGAGCTACATCAAACCAGTCTCTGGACTGAAGACCACAACAACAACAATATGATCTTGGATTATGGAAACAAAGAAAGAACTAGCAAGAAACAACATAAAAGAATCGGAAACAACAGACACAAACCTTTTGAAGAACAAAATACTAAATTTAGTAGACTTTTAATACAGAAGAAATAAGAAAACAGTAACATAATCTACAGGAGGAAGGAGAAGATAACAGTAAACAACAACAAGGAAATATGAGAAACTAAAGTTGTTATATGATCCTAAATGATGAGTATGAAGATTAAAAACAATGTGCTATTGAAAACAAAGTGCTATATATTTCATTCATACCATGAACGCTATGTACATTCAAATTCATGTCTTTCAGGAACGTCCTAAAACAATCAATTTTTGGTTTACTGAGTACTCTCTTGCACTCACATTTAGTAGATTTTATATTGTGTTCAGTATTAACATTAAATAAAGGTACTGCCCTACATGTCATTTTATGAGAGGCCATTGACCATTGGTTTTATAATATAATTTTGTTCATAAGATCTTTATATGAGGCTATTGTCAGTGCCTATTTGTGAACAACTAGCTGCCCTATATGGGAAATTTATGATAGAAATTAAGTACAATAATAGTGGTACTGACTGTAATAAATTCTTGCTGGAAATTTTTTTTAAGAAACTTTACGTTTAATTCACCATAAACCACGATTTTGTTCTTTTGCAGTTCAATAGCCCAATAGAGCTTCAAGGTCATTAATGAACAGATTGAAATTACGTGCAAGTCCTTGATATCCACTCACCGTTATGAAGGATATATTATGAAGTTCTACTTATGTTGCACATGCTTCCATATGCTGCTTCATGCAAGATTTATGAATTTCTATGCTCTTGAATTTATGACAATTCCTGCTGCACAAAGGTAAAGTGCCAACCTAAATGAAGTAACATCTAAACATCTATATCAGTGATTACTTGATATTAAGAGAACCATATCATGTCAGTGGATTAATGATTCTCATAAATGGAGGTAAGTAATTTATGAATTTTACTTCTAAATTCTGGAATGTTTTGATGCAATAAATCACATCTGCTGAAATAAAATTGGATGAAAATAAAATTGTGCTGATTGCTGAAAATTTTTAAACAACAGTTGCTTGTGCTGATTAAATAGGCCAGAATTATATTACTTGGCTCCTTTCTCAATATGAAGGTTTTTTGCAATCCTAACTGTCTTATAACTTGGTTTTTTCTGTCCTCTCTGCTCTAAAAAGAAATGAATCTTGTTCTAAAACTTGTAACTGCTGCTATTTTGCCACTTATGCCAGTACCTCCCCCTCTTTAATTTTTTTCTAGTAGCCCAGCCAGTGTACCATTCCCTTTCCTGTTGAGATGAAAGCCATGCCTAGTAAATCCCATCTTCTGATGGAATCAACACGAACTTTGCTAATATGTGACCTTGAACCTGATATAAGCAGACATTGCAACTTTAAATTAATTATCCTGACAGAAGAGGTCAAATTAGGTCATTTATGGCACCTCAGAGCAGATACAAAGTCAAGCTTGGTATGTCTTGATGCTGGTGCAATCTTCACCAGGTTGTGTTGTATATTAGTACCCAGTATCTCCATCAACACTATTACTGGGCCACCCACTATAACTGAAGTGCCTTCCTTGATGAAATATTTGCAAAGTGATCTATCAGCTGCTCCAAACCAGCAGTGTAGGGTTAAAAATGGTGACCTGGTATCCTGATCCTAGTTCATCCTGCAAAAGTTGACCAACACCTCTACCACGATTGCTACCTAACAACAAAACTTTATTTCTCTGTACTGACTTCCCTACATTCTCAGTTTTCTGTTTATTAGTGAAAGGTTGTTGTCTGCTGCCTACACCATTACCTGCCTGAGGCTTGTCAGTTTCTAACTGAAGCAGCAGGTCAAACTAATTTTTCACATTCACCATAAAGCTGTCTGATGAAGTTCTAAACTTGATCCTTCTGTTATCTGTTGCCACTTATTATGTCTCTTTACCCTTCTCCCTATTTAATCTGTCAAAGTATTTCCTATCCTTGTCTAACTCATACTGAAGGGCAGCAGTTTTCCTTTTCTATTCCATTAGCTTTCTACCAATACTATATAACCTACAAAACCACTTAAGAGCCTCTATCACTTCCACATACCCTAAGTCACTATAGACAACCCAGTGGATAAAACTACAGCATCTGTCACTCCAAAACCCAAAACTAACCATTCTACAATAAGTCAGGCATCTTTGCCTTGTAATAAACACAATATTTTTGTTAGAAAAAGTCAATTACCATGCTAATAAAACAAAAAACATGTTTACTAAAATTAGTCCTCCAAAATTAGACTGTAAGTAAATAAACTATTGGTGCAAAGTTTCTGACCAGACAATTTAAAGTTCGCACTTCTTTTAAAAAATGAGCTAAATAATAAAGTGATGTGCTCTACTTAAATTGCTGGAAAGAGAAAAGAACAGTTTAGAGAATGGCAACTGTCCATCAACATAAAAAGATGTAGTGTGTAGTGAATATACAGACAGAAAGATCCCTTATTGTAGGACCACACAATTGCAGATAAATCACTGGAAGCAGTTGCTTTCATAAATTATCTAGGAATATCTGTATGGAGCGATCTGAAGTGGAATGACCACATAAAATTAATTTCAGCTAAGGCAGATGCTAGACTGAGATTCATTGAAAGAATCTGTTAAGTAAGGCAATACCTTACAATACACTGGTTCAACCAGTACCTGAATATTTCTCGTCTGCCTGGGATATATGTCAGATAGCATTGATAGAGGGTAACCATGATACCGTCATGGATATGCTAAGCCAATTCCAGTGGCAGTTGTGGGGTGAGGAACATGCTGCATCATGGTGTGATCTACTATTGAAGTTCCAAGAGCATACATTCCTAGAATATTCAAGCTATATATTGCTCCTCAGTAAGTATTCTCGCAAAAATACCATGAAGATGGAATCAGAGATTGGAGCTGACACACAGGCTTAACAGTAACTGTACTTCCCCAGAACCATTTGTGATTAGAATAGGAAATGGGGGAAGTGACACTGGTACACAAATTACCTACCATCACACGCTATAAAGTTAGTTATGGAGTATAGATGTAGATCTAGATGCAGGGTGTGGACAGATTTTTAAGGTTGGTTCACATCTCACGATTTGTCTGTGTACATCACATCTACAGAGACATATTTCAATGTGTGGACCAGAAATTTTTCGCAGATATGACATGTGCACAAACCTCGAAGTTGAAGTCGTAGGGCTGAGCGAAATTGCTCAAATCTGTGGGCATAAATCACATCATCCAAGGCAAATCATGGCACATGGACTCGATGTCGGTGCAAAACTGGGGCCCGAAACACATCTGACTTAGCTGTTAGTTCAGTCTTGTATGCTTGTCTATGTGTTGCACTAAATTTCAGAAACTCTTATATGCAGCAATGCTCGCAGTTAATTTCTGAATTTATGGACATACATAGGAACCACGAACATTTGTGGAAAATTAAGAGAAGTAAATATGGAAAACATCTGCTAAATATTCAGTACCAGACAACTAAATGGTATTGACTGTGGCAAATGGGAAAACAGTAATCAAAACCACTATGGACAGTTTACCATGAAGAATTAAGTAATGAAACGTATTTAATTCCAAGTTCTTCATGTACCTTCATAAAAGCCTTTATTAGAACAGTGTGCTATTGTACAGCATTGCAAGTCTTAGGTTTTCTTTTGCTCAGTGACTTTTTTGTCAGTGCAGTCGAAAATACCAAATCTTTATAGCTCCCTATAGTTGCCAAAAATCGTAAGGTTGCAGGCAGATAAAATTGCTTTCCACATACCGGTGTTTTGTCGTATTATGTGAGGATTTAACGACCTTCGGTAAATAATTGGATTTAAATCTAAAGGACAGCAGTCAGTCGCAAAAAGCCATACTTTATTGCAATAGATCTAAATTTCCACTAAGATATGAAATTTGCGCCAATTTATTGTATGCACAGACATCTGTGCATATACCAACAAAAAGGGCAGTGTGTGGGACCATGGGGGTAAAAATAAGAGGAGTTGCCATAACCTCAAAAACATAAATCTGATGTCCATCATCTTAGTTGCCTCAAAACAGTACCTTCAGGTTTTCTGAATTGTTTCAAGTCATGAAAGTTGTTTGATCAAAAACGCCAGCTTGCGTCGTTTATCGGTGTTTTACTAGTTCTGATCGCAGTCTGAAGTCTAAAGAAATTGCATTTCGTTTCTAAGTTAACTCACGAAGTGACATTTCAATAGGTCCTTGGTTGGAAAGTGTTTCCTCATGTGCATAATATACATATTTCCCAGAAGAAAGCAAGTAAATCTTTAATGAATAAAATGATAATTAGCTGCGATAATAAGCTTCATTGGTTGAAATACTAGGAAGTAGAAGACTCTTCTGCTAACCCACACAGACTGCTTTTTTAGTAACAGATTTTCTGGGCTTCAAACATTCAGAACCTCTCCTCTCATGAAACATGTCTACTTTCCTCTTGGAGTTTAAGTCATTAGATATTGTTTCAGTTTATTCAAGGTTTGTATGTGAGTTGCGTATTTCTTTCTTGTTGTTCATCTGTAAATCAAGTTTGCAACAGTCAACATGTGTTATAGAACACATCTCATCTCTGTTGTAGTTAGTCATCAAAATCGATCAATATTGTTTCTGTGACACTGAGTTCAGAGGATTTTATTTTTTAATATAGCAGGTGTAACATTCGAATATTAAGTTCTTCTGGTAAATACGGTATAGCTGTCTGCCGTCATGAAAGCCATAATGTGATTTGCAGCCTCTCAGTAACTGTATATGTTAATATCCTTTAGATACGGTTTCTTATTTATGTTTGTTTGGTCTAGTGTTATGTTTTCCTCTGGCCTATACAATTGCTTTAACTGTAGTAGCCAATACCTTTTTACGAACAATATTACATCTGTTAGTGTTGGAATGCAGTGCCAATAATTAATTAACATACCTGAACATACTTTGTACACCTCTATTAATATGCACCTTACGTATATAAGAAAGTCGTCGTATATAGCTTCATCTGGACTTTTCTATTGTCTTCTTCGCATCACACAATTTACACTGATAAGTCCAATCAGACGAATTTGGTGTATCATAGGAAGCCATTTGGCCTTAATTCCATCATTAACCTATTCCTTTCTATATATGAAAACGTAGCAGTCACAAGCACTTACAATCATTATTTGTAACTATGGCCTATAATCTGTTTGAGAAATCAGAAACACACCCCAACACTATTCTTCCCTTTGTATTCTGCACAGGACTGGAATGTTCATCTTCATTCTCCATCATTTCTGTTGCCTTCTTTTATCGTAAGAAATAACTTTATGAATGATCTCAGTAACAGTAACAAATGAGTGGTTCTGCTTAACTCACTGAAAAAGACTTTTTACAGCCTATTCGGATGCCCAAGATGGCGCAGATTTACATCAGTCTTTGCTTTATTACTAAACAATAGAACATTTTGAACTTTTTTTTTAAAATCTGTCAGTGACTGGCAAATTTTGTTGGAATGCCAGAAACATGAAGCTACGGCAATATAAGAAGTAAAAAAGCAGAAGGAAAAACTCTAAGTAGAAAATGCAGTTTGATCGTTCTTCCTCCACACTGAATGGATCTTGATAGTTTTTTTTTTCTTTCACATGCATCAAAACTTTAGCTTAGGTTATCGAGCACCTTGACTGTGTGTACAAAAACTAACCCTTTCCACATTACATAACTTGCATTCCTCTATAATATGGCATTATGAATTAAATTTCAAGTTTTGATGGACATTGATCATAATTCCTGTTATCCATCAATATACACAATATTTATTATTCTGCATTATTGTATCTGATAAGTACACTGTGCCAAATTTGATCTGTAGTATTATGGACGAATGAATAAATAATTGCAGTAGTTGTGTGGCATCCTAGTATTATTATTGGTTTATCACAAAGCTTAGTGTATGCTTATGTACTTTGAAAACCTCAAAATGAAATTCAGTAGTAAAATCAGGCAGTTTATTTCTGAAAAACTGACCTAGAGAGGACCTAGCAATAAATATTCTGGGAAATGAAGCAAATAGGCTAATGTTGAAAATATACAATAATTTAGTGTGAAACCCAAATGTTGTTATTTAAATGTTTATTACAATGCAGGTGAAACACCTGTTTAAGAGCTATGCACATGCTACAGAGGTTGGGCTACTATTACTAAAAAATGAGTTAGATATCATACTTTTTGAGGCAAAATATCCATTTTACAGGGTTTAGGCTATTGAGACGATTCCTTCATTCACATTGGGGTCTTTTGAACTAACTAATATAGGAGGTATAAGTTTAAATCCTTATTTATACCATCGGAATTGTCAACTAGTAATGTTTATTGAATTGCAAATTACTGGAAAGTGCTTTCAAAAATGAATATATCGTTTTTTGCTGTTATTAACCACACACTGAATAACTCTTTATAGCGAGAGGATGTGTAAATTACAATGACACTGACGGACTGACAATCTAATAAACTCAATTCTGCAGAGAGCTATACCTCCATGCACTTCTTTTCTTTCAAGAATCTTCGTTCACATCCACAAGTCAAGACAGCACGTCTTTCTTACTTATTTCCTTAATACACACATTTTTGGACGAAGAAAGAAACGTACCTTGTTTCTACCAAACCTGAGATTTAGAAATGTGGTGCAAATGATTTGAAAGTTGTAAATGTACCGGCTAATAGTATCAGTAAGCAAGCAATCATTGTTTTCGGAGTTGTAGCTTCATCAGCTATCGACGCAAATACAATGAAAGGGGATCTAAATGGGTTACGAAAATATCCTTCTCGCATGACGTACTTCTCTTCTTGGTTATTTGAAATGTATAAATAAAATGAACAAAACGAAAGGGAAATTAACGAAGGCAAATGCGTCGTATTACTGAATGAAATACGCATTTAAAGCCTAAGAAACGTTTGAATATACTACCTTAACTGTAATATTTACTATTTAAAACAACTGTCACGTGCACACGACAGATATTACAAACAAAAAGCAATCGTGGACAACATTCACGGCGGCAAGCTCAATAGGAGTTGTGTGTACATCTTTGCTTCACTTCCGCAGTCGATGCGAGAACACTTATCGAACTACTTATCGACTCGACGCGACGAGTAGTTCTCTGATACGCCGCTTGGCGGCGGTTGCTTAGACTAGAGTATCTTTGCCAGAAACCTTGTACAAACAGTACCTAAAAAGCCTTGGAGCAGTGGTGTGTAGGTGACGCTATGTTGTGGTATGACTGACAACAAACCGAGTGGTGCAGGTGTTTGTATACACTGTGAACAAACGCCGGTTTGGAATACATCGACTATAATTTTAGAACTGTTCGGGCGATCTTAAGAACACAGCTCTTTTCGTGGACTGGTGTTCCCATCGTCTTGAGTCTATTTATTTCCAAGGCTTGGTAGTTATGTGGAGCGAACGTTCATTTCACCAGTAGAATGTTAGTGGCTTCGTGGATCGTGTTCAGCAGTTGTTTCTTAACATGTGTGACCGGTATGTATGCACGCATGCATTACATTTTGGCATTATATCCCTACAGTTGTGTGGCTTATTAGTAGCACGTTATTATGGCATGAGTAGGCCTCTCAATTTCATTTGTGATCTCGTGTCAGTTGAATGCACGGAATCATTTCCTACGTTTGAATAAGCTTTAGATATGCGCAAGCAATTTACTTCCAGAGACTTGTTTGACTTCTGTTTGATTTGTGTTTCTCTATTTGCCTTTTAAAGTGCCCATTGCCAATAGAGATAAGTATAAACTGAAGGGGTAATATTTAAAAATAACATGCATTATTCTTTCTCAATATGTGTGTGTACTAGTTTGACAAAATGTAATTTTTATCAAGGGTAATCCAAATTCTGGTTTAACACTTCTTCGAAAAATATGAAGAGACTGAAGCTTCTGTGTCACAGATAACTGTTATTAAACTGCTCGTATATATGTTATGAACATCACCGTGGTGCTACTGTAGTTAAGCTATTGTTCGTTTCACGTGTGACTAGTCACGAGCCATAAACAGACGAGTAGTTGGTATCGCTTCTTTCATGTTGTATTTGAAGCTGGTATGAGTGTGGAGCGTATGATTTACTGTTAGTTCGTTTCAAACCATTGCAACAGTCTGCTTTTGTGTAAAGTGCCTTAGCATTTCATATTAAAGGGTTAAAGGGCTATGAAATATAACGCCTGCTGACTGTAAACCCACTAAAAGCTATTGTTCGTATCGTATACAATACTTAGAGCGTACGTATTTTTATCATAGCAACAGTGTTGGTTGCATGGAACTGTTTGGATTTCGTTGTTCGGTGAACTCAGTTAAGTAATTGAAACCTTCGTAACGAAGATGTAACTCTATAAAGCAATTTTCGTACTTCCTTTGTCAACCCGGTGTGTCGGCTGCAGATGATTTTACGAAGTTAGGCTGATGTTTACAGTAGGTGCACCTGTATTTGGAGTTTGAATGTTTTCTTTCATTTCTTGCTACTCATATTGTTGATAATGACAAAATGTACGGTGGGCGTAGCCCGCAATTCGTCTAGACAGATGTGGAAACTCATTTACAAGCCATAACTTGGAAAAATATTACTTTTTTCACTATGATGAACAGCAGTTACACTAGAGAACGGAGTTTTAAAATTCAAAGAATCTTACATGGCCGTTATTTAGTTTGTTTTCCTTTATTCGTGTTTCGGCAAAACACTAATATCGAGGCGGAATTCACCTGAACAGAAAGTTATGAATCAGCAGTGTTCTCTTAGGCGCCACCCCAAAAGCGTTCATCAGCCTCCCAATGTCTGGATACTGGGGGCATGAGAACCTTGGTTTAAAATATTCATTTAAGTGGCCAGCTGATTCAGTTCTCCTGTCAGTAGAAATGAATGTTAAAATCGTTCATTTAGCATATCTGTTCATGGTCAACTAAGGCAATATTATGTTGTTTGAGAACGATGTCCTCGGGCCGCAAAATCCCAAGAATTCCTAGCCTCAGGTTTTTCGAGTCGCATTTTTATAGCTGGTTGTCAGTGAATAGGCAACACAGTCACGTAACTAGTAAGCCACACTAATTTGCCTGATGTTGACAGGTCTTAGAGGTACAGACGCTGCGTCACATGTTACCGTGACAGGTAACAGTACAAATGGTGAACGTTGTAGTTATTACTGTTTTCAGGAGGAATTTTGGACAGATCTGTTATCATAGACTAAAATCGTTTTCAGGTACTGGGGACACCCATGAATTACAGTGCGCATTTTCTTGATTTCTGCGAAACTTGTCAGCAAGCCAAGTTAACCCATTTACGTTTTAATAAAATAAGGCATACTTTGAGGAATGTTGAGCAGAAATGTGAATGTGATAGACATTGTATTGGGATGTTAAATTGACAGTACGAAGTATGTGTTAGGTACTGCACCGATTATCCGACGATTGCCTACCAGTTAATTGCAGTGATATATGTTTAAAAAAAAAATAGGAGTTAGTGCTTAATGCATTCGCAAACCCGTACATAATAAAATCTTAAACATGTAAAGACGATTACTAATTAATGGGAAAGGACACTTCGACTCATTCGATATACAAAAGAGCGAACATGTAATTTTCCACATAGTGACAGTGTACGGATTTATATTGGCATATTCGGACGCGAATTCAACGCGCAACACGGCGTCTGCTAATACACACCACTTGTAGTATCAGTATAAACTTTTCAATGTTTTCATTAGTCTGTAGAAACTTTATACCAGTTTCTTATGAGACGCATAAGTGGAAGTTCCTTTGGAAGGTTTCTTTTTTAATTCCTTCTCAACTAAGTGGAATTAACTTATCCGTTATTTATCTCGGTGACATTTTTTTCCCCCTCCAGTAATGGTCACTACATCGCCGCTGTGCGGTTTCGGTGTCTTTCGCTGACCAGAATTGGATCAGTGCTCTGCTCATTCTTAGGACAATTGAGTAGGAAGGGAAAGGCATAGAAATGTCCACAGTCCAGTGGTATCTCAGATGGCTAATTACTCTCTGGAAAACACTTGTTGCTCTGGGTTCACTGTGGAGTGTGTTCCGCAGTGCATTGTTGTATTCCACTCTTGACATGGGATCAGTTGTGTGTTAGCATGCTGGTTAAGACACATCTTTTCCTTTGGACCGAAACACACGCGAGGGAGATTGGTTATCAGGACAAGCATCGAAAAAGATCGTGCGCTACTCAACTTTTCCGTAGGATCGGAATTTCTGGATGACTTGTGGTGGTGTACGCAAATGTGTATATGATGAAATACCTACCTTCAAATCATATTTGGGCCTGATATTCGATCGAGTTTCGTCTAGTCGTTACATGAAATATTGAATTTGTGTGTCATTGCCCTTTCCTGATACTGTAGTGTGTCTGGTATGTTGCAACTACATATTATTTGTATAATAATGGGATGTGTTCGAAGCAAAACAAAGAGCGGAAGTATGCGACATCGTACATGATCAGATATTCCTAAGAGGAACTAGGCTTATCAGCAGACTTCCTAAGAGGAACCAGGCTTATCAGCAGACCATCGGTGAACTAATATACTTATGCTAATAATAAGCAGTTGTTGAAGCGTATCCACGTAAAAGAAGCTGTACACCGCCGCTAGCCAAAAAACGATGAATTTTTCCTATCATCTGACTTTATATAGTTTCTAGTAGAAGTCGTTTTAAAAACGAGGGATGAAGTGCCCCTCGGTGGGAACGCGTGATGAGTAGTAGTCAAGATACTGGATTCGCATTCGGGAGGACTGGGGTTCAGTTCCCTATCCAGCCATCCGGATTTGGGATTTACTGACTTTCCCAAAATCGATTAAGGCAAATGACAGGATAATTCTCTGATGAAGACACATTTCTTTTCACTGTCCGAGCTTTAAATGACCTCGTCATCAGCCATTTGAACCATTTTTTGAACCTTCCTTTACGTCTAAGAATCTAATGCAGAAAGCTAAACGTGTAGTTTTCATCTGAGGCAAGAGGAACTTCGGACTTGCCCAGCAAATCGTTGTACCACAGTTCATGGTCTTCATCTATGTACTACTGTATTTACGTATGTAGTGTACAGCGAAGGTACCAATATTAATCATAGGCTGGCTTTTTCGTTTCGTGTACTAAGAAACACTCTACACTGAGGTGTGGGATACCTCCTAATATCGTGTCGGAACTCCGTTTGCCAGACGTTGTGCAGCAACTCGACGTGAAATAGACTTTACCAAGTCGTTGGGAAGTACTCTGCAGAAATGTCAGAGGAGAGATTACCACAGAGAATTGTGGAATGGGAGCCACCGGGAAGAGAGAGAGAAAAAAAAGGGAGACCGCAGACCACATGGATTTAAGGAATTCAGACCTCTGTCCGAAGAAGAAACATCGGAGAAAATTTATGGACCTATCTTGGGCTAACGAAAAATGTAAAATGTTACATTATGAAACCATATAATACAACAACAACAACAAATAGAATATGCTGTCTATCGCGGAGATCCCTGACGGTTTTCGTCCGAGTACAATCGTAGGAGTCGCTGATGATGTTGGCGTATCGGTTGTCACATGCCATTTAATTTTTTCCACATGAAACATGTGACAGCAAAATTTGTGAATTTAGAATAAAAACTGAGGCGAAGTTGCTAAGGAGTCGCTAGATGAAGTCAACAACAATACAGGACGACGTACCTGGTGGCGGAGCAAGGGTTTAGAAATGTGATGTCGAAAATAACTCAATCGACCTAGTGGTAGCTTTCAATATCGCCAAGACCGAAAAGAGTTCGAAGAAGTCCAGTCATATGTGGAAGTATGCGCACTATGTTTGTAGTTTTTAACAGCATAGTTATTGCAACAACGTCGAATCGCCAGTAAAAAGATAACGCCGTTTGCATTAAGCAAACCAAAATAGGCTAAACAATTAGTCTTTTGCACCATGCAGTCACTTACTTCGCCGTCCGTTCTTGGATTTTTAGCAAAAGATAATACTTTAATGATGCTCCAGCCTCCACATTACTCAGACTTGGTTCGATGTGACTTTTCCTGTTTCCAGAAGTAAAGGGTCGCTGCTTCACGAATATAGATGGGATTAAAAACTTAGCTGATACGCGAAGATAGTTGCAGAAATGTTTCGGGGAATGGAAAAGGCGCGGGCATATCTGATGGGATCTATTTTGAAGGGGGGTAACGTTGTTGTCTAGTAGGGGGGTCTCCAGAATGCGGTCAGCGAATGAATGTTACCCGGCCCGCGCTTGAGCAAGCGTTTTTGAAGTAGCGCACGTATCTTCCTACTCGCTTAACTCTGTTGTTGTTTCAAGTTTTCTTTCTTTCGAATACTGTATGAAATACGTCCGTTCGCACTAAAGAGGAAAGTGAATAGTGGGTGTAGTATCTTCAGTACAACATGGGCCGTAAAATATTTCGTTATAGAGGAAGACAACAAACCAATATATGTTACATGTAAGGAAGTTATTGCTGTTCTTAATCCATTAAGGACCAAGCATTAAAATAATGCAATATTTTTTGAAAATAAGGTAGATTTGATCTAATTGTACACTAATATAGATAAATATAAAAAAAAGAAATATGCAGGTCCTAATTAAATTACAGCAAAATGTTTCGTTTACGCAACTTTGAGACTATAAGGAGTCTTATTTTGTTCTCGTATGAAATGATTGAAAACAGTTTGGATGTAGATGCACATTAAATATTTTGCATTTGTAATTGTTGTACTTTTACATAACCTACATTTTCTTCTTGCTTTGTTTTCCTGCTCTATTATTGTGTGGCCTACATCATCATAGCATATTTCTTTCGGAAGAGAGCATTTGGAGGGACATCCATACATGTATTTTCCTGTGTCCTGAGGTGTTGCAGTTTCACTGTTTCCTTCATTCTCGGCTGCAGTATCTTCTGATTTTATTAGGATCTTGCATAAGTATGATCGAAACTCAAATTGTGACATTTTCTTCATTTGCAAGATTGTGTATTTTCCATGAATTCACAATTACACTGTTGTCTATCAAGTTGATGAAGACAGGCCACCACCATTTCTTGCCTCTTATCCGAATTGTGTAATTGGCAATAGCATTATCGTGTAAATCACTACCAACCATATGTTGATTGTACTGAGAGATTACCCTGGGTTCAAATTCAAATTGCTCTGAGCACTATGGGACTTAACATCTGAGGTCATAAGTCCCCTAAAACTTACAACTACTTAAACCTAACTAACCTAAGGACATCACACACATCCATGCCCGAGGCAGGATTCTAACCTGCTACCGTAGCGGTCGCGCGGATCCAGACTGAAGCGCCTAGAACCGCTCGGCCACTTCGGCCGACTGATTACCCTGGGTTTGGGCACAGAAATACTTTTCTTCGCGACTGCACCTTTTTGCATTTGGTAAAGGCTGGATGGTGCCGTTGTTGGTAACTACTGTCACAGTGGAATTGTCATTCCACTTTACCTTCATGACTTCAGTTTTGTCATCAAAGAGAGAGTCTAACACACCCTTGCCTTTTTTGCTTCATGCTTGAAGTGGATTCCAAAGGGCACTTTGCATTGCGGTTCTCCCGAATGGTGCCAATGGCAAAAAAAATCTATTGTTTTACAGTGCGAAATAAAGACTAACAGAAAAAGAAATTACCTATATATAATGCCGAGGCGGGTTTTTAGCCAGAGAGAGAAAATTCAGATGTTTCACATCCTGCCACCATAAGGAATGAATTTGTACAAGTACCCTTTTGAAATGCGTAAACACCACAATTTTAAGCCAAACATGACAGGTTTTCGTTTGCTGAAAATCTTGCTGGAATGTCTCCCAAAATAAGGGACCATTTCCTCGTCAAAAGACAAATTATATGAAAATATTTCAAATTGAAGATATTTTTCATTGATTACATCAAAGATTGGCCTCACTTTAGAGAACTTGTCAGTTTTATTCAGTCTGTCATTATCATACAAATTGTTTTGTTTGATTGACAAGAATTTATTACGATTTTTGCAACTTCTTACAGTTGGTAATCCTTTGTCTTCATCTTTCGACTAGTCTAGTTTCGTTCCAGGTAATGTGTGATATCCTGAAAGAATCATTATTCCTATAAACTGCTTCTGCAATGGAACAGTTATTTAAAATAAATGGCGATTGTTATCCTGTGCATATTTATTCGTGTATTCAGTAATTTCTTAAAACACTTCTGAGTCAAAGTAAAGTGAAAAAAATTCATACGGCTGTTCTTTGGTCTTCTATCTTGGTTAGCTTCACTGCTGTTGGTGAAAAAGTGTAAGTTGGTTGAACCATTTTCCAGTTGGGAACATATTTCATTTCATTGCATTCACACCAATTTGTTTTCTTTTTCTATCAAGTGCACTAGGTTCTGACCCTACAGCTGAATTCACTTTGTCTTTCTCACTATGTGCTTGTATTTCAAATCAGCGATATCAGTTGTTTCCTCTTTCTCAACAAGATCTTCATCAGTGTCTTCTTGCTCTGTGATCTGATCAACATCTGGTGAAATGTACGTGCAATCGATGCTGTCTGCGACCTCGAAGTCATCTTCATTCAATATCTCCGTAACTTCGACAGTAGATACGGATTTCGTGTAATAATTAGACATTCCTAAACGAGCAGTAATCCCTGTATGTACCTTCTGCATTCGTTTACGGCAGAGCTTTGGCAAGTTACGATTCAATTCGTAATACACAAAAGTAATTAAAAAAAACAAAATTTCAATAAAACTAACTTGCCGATAACGAACATTTGATCAGAGTTGTTTGTTCTATCTGTAAACACATTGAAACTGCAACCAAACTGAATGAATATCTTTTCAACAAAGGCTAACAGTAATACTGTTCTGTCAGCAATGGAATACCGAAATGATGTTAAGATAGAATGAAGCAGCCGTGTTTCACAAATATACTCTGCGGTCCCAAAGTCGTGTAAACGCAAGATTATTGTAAATAGCAAACAAATAGTTCGAATTCTGACGTCTCTAAACACTAATGTAGTGTGATAACAGAAGTTTGAAAAGTTTATTGTAAAAAAATTCTATTAAAAATGATCACATGCTAATTAGGAAAGAAAATGAAAACTTTCGCAGTAAAATACACAAATGTACCTGGAAGTTTGAAAATTCACGGTGGTCAACATTACGGGCAATGATCTAATGAAAATGCCTAAATTAATTTTTTCAGGTGTCCTCTTAATGTTCTAGTAAAGAAATTTGAAATTTGTGTAACACATTTTATATTAAAAAATTACGAATGAAATGTTGCGTTAGCGCAACTTCGGGCCTTTATACGTTAAGCAATACACTAGGAAAAATCGCTTGGTTCACAGTTTCGTAAGGAGATGCATTTTAGTTGCCGAACAATATAAGGCAGTTACTCTTTCCGAAAATACAGTGGTGCGTCGGGTTCAAGGTATGGTTTGTAATTCATCCAAACAGTTATAAGTAAAGCCATCTAAGTTTGCTTGGTAGTCAGTAGCCCTGGATGTCTGACTCTGCTCAAGTGGTGGTGATTTTAGAAGCATTCGAAGTTAGTGAAGATCTAGCAGATCCGATTTCCTTGCAATGTATGGAGGGAGAAATATGTGTGGAAAATATGCAATGCGATTGGAAGATATCCGAAGATCTAGAGATATTATCCTCAGAGAAGGAGAAAAGGAAGAGCAAAGGGTGCGTGGTGATGTCGGGTAAAGGAGGCCATGCGAAAAAGAGAAATAGAAGAAGACAGAGATGCATGGGAAGATTGAAACCGATGGCGACAGATATGTGGGATGCGGCGACAGCTGTAAGAACCCTACTGGTTTCGTTGGAAGATAGAAATCAGAATGTGAAGTCGGTTGATATGTCTTGTGTGGTGAAGCCTGTCATTTATGTTGTCGATTTCATTACATCGTCAATTCGAGTCTTTTCTAGAAGGAGTAATCTCTGTCAAGTGATCTCTCATACCACGCGGGAGTGAAGCGTTTAACCTGTAGTAAAATTATGCCAAGCTTCTTTACTTTGAGAACAGAGGTTGAAATATTTCTGAATGAGGAAAACAGTCCTTTGGAAGGCCTGTCGGGCAAAGAATGGCTATCGTTTGTTGGCTGGCGTTGCTCTCAGTTTGAATGGAAAATTTGAAGGAGAGGGCAGTATTATTTATGGCATTTACACACATGGTAAAGCTTTCAGGCGGAAATTCATACTTTATCAACACGCCGCGAGAAAGTAAATTTTCTCGCACTTCACCAATCGCCAGTCGTTGAATGGTGGACATGGTTCAGGTTTTCCACTTTGGAATGGAATTTGACGGTGATCTGAAGAAAAAGCTCTCTTCCAAGTTCTCAGAGTTAAAAGTTCTTTCCAAGGAGATCCAAATTTCTAGAATCCATTTTCTTATAAAATAGATGATGTTCAAGAAGCATTGCAAATAGAAATCATTCATCTGGTTTGCAGAACGATGAAACAGTGAAGGTCTTCCGGAAGAAGACAGCTCCAAGATCAAACCTTTTCTTTGCTGAAATTTAAAATGTGTAAATACAGAAAGAACCTGAATCACGAACATTTATGGGATATTTCCAGAATGAGAGTTTCACTCTGCAGCGGAGTGAAACTTCCTGGCAGATTAAAACTGTGTGCCGGACCGAGACTCGTACTCGGGACCTTTGCCTTTCGCGGGCAAGTGCTCTACCAGCTGAGCTACCCAAGCACGATTCACGCCCCGTCATCACAGCTTTACTTCCGCCAGTACCTCGTCTCCTACCTTCCAAACTTTACAGAAGCTCTCCTGCGAACTTTGCATAATAGCACTCCTGAAAGAGAGGTCCCGCACGCAGTTTTAATGTCAGGAAGTTTCATTTATGGGATATTTTACTCATACAACAGACTTAAGTTTGAGAAAATTTTGGATCCAAAAGATAAATTTCTTACCTCTCACTAAACGGAGGCTTAGTAAAGAGTAATATAGTGTACTTGACGTTTTCACTTAATACTTGATTTTTGTTAAAGACAGTAAATAGCTTCATAATTTTCTTCTTGGATTTATGAGGAAATATGTTATTCGGTCCCACTGAGATTCAAAACTTGATGTGTGGCCCTCTAGATCTAGCAATTTTGCGACTTGTTGCAGACGAGTAAATAAGTCTGTTCAAAAATAGAAAAAAATCCATTATTCTTTTGAACACTTCTCGCTCGATTTGAAGCCAAATAGGGCTTTCGTTACTTTCGCACGTAAAGTCTTTTTGTTAATGAATACTCTGTACGTTGGTTTTAGATTGTAATCTGTTAATGAGACTAGCTTTTTACCAATTGGCATCTCACCCCGTCGTTTAAAAAGTGGATCCGTGATGTACGGAGAGTTTCTTGGAATTCTATGAATGACAAAACTCAATTTCCAGCGTTATCTGAACAAACTATCGTGTTCAGACCACAACGAACATTTAGGCGGCGACGTTATCTTGCTGCGCCGTTCCATTATCAGATTGACGGGGACAGACACGCCCTTCCGTATGACAAGTCCGTTCAAGGCTGCTGGCAACCTGGCGGTCTAGAGACAGCCGGGGCAGTAATTCTAATTAACCACCCCGCGCTGCTGCCCGCCTCTCTTGAATGGCAGCTGCCTGCCTTTACTTACTCGCACTAGAGCTGCAGTAGCGCTCTGACGACGACAGTCGTGAGACCCGGTGGCAAGGAGCCTGTACTCCAGGCTTCCTCGAATGCCATCGCTTTTTACGTACGTCTCTAAAAAGGTCAAGTGCTTGAAGAGCTCGCTCTTATGACCACTAAGGACGT
Organism: Schistocerca gregaria; assembly: GCF_023897955.1. NCBI lineage: Eukaryota > Metazoa > Arthropoda > Insecta > Orthoptera > Acrididae > Schistocerca > Schistocerca gregaria. The sequence goes on from NC_064922.1 coordinate 475,223,864, forward strand.
GGCGCCTGAGCAATAATGCGGTGACGAGAAACACTCCATGTCGCTGACAACCCTCCCGAGCAGTATTGTGCTTGTAGGCTAATTAGACTGTAATTTCTGCGTAAACATAGAGTAAAACTGTTGGAATGTTCTCCCTCGTGACAACAGTATCGCAGTGTCTTTTAATGGGAGGGTGCTTGAAAATGTTGACTATTATCTGTTGTAGAATCTTAACGTTAAGCCCGACAGTTACACTTCTGCTATTCAAGCAGCAGATAGCATACCTGTGCCCCCAGCTATTTCCTTAATGTTCTACTGTGAACCATTATCTCCGTCACATTGTAAACTAACAGTGCTTTTCTTCCCCCTTTCTATTTCCGTTTCCTTCCTTTCACCCTAACTGCTACTCTTAGCCAATTATTTCTCTCTCTTCCTCAGGCTTGTGAACTTCTTCTCTCCATTGATGCCTCATTGCACTGTTGTCATAGGTTTATTTTGATTACTCACATTCAACAAGCACGTTGCGAGGAGATTGCTTAATGTTACTAACTCTGACCTTTCTTAAAGCCCACGTGTTCATTATTATTATTATTATTATTACATTGCAGGATTGTCAGTTAATAACAACATTTTGCTGTGTTCCTGTTGTCTTCTGCTAAGCCACTCTGTTGTGTATACCACGCGCTCTATTATTTCGTTGATGTATCTTTCAAGAACGTCGGGTCTGCCGCGCTTACGCCTGCTAGATGGTTTCCTGTCAAATTTTTTATTTGATCACCGATGATGAGGCATTCTTAACAAATGCACATAGCACGTTAACGATGTTAACGATTCTGTCTATCACGGTTTCTTTTGCTCTGATTCGAGCTCTTCATCGTTCTTTTTCGCGTTTCTTGATAATTACGCCCTTCTTCGTAAATAATCCATTTCTACAGCTATTTGTCTTCTTTTAAGATCAACATTTATAATCCATAATTCTGATATCTAGCATAGGACAGATTCAACCATTAGCCTACCCGCTTCTTTCTAATTGTTGTTAGAAATGTTCGTGCCCCACCAAACAGAAATCATACACCCTATTTTTGTTCGTCTTTGTTTTCTTTTATTCTGTGTTTTACTTCTGTAGCGCCCAATCCACTATCGTCAATATATGTTACTCGAGATGTCTTTCTACCTGCTCGTAACTGCTCTGCCGCTGATGTGTCACCAGTCACTACCAGATATTCGGTTTTTATTAGACGCAACTGTAGTCCCCATTGGTCATATTCCTGTTACAAAGGTCGTAATACGAACTCAATATCATTTTCATCTTGTGCTAATAACCTAGAATGGACTGATTATTGGCAAATTTTCATTAACACCTCTACATCATTAACAATGATTCCCAAACCTTCAGATGTTCCACCTTCGGAGAGCCACTTCTATATATGTACTGAATAAGATGTCTTAGCCCTTTTTGTGAAATTCATGGGCTCTAGTAATTGTGACCGTCTTTTAATATGTACCTTATTATCTCTGTTAATTTCAATAATTATGTTGCAAAAGATTGTCATCTGCATCTTTCATAGCATCCCAATGTTTTGCTGTAGGAAGCATGCCATAAGCTTTCGCTAAATCTACAAAGACAGTGTGTAACTCCTTCCCCACTGCTATAAATTTCTCCATTAGCTGTTCTAAAATAAAGAGGTTATCTGAACAAGATCTGTTCTGCCTGAGCCCACTCTAGTCTTCCCCCAGTATGGTGCCCAACATTCTGCCTTACTTCCCAACACAAATTTTTGCCAAAAAGTGGATCATCATGCAGTTCACACTAATGCCTCTGTAGCAGTTGATGTCTCTTTTATTACCTGTCTTGAATCTGGAAACCTTATAATTCTTTCCAATTTGATGGAATTTCAACCCGTTGAAAGCAGTTGTTCATCAGGTGCATTATTCTTTTTTATAAGTTGTCTCCCAGCTTTCATTTTAGCTGATGTGCTGTTCACTTCCTGTATCGTAATCACTTCCTGTATAGTAACAGTCAGTCTTACCATCTTCCTCTTTTGTGAACTGGGGTCTGTCTTCAATTAGAATATCTGTAAAACAATTTTTCCATTTATTTAAAGGAATTAACTTGTGGCTTATGATCCATCTGTTAAACTATCAATTTTAATGAATTCCTTCCCAAAAGTTGTGTTTTTCTGATATAATCCCGTTACTTACCTCTTGATTTATTGTGTGGTAATTTAGTGTGTCTTGAGGTGACCTAATTGATAAACATTCTTCCTTTCCTAAATCAACTTCTACATGACTGCTTTGCAGTTCACATCGAAGTACTTGACAGAGGGTTCATAGAACCAGTTTGGCCATTTCTCCACCTACCCATTCTCGAATAGCAAGTGGGGAAAAATGAACACCTAAATCTTTATGCGTGACTTCTCATATTTTATCTCAGCGGACCTTTCTAACTATGTAGGTGAGAGTCAACAAAATATTTTCACTTTTGAAGAAAAACATAGTGATTGAAACTTCGTGGAAAGATTTCGCCGCAACGAAGAATGCTGTTGTTTTAATGGTTTGCATTTCAACTCGCTTGTCATATGTGACATTCTCTCCCCTGTTTCGCTATAATACGAAAAGAGCTGTTCGTCTTTCAACTTTTTCAACACCCTCCCTCAGTCCTATATGGTAAGGATCGCATATTTCACAGCAACACTCAGAAAGATTTCGGGCAAGCGTTTTGTAATAATCTCTTCAGCAGATTTGTCCGTAGCTCGTGGTCTAGTGGCTAGCGTTGGTGCGTCTGGATCATGGGGATTCGATACCCGGCCGGGTTGGGGATTTTCTCCGCCTGGGGACTGGGTATTTGTGTTGTCCTCATCATCATTAATGAAAGTGGACAGATTGGACTGAGTGAAGATTGTGAATTTGTACGGACGCTGATAACCGCACAGTTGAGCGTCCAACAAACCAAACATCATCATCTTCAGTAGATTTGATTACTTAATAAGAGTTCTGTCAATAAAGTGCAGTCTTTGGTTTGTTTTTCCTCACAGAAGTTCTCCGCAGTACTTCCGGTTTGTTATTCGTAATTGTAGTTCCTGGGTATATTGTTGACTCGACAATCCATGAATTTGTATGATTTACTCGACATAACTCGCGGAGCTATGGTTAAGCCCTACTTGTACATCATGGAACATAGAGATTTCACTTTCGTGGAATAGTTAGTGAAAACGTGCTAGGCTGAAAGGTGTTGGCCTAGTACACGAGTCCTCACCGCAGTAAATTTGTGGCAGTTTTTTCTTTTTTTTTTGGGGGGGGGGGGGGAGTCATCAATCTTCTGACTGGTTTGATGCGGCCCATCGCAGATTCCTCTCCTGTGCCAACCTCTTCATCTCAGAGTAGCACTTGCAATCTACTTCCTCAATTATTTGCTTGATGTATTCCAATCTGTCTTTCTCTACAGTTTTGCCCTCTATAGCTCCCTATGGTGCCATGGAAGTCAATGTTTTTCACATATTCCTTTCCTTTCCGATTCTGCGCAAAATCTCATTCGTTACCTTATCAGTCCACCCAATTTTCAACATTCTTCTGCAGCACCACATCTCATAGTCTTTGAATCTCTTCTGTTAAGGGTTTCCCACAGTCCATGATTCACTACTATACAATTCTGTGCTCCAAACGTACATTCTCAGAAATTTCTTCCTCGAATAAAGGCCCATATTTGATACTAGTAGATTTCTCTTGGCGGAATGCCCATTTTGCCAGTGCTAGTCTGCTTTTGATGTCCTCCTTGCTCCGTCCATCATTGGTTAATTTGCCGCTTAGGTAGCAGAATTCCTTAACTTCATCTGCTTCGTGTTCATCAATCCTGATAAGTTTCTAGCTGTTCTCACTTCTGCTACTTCTCAGTACATTCGTCTTTTTTCGTTTTGCTCTCTGTCTATATTCTGTACTCATTAGATCGTCCATTCCAATCAGCATATCAAGTAATTCTTCTTCACTTTCACCCAGGATAGTGCTGTCAGCAGCGAATCGTATTATAGATATCCTTTCACCTTGAATTTCAGTTCCACTCCTGAACATATTTTTTTTATTTCCGTCATTGCTTCTTCGATGTACAGGTTGAAAAGTTTGCGCTCTGACCTGAGACAGTGAATTGTTGCCAAGAAGGGGATAAATTCAAGAAACAAATCGTTTGATGAACCAGTGCTGATCAGCAACGGTGATATCATACGAATAGCGCGAAAAAGAAATGCAGGAGATAATTTCAGCAGTCGTATTGCTATGTTTCTAAATGTCAGACGTAGAAAGAGTGTAGAGTTATCAAACTTACCGCCGGGCAGGAATGGAACTGTATGCACACTTTTTGTCTCACTGTATTTTGTAAAGTTCTCGATTTACTTCCATGTATTTCTTCACTTTCGGGCCACGTATAAACGACTGAATTTTTTACATATGTTGGAATCAGAAGCCCGCGTAACAAGCATTAAATTTGTAGTGTGTTGGAAATGCTCTAAAATATTTGAATTATTGGTGAAGCACCTTTGTGTAGCATTTCCATTGTAAAACGCAAGGAACCTAGAAGCTACCAGCACATGCTGAAAAGTAAAGCCTCCGAATTTTTTACGTGAAAACTCAACAGCTTTTTAAATAAAACAAACCATATTAACATATTACATCATTATTCTTCAAGGCTATACCTTTATTTCCCAACATAATCACCTATGGCGACGAGCAGTTTCTCGCAACGACAGATCAGTTGGTTGACATCCTCACTGTAGAATGTTTGACTTTGTTGACGGAGCCACGTTCTCACTTCTGCATACATCGCTTCATCACTATCAAAGAGAAGTCCCCGAAGTTTGGAAATGGTGAAAATCGGATGGGACCAAGTCGGTACGGTAAGGAAGGTAATCGACGACATTGAACCTAAGGCATCGGATTGTTGCTCAAGTCGCAGCACTCATGTGTCAGCTTTGTCATGCTGAAGGAGAGGGGCTCCATGTGTGGACAAATTCTTAGAGTTTGTGCTTTCAGTTTTATTGGGGTCTCGAAGTACCCTGCGGTGCTTATAGTGGTGCCTTTTAAGGTTGAATTCCAAATGCGCCATACATTGAACATACCAGAACAATGTGAGGATGACTTTTTCTGATGATGGCATGATCTTGAAATGTTCTGATGTCGATTATCCTTCTGGGGGAACTACTCTTGCTTTCGGGGTCAAAATGGTGAACCTAGATTTCGTTACCTGTCACAGTGTCGTTTAAAAATGCATTTACCCCCACGCCCAAAAAGCAAAATAAATTATTGACTGATGTCCATTTCTGTACCGCAATTCTGCAGTGATGGCCCGTACACTCTCTCGTGATATGCCTTACCTACGTGGGAGCTGTGTCCGTGTTATTCGGCGGTTTTCTCTGACAAGTTCAGCAACACAATTCGACTATTCTTAGTTGCTGTACGTGATCGTCCACGTCGAGCTACGTCACGCACACGTTGAGGGCTGTTTCGTTCATTACGACCACGAATGACCCAGCGTTGCACATTACTGATGTCGATGCAATCATCATGGTAAACAGAATTAATTCTTCTCCGGATTCCAATTGAAGGCACGTTTTCTGCGGTTAGAAACTATTGCAGCAGGCTGTTTCACATGTACCGACGCAGTAACAGTACACACGCTACAATTCGGAGCCCTCTAGCGGCAGATAGTTGCAACTTGGGTCAGCGAAGCGGGAAGGCTCACAGAGAAGCAAAGCGGCGAAAAGTCGACCGACCAATACGCGTGACATGTAATACCACCACCAGTATTGAGAACAGAATAAAGAATTCTATCGCCATATTTATCATTTTCATCGCAGGTAGTCCAGTGCTGTTAATATTTCATGAATTTTTCACGTTTAAAGTAAACCAGTCGTCAATTCAAAAATTGTTTTCAACGCTACAGTGTTTTTGTAGGTATGGTATTGTTGGTGTTACATTGTTGTCTCTCTCGGACCTTTGAGGTGACTTACTCAGCCAGTTATAGGGGCACATAAAGATTAACGAGGATTCCGAACCGCGGTGGAACTTAGCATCATCTCCGCGCGAGAAACATAGCCAGAGGCGAAACAAAAGTGATAGATACAAATCATAGTATTGACAACTTTAACAGCCCTCTGTGTAAAACGGTAAGCCTTCTTCTTTTTCTTCGTGTGTCCTTTCCGGGCTCCCGAACGTTGGCTCGTCAGTCATGCGGCAGATCAAATTGGCATTGATGCTTCGAAACCCTTCTACATTCTTCTCTGTCGCCCAAACATGATTTTTCTCTTATCTCAAACAACACTTTTCTATTCTCGTCCTGTGGTATCAATTTCCAACAAAAGTTTGTTTCCTCTAATAATAGGGCCAAGCAACTAGGGACGAGAGTTCACATTCGCATTTCAGTCTGAAAGCTTTTAATGTTATTTACCCTTTTCGAGTCTACTGTAACCAAATGGTTCTTCGGTAGACATTTTTAATCTTTCAATGGACGTAGAACGTAACCGAATCTGTTTCGTGGTGATGACGACAACGATGATGATTGTTGTTATTATTGTTATTTATAGTGATTTTATGCTATTTATTTTCATATTGTGTGACTGATGATATTACTACTAAGCAGTATAGTTGTTGTATTGAAATTTACCCAAGCTACTTCTGTCAAAAAACTAAACTCCTCCCGAACAGGCCCAACGGTACCGACCGGTCGCCGTGTCATCCTCACACAAAGGCGTCTCTGTATGCAGATACAGAGGGCATATGGTCAGCACACCGCTCTGCCTGCCGTACATCAGTTTCCGAGACCGGAGTCGCTACTTCTCAATCAAGTATCTCCTCAGTTTGCCTCACAAGGACTGGGTGCACCCTGCTTGCCAATAGCGCTCGGCAGACCGGATGGTCACTCATCCAAGTGCTAGCCCAGTGATCTGACGGGAACCGGTGTTATCTCTGCCGCAAGGCCGTCGGCAGCTACCTCTGTTCTGTAGCTAATTTCTCGGTTGAGTCGCTCTCTTCCGAATCGTATAACAAAGATACTGGAATGAATTTCTTTTGCGTGCGTATTGTGTGTTTAAACAACAACAACAATAATAATAATAATACGGAATATAAGACTACGAACGCCTGCAGCACTAACGAAAAGAAAGATATTCTGTCGAGTCAGGAGAAATCCCTCTTGTTCGACAGAGTAGCTTTTGACCATAAACTGACAGAAGTTTGCGTAATACAATATGTACCAAAGACATCTCTGTTTGGACGCTTATGTGCCGCAGCGGCAGAAACATTTATTCGCTCCGTGTCAGCGGGTGGTCACCCACGCACAACTGATACCGCAGAGTCTATCAGTGGCGCTCATCCGGTGGACATCAGCAGGCTGTAGGCCGGTGTCGTGAGTGGCCTGCCGGCTGCCATTCTTATGGGTGCAGCAGGCACGAGGTGCATTATTGTATTCTGAGGTCTCCGAAGAGAGGTAGTTTCCTACATAGTCGCACAAGAATCCAATAGAGGCAATAATGGTGGTTGCTGGGCGATGTAAGATAATAAGATCTACATCCAAATTTCGAAAGGCACTTCTACTGCGTTTAGCGGAGGGCAGGTCCTACTTTGTGTACCATTGCTACACCCCGACTCCCTCATCGGCGCCCCTCTTTCCCTTTCCTGTTACGGTTGCGAATGGTACAGCGCTAGAGGAACCTAGGAACTTAGGCTCCTGGAATTTCAACAATGAAGCATATTATGCTGTACAACGCCTCCCTTGCATTTGATGGAACATTATTTGTGCCTCTTCTCGATACACCTGAGAAAAATTCAGGCAGAATAAAGATATCAGTGTTCAAAACGCTTCTCGTCAGATGACCACTGAACTGATCTCCTCTTTCGCGTATGAGAATGATGTACACGTCATGATTTAAATTCCCCGGCGATATCGTCCATTTTCAGCGCTCTGAACTTCTAGCCGAAAGTGGAAATTGGCAGCGAACCTCCGAGGTTAAATACCTGTTTCAGCAAATTAGATGTACTGCTTTTTGATGACTAAGTTTTGTAAGTTTACCGATCCGACCGATGAAATGCTTTGGCGTAACCTTTGAAAGCGACATGAAATAGAACTGGAAGGTAAGATAGACTGTACGGCAAGCAAATAGTCGACGACTTATTGGGGGAATCCTTGAAAAGCGTAGATTATTTATTTATAAGAGAGACTGCCTACGGAACACTTTTTCGACACATTCTCGAGTATTGCTCGAGTTTCTGGGATGCCCATTGGGTCTGAAGCGTGTTGCTCGGTGAACTGAAATGGAAATTGCAGGAGGGTAGAAGACGTTCTTTTCGCGAAGCACTATTGAGAAACTTGAGAGTACCGGCATTTACGGCATAGCAGAACGATCCTACTGCCACTAACGTATATCTCGCCTAAGGACCGCGAAGACAAGGGAAATCAGGACTCGTACGGAAGAAGAGTCTATACAGGTTGGTTCGACACAGTCCAAAAGTTTGTAAGGATGATGCAAGGGAAGTTGTACTGAGAAGTAATTGTTAACGAAAAAATTCGATACGTTGCTCCATTTCCATATCATTTAGCAATGAAGTTAGCCAGTCAGATCGTTGGGAGCGCAAATTCAAGCACTTGCACGCCCTAAAATGTGATAATGCACAGACATATGTAGGTCTTTGAGTTACCCCTTGTTTAAACGCTCATTACCAGTTAAAAATGTGCCTTTAAAGGAAGTTATAAATTTAAGCTAGGTGAGCAAAAGCTACGTCTGTTCGATTTGAGGAAACCAAACGAAGAACACGTTTGGTGACACCGCCTCTGGCAGGTTGCTTGGATTTTCACGCACGACGACCTGATTGGACTAACTTCAACGCTGAATAACTTGGAACCAGCGCAGGGTATGAAATTTTTTCTTAACAATTATTTCGCAGCACAAACTCCCCTGCAACACACAAGCTTGTCAGACTGTTTCGACTGCACTGTAGATATTCTTTACTTCGCTCCATTCGCGAGTGGAACAAGAAACTGAATGACAGTGATACATGGTGCCCTGCGCCATTCGCCGTATGGATATTTTCGGGGTGTGTAATGTAGATACAAGATCTTGGAAAGAGATCCTGACACTGTAGGAGGACGTTACAGGCTTTCTGCACCGCACGCAGACAAAGTACTTGAACATGAAACATCCGTTACCATTCTCCCAAATGCCAAAGCGCCAGCACTTCCTCATTTATTCCAGAAAAAAAATGGGTAAGTCGTTTATCGATTAAGTGCGTGCTAGAGACGATGTTCTCGGTAAACATAACGTAGGAACAGATAAGCGTAGTTTCTTCCGTGGCTGTAGGATGACGTACGAAATGGAGCAAAGGAAGCGAATGAGAAGAAGCGAAGAATAAAAAGGAAAAGGGGTGTAGGGGAGAGCACGCCGAGTATTGGAGCCAACCAGCGGTTGGCACTTCTCTCGCCCTCCGCTATTCCCCGATCTGCGATAGGTTTTGCGTGACTGCAGAGAACTTCAGAGGCAGCCCCGGCTGGCGCCGCCTGTGTGCCAGGATATGCGGCCGCCACCGGGCCTCATATGGAAGGGAGGGCGCTGCCTTCAAAGGCGACAGCCGCAGCTCGCTTGCCCGCTATGATTGCCGCGCGCAGTATTTGCTAGTCGCTGGCCTGCCTTATATTGCTCCTGCTCTGTCAGTTCCTTATCAGGTCTTGCTGTACAGTGTCTGCAAGGCCGTTTTCGACGGTAAATAATTCTCATCATCATTTAGAAAAGTGCTGCAGTACTTGACGCAATGACTTCTCTTAAAAGATACAGTGGAACCTCGTTAATAAGGGCTAGGTGAGGCCGCAGATCATCGGTATTATCGAGAATCCACAGATTCTGGAAATTAAGAAAAAAATTAGACTAACAAAGTGTAAATACAATACACACTGAGTGACTTTCACGTACTAAGGTGATCTGTAAGTTTCATTAGCGCCACATTCGCGCATTGTTTATGCTTAGTACGATTACAAGGTGTTTCACCAACATTAGTTCGGCTGATGCTATGTCCTGGCGTCCCAAGTAAACTATTACTTTGTGCAGCTGTGTTGTTCTCTCTGTAGGTGCCATTAGGTGCAAACTTCGCCAGTTAATTTGTCATCGCTATCGTTTGTCTGCAGACGAATGAACGGCGATAATTTCGCCATGAAAGAATCCAAAGTCTTCAACTTTTTCCGGTTAGTTATGGAATCTGGCGTCGTTGAAGTTCAAACAAAATTCAGCAGCAATTTATCTAACAATTCTCCTTTATCCATGCTCTCAGAGCATCTAAATTCTTGCCCGTGGACACACACAATTTCTCTTTTGTGTTTTGCACTGTCAGCAAACAGAGGCGATACAGTACAGTAAGATTCAATGTTACAAAGTTAATTGACAACATGCTAAGATTAATATGTACCCAATGACTGAATTTAAATTCAATTATGATCATTGTCGATCGTTGCCGCTATTTCTTCCGGATTATCATAGTGCGAATGAACAAGAGTTCCCGGAATAATGAGGACCGGATAAACAAGGTCCACTGTAAACAAAAAAGACAAGCATTAAGCTACACGTGTGTACTCCGCAAGCAACCGTATGGTGGACGGAGGATATATTCTACTCGTATACTACTGGCACTACTCCCCTGCTCAAGCGGTGAATGGCGCGCGGTGAGAACGATGGTTGGCAAGTCTCCACGTGGCCAACCTGAGTGGCCGAGCGGTTCTAGGCGCTTCGGTCTGGAACCGCGCGATCGCTACGGTCGCAGGTTCGAATCATGCCTCGGGCATGGATGTGTGTGATGTCCTTAGGTTTAAGTAGTTTTAAGTTCTAGGGGACTGATGACCTCAGATGATAAGTCCCATAGTGCTCGGAGCCATTTTTTAAGTCTCCGCGTGAATTAGAATCTTTCTAATTTTATCTTTTTGGTCTTTTCGCGAGATAGACATGGCGGGAGCAATATATTGATCAACAATTTTAGAAACGTACGCTTTCGGAATTTTAATCGGTAAATCACACACTTGTGTACCACACCTCTCGAGCAGGGTCTGCTAGTGCAGTTAAACTTTCACCCTTACAGATAAAACTTGTGTCAAAGCGCGCCGCTTTTCTTTGTATCTCTCTATTTCATACATCAAAAATGGGTCAGATGAGGAGGGTTTTCTAAGCTGCTTCCATTGATTGTCCGGAAATCGTGTCATGATACGACAGTGGATTTACCTGCCTATGTGTGCACATTTCGTTACGGTTGCATCTGTTGAGGGTCAACTGCTAATCCCCGCACGGGGCGTCTGTCCTGCGTCCCTGCATGCACGGCCGGCATACTTCCTAAAAGCGGACTTGTGCTGTCTCTCTGGTGACCTCTTTGTCGAAGGAATGTTAAACCTAATCTTCTGTCTCTCTTCATTTTCTTCCCTCTCTTATAAGAAGGCATAGTTCTTGTTCTTTCGTTTTTTTTCACTTAAAGAAGGCATTTGAACGTGGTACAGTCGACTCTTGCACATTCGAATCGCAGTAAATGGGAATAGTTGTGCGGTGCTTTGGAAAAACGTCGATAGTTGAAATAAATGACGCGTGTTTTGGTACAATCGATAATTCGAATGGATAGTCAGGACACATCGCGCGCAAGCACGCTTATAATGCAAAGTTAGCGACTATCTCACCTCCGGTAATCCAGATTGTTTCGTCACTTGTTTCTGTATTTGTTTCATCACTTAACTCTTCGCGGCAGCCCTATGTGTACTCAAAATGCACAATGTGTTACCACTGCCTGGTTTCGACGCAGGCGAGGAAAAGGAAAGGGAATCACTGTATACATCTTCCCAGCGCGTACTCTGGAGGAACCTTCGACAGCGCACTTCCTCCCGCCGCTTGACCTTCACTTACATATTCACTTATATATTCTTTCATCGATGCTCACACTTCATTGCTCACCTTTAGTCTTTTTTTGACAGCGTCAGAGCTCTTTACTGGATTACTCATAAAACTTCTGTTTTGTTGATTATGAGGATGAAGATATAAAAAAAAAAACACGACGTCGAGTCCCTCGTATGCAGCACTGTGGTCTGCGGACTTAAAATTCTGGTGGAGATTTGTCTTCTCGCTTCACACACAAGACACAAGAATGAGTGCAAGATATATTGGGCCAGTGCCTGCTGCACCTCCTCATTCCCGAATCGAATGTTCAGGGGAGGATGGATAAGTGAGGATATCCGGTCGTAACTTTGGCCTTCAGCAGCAGCTTCACCGACTCGAGGCTACAAGGGAAGGTCGCCGCCCGCTTGCTAGGCAGAGAGGAATCTTAGGAAAGAGGCCGCACCACGCAGCACCTCCTAACTACGGCGCCTGATTGGTGCTGTCAAAACAGCGCGAGGCAGCCTTATCATTCGTTAGCGTCGATTCCGATGTACTCTGTCCCCTCCACTCCTCATTCTACTCTCCTGCCCCTTTCCGTCTTGCTGCGCTGGCCCGTAATTTCGCTCCCCCTTTTCCTCCGAGTCTGCGTTGCTCGTTTTTATTCCTTCCTCTCTGTCCTTTTTCCCCGCAGCCGGCGCTGCCGCCGCGCCCTTCACGAGCCGGCTGTAATTTTCTCCTCGTTTAGGAGCAGAAGAAACACCACTCTGCGCGCTCGGGCCCGAGGTGCTGCGGTGGTCTCGGCTTCTTCACTACTCGGCCCTTGTCGCCTCGGCTATAAAACTGCGCAAGACCCTTCCGAGTACTGCGCTCCGTGCGTGCGAACGTTTCGATTTGCGTTTGCGAATGAGAAATTCTGTACCTCACTGCCGGAGCACAATAGGCGCAAAAGTGATGGAAAATTGGAAAACGACAATCCTATAAAGAAGAGAAATCGTGGCGGCGGTGGGGATTGGTGTAGAGAATTACCTTGCATACAGCCTCAGACCTTTGTAGTTCAGACGAGACAGAACTTTTAAGGTCTCCTTCGTTATCGAATAAAGAATGATAACAAAAGTGTTACGGACAAGTTTAACAAAAGCAAATTTATGGCTTACATCTTCTCGTCAGAACAACTCAAAGGAGAGCTATGTCGGCATCCGTTAGTTTGAAAACAAAACTCCTTCTTTTCTACAGGTAACAAATTAGTAAAATATTAGAATCAAAAATAATAGAACGTCAGGGAAGGGCCAGTTGCATCTCATGTGACACGGTTTTCACATAATATTAGGGGAAATGAACTCTTCGTTCACCGATGCGCCGAGTATAAGACTATGAACTTCGCGTAATCCCTTGTCATTACTCTATATTTGCAAGGGTTTTTTGATAGGTCTGGTAACACACACACACACACACACACACACACACACACACACACACACACACACACACACACACACAAGCGCGCGCGCGCGCCACATACATACACCCACACACACCACAAGAAAGAAATTTTTGTTTCGCTTGAACAACTCATCTTACTACTCGGTAAAGTCTCCTTTGAGGGATATGCACTTGTTTCCCCGATCCTCAAACATTTGCATACCATCGAAAAATAGGTTCTGTCAGACTCAGCAAAGTACTCGTTTACTACAGCCATCACTTTCCTCATATGATGAAATTTTTTTCGTAGCTAGCCAAAGTTTCAGGGAGCAGACAGAAGTCACTTGGGGTCTGAGTCTGGTGAATAGCGTGGGTAAGGAACCAATTTTTACTCTTTCGCCATTGTTTTCGCTGACGTGTGGGATGGTGCATTATCCTGGGGAAAGAGCACTTCTTTGCTTACCAAACCTGGTCTGTCTTTCAGCCAGCGCAAGTTTCAAGCGATCCAAAAATGAAGCGTAATATGGTCTAGTTACTGTCCTGCCTTTTTCCAAGTAATCTGTGAGGATTATTATTCGGACATACCAAAAACAGTGGCCATCATCTTACCAGCTGATAAAATGATCGTTGCCTTCTTCGGCGCACTTCCACCAGCCTTTGCCCCTTGTTTTGGCTGCCGTTTTCCCTCTGGTGTGTATTAATGGATCAAGGTTTCATCTATCGTCGCAAGTTGGTGCAACAATTCGTACAGATAGCGATTAAACACCGCCAGACATGTGTTAAAAAGTTTTTCTGGATGCACTTTTGATCGGCTGTAAACAATCACGGCACCCATCTCGTACACAGCTTATTCGTAGCCAGTTCTCCGTGCTGGATGTTACGCACTCGCCCAATTGAGGTGGCCGCAGTCTCAGCAGTGTCACGATTTTTTATTCGGCCGTGTTGCATTGCCCTATCTTGGGTTTTGTTAGCGGTTTCCTTTGTGGTGGCCTCAACTGGACGGCCGGAGCGCGCTTCGTCTTCGGCGCTTGTGCAGCTGCGTTTAAATTCATTAATCCAAAAGTAACAATTTTCAATGGCAGTGGACACGCTGACCAACTCGGAGGACTATCAATAGTGAACTGTACGCTGTACATTTTTGACGTTCCTTATTCGATCCTTGGAATAATCAAGCTTACCAACTATGAAGGCACAACAAAAATATTCCATTCTTTCATGAAAATTTACCATACTTATCAAACCAACTTCCTAGTACAGGAGCGTGAAATGCTGCATCATACAAGGCTTTGGACTGAAGACCATAACATCGACAGCACAAGTATTTCATTTCTCATGCGGTTCATTTTCTTTGAGTTAATCGGCACTTCTGTCTTCAGTGCGGAATATGATCTCGATGCTGGCTAATCTGTACAGAAATATTTGGTAGATACGTTTTATACTCTGTCTGTTGTGGCACTGAACATTTCAGATCAGAGAGGTGGATTCGAAGATGTTGACCTTTACGGGACTTAAGATCGCAGTGGCGACCAAAATTATTACGCGGTATTCGCTCTGCCTTGACACCAGTGCAATAACAACAGAACACAGGGATGATAGAAGTGCGCTGTTGCCTGCCATGGTAATGCATTCTAGTCTGGAGAAAAAAACTAAAGGAGTGAAAGGTGAGGGGATTGCTTATGCGAGGAAGGCCCGATACCTGCCACAGATGCCGCGTGCAACCCCGCTCCTCTTCCCCCTGCCCTCCCCTCTCCCATCTTCGCCTCAGCCCCCTCACCATGGGCACTAATAACACACCGCTCCCCTTCCAGTCAGCCACAGCTTGATTGGGCGGTAGACCATTGTTTGTGTAGCGCTTCACCATCTGCCAATTATGGTCATAGGATCACTTTAGCCTGTCTGCGCGTGTTTTGGGAGCATTGAGTTATTGGGAACGGAGACCTTCAGCTCAACCCAAACCCGATCAGCAAGGAGAGTTTTAGAAGTCTGTTCCAATTTAAATATCAAAAGGGGAGTAAAAGTTACGGCTATCGACTGTGAAGTCAAGGTAGCTGAGAGTAGCTTGTGAACTACGATGGTGAGCAGTGATAACGACTGTGTAATCAATGAAGTGCTGATAGTCATCTCAATGCGCAGTAAGCGTAGTAGAGCCAGACACAACGTAAGCGATAGTCGAAAACATGTACCCAAGTTTCGACGTGAACTGCACAGTTCTTAAAACTAGATAAACTGTGACGTAGAATTAAGGGAAAAGAAAATTAATTTCCAAACTGCTCATCGCCGTTGTCCAAACAAAATGCGTAAACTCTATGAAACCTTTCATTTGGATTTATCTTTTAAGTTCCATCACAGTGATTGATCAATTATTATTGTAGTCCAAACCTTATTTCTGAGGTTTCTGATTTTTTAATTTTTTTTTTTAAGTGCGAAGTATATGCTTCGCCTAATCCGTTTCTTCAACAAAGTTGCATCCTGATGACCTTAACATCAGAATGTTAGAAAACTTTTATTGTTAAAAAATAAAAAGCTTTTGAAATGCATGCCCCAGAAAGATTGTTGGAGCGGTTTCCAAAAACGGAGTGGATCCAAGAGGCAATTGATGTTACCCACAACACACTGTGCCTCTTAGCCTGTCACCAAGGAGCTTCAGAGTAACAGACTGAACAGCAAAAACCCTTGTGTTGATTAAATGTATAGTTTTATTTATCTACGGGCACGATTCTGTAGTTTTATATGCTAATGCTATATTTTCCAAATAGTTCTAGATACTGGAAACGACTGAAAACCATTGGACGCTTGACTGGGAACTTGTTGTCTGGGGAATATCATTTGGGAGATTGGAGAGGGTTGTTCTTTTACGGCTCAAGTAGTTTACCATGATTTTCCAGAACACGATTAGTAATCATTTCCAGTTACTTCAGCCGTAAGCCTGATGCGAGGGATGGTTGGTTGTAATGGTAAAGTTTTGATAAATTCGCTTCCAGATTCTTTTACGCAAAGCGGAACCATACTATCACCTCTGTTCCAGGTTAGTCAAGTCGGTGAAAACGAAAAACAATGCATTGAGTTCTGGGCAGACAAAACATGAGTGCATTTTTCATTGTGTTTCGAGTGGGCTATGTCAGAAGGAAAGGAACAAGGTCCTATATCTACACCAATTCTTAGCAATCTACCGCAAAGTTATGTGGTATAAGGTACTAAAAACGTTCTCGGAATTTGTTCATTAAACATGACACGCCTCTCAGTAATCCAAAGAGTTCAGACTTAATCGCAATGATCACTAAGTGATACTCATATGTAAGATATATAATAAACGGGAATAGTAGCTTCCCTGCATCGTCTTTGATAGGAGACCATCATATATGTATCTGCAGTTCTTGCGATGGCTATATGAATCCACCACGACTCATACATCTGATATTTGAGTTATGTTTTTGAATGAAATAATTTTGTATATTAGGTCGTGTCATTATAAAATACTAAAACTACGTTTCGACCGACTTGCTGCGGTTTTCTGTTTTTAGAGCTATGTGCGTACTTTACAAGCCAAGGTACAGTGTATGGCGGAGAGTACTTTGTATCACTGCTAGTAATTCCCTATTTTGTTCCACTCGCAAATGGAGCAAGAGATTATTGGTTACCTGCACGTCTCTCTATACGGCCCCAAATCCCCCTTGTTTGGTCACGGTTTTTACATGGGGCGAATGCTGGAGACAGTAGAATGTCTGCAGTCTATCGGAAACGCTGTTTCTTTAACCTTCGTCAAAGAGGTTTCACGAAAAGATCGTCTTTTGCCCTCCAGGGACATTATCTCAACACTCGCGAACTTCTCGAATAGATCAATAACAAATATAGAAGCGCGAGTCTGAGTTTCTTTGATGTCTTCTTTTTATGCAACCTGGTTGGGATGTGAAACACTCCAGCAGTACTCAAGAATGGTTGCAGAAGTGTTCTGGGCGTGATCTCGTTTATAGTGCCATACATTTTCCCCACAACGCTCCCAATAAATCTTACTCAGCCACTCGACTTTCTCGCAGTTGATCTTATACACTACAGGAAATTTTCTCCTGCCTATCTGCAGTAACTTGAATTTTCCCACATTTTAAGAAAGCTGCCATTGGAAATTCTGTGTAAGTCATCCTGAACCGCTCTGCAGTCTACTCAGCAGTGGTACGTTCCCGTACACAATAGCATCGTCAGCGAAGTCTCACTCTGATGTCCACCATATCTGACATGTCGTTTATGCACTAGAAGAACTGGAGTTATCCTATCACACTTTCCTCAAGAAACTGCTGACTTACTTTTCTCCGTTATTCCAATTTCGGCTGACCTTTGTGGGTACCACTGAATGCCAGACTGATGAGTCAAAGGTAATCGGACGTTTTATTTGTAAGCGACTGGCTTCGTAATCGAATTACTCTTAGTATGAGCACCTCTGTTCCGGCCACAGATGGGCCAATCGGGCCCGACCGACCCCCCTGTCACCCATCAGCCAGTGACGTCATGTGGATGCAGTATGGAGCGGAGGTTCAGCACACAGCACTTCCGGCCTTTGTCGGGTTAGCAGACCTCGTGTCGCTACCACTCGGTCAAGTAGCTCCTTAATCGGCATCACGAGGCTGAGTGCATCCCGTTCCATTCCTCCCACCAAGGAAAAATCCATAGCAGTACCAGGAATCGAACCCATGTCAGGAACACTGACCACTCAGCTGCGGAGTCTGATCTTAAGTAGCAGACCCATGTTACTAATTAATCCCAACCTGCCATCTACCCACAAGTGCTTCGTGGCTGGTACTTTACACATTAATGTAACATCGACATTAGTAGGGTGATTAGAGTCGAACTAGCTCAGGTGAAGTAGGGTAGGAGAAGAAATCGGTCGTAGCCTTACTCAAGGAGCCAGCCCGGCATTCATCATAACCGATTTGGTATAAAACTGTGGAAAATCTGGTCTGGAATATCTGGACGAGAGCTAGCTTCCCATTCATCCCGAATACCGAGTCAGATACCTAACTAGTGCGTCAGACCTTTATTTCTCACCATACGGGTCTTCATGCGCTGGTCGTGAAGAGGAGAGACAGATATTCGAAGCTTGGTAGGTAGCGGCCAGGATTCCGGAGAGCCTAGTCTGCGCGCAGTCGCTCTGCGGCTTTGTGCATCCATCGCCACTCGTTGGGCGCTGTATGGACGAGTCTAGGCGGCTTTCTTCGCGGGCGACTACAGTCGGCCTAGATAGTTATCTGGGCAGTCACGATCGGCTGCCTGACCACAACCTGCAATTTGCGACTACAGTACGTGATCGTTTGCTTTACGATTCCCCGAGAATCTTCCGCCGGCCGTCTCCCCTCCCCCCCCCCCCCCCCTCCCCTTTTCCCCCGCTGGACTAACCGCGACGCCGCGGTTGCTATCCTGCGTACTGATTGCTGGGTCGCTAAGTTTTTGAGCTCAGTGCTGGCCTTCTCCAGGGACCGCAAGCAGAGCTATTGTGAACTCATTCGCTCTGTACTTCTACGAGATTCGGAGCATCGTAGGCATAGGCGCCCAGGCCGATGCCGTTTTTCCTGACTTTCGGAAGATGTACAGTTCCGCGCTGTCGTTTAACGGAACGAAATCAGCAAATGTTTCGCAAGAAATTAAAACTCGGTGCCGGACTAGGACTCGATTGCGGAACGTCAGAGGAATGTTGCAAAATGCAAGGAGGATAGACGACTTGGTACAATGACTGGCAGTTGGCCCTGAACGTAAAGAAATGTAATGCATTGCAGTTAAATAGGCGTAAAGATTCACTGTTAGATTATTCTTTACGCCATCAGGCCCAGAGGACCACGCACCAGTTTCCTCTTCCACTGGATTCTGTTTTGTTTCTTTTGTCTCCAGTCGTCCTCTGTGCCTCTCGCCCTCATGGACTCCATCTCCCCACCTTTTCTTTGGTCTTGCCAAACATGTGTTTGAAAGGCCAGCTCGAACTAGGCTAACGAGTTTCCTGGCTATTCCAGACAGTTTTATTTATTTATTTAATCTGATCTGATCAGGGCCACCAGACCCCCTTTTACATCGGACCAGGTTTTTAGTCTTACAGTATGACATAATAATTACATAAGTATAGCTAACACTTGGTTCAAGAATTATAAAAGAAGGCTGTATACATGGAAGAAGCCTGGAGATACTGACAGGTTTCAGATAGATTATATAATGGTAAGACAGAGATTTAGGAACCAGGTTTTAAATTGTAAGACATTTCCAGGGGCAGAAGTGCACTCTGACCACAATCTATTGGTTATGAGCTGTAGATTAAAACTAAAGAAACTCCAAAAAGGTGGGAATTTAAGGAGATGGGACCTGGATAAACTAAAAGAACCAGAGATTGTACAGAGTTTCAGGGAGAGCATAAGGGAGCAATTGACAGGAATGGGGGAAAGAAATACGGTGGAAGAAGAATGGGTAGCTCTGAGGGATGAAGTAGTGAAGGCAGCAGAGGATCAAGTAGGTAAAAAGACGAGGGCTAGTAGAAATCCTTGGGTAACAGAAGAAATATTGAATTTAATTGATGAAAGGAGAAAATATAAAAATGCAGTAAATGAAGCAGGCAAAAAGGAATGCAAATGTCTCAAAAATGAGATTGACAGGAAAAGCAAAATGGCTAAGCAGGGATGGCTAGAGGACAAATGTAAGGATGTATAGGCTTATCTCACTAGGGGTAAGATAGATACTGCCTACAGGAAACTTAGAGAGACCTTTGGAGATAAGAGAAACACTTGTATGAACATCAAGAGATCAGATGGAAACAGAGTTCAAAGCAAAGAAGGGAAAGCAGAAAGTTGGAAGGGGTATATAGAAGGTTTATACAAGGGTGATGTACTTGAGGACAATATTATGGAAATGGAAGACGATGAAGATGAAATGGGAGATATGATACTGCGTGAAGAGTTTGACAGGGCACTGAAAGACTTGAGTCGAAACAAGGCCCCCGGCGTAGACAACATTCCATTGGAACTACTGACGGTCTTGGGAGAGCCAGTCCTGACAAAACTCTACCATCTGGTGAGCAAGATGTATGAGACAGGCGAAATACCCTCAGACTTCAAGAAGAATATAATAATTCCAATCCCAAAGAAAACAGGTGTTGACAGATGTGAAAATTACGAAACTATCAGTTTAATAAGTCACAGCTGCAAAATACTAACGCGATTTCTCTACAGACGAATGGAAAAACTACTAGAAGCCGACCTTGGAAAAGATCAGTTTGGATTCCGTAGAAATATTGAGAAATATTGGAACATGTGAGGCAATACTGACCCTACGACTTATCTTGGAAGAAAGATTAAGGAAAGGCAAACCTACATTTCTAGTATTTGTAGACTTAGAGAAAGCTTTTGACAATGTTGACTGGAATACTCTCTTTCAAATTCTGAAGGTGGCAGGGGTAAAATACAGGGAGCGAAAGGCTATTTACAATTTGTACAGAAACCAGATGGCAATTATAAGAGCGGAGGGACATTAAAGGGAAGCAGTGGTTGGGAAGGGAGTAAGACAGGGTTGTAGCCTCTCACCGATGTTATTCAATCTGTATATTAAGCAAGCAATGAAGGAAACAAAAAAAAAATTCGGAGTAGGTATTAAAATCCTTGGAGAAGAAATAAAAATGTTGAGGTTCGCCGATGACATCGTAATTCTGTCAGAGACAGCAAAGGACTTGGAAGAACAGTTGAACGGAATGGATAGTGTCTTGAAAGGAGAATATAAGATGAACATCAACAAAGGCTAAATGAGGATAATGGAATGTAGTTGAATTAAGTCAGGTGATGCTGAGGGAATAAGATTAGGAAATGATACACTTAAAGTAGTAAAGGAGTTTTGCTATTTGGGGAGCAAAATAACTTACGATGGTCGAAGTAGAGACGATATAAAATGTAGACCGGCAATGCCAAGGAAAGCGTTTCTGAAGAAGAGAAATTTGTTAACATGAAGTATAGATTTAAGTGTCAGGAAGACATTTCTGAAAGTATTTGTATGGAGTGTAGCCATGTATGGAAGTGAAACATGGACGATAAATAGTTTGGACAAGAAGAGAATAGAAGCTTTCGAAATGTGGTGCTACAGAAGAATGCTGAAGATTAGATGGGTAGATCACATAACTAATGAGGAAATATTGAATAGGATTGGGGAGAAGAGGAGTTTGTGGCACAACTTGACCAGAAGAAGGGATCGGTTGGTAGGACATGTTCTGGGGCATCAAGGGATCACCAATTTAGTATTGGAGGGCAGCGTGGAAGGTAAAAATCGTAGAGGGTGACCAAGAGATGACTACACTAAGCAGATTCAGAACGATGTAGGTTGCAGTAGGTATTGGGAGATGAAGAAGCTTGTATTAGATAGAGTAGCATGGAGAGCTGCATCAAACCAGTCTCAGGACTGAAGACCACAACAACAACAACAACAACAACAACAACAAAGAAATACGTTTCCATATTTCTTCTTAAAATCCATTAAGAGCACATGCAGGTCTTTCACCAGATTCCCACACATTCTGGGTCAGCTGTCACAAGACATAGACGTTGTCAACAGCCGAACAACCCTTTTTGAAACCACTTTGATACTCCCCAGTCACTTCTTCTCCAAACGACTGGTTTTTATTCTGTATCCAATTGGACAAAATCGTATAGCAGAAGTTCAGGACGACGATTCATTTGTAGTTGGTGCAGTCCATTTTTTCACCTTTCTTGTGCACATAGCAGATGATCGCTATCATCGAATTTTCTGGGATCGCCTCAGAATCCAGATTCTCTTGATTAGTAGGTTAATTTTCATGCGGAATCTCTTCCCTCCAACTTGGATGACTTCTGCCTTGATTCCATATTCTTCTGGACATTCTTTCTTTTCAGCTTCATTGTCTGATTCTTTATTTCCTCCAATGTAGCTGACGGTTAATCTAAATGTACAGTGTACAGATTCTTAGGTTCATCACAGTTGAGAAGCACCGTGAAGTATTGTCTGCATCTCAGCAGTTGTGAACTCATTGGTGAATGTGGTTCTATTATTGACCTTGTCAAATTTTTGGCGGCTCTGCCATTCCTTCTTCAAGAAGTTAACTTTGCGCCTCTTTTCAGAAGAAATCTAGTTGAGCCTCCTGTATAAATCTTGTGACGTATATTCTCATTGTTCTTCTCGGGGTTGCTTCGGTAGTTATCTGTTCAAACTGTGCTTCGCCTCCAGGAAAATCGTCGGCTTATCTTATCTTTTCCTGGCTAATGCCTTAATGCATTCTTCCCCAGACCAAATCACCTTACCCCCCCCCCCCCCAACCCCCCGTTACATCTGATCAGCTACACTAATGGCGATAAATGACTGATAACAATAGCAACTGTAAAATACCTTCGAGTAAGCGTATGGAGCGACTGTAAGTGCAACGATCACATGAAGCTGGTTGTAGGGTGGGCAGATGCCTGATTGTCGTCCATTAGAGGAATTTTGAGGAAATGTAATTCTTCCACGAAAGAAGAGGCTTTCAAAAACATGTTCGGCCTTTTCTCGGGTATGAACCCTTTATTTTGGGATCACTGCAAGGTTCGATTAATAGAATAGGGAGAGAAAATCTGAGAGAAACATATTTCATCAAGCGATCGTTTAGTAGGTGCTCAACAAACAACTATGACAGACGCTACGAGAGAGGCGTTGTGCATCATGGAGAGGTTTCCTGATAAAATTTTGTGATCTTACATTCCAAGAATGTTGTATAACATATCACTTTGTCGCATAACCATCTCGCGAAATGTCCAAACAGAGAAAAGCAGCAAATTAGATCTCATGCGGAGGTAAACATATAAGCGGTCTTCCCACGTATCATTCGCGAATGGAGCAAGAAGATGGGGGAGGAAAGTGAGAATGGTAGTAGAAGTTGCACTTGGCGGACACCGCTAGGTGTAGTTGCCTTACGGACTATGCAAAGTGAACTGGATGTCCACTGACATACTGTAATTTCGAAGATTATTCAGGGATATTTTCTATTTTGGAACAAGGCACACGTCGTGGCCGATGGCTCATTTAAGAGTAGCTGCATTTTGTTTGATTTCTTACTCCATTTATCTTTGTATCTTCATTCTACCGTAAACATTTCCACAAGAGTGCAACTGTGGACGGAATGCGCACTCTGTCCCGTCTGTAAACAAATTTGTACCTTTCGGTCACGGTACTTCCTACTGACCGCAGTAACGCCTACTTTACTCTCCGTTCTCAAGCTTGTTTTCAGTACTCCAGAGTTCTGCCTTAATGGCAGATGGGATTATCATCAACAGTGTTGCTTGCCAAAATTCTGTGGGACACAGAGAAAAGTGTTTGTAAATCAATGTAGAACAATGGCTCACACCCCAGTGCCTCTTGTTCCCCTGTCAGTCAAGTACCGAGACTGGACTTAGTAACCTTTGGGTAGTGTGTGCCACCACACTAACGGCAGTCAGTGTACGTTAACAGTGATGAACTGAAGTCTTGTGATTGCATATAGTGCAAGTTTTTTGACTGTTGTGAAGGTATTTTTATAGGTACCGTCGTAACTGGGGCAACAAGCCGAATAAATCATAATTACATTAATATGTAACAATGAAATCCCAGGCTCGAATAACAATATGAAAACGATAGATTGCTGCTCACCACACGCCCGAGTCGTAGACAGAATGAAGTCTGGTCAACTTGTAGCTTTCGGAGAGAAACGGCAGTGCACATAATCGTAATCGTGTTCTTGAACAGATTACAAGGCATACATCGTCCAATACTGTGGTGAACCGTGTAAAAATAAGATAACAAACATTGTTTAGTATTCAGAATGAGATTTTCACTCTGCAGCGGAGTGTGCGCTGATATGAAACTTCCTGGCAGATTAAAACTGTGTGCCCGACCGAGACTCGAACTCGGGACCTTTGCCTTTCGCGGGCAAGTGCTCTACCATCTGAGCTACCGAAGCACGACTCACGACCGGTACTCACAGCCTTACTTCTGCCAGTATCCGTCTCCTACCTTCCAAACTTTACAGAAGCTCTCCTGCGAAACTTGCAGAACTAGCACTCCTGAAAGAGTGGCTAAGCCATGTCTCCGCAATATCCTTTCTTTCAGGAGTGCTAGTTCTGCAAGTTTCGCAGGAGAGCTTCTGTAAAGTTTGGAAGGTAGGAGACGGATACTGGCAGAAGTAAGGCTGTGAGTACCGGTCGTGAGTCGTGCTTCGGTAGCTCAGATGGTAGAGCACTTGCCCGCGAAAGGCAAAGGTCCCGAGTTCGAGTCTCGGTCGGGCACACAGTTTTAATCTGCCAGGAAGTTTCATTGTTTAGTATTGTCGCACGTCTCCTGTATGGACGACGACGTCGACGTCGCCGGCACTGCGACTACTGCCCATAGACATTCACCGCGCGAACAAGATTCAGGGGCCTTCACAGCTCGATTACTGCCTCCACAAATCGAAGCACTGACGGGCGTTAGTGTGGTGGCACACACTACCCAAAGGTCACAAGTCTCGGTACTTGACTGACAGGGGAACAAGAGGCACTGGGGTGTGAGCCATTGTTCTACATTGAGTCACAAACACTTTTCTCTGTGTCCCACAGAATTTTGGCAAACGACGCTGTTAATGGTAATCCCATCGGATGGGAGCGTTTCCTTTCTGTTCAACTACTCATCAGCCGTCTGTACTAGACATACGGGTATTAATCCCACTTCGAGATAAAATGTGCTCACTAGATAAACTTTCGACGAAATTGATTGACGTACAAAACGTACAAGAGAACTACATTGAAAAGTAATTGGAAATTCTTACCTAAAAATCCACTCTTCCACGGTAAGTTCGGAAATGTTCACCTTCTCCCCCCCCCCCCCCTCCCTTACGTACATGTTGGGTGAAGGGGCTTCCAGATACGACGTGGTCATGATCCTCATTGCTATGACGCGTGCGCAGCGCACGTGGGCCCGTCGTGTAGGGCGTAATGTCGCCCGCGGTTCCCGGATGTCGTGCCGCCCGTGCGTCTGCCTCATAGCTGATGCAGTGCCCGGGGCGGGCGTAAATCAAAACGGCTCGACAGCTATTTGTGTAACATCCGCCGGGGGCCCAGCGACAGCGCGATGGATGGACGTCCGACGATGCGCCACCATTCATCAACGCCAGAGTCATCGGCCGAGGCCAGAGCGGTGCGCCCTGGGGCATTGTCCCCGCTAGCCGCCTGCTTTTCTCTATCCCTCTCCTTCCGTCCCCCCTCCCCCTCATCCATCCAATCCACCTCCACCCCCCCCCCCCCCCCGAAGGCACACCAAGAAACTGTGCTGTGGTGCTCAATAATAGCATACTGGCAGGATTTAGGAAAGACACGAGAAGGAAAAAACGCACCACGAAGGAATTATCCAAATGGGACGCAAATTGGTAGACGTGATGTACATGTACAGACAAACAAATGATTACAATGTCAGAAAAAATTGGATGATTTATTCAAGAGAAAAAGCTTCACAAATTGAGCAAGTCAATAACCTGTAGCCTTGTGCAAGCAGTTGGCACTCTTCAGGGATATTGTGACAAATTCTTTTCAGTTGGTGCCATAAATCGTCAAAATCCTGAGTCCATTGGACTGCCCTGTCCACAATGCTCCAAACGTTTGGGTATGGCAAGAAGCTGCAGATACTCTCGCGTGTTCTCTCGGCATTATGTTGTTGAAATATAAGCCAGCGCTGACTTGCCATGAAGAGCAACAATACGGAGCGCAGAATATCGTGGACGTACCGCTGTGCTGTTAGGGCGCCGCGGATGACAACCAAAGAGGTCCTGCCAGGAAATGAAATTGCACCCCAGACTATCACTCCTGGTTGTCTGATCGTATGGTAGATGATAGATTAGTGTCCCATCTGTGTCCGCGGCGTCTGGAGACATGTCTTCACTATTCATTGGGGCTCATTTCAAAGCGGGACTTGTCACTGGAGAAAACTGTACTCCAGAGAGATTCCAACCCCGCTATATGACCCGACAGCCATGAGTGATGGTCTGGGATCCAATTTCTTATTGTAGCAGGATCGCTTTAGTTGTCATCCTTGAGACCCTTACAGCGGTAACCGACTATATTCTTCGTCCCGTATGTTGCCCTTCATGGCAATCCATCCTGGTCTTATATTTCAGCAAGATAATACACGCCCCCACAAGGCGAGAGTGTCTACTGCTTGTCTTCGTGCTTTGCCAAACAATTTCTTGACCAACGAGGTCGCCGGAACTCTCCCCGACTGAGAACGTTTGGAGAATTATGGGCAGGCCCCTCTAAGCAGCTCACGATTTTGACGATCTAACGCCCCAGTTGATCTGAATTTAGCACGACATGCCAAAGGAGAACATCCAACTATCCCGTCAATCAAAGCCAAGCTGTTATTCAACTTGCATAAGGTCCAGAGATGGACCGAAGCGTTATTGACTTTCTCAATTTGTGAAGCCCTTCCTCTTGGATAAATCATTTTTTTTTTTTTTGAAACTGTAATTATTTGTTTGTCTGTAAATCACATCTGTCGATATCCGTCCTACTTGGATAATTCCTTTCTGATGCGTCGTTGGACCATGGACTTGGCGTTGAAAGACTACATTCTGTTTTTGAGAATTCTCGCGGAGATAGGTCCCCTACAGCTTCCGGTGCCTTTCTTACAGACATGGCGCCCTCCAAATTGCTTTTATTCTAACAGTCAAGAACGGCTTCCGTGGAGAATATTTTTGAGCTTCGAAAGGAGCTATGATAGTGTACGGTGAGAAACTCAGTGCTTTCGATAGCAACGCTTTGTAACTTGGTCCCGGAAATAAATAAATAAATGTTAGGAGCCAGACGTAGAGCTAAAACAGCAGCAGCGGCGGCAGCTGCTGCGTTCTCCAGTAGTGGCAGCTGCAGATATAACAAATTTCGCTGTCGCATGATTTCCATAACTGGCTGCGGTCAGCGCAGTCACAGAGGAGCTTTTAAAATACTCTGCAGCACCATATTGCTCTCCATCTGTGACCACAGGAGAGCGCGTGCCGAACAGTCTAACTACAACCGTTGCGGCTGGATGTACACAGTCGCCACATGCGTTTCGCTTTCTTTTTTCATTTAACACACGCAAACCCCCCCCCCCCCCCCCCCCACACACACACGTTCTACAGTTGTAACGAACACCTAAAGCCGTTCAACGTGGGTCATGGTATGATGCTTAAAACCTAGTGTGTGGGGAGTAAAATTCTCACTCGAGCTGGAGCGTGTTGAGGAAACAAAGAAGAGTACCGACAGGAAAATGCCGTAACTCCGATGGTAGAATTTCGCACGGCACCTCAAACCTCGACGTGCTTTTGAGGAGACAAGTGGTGTGTACAGTTTCTTCTTTCTTCACACAACGCGTGCTCGAGAAGAAATTTCACAACATCACGTACAGTGTGAATCATCTTTAGCCAAATTTAATTCATATGTTGGGTCAGGTTGCACAATAATGTGAAGTGTTTACGATATCTGGAGAATAGTTTTTCGGTAGGTGGGCTGCGTGTGTTTCATTGAAACGCATGAGCTTCAATATTGCGCCTTACGAAAATTGTTTTGACTTTAAAAAAAACATAGCATCGTTGGCCTAGAGACCCTGAAGAATAGGCTTAGCCTCAAAAATTCATTGCGTGCAGACTAACCCTTCCTTCGCGAAGTGTGTGAGTATATATAAGTTTGCAGGTGACTGTGATGAGTAAGGGTAAGTTTTTAATAGCGGGTTTGTGTTACGTTTTGTTGGCTATCAGATAAGAGAGAGGAAGACACTTGTTGCCAGTACATGCAGGGTCTCCGGAGGAATGGTCAGTATTCAGGACTATGTGAGAAACGATAATTGGAAGCAAAAAAAACATGGGATTCTGAAGTTCCGCAGTGGCAAAAATGGAGTGTAATAAACATGGGCTCTAAATACATGCTTTGAGCTATGAGCACTTTTTCATTTTTGCGACTGCGGAACTTCTGAATCCATGTTTTTTTGCTGCGGAACAAGTTTAATAAAAACTTGTTTGCTTCGAACGATCGGTCTTGTCATATTCTTGAATATTGAACATTCCTTCAGGGACACCCTCAGATTTGTGTGATTTGTGATCAACGAACCGTCAAACAATGCTGGCGAACCTTGATAAAGAGAAGGCAAGAAATGGGAAATTGATTTCAAATGTGGCTCTGTTTAAGTTGAACCACGTGAAGACTGCCCCAAAACAGCTAACACAGGGAAATACATAGAAAAGTTGCTCAGTATCGTATTGGACTGTAGACGATTAAAGATTAAACATTTCACAAGTAATAACATGGTGCTGTTTTACATAGAAAAGTTATCTACGAGAAAGTGTTATTTACGATGGGCAGCTTTTGAATATCGGTCAATGTGAAACGTGAAAACTGAACACCATTGTTTTAAAGTGTGTGAACTTGATCTTTCGTGTCCTTTTTTTAATGTGGATCAGACATGGATTCATGTCACTCCACAATCAAAACACCGATAAAACAGTAGATGGAAGCAAATGACACTGCAGGAAAAAACAGCCAAATCTTTATTCTGCATAAATCACCTCCCACGTGGTATTTTTGGCAATGGGGCAACAGTACCTTTGAAAGTACAAATTGTTGGAACTTCCATTGCCTCGCCAAGAACTTTTACCCTCGTACTTGCTACTTATTACTCTGCCAAGCAAGTGTGGAAGGGTCCTCCTTGTTCACAGGTATATATCTACGTGATTACTCTAAGGTGTTCGGCAGAGGGTTCGTAGGACCACTATGAGATTTTTCTCGGCCGTTGCAATTTTGAACAGCACGTGGGAAAACTGAACACCTAAATCTTTCCTTGCGAGCTCTGACGTCTCTTGTTTTATTACGATTTTCATTTCGCCTTTTATAGTTAGTACTCAACAGTTTAGTTTCGCGTTCGGAGGAGAAACTTGTTGATATCGCCACAGCGAAAAGCTCCTATGTTTTAAAGATTGCCAACCCAACTCGCGTATGATATCCGTGACTTTTGTCTCCCATATTTAATGATAATACAAAATGACCTGCCCTTACTTGAAATTTTTCGATGCCCTCGTCAATCTTACCTGTTACGTGTCCCACACCGCGCAACAGTACTGTAGAAAAGGACTGACGAGCACAGTGAAGGCGGTCCCTTTGGTAGTAGATTCGTTGCATCTTCTAAGCGTTCTGCCAGTAAACGTTGTCTTTGGTTGCCTTCTCCACAGCGTTTTCTGTATGATGGTTCGAACTGTCTTGAAAGAGATTTGAGCGCAACCAGTATCGATACGTCTTTCGATCTTACTACGGTATTGTAAAATCCCTGCTCACTACTGCAAACCAACAGAAACACCCTTAATAATTCGAGCGGCGGTATATTATTCGTTCTCCGGAAGTCGGATTCTGATGGAAATTGTATCAGATACAGATAGTAATTTAATGATATCTGATTTTTAAAAAAAAACATGCCAGTTTTGTAACTCAGGATGAATTATATTAAAAAACTAAAAACCCGCCTCGATTGCGAAAAAAGCACCTAGTGATACGTGTTAACCCAGGTTTCGGCGTGTATAACTACACCTTCTTCAGAACAACAATAAAACCCACAAGTGCCTAAGAAGACCTTTGTCAGTAATTAAAAGAACACCATAGCTACACATTTAGTTTATGGCGGATCATGGCCCATCGAACATAGACCGATGTGAGGTGGAGCGTACACCATTAAGTTAAGTAGTGGTTTTGACTTACATATGCACTGTTTGTGTTTTCTTTTTCGCCGGCCGGTGTGGCCAAACGGTTAAAGGTGCTTCAGTCTGGAACCGCGCGACCGCTACGGTCGCAGGTTCGAATCCTGCCTCGGGCATGGATGTGTGTGATGTCCTTAAGTTAGTTAGGTTTAAGTAGTTCTAACTTCTAGGGGACTGATGACCTTAGATGTTAAGTCGCATAGTTCTCAGAGCCATTTGAACCATTTTGTTTTCTTTTTCGTTTATAAATGTATAGCTATGGTGTTCTTTTAATCATTGACAAAAGTCTTCTTGGGCACTTATGAGTTTTATTGTTGTTCTGAAGAAGGTGTAGTTATCTACGCCGAAACCTGGGTTAACACTTAACACTAGGTGCTATTTTCGCAATTGAGGCGGGTTTAGTTTTTGAAAAT
Organism: Schistocerca gregaria; assembly: GCF_023897955.1. Taxonomy (NCBI): domain Eukaryota; kingdom Metazoa; phylum Arthropoda; class Insecta; order Orthoptera; family Acrididae; genus Schistocerca; species Schistocerca gregaria. Next base: position 475,254,280 of record NC_064922.1, read on the forward strand.
ATTAACTAACGATTGCTGACGCGCTGCGATGTTGAAAGTTCAGGATGAATTATTCTTCAGAGTACAGAAATAGAGTGTTTTGTAGACAGCGCAGTCCATGAAATCACCCAGTCAGAACTGAAGTACCGTAAGTCTTTCCCTTTTCAGTATATTTTTTACACTCGAAAATACTTATTAACTTTTGACAGGAGTCGACTACACAGATGAAAATCAATTGCACTGCTTAAACCTAATCAATCGAAACAGCAGAGTAGTGCGGAGACGGAACTAACGGGCCATTATGCTTATTGCCTTATATCGCTCCCTCACCTCACAGGGGTGGTCATTCACAACAGCCGCGGATCTCAATTGTCAATTTAAGTATACTGTGCTTCTCTTGACTAAACTAAAATTTGCGTTGCAGCAGCAAAAATTCTCTGACGGACATGGCACTATGTGCAAATTTCTAGAGACATTTCTGCTTTCTTTTAATACAATCAGACATGTCAGAGATAAGCACAGTATTTTCTTCTCCCCTGTAGGTCCGCTGAGGCTAGTGCCTTTGTGTGATCTTGTCGTTGAAATACAGTTTGGTCTACTGAATCAACTTTCAACAGTTTAAATTTGCTTGACTTTCCGTGTTGTACTCTGTGCCGAGCGTTTTATGGATTCAACACGCCCCCCTCGCACCTCTCCGTAATGAGACGCTGGTGTAACAGGCGTATTACGCATGCTGGTGTGAATGACTTGTCAGTATGCTACACAGATTGCCGAGACAATCTTCTGGAGAGTGTAATGGGTGGTGCTAACTGCACCGGCGGCCTGATAAACATGCTGTAAATGGCTAATGTGCGATAGCGGTGATGAGATGCTAAGGAGATAAAACAAGCAAAAGGCCAGCGAAACTGCTTCTTGAGGACCCTCTGTGGAGATTGCCTTCGGCGGCGCTAGTTGTTATCACTGGGCAGCACAGTTTGTTTGAACATTTTAGTAATGTTTTCCGAGGATCCAGTATTAGTCAGAATTTAAAAGAGCTGGTAAGACCAGAGATCAAATAAGGCAGAAGGTATAGACAATTTTCCCCGGAGTTTCTATAACCATTGAGGGAAGTGGCCGTGAAACGGCTATTCAGGTCGGTGTGTAGATTCTATGAGACTTTCGGAAAGATATCATCCATACAGTTTCGAAGCTAGTAAGGACAGATAACTGCGAAAACTAACAGACAATCAGCTTAACAGCTCCTGTGTCTAAACTGTTGACAAGAATAATACACAGAGAACAGAACAGAAAATTGAGGAACAGTTAGGTGGTGATCAGTTTGGCTTTAGGAAAGGTAAAGGTACCAGAGTAGTAATTCTCACGTTACAATTAATTGTGGAAGAAAGGTTGAAGAAAAATTAAGAGACGCTAATAGCATTCGTCGACCTAGAAAATGCGATCGACAATGTGAAATGGTGCAAGATGCTCGAAATTCGGAGTAAATTGTAGGGAAAGTCATTTAATATGCTATACTTACAAGAACCGAAAGGGAATAATAAGAATGGAAGACTTAGAACGAAATGCTCGGATTAAAAGGGTGTGAGACATGAATACAGTCTTTTGCTCTTACTGTTCAATCTATGAGTCGATGACGGAAATAAAGGAAGAGTGGGATTAAAATACAGCCTGAAAGGATATCAGGAATAAGATTCGCTGTTGTCATTGCCATCCTCGGAGAATTTGATGAAGAAATACAGGTTCTGATGTACGGCACGAACAGTCTAAAGATGAATCATATGGATTGAGAGGAAACCGATAAAAGACAAAGATAATGAGATGTAGCAGAAATGTGAATAGGGAGAAACTTAACATCAAAATTGGTGATCACGAAATTGACGAAGGTTTAGGAGCTCTGCTAACTTGGAAGCAAAATTACTCCTGATGGACGGAGCAAGGATGACGAAAAAACATGCTGGCGTAGGCAAAGAGCGCATTCCGCGCCAAGAGGATTTGAGGAAGAAGTTTCTTAGAATGTACGTTTGGAGCACACAGCATTGCGTGATAGTGGATCATCGACTGAGGGAAAACCTAAACAGAAGGGAATCGAAGCGTTCAAGATGTGGTGCTACAGAAGAATGTTGAAAATCAGGTGGACTGATAAGTTAAGAAATGAGGAGGTACTCCGCAGAATCGACAAAGGAAGGAAAATATGAAAACACTGACAAGAAGAAGAGGCAGGTGATTCGACGTGGCATCAGGTATTAAAGAGAACCGTAGGGGAAGACAGAGATTCCAGTAGGTCCAACAAACAATTGAAGACTTAGGGTGCAAGTGCTACTCTGAGATGAAATGTTTAGCGCAGGAGAGGAATTCGTGCCGGGCCGCATCAGACCAGTCAGAAAACTGATGACTCAAAAAAAGGTAAAGTTTAAATAGCTAATAAACGATAATAAAATATAAATATAATTGACTGTCGGAAAGGACGTGTCTGCCAGTTTGAATGAGCCATCACAATGCTGATACAGAATTATTTTTGCGGTGAGTATACTGCTGGTCACTTTTTGAGTCATCAGATTTCTGACTGGTTTGATGCGGCCCCTCACGAATTCCTCAACTTCGTATTTTGAGTGTTGGTGTACATACTTGGACAAACAGGGAATGGAGAGCACGTCACAGAGCAAGAACCGGGGACCAAAAGGCATCAAGCTTAATTTGATATCCTCTTACCCAACCCTCCCTAGCACACTGAATTGTGCTCAAGAATAGCACTGCCATTAGGATCTGATGAGTTTCTAGGACTTGAATGCCTTTGCGATTTATGTCTCTTAAAATAACAGGAGCATCAAACATTGGGAGAGAGATCATCTTCAGAAAAGAAATGGGAGACACTCGTGTTACACAAGATAGGTTGTGGGTATTAAAAAAGATTTTTATGCAGCATTATCAGCCATTATGTTCAGGAGATCAGCAAATATGGACAGACGGACACAATTCAAAACAAGGGTCGTGGCTAACAAATCGGTAAAATTGTAGACGAAAATAAGTGGGTTCCTATGCGACAAGATGAATTAGTCACCTGCAGTTACAGTGAATCATAATGCATTGAATGGAAGAGAGAGTTCATTTTTAGTTCTTGACAAACGCACAGGACTCCAGGTAGAGTGAAGGAGTAGACAGAAGTATAGATAATTTGTCATATTTGTTGCATGGAACACACAGGAGCATACATAGGGCAAAACTATTTGCAGTGTTGCAGAAGTATGTTTTGCAAGGTAATTCGTATTTTCTCTCACAATTTGTTTTTGCGTATTTCATGTCTACCTCGAACTACATTTCTCAGGGCCTTATCCTCGGCGTCACATGCAAGTTTTAACCGTATGACTACAGAAGTCTGAGTAGTTAAATCGACGCATTGAATTACCTTAGATGGACGAGAGAAAGAGGTGATAACTCTCCCATTATCACAGATTCGCGTTTGGGTCGTTTTTATTGGCAACCGGGTTAATCTTGACGTGTTGTGTGGCAGTAAAATTTTCCATTCTTTTTTCGTAGTCTGAAATTAACAGATACTCCAGATAGCTGCATCCATTTCGAAGGGTTATATTGAACCGCGTGTTGTAAATTGTTCTAGGTAAGTAGCGAAATACGTTATCCAAAGCGCTATGTTTACTGCGTCGGACAGTAGGAAACTTACATCATAAATTAAATCTTTCACACAAACGGCTCCACTTAAATTAATTTTCGGTCCAGTATAGGCGGACATAATCTGCACAATATAGGAAAATCAGTAGTGTTGTATTACATTGGGTTTTTGCTACTGGGCAGTCTCTCTAATGCATTCACTTGAGTAACGGCCATTGACTCCAGAAATACACAGAAGTAATATTGAAATATCGGCGATATAGTGTGTGCCCTTGTATCGTATCAGTCTGGCGCCAGCGTGCAAATAAATATCTCCTCAGGTACTTATAAAGTAGGTGTGACGCGTGTCCTCTCCCGTATCTACCTGCTACTGTTGCGCGTCGGGCAATCTGAGAGCAAACACACACACACACACACACCAAGCGTGGGACATAGTTGGTTACTAAATACTGACACTTGATCCACGTTGAGACCAGTTGTGGGAAAATGTTCGCACTATATTTGCAACTTGGCGGATTTTGTCAGTAGACATGGAACGCAAACTTCTCAGTACGCTTAATGAGCTCTGATATGGTCTCTCTTTTTAAAAGGGTTCCATTCACGGGCTCCCTGGCGCTAACGTACAATAAATGGACAGAATTCCGGCTTTCTCTTACCTCAGTCTATTTCATGTTTAATAAGCAACTTTTGAACAGACTAATGGAGACGCATGGGAAGCCCCCTTTCTCTCTTGTTGGCGTTTTATGGAGGATTCTGAGAAAAGAGCTCTTGAATCAGCAGCACTCAGCAGGACTCAAACTGACTTTTTTTTAAAAGTTATACTGCTCACACTTCCGTTGCATGGCCCCAAGGAGAGGACAAATTAGTGGCATTTTTTGGCCATCTGCTCCATTCTGGAGAACGTCGAGCCTACCACGAAAACAGAAAAAGATAGTTGTCTGTCGTTGTGGAATGTCTTGCTTGCATTGTAGAATGATGGCTCAGAGTAATTCAATTTACCGTAAACTCGCTCACACGCAATTATGTTTACAGTCCTACAGTTGTCATCAAGCGTCCCGTCTAAGAGCAGTCTTCCTGGTAAATTGATACTACGCCCGGCAGATCAACACGGCATCCTAGTAAAGGAAAAAAAAAAAACAATGATCGGGCAGTGAGGATGATACACCGGCAATATTCGTGGGTTTGTTAGCAGCATTTCATTGGAGATAGGCAGAATCCGCCGGAAATTTCAAGTTGCTGTGTCTTTTGTGTCCAGCGTATACGATTAAAGATTGTGTTGGATCAGCGAAGTACGATTTGTTATTACGGAATACTGGAGTATTTATAAATCTTGCCAAAGTGGTATCGCCTATACAGGTATGACGACGACACACTCGCCTTGTGCAACCCATGAACAATGATATTTTGTGAATATTGTATAGGAGGGCGACCAAAAGTTTCCGTTTGAGGCAACTGCTGCACCATATAAGCACCGACATGTAGGCAAGGGATCAGTGTGGCATTCGTGAATTTCCGACGTGCTTGCGGTAAATGCGGCATCGTGAACTATGGAGACGTTATTATCAAATGCGCCGAAACAGAACCAGCGTACTTCTGTTTTTGGCAGCCGACGAACAGTAGACATCTGTCGGAGAGTGAAGAATACGTATGGGGACGCGATATGATATATATCGAAAACTACCGTTGTCGGGTGGTACGCTATGTTCCGTACTACTCCTTGATAACTTCCCGATATCGCATTGTCGTAGCTCAGAGATTACACCAACTCAAGTGGGAGAGACTCCAGCTCCTGCCCTGTAGATCAGATCTCTCCCCATAGGATTATCACGCTTTGGGTTCATTAAAAAAGACTTTGAAGGGTCGGTGATTCCTGTCGCGAGGATGTGCAGTAGACAGTCACGTTCTTCCTCACGAAGAACTTCGTATTTTAACAAACAGTTGTCTGCAACCTGGTGCGTCGGTGGAATGACTGCCTCAGTGTTGGTGGCAATTTTGCCTGGTCGACATACCGATTCTGGAGTGCACGGCCTTCGAACGGAAACTTTTTGATCGGCCCTTATATCTCGATCAGGCACAAAGTGAACTATGATGAGACCGAATAACTTTATTAAACAGAACAGTGGCCATCAGTTGGTTAATCGCGTTATTTCGAAGATTTGCCCTCAGCGAAGGCGACGGAGTACGCCGCAGGCCGCGACGAGCGGCAACCCACCAGACAGCTTGGTTCCGCATTTTCGTCATCGACGACGCTGCCTGCTGGCGTTGTGGTCGGTCTTTCGGTTTTACGATCGCGCCGCAGTCACGAAACGCGTACAGCGTGCTCATAAAGTATGCGACGTGCGTAGCCGATATCACTCTTCGAAGGCTCACCTACAGGTGTTTGGCAGGCGGCCAGATGAAATATCTTTCGATAGTAAACGCCGATGAGCTGAACTCACAGAACAGTACATCGCGAAAGTTTCAAGATTCACAGTGCGGAAACTGTTTCTCCATATAACTCTAAAAGTTGATTAGACCTAATTTCCGAGGTATGATTCAGTTTCAGCCACCGTTTCACTACACAAGCTGCGGTGAAGATAAATTGTTCTCGACTGGCGATTTTAGCGCCCTATTTAATTTGGTGGAACGACGCGTCATGCACGCAGCTCTATTCTCTGTCGTGAGACTGCTGGATAGGCCCTCTTCTTCCCTGAGCAACAATTATGGAGGAATTATACTTTTATTCTGATTGAGCTATAGGTGGCTAAATGTTTCTCTGTTTTCTTGCCGCGTCAGATGTGTTTCAGTGATTGGCTCTATCGTAATAATTGCTGTTGCTATTAGACCGTGTGGTACTTTGATATCTGGCTGGCTGGATTGTCAGGGAGACGAGTAACGGAACTGCCGTAGCTGCCAGAGATGATGTCGATGTCTGTGATGGAGCAGCATTAGTAGCGATGCTGATTCCGTTTTAGGGTGGGTAATTAAACTTATTTTTCTGTAGCTTTCCAGCTACCGAGTTCAGCTCTACTGGTAAAAAAAAACAAAAAAACAAAAAAAAAACAGTTCCAAGCTGCTCGGAACAGATTGCGACGTAGAAACTACCTTACAGGCGAAGGAAAACCTATAAATCCTTTGGCACACGATATACTGAGAAATCTGAATCTAGGTACAAAGCTGCGTCAACTGATTCGTCTACAGAGGATACTGGGATATGTTACAATTAGGGGCAACGAACGTGTAGACCACATTGTGGAAATGGGTGCAGCATCTACTCTCCGCCAACCTACCCGAACCAAACAGTGATTTTCGTTGTAGACTCGCCAACCTATAGCAAAAATTGGAATGCACGAAGTTGGTGAACATGGACCGTAACATCAGAGGCACATTATATTGTACGATTCTGCAACAGATTCCACGCCAGCCTTGATTTCCTAACCCGGCGCCCACGAGAAGAGAATTTGTAACGATTAACACACTAAGAGCAGGTCAGATGAATACTAAGGTGACGAGAATTTTTTTTTAAAATTAATTCCCTCTGCAAGCAGTGATTCCTCTCACTGACGAGGGTATTGTACATATAGTAAATGCAGGGTGTCCCCCCGGAGAGTCGTCAGGCGCAACCTCTGTGGCGGATGTTTGAAATCCGTTTTTGCCATGTGTATCTGGATTCAGTCCAAACAAATACTAATTATCATGTCTTTCATGCCACGCCCAATGCCGACCGAAAGGGTCTGTTTTCTGTTCATAAAGCGGAATCTTACGTGTGCCTTTGATAGTGATCCCAAATTTGACTAGTTCTATCGTTCCATGTTAACAGACACGTTAAACAACGAAGAATAACGATAAAACAAATATCAACTGGATACAGCTTCATTAAATGAGGACGTAAAATTCTGCTTTAAAAATCGTTTAGTTTGTAACGGGAAACAAACTGACCCTTTCGTCGATAAAGGATATCGCATGAAATATATAATTAACTCTTTCTTTAGGTTGACACAAGCTACACATTTCAAGAATGAAATTGGAAATACTTGCCGAAGCATCAGAGAAAGTGTTCATGACGACTCGTAAAAAGAACACCCGATAAAATGTGATGCATAGAAACATCCAAGAAACTGTACAGCATTTCAAGAAATAACGACTGTCTTTCTCTTAGTATAGCTCTTAGTTCCATGGATAGGTCCGTTCCCGTTACCAGATGTATATGTCATTTCATCCGTCTTTTTAAAGAACTATAGAATTTGAGGTTTTATATATAAACTGGGCTTTACGGTAAAATTCGTGGTATATATTGTAACAGTGTAATCAGGATAATGACTTCGGTGTTCAGCTATGTTTCATATTTTGTAATGAAATCTGAAAAAGTCCTGGTTGCATCATTAGGTGGAATAATGGTCTGCTGAAACGGGCTCTGCTTGAAACCAAATATAATATAATAATAAAAAAGCTGTCTTACGTGGAGGGATGTGACCATAACTGTTAGCCGCTGTACTGTTCGAACATTATGAACTACCTCGAAGAAAACGATCTGTTGGCACACAGTCAACATGGATTTAGAATACATCGTTCTTGCGAAAAACAGCCCGCTCTTTACTCGCATGAAGTGTTTTGTGCTATTGACATGGGATTTCAGATTGATTCCGTATTTTTGAATTTCCGGAAGGCTTTTGACACGGTACCACATAACCGGCTTGTAGTCAAATTGCTTGCTTATGGAATATCGTGTCAGTTCTGTGATTAGATTAGTGATTTCCTGTCAGATGTCACAGTTCATAGTAACTGACTGGCGGTCATCGAGTAAAACAGAAGTGATTTCTGGCCGTCCCCAAGGTAGTGTTATAGGCCCTTTGCTGTTCGTTATCTATATAAACGATTTTGAAGACAATCTAAGGAGCCGTCTTAGGTTCTTTGCAGAGGACACAGTCGTTTCTCGAATAATAAAATCCTCAGAAAATCAAACCAAGTTACATAATGATTTAGAAAAGATATCTGTGTGGTGCGCAATTTGGCAATTGATCATAAATAACGAAAAGTGTGGGGTCATCCACATGAGTGCTAGAAAGAATTCGTTAGATTTCGCTTAAACGATAAATTAGTCAAATCTAAAGGCCGTACATTCAACTAAATACCTAGGAATTATAATAACGAACAAATTAAATTGGAAGGAACACACAGAAAATGTTGTGGGGAAAGTTAACCAAAGACTGCGTTTTATTGGCAGGACACGTAGAAAATGTAACAAATCTACTACGCTTGTCCGTCCTCTTTTAGAATACTGCCGCACGCTGCGAGATCCTTACCAGATAGGATTGACGGAGTGCATCGAAAAAGTTCAAAGAAGGGCAGTGCGTTTTGTATTATCGCGAAAAGGTGGAGAGTGTGTCACTGGAGTGATACAGGATTTCGTCTGGAAATCATTAAAAGAAAGGCGTTTTTCGTTGCGACAGAATCTTCTCACGAATTCCAATCACAAGCATTCTCCTCTGAATGCGAAAATATTTTGTTGGCACCGACCTACGTAGGGAGAAACGATCACAATGATAAAATAAGGGAAATCAAAGCTCGTACGGAAAGATATAGGTGTTCGTTCTTTCCGCGCGCTTTACGAGATTGGAATAACAGAGAACTGTGAAGATGGTTCGATGAACCCACTGCCAGGCAGTTAAATGTGATTTGCGGAGAATCCATGTAGATGTAGATGAAAGGCACGCAACGAAGGTGCTTGACCAGCAGTTGGGCCACGCATTCCGGGCGTGCATCACGGCTGTGGTGAAACTGCGTACCGTTAGCTGCCGGGCTGCTGAGTTGGGCACCTGGCGGCGCACAGAAAATAGAAATAGTGCCTAATAGTAGCCGCCTCCGCGGCGCCGGCGTCTGCGTTGGCGCTCGGGTCAACACACGGGGCGCTCGCTGGCGGACCTTGGCCGGGGCCGTACCTGCCGCCTCTCTGCACTCCCCCGCCATTGTGGCTGGGGGACTCGAGCGATGCGATGAACCAGGCGCGCGAGAAAATAATTCTCGAGAGAGCTGCACAGAGGCACCCGATCTCTGTCGCACGATACGAAGTTATAGAATAGCGATATGCACATATACAGATGGCGGTAGAAATCGCGTATGCAAGGTATAAAAGGGCTGTGCGTTGGCGGGGCTGTCATTTGTACTCAGGTGATTCATGTGAAAAGTTTCATTCGTGATTATGGTCGCACGACAGTAATCAAGACTCTGAACGCAGAGTGGTTGTTGGAACTAGACGCATGAGACATTCCATCTCGGAAATTGTTAGGGTATTCAATATTCCGATGTCCACAATGTCAAGAGTGTGTCAAGAATACCACATTTCAGACGTTGCCACTCAGATGGGCACTTAATGACAGAGCAGCGGTATTTGCGTCGAGTTGTCAGTGCTTACAGAGGAGCACCACTGCGTGAAATAAACACAGAAATCAGTGTGCGACAAAACGACGAACGTAAGTGTTAGGACAGTGGCGAAATTTGGCGCCAATGTGCTATGGCAACAAACTACCAACGCGAGTGCCTTTGCTAACGCCACGACATCGCCTGCAGCGCCTGTCTTGTGCTCGTGACCATATCGGTAGGACCCTAGACGACTGGGAAACCGTGGCCTGGTCAGATCAGTCCCAATTTCATTTGCTAAGAGCTAATGGTTGGTGTCGAGTATGGCGCAGACCTCATGAAGCCATGGACCCAAGTTGTCAACAAGGCACTATGTAAGCCGCTGTTGGCTCCATAATGTTGTGCGTTGTCTTACGTGGAATGGACTGGGCCCTCCGGTACAACTGAATCGATTATTGACAGCAAATTGTTATGTTCGGCCACCTGGAGACCATTCACAGGCATTCACAGGCATTCATGGACTTCAGGTTCCCAAACAAAGATGGAATTTTTATGGATAACACTGTGCCATGTTACCGGGCCGCACTTGTTCGCGATTGGTTTGAAGGACATTCTGGACAATTCTAGGGAATAATTTAGCCACCTATCGAACATTTATGGGACATAATCGAGAGGAGAGTTGGCGAACAAATTCCTTCACCGGCACACTTTCGCAGTTGTGAATGACTGTAAAGGCAGCAAGGTTCAATTCTTCTGCAGGGGACTTCCACCGACTGGTTGAGCCTATGCCGCCGTCTCTTCTGTTGCCGGCCGCGGTGGTCTAGCGGTTCTAGGCGCTCAGTCCGGAGCCGCGCGACCGCTATGGTAGCAGGTTGGAATCCTGCCTCGGGCATGGATGTGTGTGATGTCCTTAGGTTAGTTAGGTTAAAGTAGTTCTAAGTTCTAGGGGCTGATGACCTCAGAAGTTAAGTCTCATATTGCTCAGAGCCATTTGAATCATTTTTTTGACACGCACATAAAAGACAATAATTGCATTGGAATCACCGCGAATAATGATAGTGCCCCGGCCATTGTTCTTAATAGGGAACGTAATTACCATGTTAGGCCATGCATGCTCTGGAATGTACTCCCATGCTGGCCACAAGATTGGTACACAGTATCTGTGGCAGGGCGTTCCATTCCTCTCGCAGCACTGTTCATAACTGCAGGATGATCTTTAGTGCATGTGGACGTGCTGCAGTACTTCTTTCCAACGTATCCCAAACATGTTCGATGGGTTTTAAGTTACGGTAACGGGCAGGCAAAGTCATTCGCTTGCGCTGTTCGATGCGGTCGCTCATTGTGATCGATAACAGTGAAGTCACGGCCTATTACACCTCTGAAAAAGAACGGTGACCGGTTTGTGTACTGTGTTCAAAGATTTGGAGGTAGTACGAACACGTAACACTATGCCTCAATACACCCGGCACCTGGATCACCAAAACGGTAACGTTCGACAGAGCTGGATGCACCCTCATTTTGCGCCGCTTCCGTAACCTCGTCGTCCGACGAAAACTGTAATTCGTCTGACTAAAAAGAAGACCACTTGGCGCCAAGTCAGGACTGTACGATAGCCGGTCCAGCAGCTCAGAACCAAGTTCCCGTATGCAGCGAATTGTTTTCTCATTAGTGTGGGGGCGGCATTGTCCTAAAGCAAAGTCACAACTTTTGAAAGCTTCTCCCTTCTGTTCGTTTTGATTTTGGTTTCCAGATCTCGCAATAGCCCGTACTAACTGTCATGATATACTTTTCGACCTTGAGTGGTGCAATGAATCAGAAGTGGACCTTTCATGTCCGAAAACACTGGCAAAATACATTTCCCTGCAGAAGTTTGGCTATCGAACTTTTTTACTGTAGGCGAAAATCGGTGTTTCTGTATTATGCTTTGCCGGTTACTCTGCATCTTGTACTGATGGACACTGGTTTTATCAGTGATTTCTTTGCGACTGAGAAAATCTTCTCCTTCCTCTTCAAAACGCCTTAAGTGGTTTCGATATTCCCAGACGCTCATGGTCGTGTTGTCGGTTGACCTACACCCAACGAGCACAAACGTGTCGATAATTTATAGATTCCTGGACGACTGAAAATGCTGAACGGTGGCTGGTGTTCCTTCACGTGCAATGTCATCAACTACGACGACGACCACCTTCGCGTATCATATGCTCAGATTTCTCGATGTTCGTGTCCAATTTGAATGTGGATGGTCTAGCCCAACGCTGTTCGTCAGACAGATTTACGTCTGCTTGTAAATTTTTCGTGTTCCAATACTGTAGCTGTTCTGTGCGAATAATCACCGCAATTGTAGTCCCTCAGAGTACTGAAAACGTATTATTCTCTTTTTCTTCTTCGTTGGTGCATAGGGGCAACGGGTCACTAATAATGAATGCTCTGAAATCCATAGGAGTAGAGCTGTTCACTGAACCAACGCAGCTAACGCACAAGAACAAGAGTGACGTAAATGCATGCCATTGTTGAATCACTGCTGTAAATCTGTGGAGGAGAAAAATAGTTGCTTACGATTATTTCATCCAGCTGCGGAAAGTAACTTTTGATCGACATATCCTCAAAAACGACATAAACGCATTTCCAGTTTTCCATTGCCGCTATAGGAAGATGCATCCGTCAGAATATTGCTATGAGACACTGGGGCCAAACTTGAAGAAGAACTACATAGGTGCTGAGTGTAACGTATAACGTTGGTAACACACTTGGGGACGAGCACAGAAGCGCGTGCCTAGGCTTGAGGTGAATTCCACGGTGAGAGCCTTTAAATGTGTAGAGTGGAGCCTTGCTCGCGCCTCGTTAGCTCCAGCTGTTACTTGGGGCTGTTGCTGCCGGGAATGGTATTTAACGGAGCGACAGTGACTTGGGAGAACAGGGCGCTTCCCAGAAGCCACAGCTGGTCGCATGGCCGCCTGCGATGCAAAGCACCCGCTCATGCAAAGCACCCGCTCCTTCCCCTCTCAGCATGTGCTTCCACGAACAAGCAAGCTAGCCCTACCAAAAGCGTTCATCAGCTCGTTACAAGTGTGGGTCCTATCCTGCTGCCTGCTGTGTCCGGCTACTGGACGCCGTTAGAGACGCTGCGCTACTGAATAGTAATGACAACAACCGAATAGAAACAGTCGATACATTCTGTTTTCGAAAAACAATCGACTCGTTCGCTTGTAGTTTTACACATCGGTTCAGTTTATCATTCATTCTTTGACTGAAATCTGTCTGTGGGACCAAACAATTAAACCATTATTGTTGACAGTGCTATGTGATTGCCTGTCGTCACCATTGTTCCGATATTGTGCCAGTAAGTAATTTTTAGTTCAGTTTTTCTTCCATGTTTATGAATAGACGTTTTGTTAATAATGAACATTGTGTCAGAGTGCCGAAGCATTCAGTGGCATGGGAATGGAACAAACTATATAACTGGATAAAAAGTGATCCTCAAGATAAATTCTGTGGGGTTCTACCCACTCGTCTCTAATAGGGTGCCTAAAGGATGCTGCTTTCTCGGATAGCTATACAACAATTCAAGCAAATTACATTAATGGTTTTTATTGCAGTAAAGTAGATTGACAATACTTAACTTTGGTTTACAAAGAGTTGCCGCAAGTGTCCATACAAGCGATTAATATAAGGCACTTGTCTCAGTATAAGTTAGGCCGACGGCTCCTCTACTGCGTGGTTTGCTAGTAACTGTCTACTGCTATCTGGCCGAGGCTGGCAGGAGCGGCGCTTATATTCTCTTCGGGTAGAGGCCGCTCCTGCCGTGGTGACGTTCTGGTCAGCGTGCTATTGGCTGGCGTCGTCTCGCAGCCTTCTCTGCTCTTGGCATTCTTTGTCTTCGTGTCGGCGCTTCTCGAAACGCCGGAACAATATCAGTGCCGTATAGAGTATGTGCAAAGATAATTCGTATTCTGAGACTACATTAATTAAATAAATTCAAACGAAGTTAACAAATGATGACAAATCCTTCTCGGAATAAATACTTGCGACAAGTGACAGTATATGCTTAAAAGGCAAGTAATTAAGCCACCAAACAGTTAAAAAAATTGTATCTTCCATGCTTTATGTTCGCGTCACCTCAGCGTTTACCGAAACGGAATTATCGGTGATGGGTGCAAACCAGCGGGAAGAGAGAGACAGAGCTTCAATAAATTTAAAGAAAGAAGTAATTGTTCATTTATTTAAACATAAATTTTGTATCGTAGATTCAGTTTTTAACATTTTAAAACCAATCAAAAATCCATATTCAATGACAGAAATAAAATTAATACGCATTTATGTAAATCAATACATGAATTTTGAAGACATTTCAGTTTAGGAATATAATTTTTATTCTTATCTCCTTGAAATAAGATCCGTTATTTGTGTCTAAAAAGTTGGCAACTCTAGTCATCGTGACTGAGACTAAGCGAAAACATATAACCGGCCTAATCGTGAGAGACTTGCCAGACAGTTGTCTCACTTTAAGTTTGGAGAGTGAGTGAAAACGTGCATACAGCTGACTTGGCTGCAGAGACTAGTTTCTTTCTTTTTCATTCAGCTGGATTATATGTGCACATTGCTTTTCCTGACGGTGTGTTTTTAATTTTCGTAGTGCTTATTTTGCCTCTTCTGTAGAACCAACAACTTTCTGCTGTCGTCTTCGTGTTAATGACCTATTTACGTTGCCCTGTGGTAAGAGGATCACCAACATCACGACACCTTAATATCTTTCTCTTTGTTGCAGGTAAGTGTGTGGCCAACCAACAGCGCGTCATGACGACGATGGCAGCTGAGTCTGCAGCATCACCATTCTGTGAGCTGATCTGCTTAAACTATTGTCATTATTTGAATTAAGGACAATACGTTAGTGCCTAACAACAACACCACCACCTTCTTCTCGGAAGGTAATGCACAGAGAAAAGTCGCGGAAAGGACATTGTAAATTGAGTCGTGTTCCGTTTTATAAAGAGCTGCGATTTTACGCCGAGCCCGAGATTTGATTCACTTATTGAACATTTTGAACTTTTTTTTACATCTGTCATTGGACACTAATGAGAATATGGCGGACTGCTGGAAAACTTGGTTGTTTCCAGCCAAATGCCTGCAAGCTGGAAATGGATCAAAGGGATTCTTAGTTTAGAGCAGTTCAGGGGGAATTTTCAGTTTAGGTATTCGCTTAATACCGAAGGGAAACTTTCGGAAAACGTAGATCAAAACAGAGGGAGCTGAACTACTTTTCATTCGTTTCTGGACCAGATTTATTCGCGGAAAGTGGCAGAATGTTAGTGACCTGATGATGTTAGGGGGAATCAGCATTGGAGAACGTGCAGATCCCCACAGCATCCTAAATAATTCTTTGTCAGGTCGACAGAGGTTCAGACTTTCGTTGTACTATATGTTTATTCTTTCCTCTTTATGGGCGTTGCTAGACTATGTGATACAGGTTGAAGGTATCACTCCAATTCCGTGGTAAGCGTGCTTAACGGAGGGAATTACTGTATTTCAGATGTTATACAACCTAGCGACCATCTCGCACGACTATTAAAGATCTGGGTGTATTGCAAGCAAGAAGAAAACAGTAACTGCAGTTTGACAGCAGCTACACCAGTCTTCGTTGCTGTCAGAGACGTGGTTCTTTTCCGTGTTCCGTGGATCGTAATGGGGACCTTTCGCTACTTTCTCAGTGAAAAATATGGCAACTTGCTGACCATTTACACGATTGTTTCAAGCTGTGTACCCATTAATTGTTCTTTTGTTTTCAAGCTGTGATTTACAGTTGCCAAAATAGTTCCTAAGGGAGTAAATGTAGTGTGACACGCACTGAAGAGCCAAAGAAACCGGTGCACCTGTCTAATACCGTGTAGGGCCCCCGCGAGCACGCAGAAGTGCCGCAATACGACGTGGCATGGACTCCACTGATGTTTGAAGTAGTCTGGAGGGATTTGACACCATGAATCATGCATTGCTGTCCATAAATCCGTAGGAATACGAGGTTGCAATGCATCCAACATATGCTCAATGATATTTATGTCTCAAAAGAGTGTTCCTGGAGCCACTCTGTAGCAATTCTGGATATGTGAGGTGTCGCGTTGACTTGCTGGAATTGCCCAAGTCCTTCGGAATGTGCAGTGGACATGAATAGATGCAGGTGGTCACAGGATGCTTACGTACCTGTCACTCGTCAGTCGTCTCTAGACATACCAGGGATCCCATATCACGCCAACTGCACACGCCCCACCCAATTACAGAGCCTCCACCTGCTTGAACAGGCCTCTGCTGACACGCAGGTCTATGGATTCATGAGTTTGTCTCCATACCCGTGCACGTCCGTCCGCTCGATACAATTTGAAACTAGATTCATCCTACCACGCAACATGTTTCTAGTCATCAACAGTCCAATGTCGGTGTTGTCGGGCCCAGATGAGGCCTAAAGCTTTGTGTCATCCGGTTACCAAGGGTACACGTGTGGGCCTTCGGCTCCGAAAGCCCATATCGATCATGTTTCGCTGAATGGTTCGCAGGCTGTCACTTGTTGATGGTCCAGCATTGAAATCTGCAGCAGTTTGCGGACAGGTTGCACTGCTGTCACTCTCAACGATTATCTCCAGTCGTGTCCTTGAAGGCTCTTTCTCCGGCCGCAGCGATGTCTGAGATTTGATGTTCACGGTACACTCGTGAAGTGGCCGTGTACGGAGAATCCCATTTCATCACTAACTCGGATTTGCCGTGTTACATTGCTCGTGCGCCGACTGTACACTACGTTATAACTCACTTAAATCTTGATAACGTGCCCTTGCAGCAGCAGTAACCGATTCAACAACTGCGTCAGACACTTCTTATCTTATAAAGGCGTTGCCGAATGCAGCGCCTTATTCTGCTTGTTTACATATCTCTGTATTTGAATACGCATGCCTATACCAGTTTCTTTAGCGCTTCAGTGTATATCTGAGGTAAAATGTGATGGCTGAACTATTTCTGGCCTAGTGAGCCACAATACATGTAATTTATCAGGGTAACTTTATGCTTGAACTATGCTATGTGTTACTTTGTATCCGTGCGTTTGTTAAATCTGTTAGCAGTTTATGGCTTTCACTGCTGCATGTTCCGTTAATGAGAAAGCCGTTTGGATCTTAGTTCACTGTGTATCTTCTTTACCTGAGTGCTACTTTCATGCAGGGACAAATTCATCACTAGAAGATGCCAAATCGGTGGACATTTTTTTGGAATCTAAGTAATAAAATAAAATAAAATTATTGTTTGGCATTGTTGGCCGGAAGGCCCCAACCGGGGAAGTTCGGCCGCCGGGTTGCAAGTCTTATTTCAGGTGGCGCGACATTGGGCGACTGGAGTGTCGGTGATGATGAAAGTATGATGTCAACACAACACCCAGACCAAGAGCGGAGAAAATCTCCAATCCCGTCGGGAATAGAACACGAGCCCGTTGCATTGTAGGCAAACACGTTACCACTCACCTAAGCAGACGGACGGAACCTAAGTGTTCTGCTTCAATTCGGCGGGGGACAAAAAGGCGTCTCTTCAAACGTCGTGCAATCACAGTAAAAATGAAGACAGTAAAGTGCGATGCGAGGTAACACCGTGGAGGGAATACGATCCCCAAAGCGCTTTTTGCACTGACGCCATATACAGTTGCAAGTTTCCGCGCGATCGGTCGCGTTTCTCGCCGTATGGTAGAATTAGGACAAATTATGTGCGCCAGCTACATACGAGATTTCCTGCGTGATGAGCTGCAGACTGCAGAAACTGATATGGGAATTGATTTGCGCATTTATCAGGCAGCTAGCAACGGCGCCTTTTTGTTAAATTCTGCCATGGCGGAGATAATGATTGTGGTGCTGGCAAAAGGCGGTAGCGGCGATCGTTTTGCGCAGAACACTCGTTGACAGTAGTGGCCTCGGACCAGCGAGTTGAGAGCAGCGCGCTTAGCGGTACGCGACGCAGAGCCCGTAATCGGCGCCCGCGTTTCACAGCGTCCGTGCACTTGGGCGCCACCGCCGCCGCTGCCGGTTAAAACGGAGCCGGTAATTGAGCGCCGCGGAGCAGTCACGCCCGCAGCTCGTCATTTGTTTCCCGTCGTCGGGGGCCAGCCCGCCGCCCGTTTGTCAAGGTGGCCAGGGCTGGCCGCTCGTTACTCACGCCGTTATTACGTGTGCATCACTCTCCCGTAATGGCGCCGCATCCTAATGAGCTCGTGCCCGCTCCTCTCTGCGCATGCGTCCTTGTGTCCTTCCCCCTCCCAACAGCTCCCCTCTCCCCCATCCGTTACTCCGCCTCCAACACTTTTAATCCTCCTGTCCACCGCCACCCTTGCTTATTGCTTCAGCAATTAGACGCTTGTTTGTGATACCGCTAGAAGCGGATCGTTTCCCTTTTGCGCAGCTCCCAGAAATCCGCCGTATGATGAAAAACTGAGGTTGTGGAGAAGTAGAGGGGCGCGGAGCGAGTTTGTGACATTCACACCGCCTCCGAAAAGTAACAACAGATTTATTATTCAAAACTTGTCAGCGGTAGCTTGGGATACATACGAGGGATTGCTGAAAAGTTTCTGACTTTGCCTAGGATGAATAAAGCTAGCGTTTCGAAATTACCCATTTATTCAATATATTCCCACCGGAGACTGATACACTTGGTCTATTGTTGTTCCAGCTTTTCTAGTCGGTGCAAACAATTCGGTCGCGAAACCATCTCTTCTCAGCCTCTTTAACATCGTCAGTATCGTGAAAAGGTTGCCCTTTAGCTGGTTCTTCAAGTTCGGAAACGGAAAAGAGTCCGAGGGACCTAGGTCTGGCAGATAGCGAGGGGAAGGTTGAATAGTTGGAAGCCCAGGGTCGTCAAATTGGACGTGTGCGCAGTTACGTTGTCATGGAACAAAAGAATCCCTTTGACGAACTTTCCTTTATTCTTAATTCTTTGCTCCAACTCGTCCAGCACGTTAGAACAATATTTCCCGGTTATAGCAGATCCCTGAGGTAAATAGCCCACCAACATAATGTTGTCCCAGAAATCGGACACCATCACTTTTTTTGGCCGATTTCTGGGTGCGGAACTTCGTCTGTGGAGGCCCTCAGTGGCGCCATTCTTTTGCTTGTTCTTTGGTTTCAGGTTCGTAAACGTGAAGCTAAGTTTCATCCTCAGTCATTGACTTCGCCAAAAAGGTCTCCGGAGCTTCAAAATGGAACAAAATAGCTTTCGATGTCTTAACGCATTCTTTCCGTTGACCACAGTTCAAATATTTCAATGAAACCAACATGGTCCCGGGAGATGTCCAGGACCTAGTCTATATTTCTGGCGGATTGTCGGTCCCGAAGAAATCAGCTCTTGAACAGATTCGGACGTCGCAGTGTCTGTTGTGGTTTGAGTGCGACCACTGCGGGGCTCGTCTTCAACTGTGAAATGGCCAGTCCTGAAACGAGATATAAAGTTTTCATAGTGCTATAGGAAGCACACTTCTCTCCCAGGGTTTGTGTTACGTCAATATGAATGTCCTTTGCCGACTTTCCCTAGAGAAACAAAAACTACTTGACGACCCGTAACTTGATTGTGACTCTGCCATCTCGGCTGTCGCCTGCAACAGAACAAATTGCATGAACAGTGAACACGTAATATTTACCCAGTTACCCATTAAGATTTCAAATTAGCGTTTCAGCATTGAACACGTGGTATTTACTCAGTTACATATTAAAGTTTCAGACTTTCAAATGAGTTTTCCAACTATAAGGCAACAAAACCAGCAACTTTTAAGCACCCCCTCATACGTTCATACTAGGAAGCTCTCCGCAGATTCGGCGAGGAGATGAACATGTGGGAAACATCGACAAGGAGAAGAGGCAGGATGGTGGGACATGCGTTGAGGCATCAGAGAATAACTGCCATGGTTCTAGAGGTAAAAACTGTAGGGAAGGGGGGGAATCACATATTAGTGCTAGTCACAGATGAAGAGGGAGGGACAGAAGAGGAATTCGTGCCGGCCTGCACCAAATTAGTCAGGAGACTGGTGACTGAAAGAACTGTAGTAATGACGTGTAAAATATCTTTTTGCCTCGCGGAATGCCCGCGAGGTTTGAGGCGTCATGTCGCAGTTAATCCGCTACCGCCGGAGGTTCGATTCCTCCCTCTGGCATGGGTGTGTGTGTTGTTCTTAGCATAGGTTAGTTTAAGTAGTGTGTAAGTCTAGGGACCGACGACCTAAGCAGTTTGGTCCTTTAGGAATTCATACACATTTTTTTTTAAATATCCGTTTAGCAGATTCTGCGTGTATCAATAAACCACAAATATCAATAAAAACCAATCAAAATCTCTACATCTAAAATAAAATGTTCTTGGGATTAATAATCTTCTTCAGATCTAAAAACTTCTTGCAGCTAATTCCTTGGTGATAAGTATTTTTCTGATTGTTCACTGTTTCTTTAATATATATTATTTCGTTGTTCAGTATAAAATCTCTTCCGTGAGACGAAAAAAAAGAAAACCACACAACTTAAACAAGAAAATTAGTAACGCTGGTCAAAACTCCATCTCTTTCAAATATGGGCTTAATCGCGACAAACGAACCAGAGGACGAAACGAGGGGGGACTTGCCGCATTTCGGTGTAAATTCTAAAGGAATTTGGTACAGTTTTTGTTTTGTTACGGCGTCCGTAGTATCGTCGTACCAAGCGGATCTAACGCATATTGGCAGTAGAGAGTGGTGAACATTATCCTAAATTTTAAATTTTAATTCAATTGTAACGTTGAAATTTAAGTATCATCGCGTGTGATAAGTGCAGCACGTCGAGTTTTCAAGTGCACCTTCTCCAATGACGGTAGTCCCTCAGAATACGCTTATAGTGAATCTCGCGTCAACGGAATTGACGTTGGTTGGTTGATAGTGTCATATCAGTGGGCTTAAATAGATTAAATATTTGCTTGGTGATGGCATCACGATCAAATGTGAGAATGTTAAGCTCGTTACAAGAGCTGCTTTCTGGCCAAAATAGAGTACTCGGTGTGGATACTTGTCATGTGCTCACGTGTAAATAAGCCGCCAGCTATGTAGTAAGTGACGTTAGTGATCAGTTGACTGTGTGTGGGGGGGGGGGGGGGGGGGGGTGCGCTCTAAAATCTTGAGTGTGCTGGAGACCGCGCATACACAGACACACGGGACTGTGGGTTCGTCTGCTAACATAGGAAGTGTATCAGTCTCGCGACACTCACTTCTGTGACAGTAATGGATTTTGTGTCTTCTTAACGTTTATTTTGTTGTTTATCTAAAAGCGAAGATTTATTTATTTTTTAAAATAAATAGACAAAGAAAAATACATGTGCATAATTAATAACTTAAATTGATGAAAATTTTAAGGAAAATTGTTTAAACTCTGACAAAGTTGAATGTGTCCAGTGAGAGAAATTATTTTCGATGTTATTTAACACGCACAGAAAACAAGATACAGAGGATAAAGTAAAATAAAAAAGGCACCATCTTCTGCCTTCTAAATATTATTTGTTGTTTGTAATTATGCATTTTCTCAAAAAAATAAATTTAGTTCTGAAATGTTTCACGACACTATACCCATTCTTTTAGTTGCCAGGAGTGTGGAGAACTAACCATATGACGTGTGTCACGAAAAGCAACAATGAATTTTATGTTGTCATTAGCAAAGTCTTTATTATTGTTACACTATAGAGATCTTTCGTAAAAAAAAAAAGGGTGGTCTTTCATAACCGCACATTCAGTGTTCGTGTGCCAATACGCCTAGCAGGCAGCTCTGGCAGCACAGACAGTTTTGGGACAGCTTTGTGAATGGAAATGAACATTCTCTACGCTGGAGAGTCACTGCAGGAATAAAACACCAGGAGCGCTGCAGTAGGCTTACCACGAGCAGGCAATAATCAGTCGTGTAAAAGTGGCTTTATAAGTTGGCTAAACCACGGAGTCACCGATTATCTGGAGATATATTTGTAATTGTTGCGGAAAAATAAACTATTTTAACAAGTATGTCCATCAAGGTCTTCTCTCGATTTGTTATAAGAGTATTTGTAAGGAGTACGCCCGCACTGGACGTGCTGTGTTGACCTCGAGAGCTCTGCGCTGTGAGGAGGCTGTTGAGAGCGCAGCCGGCCGCCGCCTGCGACGAGGGAAGAGTCCGATTAGTGCACCTCGTGCCAGGCTAGATTAAGGGGGAGGGCGCCGGCCGTAATCCTTTCTCTCCGCTGCTGTAACAAGAGTGCTGCGCGAGGCGAGGCGAGGCGAGAAGGCCGTGTTGCTGGCGCGCGTTCAAAGCCGGCCGCTGCCGTCCGAAACCAATCCCCCGCGGCAATCGCCATCTCCACGCCCTGTTCCGTACCGCCGGGCTGCTCTCGATTTTTTTTTCTTTCCTCCGGCTCGAATCTCCCACGTCCCTTTCATTTCCCCGGTCAGCGTTGCCGCGGCTGGACGTCTCCCCGAAACTGCTTTCATTGATCTGTTTTCTTTAATTTAGAAGCTTCACGAGTTACTGTTAGGTTTCCTTCTGGAGAGGCGACTGGGCTGGGAGGTGGACGGAGTTTGTCGAATGAAGCACCTACTCTTATACCTGGCAGTTAGGTGCGTAGTGGTCAAACACCGTTTGATACTACATTTTATCTTATTAGATCTGTTTTTCTGTATAAAGGGTGGACGTCAATAAAACCGACAAACTACTTGAACGGACTCCTGAGTGGAAATGGAGGAAAAGATGAACATGTGTCTGGAGTTGCATCGATAGATAGTGCTGACGCATGAAAGTTGCTCTGACCAAGTGCGTGTATTCCTTATCATCTGCAACATCTGTTGTGACTTTGTAAGTAAACTGTTTAGGTTTTTATGTTGGTAACGCCACGTAGCGCTCTGTATGAAAATAACTGACTGTGCTGTGTGCAGTTTGTGGCTGGTTTCCATTGTTGCAATTTTTGCTATTGTAATGTTGGGCAGTTGGATGTGAACAGCGCGTAGCGTTGTGTGGTTGGAGAAGAGCCGCCAACAGTGGTGGGTGTGGGGAGCGAGATGGCAGAGTTTTGAGATCTGGACGTGTGTCCGTCAGAGAAAGGAAATTTGTAAGACTGGATGTCATGAACTGATAGATATATTATGACTTTTGAACACTATTAAGGTACATACATTGTTTTTTCTCTATCAAAATCTTTCATTTGCTAACTATGCCTGTCAGTAGTTAGTGTCTTGAGTAGTCAGAATCTTTTATTTAGCTGGCAGTATTGGCACTCGCTGTATTGCAGTAGTTCGAGTAACGAAGATTTTTGTGAGGTAAGTGATTCATGAAAGGTATAGGTTATTGTTAGTTAGTGCCATTCTTTTGTAGGGATTATTGAAAGTCTGATTGCGTTGCGCTAAAAATATTGTGTGTCAGTGTAGAGTTGATCAGAATAAGTAAAGAGAGAAATGTCTGAGTACGTTTAGTTTTGCTCAGCTGTTTGAAAATCAAATAACGTATGAGGCTGACCAGAACAGTAATTCATTAATTTTTCTAAGGGGATGTTTCAACTTGGATGCGATGCAGCCCTGTGCTGTGTTCCGGAACGATTTGTTGTCGCCTCACGCTCACTGTCCATTTACCGGACACATGTTCATAGGACCTTTTTTCCTCCGTTTCCAGTCAGTAATTTGTCTCTGCAGTTTGTCGGTTTTATTAATGTTCACCCTGTATAGAGCAGAGTGTACGTGTGTGTCTGGGATCTCCTCTCCAAACGCCTGGATCGATATCAACTAAATTTGGCCCAGAGACAGCAGGCCTCATAAGAATCAGCACTGTGCGGTTTATACTTTTTCAACAGATGTATTTCCCTGAATTACAGGCTCTCGGAAGTCACACCAAGAAGGTGTATTAAGCATTAATATGAACAAATTTTCATATTAGCCATGTTATTGCTATTATTACCTAAACTCGTAGGCATTTGTGGCGTTTTAAAAGTGGGCGTGGCGGTAAGTTACAGTATGAACCCTAGGAAAGAAATGGTCTCCACATACCGAACGCGAATCCTGCCTCACCACACATATATATCAATTCAGTATATCGCCATTCACCGCGAAACTAATGAGCTCCCTGTCCCCGCCCCCTCCTCCTAGCTCTAATTCTCGGTTCTTCGTACAGCATTCTACTTCTTTTGTGATTCGAATTAATCCGCACAGTTGTTGCACATGTGAGTAAATTACTCAGCAGCTTGTCTCGATTGATTCAGTCATCGTTTGCTTAGTATCTCTGTGAAACTTCGTATTGACTGAATAACTGCGTTATTACGATGATGATTTTAAAGAGACTTAGCCAGAGGGTTGGGTTAGTAGTCCCTCAATCTCCTCATAGCGTTCGGGGAGGTCGATATGAAACTTAAAAAAACATTAATTATGCTATCATGTGTGTTATACCTGGTAAATAAATAAATTTTGGCCTTCAGTAATGTAAAACTAGCCCGCCCGGTTGGCCGTGCGGTTTAACGCATGGCTTTCCGGGCGGGAAGGAGCTCCTGGACCCCGGCACGAATTCGCCCGGCCAGTCTGTGGATGGTTTTTAGGCGGTTTTCCATCTGCCTCGACGAATGCGGGCTGGTTCCTCAGTAACACTACGTCGGCGATTGCTGCGCAAACAAGTTCTCCACATACGCGTACACTACCATTACTCTACCACGCAAGCATAGGGGTTACACACGTCTGGTGTGAGACGTTTCCTGGGGGGTCCACCGGGGGCCGAACCGCACAATAACCCTGGTTTCGGTGTGGGGCGGCAGAGGGGTGAAGTGGACTGCGATAGTCGTCGTGGGACTGTGGACCACTGCGGCTGCGGCGTGGATGGAGCTCCTCCGTCGTTTCTAGGTCCCCAGTTAAAATACAATACAATACAAGGTAAGGTAAAACTAAGATTTTTTTACTTTAATAGCTTCGGGACGCACCTGTACAGCCATTTCAATAGGGGAATGTCAATTACGACAATACGAACGTGAGGACAACACCAAGCGCCCGCGCCCTGAATCGAACGCGGGCCTCTTCGGTTAGCAATCCGTCGCGCTGACCGTGCAGCTAGCGAGTTGGAATAAAACTAAGATTGTTACTTAAAAAATAGTTGCAACCTAAAAACTGCAGTTCGTAT
This sequence comes from Schistocerca gregaria, assembly GCF_023897955.1. NCBI lineage: Eukaryota > Metazoa > Arthropoda > Insecta > Orthoptera > Acrididae > Schistocerca > Schistocerca gregaria. Next base: position 475,279,347 of record NC_064922.1, read on the forward strand.
TTGATTTGGCCAATAATAGGCATAGAGAGATATTTCATTGTTTAAAGTGAGAATAGGCAAGAAGACACGGAATAGGTTGCGCTTCAGGGCTAGACGTCTTCCCTCTCCAACCACCTTCTCTACTGTGTCCAACATCCAACTGTACAGACTTCAGATAATGTAATATCCACTTCTTCGCAGGAAGGTAGTACACGGGTTATTGACGTTTTGCCATCCGCCATGATCTGTTGTTGGTGGTGTCCTAGGTCCAGGTGACGTCACATATGTTTGTGCAGCTGTTCAGTCTTGAGGACGTGTTCCATAGAAGCTCTGTGCCGTAGTAATAAATCCGTGAGTAATTTTTGTATGTGAAATTCGGCCGTGACATCGGACAACGGCTTCTGTTCCTGAGCCTCATAGCAATGTCTGCCAGACGTGGTTGATGCGTTTTATTTGTTACTAGTTTACGGCATTTTGCCATTCTTCTTCCTCTTTGAAATGCGGCATTTCATGTTCGTCCCTAAGTCCAGCACATGGAATGACCAGTTGTAGAGTTTCCAACCCCATTGTTTCCCTGGTAATCAGGTGTCCGCCAAACTGCACAGTGCCAGTGAATTTAGGCGTTGCTAGTTTCTGTACTGATTTGAGCGGATTATGCACTCTCCCTTTCCCCATTCCCCCTCTGCGCGCGCGCGCTCGCTCGTGTGTGTGTGTGTGTGTGTGTGTGTGTGTGTGTGTGTCGGTGCAGAGAGGAATGGGGCAGCCATCTAAGACAAGGCGTGATGGAGGGGCGAGGCGAGGAACCACTGACGTCACAAAGGCACCGCCGCCGCTGAAACTACTCTCACACATCACAGGTCGTTAGAACATCCGAGATACGCCTGATTGGATGTCCAGCGCGGCCGGATCTCCGGTTCTCGGGACTGCGCCATGCTGGGCTCCAGCCCAATGTGGGGGTGGGAGGAGGGAAGAGTACAGCGAGAGAGCGAGGAGAGCTCATCAGTCGATCCGGACCCTGGTCATTAAAATGTATGGAATAGTTCAGTCCCCGTGCCGGCGGCCGTGGAAGTGGCGGTGGGGGAGGGGGGGGGGGGGGGGGGGGAGAGAGAGAGGCGGCTAAATCTGTCGGAGGCAGCTTGAATCTTGTGTGTTTTGGCTGCGGATGAGATTTGTGCGTTCTGCGCCGCAGTCATTTGACGGCTAGCCAATTGTTCGCTAGAATTCCCAGGTATTAGAGAAAGCTGCCCTAGTTGGGGTTCATCATATCATATGCATTAGGCATTTTTTACCAAGATCCGCTCGGTCGCTAAATGAAAACCACAGTGAAAATGAACAATATTTTATTTGCAACATTTAGCTACACCTTCCAGCTACATAGTAGCCGCTCTGACTCGGCGACATTTGACTACCATCTTTTCCATACACTCATCATAGAAGGCACCGCCTGTGCTTACCGCAACTTCTCTACGCTGATCCGCCACTTGTCGTCTGTGCCAAAATGCTGTTATCATAGCCATCAGTTCATGTGAGCAAAGAGGTGGAAATCAGAGGAAGTCGAGACCGGACCGTATGGTGGGCGATAAAACACTTCCCACCGGAAGTGCTGTAGGAGCGTTTTTGTTGCAGATGTAGTGTGCGGCCGAGCATCGTCATTGAGGAGGACAGTACCTAGTGACAACATTCCTCTTCACCTGCTCTGAATTTCCTTTGGTAGACGTATTTCTCAAATCGTTCGACTTTGCTGTCACGCATGACAGTTGAGTCGCGTGCGCTGTATGAAAGTGGAAGAAACATCTCAGCATGAGGAAATCTAATGACAGCCCGTACTTGGCAGGAGGCTCAACTTTTCATCTTTACCTGCCCACTGTGCGCTCAGAACTGAAATGTGGAGCGTGACCTGAGTGATCGGGCATCTTAGAGACACCGGGCAACACATTTGGACAAGACGTCATCGGATTTTCACTGTGGTTTTAATTTCGCGACCGATCGGAAAAAATAGCCCTCATAGAGAATGAGTGTAGGCGAGGACTTTTAGGAATTCCGCGCCTCTGTTCCAAGCAAGATCATAGTAGTTATGATTTGCCGTTGTCTTCCTCCAACCTTTTATGAAGTGTCAAAGAGTGTATGGGCTTAGTGTGGATGACTGTGATTAGTGCTTGTATATTTTAGTGTTGGGTTTGTGTTGTTGTGGATAAAGGGTAGGGATCCTATTCCTCTCGAACAGCACCAAGGGGCCGTCACGCTGAACATCCTCATAAGATGAACGAATCACCGTCACTTCATGTGACACTGCAGAGAGGTTTGAAATTCAATCCAGGACATTGAAGTAAAGACTGGTGATCAGAAGCTTTACATGAACGTCTCTCCTCCTCGTGCCGACCAGATACCGCCAATAAAAAATTTTTCACCACCAGGATTTGAACCGGCTTACCTCAGAGTCGAGCGCCACCTCAGAGATGTGCCTTAGCTACCTCGGGTATGCAGGCGTATATGGTGCATGGGGAATGGCGTAAATAACCTCGCTTTGCTGTGTTGTTTATTTTATTTTTTATTTATTTATTTATTTATTTTTTTGTCAGTCAAGTACCAAGCAGTGTTGCCAAAATTCGAATGCTATCGAACGACACGTTTCACTGTTGTGGAAGCATAGTTTTAGACATCAGAGCCCAGGTGGTCAAACGGAGGTTGTAGTAGTCCCGTGCCACGTAGGATTGTTTTGCAGTAGTGTAGAATAGTGATAAAAACGGATCCCGGTACATTAATAACAGGTGTAACCACCAGAATGTTGAACACAAACTTGGGCTAATTGGGGAGCTCTGATGTAAAGAGTTTGTGGGTCCGGAAAAAAGAGGGGAAGGGAGAGAGAGGGAGGGGGGAGGAGAGTAATATATATATATATATATATATATATATATATATATATATATATTACAGGTGTTACTGTGAAAGCCTACCTGGCTCTAGGTCGTTACGAAAAGAATCACATCTGAGAGCTGGCGAAATATAGATGTCACGATAGATTTCGTCGATAGGGAATGTTACGTGGTTCAATTTGCGCAGCGAGAAGTTTCTCAGTGTGTGTAGATCTGTTCAGTAAGTAATGCAACACTTTTCTGTAAGCAGGTTGGTTTTGTTCAAGATTGCAATACACGATATTATTTCCCCACTCTTTGGCTAGAAAACTATTTTTCAACACAATCTCCATTCAATGCGATTGCCTTACGCCTCCTTACTGGGAGGATCTGTATGACCACAACGTACTATTCTACTGGCAGATGTAGGAGCCAAAGTATTGCTATATCAATAACCTTCCCATTACCCACGTACTGTTTCCGACGAAGTGCATCCTGCATTGAACCAAAGATGGAAGTTGGAAGATACGAGACAGGACTGTAGGGTGGATGAAAAAGATCTGTCCAGTGAAGTTGTTTGAGCTCCTCTCGGGTGCGCAGACTAGTGTGTAGTGTGAGGCCTTGTGTTGTCATGGAGAAGGAAATGTTAGTTTGAATTTCAGTGGCAACAAACACGTTGAAGTTGTTTCTTCAGTTTCTTCAGGGTAGCACAAACACTTCAGATTTGATCAGTGCACCATGAGGGAGGAAATGAAACTGAATATCCCCTGCAGAGCTGCAGAAGATCGCCACCACGACTTTACCGGCAATGGGTGCGGCGTTGAACATTTCCTTGGGAGGAGAGGTTGTGTGTCGCCACTCTATGTTTCGGGTTCGAAGCCATCAACCAATGTTTCGTATCTATTGTGAGGATGTTCGACAAAAAATTGTCACTATCAGCCTCGTACCGCTGAAGCAGTTCCGCACATATGGCCCTTTGTTGCTCGTTTTGGCATTTTGTTACGCGGCAAGGAACCCCTGCAACGAGGTGTTTGCTTGTGATCTGTCTATCGCACGTTCCAACACTGCAGGAGTCACAGCTGTGTGCGGTCGGCAGGCACGCTGGAAATCTGGCAGGTTTACCCGAAATTGTTACGATGATGACAGACACATCACACATCGATTCACCGAGCTTTTGTTCACTGCAAGGTTTCCGCAGACATTTTGTTAGCGTTTATGAACATCTGCGATGCTCTGGTTTCCTGCCAAAAGAAACTCAATAACAGCTGTCTGCTTGCGCGCCCAGTTACAGCCGCCATTTCGAAGGCCATATATGTCGCCGCCACCTATTGGAACTTCATGAAACTGTAGGGGCTGAAGTGGGAATATTGTTACTTTGTCCCACAAGAAATTCCACTATTTTTCAACCGAGGTCGAGACAAAAAAAAGTGTTGCATTACTTGTTGAACGCTCCTCGTACTATAGTCAAGGTTCTGTATTAGGAGTAGAAAGTCAGCCTGTTATTGGTACAGTCTTACGTAGAATGTGTAGGTTTGAGCGTGTGCGTAGCAGGACGGAAGTTCACAATTCAGAAAGCCAGAAGCAAGTTCCCGCTGCGGCCTACACGCGACTCCAGAAAGCAGCGCGAGCGCGGCGGCCATGAATATGTAGGAGCGAGAGGGGTTGTGGTGGTGGTGGCGTTTTTCTGGGCCCATTGAGCGCGCCGGAATTACGCGGCTCGTGACGGACGAGGCGGCGGCCATCACTTCTCGTTACTGCCCGCCCGCCCGCCCGCCCACCTGTCTGCATTCCGACTTCCCGCCGATCCGGCACGCGACTCCGCGGCGCATGCAAGCAAAAAGCCCCGGCTGCGTCCGGCGCCACCAAAAACACGTCAAACTCTTCACACACCATACCAAGCCACACCTGGCCGGCACCATCGAAGCCTTTTTGTCGCAAGCTGTGTCGTCACTGACTTCCCAGTCCTCTGCATCGGCAACAACGTGAATTCCTGTTGTGTTTCTCGAATCTTGAGGCGTTAACTGCGAGCTACGCAGGCGCTTAATGCATCTCTCCTTCCGGCCGTAACTGCACTCGCCCGATCTCGACAACAATAGCTCGGTCGAGTCATTGTGGCGAGAGATCGCAAAAGCGCTTTACAGCGATCTTCCTTGCTATTTTATACTAATGATTTTGAGGTCATGTCTGTTTGTAGATGAATAATTGTGCAATGCAAGCTTTCACGGCCGGAATTTGCACACTCAGTAATTTAAACACTTTTTTTTAGGTCGTTTTCTTGTCCGGCTCTTTGTCTGTACGTTACTTCCCGGCGAACTAGAGACTTGAAACAATCAACATAGCTGGAACTGGATGAGAAGGAGATATTGACTTGGTTTCTTGTTTGGTGCATGGCAGAGGGTACGTTATCTATCACTTCCATTTCCCCCCTTTCCTGTCCCAGGTCGCTATTGGCTCACGGGAATAACGACTGATGGTAGGTCTTGGTCAAATCTCTCTAATTTTTGCCATCCGGTATTTTCGCAAAATATACGATGCAGGAAGCAATATACTGGCAGACTCAGGTGAACAGAAACTGAAATAAACTTGAAAATTATCACATATCTCTGTTTTAATCTCATAAAAATGTTTGAAATCGACTGAAAAATTTCACACACACGAGACTCAAAGCAGAATATAATTGTCTACATAAAAATGAATTTTTAATACGCCATGTCTTAAATCGGAGTGGAAAGTACAGAACAATTTCTCCTAGCCCCAGAAAGATTGTGCATTTTTATGGCTATGAAAATACTTGCAGGATTTAAAACCGAAAATGTTGGGTGCATCCAATACACAACTGATGTATGAATGGCTCATCTGCTTACTGTCATCTGTTGCATGCACCCCAAGCCCTTCGTATAAATTTTACAAGAATTTTCATAGCTATTAAAAATTCACAATCACAACTTTTCAAGATAATTTGTACGCCTTTAACTGCATGGGTCTATTTTGTAGTCCTATATAAAAACACATGTATGAATGTATTGAAAACACACAATCTCCTTCCCATCTCTGTGTCCCTGACACCTTCACTTTTTGTCTATCTCCCCTTCCCCAGTCTGTCTCTTCCCGCCTCCTCCCCCATTCTTTGTCCATTTTTCCCATCCCCTCTCTCTGATCATACCTTCTCCCCCCTCGATCAAGGGGTTTGGGAGGAGAGTCTGGACATATCAACATACATATTCTTTGCATTCTATGTCTTTTAAATAATGATTAGTTATATGAACATCAGACCACAGCCTTAGGCATGTTTTTGTGGCTGAAGTTTAGACATCGTAAGAGACTATTAACACTCAGAAAAAAAGACTTTCTGTGTCCTCCAGCATTAGTAGACGAAAAATTAGGCACGTGCCAGAAACCACAGCTTAATTTGCATGAAACCAAAATTGCCAAGCATGAAGGATTTTAATTCACATTTTGTCACATGTTTTACGCCTCAATAATTTGAAGCAACTTCGTAGATACAAATTTCCTGCCACTGAACTAATTTTTAAAATACTTAAATTACTGCATCTAACTGAAAATGTTCTTGTATTCACGCCACTGAAGATACTTCATCAAACAGCGACGAAACAAGTACAACAAAACGTAAATTGCGTTTGTTCATTGTACTGAGACATCTAAATCATTAGAATGTTACTAGGAACTTAGAACTGACAGAACAGCATCAAAAAATATTCCTTGTTACACTTTAATTAAAGCGTTTCATCAAAAGAAAACGCGCTGACGCTGACCGTAGCCGTATGGCAAGAAAATCGAAGGCGAATCACTGGAAGGACCATCGACTTACGAAAAACACGCGAAGGCAGTGTTATATCAAAGGCAGCAGTAGGCAGTATAAACAAAACAAAGCATCCACGCAATTAGTGATAATTAATTGGACAGTTGCATACGTTTGTATTCTCGGAATGAGCCGCCGTTTGTTCTTGCGAATTCAAGAACAATTATGACCCTCTCCAGATGCTAGAAGACGTAGGAACTTCCTCCAATAGTCTATTTTTCTCCTTCGAGTTAAGCTGTATTTCCGTGAAGTATCATCGTACACAAACCTCCCGCCTTGCCCCCATACTTCTCCCTCACGTCGCCATGACAAATGAATTGACTATTGTATAATTACTTCGTTAACGTCATAAAATTTATATTTATTTGATTCTATTGCAGCTCCCTCAAGATTTGCTCTTCGCGAGTATGCAAATAGCTTATCTTGAAATTAGCTTCATTTTATCCCTTTCGCCGATTTCCTTTCGCGTTTCTACACTACAAGCTTACACAGAGGCGAGAGGGACACAGAAACGTTAGACATGCTGTCAGACTTCGTAGTATGTACATTTTTTATGTATGTTTTCATTTTTTATCCGAGTACCGTATTTCTCATGTTCGCATGAAGAAGAAACACAGGTCTCTCCTAAGCTGATGAAGGCAACTTACTCACAGCTATACTTGGACTGGCCAGTATCCATGCCACCCCACTCCTATGTCATGAGATGCAGTCAAATGAAAACCGAACACCCGCCCTAACGGGACCATGGAATGGTTCCACTCAAAAATAATCACGACACGCATTAAGACATTTATCCCACTGGGATAGAAGGAAGTCGGCCGCTGACAAAAGCACAACCGCACACTCTCTTGCACTCCACTTCTTCGTCCGACTGAAACCGACGCCCGCGCGTGTTCTTCTTCAGGTCGCCAATCACAAAGACGTGAAAATCGCACGGTAAAAGATTCGGGGTGTACGAAGGATGATGCAGTGTTTTCCAACCAAGTCGTTGAATCGTAGCCTTCGTCTGGCAGTGTGGGTCGGTTATCATCGTGCAACGTGATAATTCTGTCCGACATCATGCCGACAGCAAACGGAGACGCCAACAGTGGAAACATCCCACATCTCCAACGCCAAATAAATCCAAAGCTGTTCACAAAAGTTCCGGTAAGGGCATGATGACCTCCTCCGACCGGAGCGGCTGGCAGTCCATCCAGTTGTTCGAGCGTGGAACCACAATCAACGCGGTGCGTTTTGATGATACTTTGCAGAGAATTCGATGCGCCGTAAAGTGAAAACACCCAGGAATGCTGTCGGACGGAATCATCCTGTTACACGATAACGCCCGCCTCCACATTGCCAATCGGACGAAGGCCACACTTGAGTGATTTGGTTGGGAAATGCTGCAACATTCCCTGTAAAGACGGTGTTTTATCGAGTGATTTTCACATCATTGGTGACCTGAAGAAAGACTAGCGTGGACTCGGTTTCTGTCGGACGACGAAGCGCAAGAGTGGGTGCGGATGTGGACCCACCAGCGGTCGAACGCATTCTACGAAATAGACCATCTCGTCTCCCAGTGGGGTAGATGTCTCAACGCGGGTGGTGGTTAATTTTGAATGGAACCAAGTGTTCAGTTTTCGTTTATCTGCCGCTTATATTCTTCAAACTTTCCAACAAATTATTGCTCATGTAAGATAATACTCAGTTCCCATTAGTTGAGCCACATCCGATAAAATGTGTGTGCTGGGTTATGCAAAATTTATTTCATTTACTAACATCATGTACAGGACCCTCAACTTCTCGCGTTACGTTAAACTAAAGATGTCAGAAGGTAGGTAATAATCGATCATTAAAAAAATAAAACAAGGATAAAAGGCGAGCCGCATACCACTGGATGATTAACGTCGGGAGAGAATATATTCTCATAACATGTTTTCATTCTGCAGAGGAGTAAATACTGATTTGAAACATGTGAGATTAAAACAGTGTGCCGGAGCGAGGCTCGAATCTTCCCCTTTCGACTGGCAAGGGCTCTACCACCTGAGAAATTCAATTCGAATCTCGATCCGCCTTAACCGCTACACTTTCGCCAATACCTTTATCAATAAGAATTTACCCAGAGATACTGGATGTGCGCTAAAGACCTGCATGAACTATCAGTATCAATTTCGCAATGACATGGCGCTATAAACATGGAGCGGCGTTTCTGAGAAAGCCTTTTGGCTGTTTGTTTATTTGCTACAAAATCGTTTGACTATAAAAATGCTACTGTCGTGCTTTTAGTCTAGATTATCGTAAAGTAAGACAGACTGGCTCACTACAATTTAACGTCCCATCGACAGTAAGGTCATTACAGACGGAGCGCAGGCTCTGGTTACGGAAGGATAGGCAAGCAAATAGGCCGCGGCCTCCCTGAATGACGAGACTGGAAACTTAAGTTTAACCGAAAGCGAGTCGTAGCGACATCGCTCTGTTCAACTGTTGGAATGATAGTGGTAATTTCACGGTGTCATCACATTCCACAGAAAGATTCTCGAACTCTATGTGCTGCTGCTGCTGCCGAATCTTTAAATTCTCTCTCTCTCTCTCTCTCTCTCTCTCTCTCTCTCTCTCTCTCTCTCTCTCTCTCTCCCTCTCCCCCCCCCCCCCCCCCCCCCACACACACACACACACGAGAATGCACCAGAGCAATACTGCTAATAGTAAACTCGGGCTGTTCGAGGAGATAAAAACAAGCTTAAGTAAGAATGTAGCCACAATAACACTGACATCCACATTTTTCGGGAAGCCACTTCAGAGCGAGCAGTAAGCCACCAGCATTAGCAACAAACTTCCTTTGACAGCCACTGAATACTGCGCTCTGTTTAGGTAGATGAAAGACCCATATTAATCAGCAGAATGGTGTGCGTTTCCTGAGTCTGGAACTAAGCATCGCAGGTCTTTTGATTCCACAAGGCTGGAGAATAAGAGCTTTCAAATCAGCCGTGCCTCAGGCTAGAAAAAGTTTTGCCGAGTGTCCCGTATGTCGGGGCAGTGCGAGGCTCACTGCGCTTTAATCCGTGCAATTGCGTTTCCTCTCCGCCTTAAAGGAGCAACCGTCTCGCAACATTCTTCGGGTATTTTCGTATTGGTAACCCATATCGATCGCAAGTGGTGCCAATTAAGCGAAGCATGAACGACCGCCTAAACCAACAGCTAAATTTATCTTTGATGGAAGCCAGTTGGTGACATTCATGCACTGCTACTGATACGAATGATGATGATACACAACCATTATTCATCTCAGAGCTCCCTTGCTACCATGAATTGGTGGCTAGCGCCTCGTTCTGACAGTACCGTACCGTTGTAAACATTCACGGGTCTTGAAACAACCGTGTTTCAACGAAGTTATGAGTAAATTGCAGGTTCAAGCTTCGAAGCATATGATAGGTGAAAACAGAGAAATAAGGCCAGTCCAGAACTTTACTGCTGTTACATTTGACTCTGCCGTCTTAAGCGTCCGATGGCTGGTCGTTAAACACTGACACTTGAACGACATAAACGAATGATGGTAGGCGTGTTTCTACAGAGAAACGATGATGCCTATTCAAATTTCGCGCCAGTCGCATAAGAGTGGCGCTACTAGCGCCACTATGAGGATGCATATCAGATTTGCTTTAAATAGAAGCTGTAACAGTTGTGAGCATTTGTTATCTTTGAGACTGGACGTGGTGAGCTGATGTTAATCAAGAATGCCTTTAAGGCGACAAAGACGCCATTATCTGATGAACGAGGTCGTGAAACGGGGCTATGAGAAGCTGGAGGTCTTTCTGCTGAATATGCAGCAGCAATTTTAGCAGCAGTTGGCACCACAGTGACACAACAAGCTGTTACAAATCGGTTACTTCAAGGACAGCTCCATTCCAGATGTCCTGTAGCCTTCATTCCGCTCAGCCCAAACCACCACCATTTGCGGCTTCAGTGATGTAAAGCGGGAGCTCACTGGAGGGCAGGGTGGAGGTCTTGTGTTTTCTGATGAAAGCTGGTTCTGTCTCGGTGCCAGTGAAGGCCACATGTTGTTTAGGAGGATGCCAGTGAAGAGCATGCAACCACACTGTCTGGACATTAGGCACATTGGATCTACACCAGGAATTATGCTCTGGGGTTTGATTTCGCATGACAGCACGAGCACTTTCGTTATCATCCCACACATCCCGGCATCAAATGTGTGCGTTAATCTTGTGATTCAAAGTGTTGTGTTGCTATTCATGAACAGCATTCCAGGGGTAGTTTTCCAACAGGATAACACTCGTCCACATATCGCTGTTGTAGCCCAACATGCCCTACAGAGAGTGGAGATATTGCCTTGGGCTGTTCGATCACCACATCTGTCTTCAATAGAGCACATACGGGACAGCATCGGACGACAAGTCCAGCGTCACCCACAAACAGCATTAATGGTCCGTATACTGACCGACTAAGTGCAACAGGAATGAGCTCCATCCCACAAACTGAGATCCATCACCTGTACAGCACAATGCATGTAGCATGTACACTATTTGGTTTAAAGCATTCGGGTAACCATATGTAATGCGGAATTGACCATAAGTGTAAAAGAGCTGTGTGTTGTCAGTAAGAGAAGCAATGGCAGCCGAATAGGTTGGTCAGGAGAACTCATTGAATTCGAACGTGGGCTAGTCAGTGGGTATCACCTGAGTAACAGTTCAATCATGGACACTTCAACCCTTCTGAAGCTGCCAAGTAGACTGTTGGTAGCGTAATTGTGAAGTGAAAACATTTTACAGCATTATATACTTCATATCTTAGAGAAACAGTTCGGAGACGATGTTTGATTGTTCCAGCATGAGAATCTACTCTGTCATAAAGCAGCATCTGAGAGGCAATGGTTTGTGGACAATAACATTCCAGAAATGGACTGGCTTGCCCGGAGTCCCGACATGAATCCAATAGAACATTTGGGATGAGTTTGAATGTAGCTCCAGACCTCAGCGTGCAACATCATTGTTTTCTCACGTTTCAAGTCTTGGGGAAAAATGGGTTGCCATTCCTCCACAGACATTCGGACACGTTGAATGTGCGCCAAGCAGAATTCGAGCCTCATAAAGGCGAAGGGTGGTACACTCCATATTAAAGTCCACTAATAGGTGTTCGGACACTTTTCATCAGACAGTTACTGTGTGTGCACCAGGCCACCCCTTCCCCTTCCCATAAAAAATCCGTGTAAAGCAGTAAATACCTCATTACCACTCCATCACACGTGCGAGCCCATGCGGTCCACATCTGTACTCCGGAAGTCACCTTACCCTCTGTTAACCGTATAACAAGAAGCAGACACAGATTGAAGATTTTAATGCACAAAGACATGTGAACTAAATAAAACCTTACAAAATGCAGGAGAAAAGCGCTCTGATGCTGCATCAACACAAAGGAGAGAGCAGGCCAAACGATTCGAGAACCTTTACCTCACGCAGTACTAAATCCCAAAATACCTAAGTCGTTTCCTGTTTTTGACGACCAGTCAAATATGCTTGAGATTTCTACACTTCAAAGACGCGGCAAATAAAATTAAACAAAAATAAACATTCGTCGTTCACGTGTGTTTCAGCCAGTTTGTTAACCGCCTGCATAATTTAAATGACTAGACAAAGTTATCCCAGGCTGTCCGCCACTTCAATAGTCAATCCCTTATAAATACTGCCCACGGAACGAGCGCAGCAGCAGCAGCAGCAGCGGGAGTAATTCACAGAGAGAAGGCACTCCCAGCCAAGTCCAGTCCTTGTGCTACCAACACCGCGTCCCACACGCGAATACAGCAAGCAGCAAGGCGGTCGGTCATGAATATGCAGCAGCAGCGCCTGTGGGCCGTTTTTACAGCGACTCGCACTCATCGAGGCCATCGGAGACGACTGCGGGCGCCTTCCAGTTGTGCTTTGAGAAGTACAGAACTACATTGCTGCTGTTCACGTAGTGAATGTTTTCCTGCTAAAACGATAGAATCTGGAGATAAATTACGCCGCACAGCGGTATAATATCTAATGGTAAAATTGCGCGCTATTGTCGATGCAAATGAATTCAGATTACTTCGTCAGGAAGCATTATTAATCTTTTAAACACTCGGTGCTCTGCAGGTTTTACGAAACTCGGGAACTTCATTTTTGATAACTAAGTCTAAGACTTAATTTAAAGTTTTTATGTCGGACCCGTTTGGGGCCAATAGTCCATTTTTTGCTATACTCTTTCATTTCTCTTTTGGAAAAAACACACATGCAGGGTGATTCAAAAAGAAAGAACATACTTCAATTGTTTGAAATAAACTATAAACTAGAGAAAACACATTGCGCATGCCACTGGATAGAGGAAGGTTCAAAGTTTTGACGCAGTTGCGCGCTGCTGTTTGTTTGTAGCAACATGGCGACTGCAACACAAGAGAAACCAAATCCTTTTGTGTATTGGAATTTGCGCGAAGTCAATCCGTTGTTCAAGTGCAACCTGCATTCCGCCGTCGATTCAGCAAGAAGCGGCCTCCGCATAAGTAGTTTTATGACCGGGATAAAGACTTCTTGGAAGGTGGTTGCATATGCAAAGGGAAGAGGGATGGTCGGCCACGCACGTCCGATGAAAAGGTCGAGCATATCCGAGATGCGTTTAGACGAAGCCATCGAAAGTCCACAAGACGGACGGGTCAGGAACGTCAACTTCCCCAAACAATGATGTGGCGTGTTCTGAAACGATGCCTGCATGCCGGCCGGAGTGGCCGTGCGGTTCTAGGGGCTACAGTCTGGAGCCAAGCGACCGCTACGGTCGCAGGTTCGAATCCTGCCCCGGGCATGGATGTGTGTGATGTCCTTAGGTTAGATAGGTTTAATTAGTTCTAAGTTCTAGGCGACTGATGACCTCAGAAGTTAAGTCGCATAGGGCTCAGAGCCATTTGAACTTTTTTATTTTTTATTTTATTTTTTTTATTTATATGCCTGCACTTGAAGCCTTACACGTTGCATTTACTGAAGCAACTGCGTCCCGGCGACCTTGACAGAAAGTGCGAATTTTGCAATTCTGTTCTCCAGGACGTGGCAGAGGGCACTCTTCTGAACGACTCATCTTTTCGGACGAATTGTCGTTTTCTCTGTCGGGTAAAGTAAGCCGCCGTAATATAAGAAATTGACTCACAAAATACTGTCGTCGTCATGGAACATCAAATAGGCTCACCGAAACTGGCGGTGTTGTTTGTTGTTTCCGTTCACAAACTTTATGTACTTTTTTTTTTTTTTTGCGGAGGGAACTGTGACGGGAATATCATACCTCGACATGCTGCAAAACTGGCTGTTTCTTCAACTTCATGAAGATTCCAATGATTTCATTTTTGGACATGACGGCACCTCGGCACACTTTTACCTTGAGTGCCGCGTTATCTTAACACTACCATCCCACAACGTTGTGCTGGAAGAGGTGGACAACAGGAAATTCCTCATTGGTTTTGGCCTCGCAGCTCACCAGACCCCACACCTTGCGACTTTTTTTTCCGTGGGGGTGCATAAGACAGTCTCTCAGATCTGTGGCGGCTACTCTTCTAGAGCTGAGAACTCAAGTGATTGAAGCTGTCGATACAGCACCAGGGACTTGTTGATTGGTGTGTGGAATGAAATGGCCTACCGTTTCTACTTTGCCCGTGCAACTCATGGTGCTTATATTGAGTGTTGGTGTAGCGTCTGTGCCAACGTAAAAGTTTGAACCTTCCTCCATCCAATGACATGCGCTATGTGTTTTGTCTTTCGTAATTTCTCTGTAATAAACAACTGAAGTCTGTTCTTTCACTTCGAATCATCCTGCATATTGATTTTTAACACAACCAACTAATTACTTTAGTCTACGACTCCTCAGATTAGCCGTTAGTACGAATCCAACATACAAATGTCTGCTTTTAATTGCTGCATTCGAGTGGGGCATATATAAAACTCACGCGTATTACCGAGGTAGGAGTGGATTCCGCTTCACTAGATTTACATAAATTATCAAGCAACAAAAAACACATTCTTTTTGATGTCTCCTATTACAATGGGCTGCTCAAATATTCTGGTAGAATAACGATTTATGAAGTAAGTTGGTCCAAAGTTCGTAGCGTTTTTCCATAAGTTTAAAACAGATACATATAACAGAGATTTCAGCCATCAATACTATATTCTCCTTCATTATTTATAACAGTTCACTATTTATAACGCTGGGATAACGTTTAGATTCCGAACTGTAGAAATCATATGCTTATGAGTCGAAGAATTCGCCGAACCATCTTCGGAGCGCATTTTCATCCGGAAAGGAAGTCTCTTAAAGGTTGTTCGATAGAGAGCGGAAAGCTGAAAATCTGAGGGCGGAAGATCGGGTAATAAGATGGGTGCAGAATGACTTCCCAACCTAACTCATTGACGGTGTTTTTTGTCAGTTCATGAGAATGCGGGAGGCCGTTATCCTGTAGTAGCATCACTGCACGCAGTCTTCTTGGTAGTCATCCTGGGTTTCGTCTACAAGACGTCTCAGTTGTCGACAGTTTGTGGATGCGCGCAGGTCTTTGTGCGGTGAGTTGGAGCTTTGGTTGGGTTCAGCCATTCCTTTCTATTCCTTATATTAGCGTGAAGTCGTCATTTCTCACTATGAGTAACCATAGAGGATGCGAATTCTTCGTGTTATTCACGAGGTAATTGATCACGAGCAAGAAGAGATGCACATATGGCCACGGTGAATTTTTGTGATTTTGGCCTAGAGCAAGCGGTACCCATGCACCCACTTTGTGAACCTTCCCCATTGCATGCAAATGTTGCACGATTGTGGGGTGCTCACAGTTCATAACGTTTGCCAGTTCTCTAATACGCTGACGAGGATCATAGTGGATTAATACATTTAAAAGAAGTTTATCAAACCCCGAAGGTCTTCCTGAACGTGGAGAATAATGTCAAAACGATCCTTCTTAAAACAAAAAACCATTTTTTTCCTGTGCTGTGTCCAGTGGCATTCTCCCCACACACGGCACAAATGTTTCTGGCTACCTCCGCTTGTCACCCCTCTACTGAACTCGAGCAGATGAATATCTAGTAAATGTTCAAATTTCTCCACTTGGCACACCATTTTCTATCCTTCACAGCTCCACTCATTATTACCAAATGACAAAATGACATTTAAACTCATAGCAACAACGAACTATAAATAAAAAATGAGACGACAAATAAATCCATAGCAACCAGAATACCAACATGCAAAACAAGAACTCGACGAACTTACGTACCAAGCTAATGACATATGAAGATCCAGTAGAAAACAAAACAAATTCAAAAGGGGAAAACAGTGAATGAAGAAGTAAATTATTTTGTAGGCCTGAGTTAAAGACCGAGAGGGCTGAAGCGAGGTGATGTATTTATCCATGAATGTAAGGGTTGTGATATTACATGACAATGGGCATGGGAGAATTATGTATAGCTTTGTGCTGAGGGGCCACCAAGCAATTCGGCGCACAAAATTTTGGTGTCGTTTCCTGCAGCTGTTTGTTAAAAGATTTTGTGCTGTGTGTGGAAATCAGTGTACAAGAAATACGGGGACGTGATGCTAATGCTGATTGCTGCAACTGATTTATTAACATAAATGCTGACGTTTCCTTTGAGAGTTAACCCGCGCTGATTTCCTCCAAACTAGCTGACGTAGCCAGTGTAGGGTCACGCACATTTAGCTACGGGTCAGCGATAATTGCGCCTTTCATTGAAAACCTTGTCACGGTCAGCAGATTGATATATGCTTATCGTTGTTGTCGCGTCATTGTGTCCAAGCGAAGGCGCCGCCGTATCACCGCAAAGTTTTGCCCGGGCCTGACCTCTGGCTCTGGCGCTACCATTGAAGTTCTGAGAACCGGCGACGGCAGCGGCGGCATCTTTTGAAAGGACTTTCCCTCTTGCGGACACAACGACCGCTCTTCCTCCTCTATTGGCAATCGGCGCACGTGGTAGCAGCTGGATGCTGTATACAATGAGTATGGAATGCCAGGAGTCTTGGTGACAGACATACCATAGGGAATTGAGCAGTTTTAGTGGAGAGTGCATTTATTCGCATATGTAGCGGCTTTCACACATTGTTATGTATGTCTGATTGGAGCCACGTGTTTCCCGAAATTAAGTAACAAAATGGCACGCTCACACCCTTAACTAGGGAAAGGGTGAGTTCTGACGTGGCCGTAAAATTGATTTTTAGTTTCACAGTTATCAGTTTGAAAAAAAAAAAAAAAAAAAACCTTTCGTAATAAAACCAGAGTTTAACATTGACGACAGGAGAACTGGCCTTCTTGAACAGTGAACAGGAGGTGTGATGGAAACAGTCTTCTGTGACGTGAATGGTGTCATGTGTGTGGATATCTCGGAAGAGAGATGCACAGTTAGTATTGTGTATAGTTAGTGTAGACAGACAACTATTTAACAGTGAAATGTAAATATAACCAGCTTGTAGTTGTTACTGTTTTATTTGCCATGCGGATAAGGGCATTGTCGTAGGGAACATAGACGGCCCCAAACGACGTGTTAATTCTGTTATTCCGAATGACATTCCTGAACCAACCAACAAACAGTAATATACAGGGGGGAGGGGGGTTATAATTAAACTTCTGATGCTTGATGGGGCCCCTATCAAAAACAAATGATCGTAAGACGATGAAACTTTGTGGAAACATTTGTAAGAACATGCGAAAGAAAAACGAATGGACCATTGAAAGAAACACAATTTCCACATGATACGGTAACGTGTATTAACTGCCTACCATGTTCACGTTCCAGGTTACAAACTTTGCTCATCGTGACGACCATCACGATCCACAACAGCTTGGAACCACAGTTGAGTTACCATTTCACAATTGTCTGCAGCCCTTTTCGAACGGTGGAGTATGGAATGTTCAGCTGCCGTGATACAGCTCGTGCACTACTTGAAAATCGCACATTGCTTTCAGCGTTGTCAGCCATGGCAACACCAACTTCAACAGTTTGTGGCGCCATTGGCAGCCGTCCCTCTCCCAGGAGCAATTCCCAGTTCCCAAGTCGCCAGTTAATTCCAACTTCCCAATCATGTTCTTCAACCTTTGCGTATTCCTTATGAGGTTTGGTACAGATATGGTAAATAGATTTCCGTCTACTCTGGGCCAAATAGCGAATGTGTAATTATAACCACCCTGTGCTGTAGTCCTACACTAGAAGCCTTTGCTCCACCTTCCATGCATTCCTAAATTCACCTACGTTGTTGTTATTGTGGCTTTCAGTCCCAAGACTGGTTTGATGCAGCTGTCCTTGTGCTCGCCTCTTGAACCTGCTTAGTGTAGTCATGCCTTGATCTCCCTCTTCAGTTTCTCTCTCTCTCTCTCTCTCTCTCTCTCTCTCTCTCACACTCACACACACACACACACACACACACACACACACACACACACACACACACACACACACACACACACACTAAATGTGCTGTTCTTTGATGTCTCAAGACGTGTCCTATCATCCAATCCGTTCTCTCATTCAGTATCTACAATGCTTTATTGTTATTTGCATTCAGCATAGAGCTTCTCTGAGAGAATAAATGTTTAAAATACTTTAAACGAGTTCAATATTGTGGCCACGTCAGCAACCACAACCCTCCACACAATAAACTGACCAGGTGCGAATAGAACTAGCGGGTTTACAGCTCTTTACAGACTTAATTACATGTACAGACAGTTCATCCATTCGAGCATGTGACTATTTTTGCCTGTTATCGACATTTCCGTCCCATGGATCCCAGGACATTCGAGAATGCCTTAATTTCAAGTGTAATATCGGATAACGAAGGAGAAAAGAAATATTTTTCGTGTGATGCAATTAATTAAAATTAACACTTTCTGATATTTTTTTTTTTTACTTGCATCGTGAAGCCTTTCTTCGGACCAAATTTAATCATTCGAGGCCAATGGGAAGTAAGCTGTAGTCTTTGTTGAGTGAGTTCGCGAGAGTCAAAATATGTGACATAAATGGGCATATCTTTTGATCACATTGACTTGGAAGCTAACGTTTATTATACCATCAAGGAACCATAGACATTAGTATGTGACATAAATTTGAACTTGATTTGTCTGTCTGTTTCGAAGAAAAGGGGGCTGGATGGATGGATGGACAGACAGACAGCCTGATAACAAATGACAAAAGTTTTTTCCGTAGGATATAATTACCATTTAACAATTTCGGATTTTTTTCCTTTGATTATACCGCGAAACCTTGCTTCTTACCAAATTTCATTATTCTAGTCGCCGGGAAGTAACCTGTAGGTTTAGATGATTGAGTTTGTGAATATCAGAATGTGTAACATAAATGGATGTATTAATAACGTCTAAAGTAAGGGCTTATGTGGCTTCGTGGGTCAATGGTTAACTCTCGAAAAAAACCCTAGTTTCAGTATGCGATCCGAACATTTTCGTCTCTGACTGCATCCACTGTTTGTGACAGATGTGAGTTTGCATCAAATTTTGGATTCAGAGTTAAATTATCATTACAGCCATATGTAGCTGTGGACTACCCAGTTCACAGGGTGGGGGAAAGTTAAGCATATCCGTATCAGTAAGGATAGAACCGTAGTAATATTTTTTTATTTTTACTTTTTTTAGCAATCGCAAGCATCGCCTATGGGCGACACAGCGCCCGCTAGAGTTAATGTACAGATCAATGGCCACAGTTCACGTGTTATATGAGTTATTTGATGAATTTCGTATATCAGACCCTAGCATCTTCAAGTAATCTTTTCCCTGCTGGCAACATGCTAAAACCGTGCACCCCCAACTCGCACCACTTTGTTAGGCTATGGTTCCGAGTGGAGCTTTGAATCTTTAACGTGGTGTCGTTAATGAAATGTATCTCTCTAATTTTACATTCGTGATCTCCTCGGGAGGTATAAGTAGGGGGTAACAATATATTCGATACCTCATCCAGAAACGCACCTTCTCGAAACCTGGACAGCAAGCTACTCCGCGATGCAGAGCGCCTCTCTTGCAGAGTCTGCCACTTGAGTTTCCTAAACATCTCCATAACGCTATCACGCTTACCAAATAACCGTGTGACGAAACGCGCCGCTCTTCCTTGGATATTCTCTTTCTCTCTCCTCTGTCAACCCAACCTGGTACGGATCCGACACTGATAAGCAATACTCAAGTATAGGTCGAACGAGTGTTTTGTACGCCACCTCCTTTATTGATGGACTACATTTTCTAAGGACTCTCCCAATGAATCTCAACCGGGCACCCGCCTTACCAACAAGTAATTTTGTATGATCATTCCACTTCAAATCATTCCGTACGCATAGTCCCACATATTTTACAGAAGTAACTGCTACCAGTGTTTGTTCAGCTATCATATAATCGTGTAATAAAGGATCCTTCTTTCTATGTATTCGCAATACATTACATTTCTCTATGTTAAGAGTCAGTTGCCACTCCCCGCACCAAGTGCCTATCCGCTGCAGATCTTCCTGCATTTCGCTACTATTTTCTAATGCTGCCACTTCTCTGTATACTACAGCATCATCCGCGAAAAGCCGCATGGAACTTCCGACACTACTACTAGGTCATTTATATATATTGTGAAAGCAATGGTCCCATAACACTCCCGTGTGGCACGCCAGAGGTTACTTCAACGTCTGTAGACGTCTCTCCATTGAAAACATGTTGTGTTCTGTTTGCCAAAAACTCTTTAATCCAGCCACACAGCTGGTCTGATATTCCGTAGGCTCTTACTTTATCAGGCGACAGTGCGGAACTGTATCGAACGCCTTCCGGAAGTCAAGGAAAATGACATCTACCTGGGAGCCTGTATCTAATGTTTTCTGGGCCTCATGAACAAATAAAGCGAGTTGGGTCTCTCACGATCGCTGTTTCCGGAATCCATGTTGATTCCTACAGAGTAGATTCTGGGTTTCCAGAAATGACATGATATGCGAGCAAATAACATGTTCTAAAACTCTAAACCAGATCGATGTCAGAGATATAGGCCTATAGTTTTGCGCATCTGTTCGACGACCCTTTTGGAAAACTGGAACTACTTGTGCTCTTTTCCAATCATTTGGAACCTTCCGTTCCTCTAGAGACTTGCGGTACACGGTTGTTAGAAGGGGGGCAAGTTCTTTCGCGTACTCTGTGTAGAATCGAATTGGTATCCCGTCAGGTCCAGTGGACTTTCCTCTGTTGAGTGATTTCATTAGTGTACCAAAACTACCGACCTGCGTTGATTGTAAACCGCAGCTCGTAGCCACGTCCCCCAAGTTGCCGCGTTGTCTTCGTTGCAGCACAGGACGACGGCGCGGGCCTCCCTGTGTACTCTGGGAAGCCGCCGCCCTCTCGACAAGTGGCGCCCCTGCGCGGCGGCGGGCGGCGCTATCTGCCAGTAAGGCGCGCCGTGATCCCCGGGTATTAGCGGCCACGCCTTGCCTCGCCCGTCCCGCCGGCTCTCGGGGGAAATGCATGCAGATCAAAGGCCGCCCTCGTCTGCTCCACGCCAGCCTCTCGCGTCGGCGTTCTGGCGCACTGCGCCAGCCAACCGATTCCCTGCTGCCCGCATTCTCAGCCGGCTATTACTTAGAAACATTTCTCACTCTTTTGTTTCGCGCGTAATTTCTAACTTTCAGGATGCCCGTCGGGAACGATGCCACGTCCAGTGGCGTGTCGTGTGGGTAGGATGGTGCAGTCTCGCATTCCAGAGGGAGAAAACTTTCTTTTTTTTTTATTTGCAAGGAGAGATCAGACCCTGAAGCAGCAGAAATCGGATAGGTTTTGTGAAGTTTTTTCAGAGACCGCTACAAGTCACAAGATTTGTTGACTTATCGAATTACTCCCTTTGTCAGGAAAGTTCGAGGACAGGCTTTTTAAAAATAAAAAATAAAACAGAAAATTGCACTTCCAAATGCTGATCCTCCCTCCTATAGAAGTAGTCTCCTTTGCTTTCTATACAAAATTGCCAACGTTTCTGGAGTTCTTAGAAACGAGCTTGTAAGCTCATTTGTCACAGTGCGTTGGACGTCTGCGATTCCTTGGTGAAGTTTTCCCTTCAGTCGCCTTTTCACTCGCCGAAACAAGAAAAAATCGCATGGCGACAGATCGAGTGAATATGACGAATGCGGGATGGCAATAATAGAATGTCTGGACAGATACGCTGGTAACGAACAAAGCAGTGTGGTGTCTGGCATTGTCGCACAATAAGAACCAGCCCTGAAAATACTACAAATCAGGGTGGCGACGTCAAACTGCTTGCTACAAACGTTTCAAGACTTCGATGTAAAGACCTTGTTTCTCATGTTAACAGAATGTTCCGTCGGTTCTTGGTAGAACAACATTATAATAAATGAAAAGCACGAGTTTGCTTTTGTTCTACAGTATTATTTTTTATTGTGTTAAGCGGTTTTCGGCATACAGGGCCATCTTCAGACATTTACTGAGTATTGTCACCAAAGAAGTTACAACGGTTGCATACAACATTGGAAGAGAAGTAACACGTCTAGACTGAAGCAGAAACATACATTAAATACCATCTTTGACAGCGTGGTGGTAATGCAATGAAAAAGTAAAAAATTGAACAGTAACTAAATAAAAATGGAGTTGACAGGAAAAGCTTTTAACACAAATTAGGAACAGCATGCCTACAGAAGTTACCATTAATAAACAAAACTAATAAAATAAGTAGTTGACAAGGCTACATCAGGAGGTATAAAACATGGAGCGTCATACACAAACAAATTTAAGGAAGAAACAATTATTTAAAGAAATGGCTCTGAGCACTATGGGACTTAACATCTATGGCCATCAGTCCCCTAGAACATAGAACTACTTAAACCTAACGAACCTAAGGACATCACACAACAACCAGTCATCACGAGGCAGAGAAAATCCCTGACCCCGCCGGGAATCGAACCCGGGCGCGGGAAGAAACAATTATCAGTGTAACTGCAGAACACACAAAGAACTTTAGCAATATCAATAAGATAAACAGAAATAAATAAATGCAGAAAAATGGAGTTGTTTGAGGGAACATACAGTAAATACAATATTTGAGAGTGTGGTGGTAGTGCATTTTAACAGTAACGTCATATTCAAAACTGAGGCTATGTAACAGTTTGCGTTAAATAAATGAACCAAGTAAAATATAAATAATATTTGATGAGACAGCTACAAGAAGTGTTAAAGTGTAACAATTCAAAGAATGCCTTTACAGTTGAAACTACAGTCTATATGGATTACATAGACAATTTCAATAAAATAAAAGGACTTCATGAATACAGGAAAATGGGAACATGTAGGAACAGAGAGTGTGGAAAGTAATGAACATCAGATATGATTATATGAAGTTTACGAGCGGGGAAGTGTTGAGATGTGTCCGGTCATTTAGGAACATACTCAAGGTGAAATAATCCTTGATATCAAAGAATGCGATCAACATTGTCTTAGTTCTTGAAGGTCGTCGTTTGACTATTTTTCGAGGCTGGTAATCTAGGACTTCGCCTTTCAGCACTTTGACGCTTCGTGTGAGGGTCGTACTGGTAGCACCAACTTTTACCCAGCAATAATCTGAGACAGAAATGTGGGATCATGTCTTGCACTATCCAATAGTTCAGCAGAAATTCTTCGTCTTTCCTCTTTCTGTCCTCCTGTTATTACTTCCCTAAATCTTAGCATAAAATCTTATGGCACACACCACTATTCGAATTACATTCTTGTGATATCTTGCGCGCCGCGCGGTATGAGGCGCAATGTCACGGATTGCGCGGCGCCTCCCGCCGGAGGTCCAATATCGCGCGCACAGTTACACAACGCACTTCTTGCAACAACTGCCTCATACGCTCCACGTTAGCATCGGTATGTGCTGTAGACTGGCGACCAGCTCTGGGATCGTCTTGCACTGAATCTCTGCCTTCGCGAAACCTTTCGTGCCACTCGAAAACACGGCTTCTTGTAAGTGCCCCGCCTGTATATGCTTGCTTCATTATTTTCACTAGGGGTTTTCCCTAGCTTAACGCAGAACGTAATGTACACTCTTTGCTGCCAATCAGCATCCATTGTGTCACCGTAACTAATGCTCATAGAACCCAAACAGTGTGTTGCTAAGTACAGACCTGTCACCTAGTGAGCTTGTGTGGAAACATGACCAAGGTCACTTCAAGGACACGCACATGCCAGCTAACATAAAAACAACGTTTGTTCTTGTTACTATTGCAAACTTATAAATTTAAAAAAGTAGTTAAGGGGAATGTATTAGAACTGGGTAAAAAAGTTTAAAATTTTTTTGTCATCAGATAGTTCAGTAAATACATGGTCTCCACTTTTCAGTATTTAATTCATGCTACAAGTGACGCAAAAGTCACCCTGTATCAACCAATGTGTGCTGTCACACCCCCTTGTCCACACAACTACATCCTTGTTTGCGATATTTTATTATTCCCTGCCTTAAGAGAAGACATCTGAAGAGTATAGAAGGCTGTGAGCCCGTTTACGAAGCGATTAATTATGATTTATCAAAGAAAGGCACTCGTGGTGGAACACACAACCTGAAGGAAAATTTTAATAACCTCATTTAGAAGAGACGCCCCAAGACATTTTGCTCATCTTTTATCATTAAAATTTCCTCATAATATGTTTCTCTGGTGTTCAGTAATGGTTCAAAAATGGCTCTGAGCACCATGGGCCTTTTACATCTGAGGTCATCAGTCGCCTCTAACTTAGAACTACTTAAACCTAACTAACCTAAGGACATCACACACATCCATGCCCGAGGCAGGATTCTAACCTGCGACCGTAGTGGCCGCGCGGTTCCAGACTGAAGCGCCTAGAACCGCTTGGCCACACTGGCCGGCTGTTCAGTAATGGCTACACTGGAAGAATCAGGTCCATTGTGAGAATAGGACTTGATGCAGGTTGCTCGACTGAAAACCTGTTGAAGATTGACAATGTATGTGTATTGCTACTCTGAAATGTCAGTGAAATATACTTGCCAAAAGAACACATCAGAAGGATTAGACTAGAAGAAAAGACCAAAAACACGAAATGTATAGTTGTGGAAAACATTAAAGTACACTAGGTTTGTTTATAAATACCTCATCTGCTACCAGTCATGAGTTATTTATAGACAGATCTATTGTTTTTACAGTCGCAGGCTTTCAGAACCATTTATAATGGATCCAATCAGATTAGGGCACACTATGTGAGCAAAAGTATCCGGACACCTGGCTGAAAATGACTTAAAAGTTCGTGGCGTCCTCCCTCGGTAATTCTGGAATTCAATATGGTGTTGGCCCGCCCTTAGCCTTGATGCCAGCTTCCACTCTCGCAGGCATAAGTTCAATCAGGTGCCGGAAGGTTTCTTGGGGAATGGCCCATTCTTCACTGAGTGCTGCACTGAGGAGAGGTATCGATGACGGTCGACGAGACCTGGCACGAAGTTGGCGTTCTAAAACATCCCGAAGGTGTTTTATAGGATTGAGATGCGGACTCTGTGCAGGCCAGTCCATTACAGCGAATTATTGTCCTGTAGCCACTCCGCCACAGGCAGTGCATTATGAGCAGGTGCTCGAACATGTTGAAAGACGTAATCGCCATCCCTGAATTGCTCTTCAACAGTGGTAAACACTTCCATACCATAATACCACCGCCTCCGGATTTTACTATTGGCACTACACACGCTGGCAGATGATGTTCACCGGGCATCCGCCATACCCACACCCTGCCATCGGATCGCCACATTGTGTACCGTGATTCGTCACTCCACACGACGTTTTTCCGGTGTTCAATCGTCCAATGTTTACGCTCCTTACACCAAGCGATGTGTCGTTTGGCATTTACCGGCGTGATGCGTGGCTTATGAGCAGCTGCTCGACCATGAAATCCAAGTTTTCTCACCTCCCACCTAACTGTCATAGTCCTTGCAGTGGATCCTGATGCACTTTGGAATTAGTATGATGGTCTGGATAGATGTCTGCCTATTACACAATACGACCCTCTCAACTGTCGGCGGTCTCTTTGTCAGTCAACAGACGAGGTCGGCCTGTACGCTTTTGTGCTGTACGTGTCCCTTCATGTTTCCACTTCACAATCACATCGGAAACAGTGGACCTAGGGATGTTTAGTAGTGTGGAAGTCTCACGTACAGACGTATGACACATGTGACATCCAATCACCTGACCACGTTCGATGCCCGTGAGTTCCGCGGAGCGCCCCATTCTGCTCTCTCACGATGTCTAAAGACTACTAAGATCGCTGATATGGAGTATCTGGTAGAAGGTGCGCAATGCACCTAATATGAAAAACGTATGTTTTTGGGGGTGTCCGGATACTTTCGACTACATAGCGTACTTGTTTCTGGCGTAAATGGTAGTAAAAAAAATTTTTGTACATACCCTGCAACTTTTATTATTCAATTTATATGGTACCTTTTCTGCTGAACTTTGCTATAGACTTTGTACATACTATAACACCTGGGGTACAAAAATTTCAGCGTGAGTTACTGTCAATTTTTTTTATTTTTGTGACATAAAAATTGCTATGTATCATACACAAAGATGTGAAAAATTGTTGCGAGAGTTCTAAGACGAATATAAAAAAAACTGGTGTACAGATCCGTTTAGCTAATTACTAAGAACAACCTATCACATTTTGAAAGTGAGAAGCAAAGGAACCTTTGAGAAAGAAATCCTCTTGCGATAGTATGTGTTTTAAAAGTATCCAGCAACGTGCTGGACAAAAAATTGAAAAATATCCAGATTATAACCAATAACACACTGACATCATCTGCAAAATATGTTTTAATTTTCTCTCAAATAATGAAAGCTACACCAGCTTACATGTACCCGTCTATTTCCTCATACGTTCCCCCCCCTAATGTGGCAACATGTTTCGAAGTAGAAACTTCGTCTTCAGGCAACAATGGTAAATAAGGAGAGGTCTAACTAGAAGTTGTTCTGTACAACTCTTGGCATGTGCCGTGGTCATCCTGCTGAGAAATAGAAGGCAAAACCAAATTCGATGGATAACTCACTTCGTTTGTAAGGTTGCTTTGAACACCAGTAATGCCAAATAATCATTCGCTTTATTTATATGATATGGCTCTCTTCTTGTGGGATGTTCACTTGCCTACATTGCTGTGGCTCCTTAGGTCTTTGCAAGATCCGTTCATAAATTTGCAGGGCTCACTTAAAACACGAGTTCACCGTCAACTCTACTTAGCAGTAGCAACAAAGTGGCAGTCAGAACAAAACCTGTTTCACTTTAACGGTTGATCTGATGTGACATTCCTGGCGTTATCGGTCACTTGCATTGCCCTCTGCTCGTCTTGCTGTCGCATCGTTGATATTGTTCAACGAAATGGTGTTAAAATGATAGTATGAAAATTATTTTAAAGAATTCAGAGTTTTTGAAACCTATAATTTAATTTATGATCTCGTTTTCCCACTTCTGGCCAAGAATGATTATGTCCATTTCCTCCAAGACGTTTACTTTCGAGATCTGCTCTAAAGCATGCAGTACTGTAAGTTCGTTGTATATTGCAACACTGTTTCTAATGACTGCGATGTCGATAGGACAAACCCTAGCTTTCTTCTGCTATTGAAACACTGTGTCCTCTTTTGTCCATATGCATCGCTATAGCTGACCTATTAATTTTATCAAGTCTGAGATAGTACATTCTGTAAAACGGAGCTTAAAATTTGTCTGTTTTGACAATTTAGTATGTTGCAGTGAGTGCATAGTACTTTGTAGCTAGAAACAGTCACGGGCGGTTAACTGTCTAGATGGTTTTAAATCGAAAAACTTTGACGTAGTGGTCGGTAGGTGTAACTTGTCTCCCGCTATATTTTGCTATTTCGTAAGTGAAACCGTTTTTCTGTCGTTTATCATGCGTAAGGGATTTTAACAAACTGAACACGCTTTTTACTGTGTTGCTTAAAAAGATAATGCGTTCCTTTTCTTCGTGAACATCAGTGGTATTCTATTTTAAGTGAAAATGGTAGGTTTGCAAGGATAGTAGAAGTAGTTCATACCGTTTACTTTGTTTATTGAATTCGTAAGTAACACACTTACTAATAATAGCTAGACCGAACCATCTTATGTTAGTTTTTAAATGTATCCCACAGAAATTTTTCAAATTAAATTATCACGCTATAACAGTTCACGGTGACCCCTGACAGAACCACTGGGATGTTAATCCTGTGCAAGAGTGGTAACCATCACGCAGAAAATGTTTTGTAAACGAGCCAGAAACTGTGTTTTGTTGGCAGAACACTTTCGAGGTACAGAGACTGCCTACACTACTCTTGTCCGTTCTCTTCTGGAATATTGCTGTGCGATATAGGATCTTACCGGATAAATCTGACAGACGCTATCGAAAAAAGTTGAATGAAGGTCAGCTCGTTTTGTATTACCGTTGAATAGGGTATTGGGGGCGGGGGGAGGAAGTCACGGATATTTTGTGCAAGTTGGGATGGTAATGATTAAAACAAAGGCGGTTTTAGTTGTGGCGATATCCTTTCATCAAATCTCAAACACAAAATTCAGAATATTTTGTGGACTCCTACCGACGTTGGGAGAAACGACCGTCGTGAATAAAATAGAGAAATCAAAGTTCGTGCAAGAGGACAGAGGTGCTCATTTTTCCCACATGCTGTTAGAGAGTGGAAAAGTTTTCTACGAACCATCTGTCAAGCACTTAAGGGAACTGTAGAGTAATCTAATAGATGCAGGTCGCTAAGCTTCCGTTTTACGGGCTTTCAAATAAAATCTTTTTTGTGGAATGAAGTCCCAAAAATCCGACAGTAAATTAGGGACGCAATTACTGGAATACATTTGCTGTTCGAGAACGAATAGGTATCGCTGCAAAATCGACAGTAACGTATGCATATGTTTACTTCTAAGCTGTCTCTGCTTATTCTGAGGTTGTATATTTACTTTAGTGTCGTCGGTTGGGTTTGTACCCATTTTCTACCGTAAACGGTTGTTTTAATAGTAATTGTCATGTGTCTCAGTGAGTAGCGGGAATCTCGTTCGGAATGTAGTGTACTCCACATTGTTTCGTTTACACTATATGTTGTGCTGTACGATATTCGTTATTCCTCACGTCGTCTGCTTCGACATTGAAGAGCTTCCTCTATCAGAAAGAAGTAATTAGTTGGAGCACCTCTTAGAAAGAAAGAAAGAGGATGCTGAAATGTGTAATCTCTTCGAGGAAAGGACGACGCTGCAAGGGAACGAAAGAGAAGTTCTTTATATTAAGATCGCCTATCAAGGCAACATATTTCTCTTCGTTATCTTTTCGTTTAGTTCATACAACCCCATTTAATTAAGTTTGTGTATCATGTCGATTTCTTTAAAGTAAGAGAAAAGGAAGACAATTGCTGCTATCTGAGCTACCAATCACGGTCGCCTGATTAGCAGCCGAGACTTTGCTTAAATCATTAGCGCTGCGATATAAATTATACCAAGAAGTCTCATTCTAGTCTCGCTCCTATCTTCATCACGCCATTAGCGACTGGGTAATTCGTCTCCCTGCTCTGTGGATTTATCCAAGTGTTCTGCAGCCGAACAAAAACTAAAGGCTGCAATATGTATGTGTGTGTGTGTGTGTGTGTGTGTGTGTGTGTGTGTGTGTGTGTGTGTGTGTGTGTGCTCTAGTCCTCTCTCTCTCACACACACACTTGCAGGCGCTATACAAAAATGTCTGCTCGGATTATACACACATCAAAAAATGTTTTGCATCATCCTGTTCCCCAGAACTCCTGAAGATGGACGTTGACTGTGGATATTATGTCACAGACACAGTCCCTTTGACTGTTCAGGCTAAAACCGCCCAAAGAGGTAAACAGCCATGCATGAGCAGCGCCTATTAGACGTAGGGGGTCCGACAGCCGATCAGTTCCAGTTATTCTATCAGGAAGGAGGTACGCAGCTCGTGTTGTCTGTAGTTCCGTCATGCCTAGACGGTCAGTACCACAGTTCGATCGCGTCCGCATTGAAGGGCTTTCAACAAGGAAAGTGTCCAGGCGTCTCGGAGTGAACTAAGCGATGTTGTTCGGACATGGAAGAGATACAGAGGCAGCAACTGTCGATGACGTACCTCGCTCAGGCTACTACTGCATTGGATGACCGCTACCTATGGATAATGGCTCGAAGGAGCCCTGATAGGAACGCCACTATGTTGAATAATGCTTTTCGTGCAGCCACAGGACGTCGTGTTAAGACTCAAACTGTGCCCAATAGGCTGCGAGGTCCTTCTTTGCAACTACGACACGTCGGAGACGTGTTTGGAGGCAACCCAGTCAGGCTGAACGCCTTAGACACACTGCCCAGCGAGTTCAGCAAGGTGGAGGTTCCCTGCTGTTTTGGGGTGGCATTATGTAGTGCCGACGTACGTCGCTGGTGGTCATGGAAGGCGCCGTAACGGCTTTTCGATACGTGATCGCCGTCCTCCGACCGATAGTGCAACCATATCGGTAGCATATTGGCGAGGCACTCGTCTTCATGGACGACAATTCGCGCTCCCATCGTGCACATCTTGTGAATGACTTCCCTCAGGATAACGACATCGCTCGACTAGAATGCCGAGCATGTTCTCCAGACATGAAGCCTATCGAACATGTCTGGTATAGATTGGAAATGGCTGTTTATGAACGACGTTACCCACGAGCCACTCTGAGGAATCTACGCCGAATCGCCGTTGAGAAGTGGGACAATCTGGACCAACAATGCCTTGATGAACTTGTGGATAGTATGCCACGACAAATACAGGCATGCATCAATGCAAGAGAACGTGCTACTGGGTGTTATAGGTACCGGTGTGTACAGTAATCTGGACCACACCTATGAAGGTCTCGCTGTATGGTGGTACAACATGCAATGTGTGGTTTTCATGAGCAATGAAAAGGTCGTAAATGATGTTTATGCTGATCTCTATTCCAATTTTCTGTACAGTTTCCGGAACCGAGGTGATGCAAAACTATTTTTGACGTGTGTGTTGAATAGAATGTAACTTATTGACGTACTTATCTGATGATGGAAAAGGGCGAAGTGGATTTTTGTGAAAACCATGATTGTGAAGAAGAGTATGCATAACAATAACCTTATTCAGTACACGAACTATTTCTTGTGATTACTACCTCATGGCCGACCGGTTCTACGCGCTTCAGTTGGGAACCGCACGACTGCTACGGTCGCAGGTTCGAATTCTGCCTCGGGCATGGATGTGTATGATGTCCTTAGGTTAGTTAGGATTAAGTAGTTCTAAGTTCTAGGGCACTGATGGCCTCAAATGCTAAGGCCCATAGTTCTTAGAGCCATTTGAACCATTTGATTACTACTTCACCCAAGTGAAGATACGTTGAAATGTTTTTAAACTGGAACACAAAGATTTGTATTATTAAACCATAGTGCTGAGTACTGGAGCCCATTTTTCACTGTAGTAGAAGTTACTGTTTCGATATAAGTCTAGGGTCGATGTATGCTCACATTGATCTGATAATTCAGGCATAATTAAAAATGTGTTCCGATAATTTAGCTTTACTTTTACTAGCGACTGGATCGAAAGTAAATTCAGTAAGTTTATTTTTAATGTCGTGTACAAATTATTTATTGTTGTAAAACTGAGGGTGTAACTACGCAGTAGCCTTCGACACAGGCTCTGCTTAACAAAGTGTCATTGTTTTATGTATGTTCCTGTTTAGTTCGTCTCTATTCGTATTTATTTGCAGAATCGCTAATTTTGATTCTAGCTAGTAAATATTTACATTTAATTTTGAGCCCATATATCTGAAATTCTGTTTGATTTGATTTTCATGTTTATGATCTAGATGTCCTGATAGCTTCGACTGCTATTCGATACAATTTTCTGAATAGTGACTTCAGTATTTGTGCTGTTGCTTGTCTTGATATGGAATGGTTTGCCTTTAAAAAAAACTGCAAGGTGAAGGTATTTTTGAGCCGAAACGGCTAAGCTCTGCTGTATTTGTTGCCCTGTTCCCTCTTCTTAACTGACGTGATTTACGAGCAGCCTCCTCTCGACCAGGCTGTCTGATGGAAACGTCTGGTATGATAAGGTCTCAGTTTATTATTGCGAGAGCTCACCGCGAAATGACGTTCTCTTCGCGTGTATCTCGTACAGTTCCACTGTAGTCGTGAAGGGCTGTTTGTAGCGAATAAGTTCGCGGAGAGTGATGCTCGACATCACTGTAATCCATTTTACAGATACACTTCAACATTCTAAAACGAAGTTCAAATATCCAAAGTCACTGGAAATGTTAAGGCACCAGCAAGAGTTCAAATGGCCAAAAAAAAAAAAAGAAAAATACAGTTTCATCACCAGTAAGAGACCAGAATTTTCTGCATCCGTACATCTACGAAAGAAGCTGTGACAATTCGAGCGGAATATAGTGGCCATGAGGGAAACGTAAGGAGAGTGAATTTGTTGGTATCGCTGGTCGACATATGACAGACAGTGCTATTTTTGGTAAAGAACTGTTTTTGTAGCACGGGAGCTAATTATATCGCTTGGTATATTTTGTGTAGTTGATGCCCCACAGCTCGTAACTATTTGAAGGGGGAAAAAAGGTTGCTGGCAGCTCTTGACCAGTTTTATATCAGTGTTATGTAAGAGGGGCATTCAGTAAGTAATGAAACAAATTTTTTTTTTTTTTTCAGGAAGCAGGTTGGTTTTATTCGCTATTCCGAAACACCGTTTTATTCCCCCACTCTTTTGGCTAGAAAACCCTTTTTTCAACGTAGTCTCCGTTCAGTGCGATGGCCTTACGTCACCTTACTGAAAGGGCATTTATGTCTGAATGGTACCACTCTACTTCTCGATGTCGGAAACCAGCATGTTGCTGGACCAATAACCTCCGCATCATCCACTTGCGTCTTTCATTGTCCAAACAGATGGTCCTTAGTTACTTTTTATGGTCTTTTGTTAGGCGACTAGGATCTCAGCGGCCACACACCTTTGAGTACGCCAACTGGTGGACGAGTGTGTCTGCTTTACCAACAGGGACATCTAGTTGTGCTGCGAAGTGTTTGTGATCCCGCCTCGAATGAGTGTGTCCGCGCGTCCAACACTATGAAAGTGCGAGTGCGATATGAGAGAGTGACAGGCAGTCACGTAGGATAAACAACGAAACGAAAGGGCTGTGTGTTCTGGAGAAGGCCTGATCTTGTAGAGTCCGTAGGAAATTAGCATGTGGTAATAATAACTTACGACATTCGAAAGAGCTGTAAAAAATAAGTAAAACCTCTAAAAAGGGCAAGTGTGCACAAAGAACTATATGACGTCCAAAGTCCTACAAAAGATATTTGGTTTGAGAA
Organism: Schistocerca gregaria; assembly: GCF_023897955.1. NCBI lineage: Eukaryota > Metazoa > Arthropoda > Insecta > Orthoptera > Acrididae > Schistocerca > Schistocerca gregaria. The sequence continues at coordinate 475,312,330 of NC_064922.1, forward strand.
CAAGCTTTATGATGCCTAAACTAGATCTTCCTTCCCAACACTCTGTACAAAAGCTGGAAAGATGATCAAAAAACTTATACGCATCAGGCAATTCCTGTATTGGTCCCTAAATTAGTTGGTTGTCGGTTTAGTATGGGCTGGCTTCCGTTAGCAAAATAATCGAATCGGAAATCCGTGGATTCATCACTTTGAACTGGAAACAAAATGGCAATCCATGGAATGGCGCCGTACCGCGTTTTTCTCCGCGCCTTCAGCCGGTGAAGTCATGGCGACGGTCTTCTGAGATTCTGATGGGGTTACTCCGTTTGATGTTCTCCCTCAGTGTGCAACGATCAACTCGGAAGTGTCTTGTGCTGCCCGCAGGAAATCGAAGAGACGACTTTAGTGTGCTCGTCGCAACGAAAATGCAAACGAACGTCTCCTCCACAACAATGAAACGCCTCGCTTAAGTCTGCGGACCCGAGAGCGGACCCCAAAACTTCATTGGACTATTCTCCCTCACCCACCCTACAGTCCGGATCTCGCATCTTCCGACTTCCATCTGTCTGGCCCAATAAACGATGCAATCTGCGGGAAGCAGTACGTGGATGATGGGAGGCTATTCATGCGGCGAGACGTTGGCTCCGACGTCGACCAGTAGAGTGGTATCGTGCGGGAGTACAGGCCCTCGCAGTAAGATGGTGTTAAGTTCGTCGCTTTGAACGGAGATTGTGTTGAAAAATACGGTTTTGTTGCCAAAGTAGTGGGGAATAATATGGTGTATTGGAATCCTGAACAAAGCCAACCTGCTTTCAGGAGCAAAAAAAAAAAAAAAAAAAAAAAAAAAAAAAAAAAAAAAAAAAAAAAAATTGCTTTACTTACTGTGCGGCCTCGTCCCTCACCTTGAACGTATCGCTATGATAATCATTATTGATATTTGTGCCCTCTCCGAAGAAACATTATTCATTGTAGCGACACAAGTTTTGGTGGTGGTGGAGGAGGAGGAAAGACGGAGTTCGAGCCTAGTGCGGGTGGATTTCTAGTCGGCCGCCCGTTTAGTATATGGTTGCCTTGTAAATATGACTTTCGGTGGCGATAGTGCTACTCTGCGTACAGCTTTGTTTTCTTCCTAGCGTCAGATACGTCTTGCAAAATAATACATCTTCACCTTGTAGTGCAGTGTGGTACACCGCTTTCGCACATTTCACGGGAGACATTCCTTTGACGATGTATTCTCGCAGTACGCAGCTAACATGACGATGTAAGTCGGCTGTGCAGAAGACACGGTTGACGTCGTTTCGAGCGCTGCTTGTGGCGCTCAAAGCGGCCGTCGTGACTCAGGGACATGGCCGGTCAGACGTGTGCCACGGCGCGGACGTTAAAGACGTTTCCTGGTAGAGCGCTTCCGGGCCGCCTCAGAGGTCGCGGTCGCGGCGCTCCTACACAGGGGGACGGCCCCTTTGTAGTGGCATTCTGCCGCCCACCCCCACCGCACCACGCCACACGCACCACCCCGTCCTATCAGATGCTGCGGAGGCGGAGGAGGCTGCGGCTCGAGTGTCTGGCCGGCTGGCGCAGGCCACAGCCCGCGCTGCCACGCGCCACGTGCTCCGCAGAGCGCGCCCTGCTTAGCCGTGCGGCCTGTTGTGAAGGACAAAATTCTCCTTAGAATACCCCGTACGTGCTGTCACGTTCAGAACTGACGCTGTTTCGTACGCTGATTAGCCATAACATCATGACCACCAACCTACTACTGATATAAAGACGTGCTGGCGATAGCAACGTCACCTATCGAGGAATGACTGCTAGTCACAAACATGCGCGGTGTATGTAGTAGCAGTGAGCGTGCTGTCAGTGTTTACAACGAGGAAGGCGCGCGATCTAGCGTTGTAAGCGTTTCCCCGAGGACAGATTGTGATGTCCCAGAGGCTCGGCACGAGCATTTCGGAAACTGCACGACTTGAAAAGTGTTTGAGGAATGCTGTGGCGAGTGTCTTCAACACGTGACGAAACCAAGGTGAAACCACATCCAGGCGTCATGGGAATGGGCGGCCACTGTTCTTGACAAATGTTGGACGTCGTAGGCTGGCAGACAGGACAGGCTGCGGACTGTATAGGACCTAACATCAGACTTTACCACTGGGCAGAGTACAAGTGTGTCTTGAAAACAGTGCACCGAGCCCTATTAACGATGGGCCTCCGCAGCCGTCTACCCATGCATGAGCCAATGTTAACAATACGATATTGGCAACTACGACTGACATGGGCGCGCGAATATCGGCACTGGAGTTGGCGCAGTGCCAGAGTGTAGCATGATCTGATGAACCCCGATACCATCTTCATCATGCCGATGGGTGGGCACGAAACCGTCGTCTTCCAGAGGAACAGTCCGCAGCTCGTGGTCGCCTTCTCGCTTCCCGAGCACGGGGTCCCGGGTTCGATTTCTGGCGGGGTCAGCCATTTTCACCTGCCTCCAGACGTCTGCGTGTTTGTGTTGTCCTCATCATTTCATCCTCATTCATGAAAGTGGCGAGATTGGGCTGAGCAAAAGTTGGGAATTTGTACGGGCGCTGATAACCGCGCAGTTGAGTGCCCCACAAGCCAATCATCATCCATAGGAACAGCTCCCTGACACCTGTACTGCGGGACGGAGACAAGATGGCGGCGGCTCCATTGTGCTCCGGGGAACATTCACGTGGAGATCCATAGGTCCAGTGGAGCGCACGCAAGGCGCCATGACGACCATGTTTTCCGAAGGCAGTGCCGTTTTTCAACAAGATAATGCGCCATTTCACAAGGCCTGGTGTGTGATGGAGTGGTTCGACGAACAGTTTGGCGAGTACTGACCACCAAACTTGCCATATCTGAACCCGATCGAATACATGTGGAATGTAATTGAACGTTGCGTCAGAGCTCGTGGTCCCCCTCCCATAAATTTACGGGAATTAGGTGACTTTTGTGTGTAGATGTGGTGCTAACTCCCTTCAGCTACCTACAAAGACCTAATTGCCACGACGCGTCGCCGTTGTTACTCGTGCCAAAGGTTGACACACCGGCTATTAGGTATTTACAGATATAGGTATATACAGAGTGTTCTGCAGCTCAAACAAATCTCAAAACTTCATGAAGACTAAAGTCAACATCGGCTGCTTAGGATTCTGTTGCCGATCTAATGGCTAGCCAGTTGTCACGACCGTAGAAAACATTGATAATTTTAATTATATAAAATGTTAATAATTCTGATTACATGTTAGATTGCAACTACAAGCGGACACAGGCAAATGGATGAAAAACAGGATGACGAGTCTAAAGGCAACTGAAAGCTGTTTGGTTCTCAATTGCTGACCAAACACGACGGTGAGGATTATTCTTGATGGTTCGCCAAGGCGACGAGGGTCGAGGCCATAGGCGACAGTGGTGACCTCCCAATGTACGTAATGGAGAAAGTTCTTGTGGAAGGTACAACGATAGTCAAACATTAAGACGATTACATCTCTAGGAATGCTTCCAATGGAACATTCTCAATAGATATTTCAGAGGACCGCGAGCACCCAAAAGCAATATAGAAAGGAATAAAGCTCATAGAGGGCAGATTAAAGGAGAATAAGAGATTCAGCCAGTAATCCGAGCAGTCGGAGTGCTGTGACACTCCTCAGCAGCACCTGATGGAGCATTAGACATTTCAGGTAGAAGAAGGCGGCGATAGTCTCTGGTGGACAAAAAGCAACTGCAGGCTGAGTCGCAATTTTGAGTATTCATTGGAATAGCATTGAACAGAGTGTGCGTGTTTCTGTCTCAAAGAATTAAGTTCCAGGAATTTCAGTGAATAGTAGGAACAAGCTACTGATTGGTATTGTGTCTCTTGTACTATAGAGCAAGTGGCCCTTGATTGATAGAGAGTTATTTCAAAGTGTTGATAATTTCTGATTTAGGCCAAGATGCCAAACAGAGTAGCAGTGAAACCACTCGTCTCTGATAAGAGATCCTTCCTAGTGATTATTGAAAGCATCTGCCTTCCTGTTAAGGGGTTTTAGTCTGACAGCTCAATAAACAATTGTGTTGATTAAAACAACGGGAAGGGACAACCACAGCTAACTGAAGACCAGGCAGACTTCATATACTGATGGAACGGGGCCATCGAGCATTGCGGAGGTTGGTTGTGAAAATTGGCGTGGAGTCAGGGGAACGAATCACTCTTGAGCTCCAAAGTGCCGCCAACGATCCAGCTTAGCAGCTGTGCGTGGGGAATGGAAAAGAATGGTGTACACTGGTCGAGCAGCTCCTCATAAACCACGTATTCCTGTAGTCAGTGATGAGCGAGACTTCAGGTGGTGCGAAGGGCGACGGCACTCGGGAATGGATGACTGGAAACAAGTGATTTGGAGTGATAAATGACGCTATACGTTTTGGCAATCCGATGTAAGGGATTTTGGTTTTGGCGAATGCTTGGTGAACATTACCTTCCGTCATGTGTTGTGCCAACATTGAAGCGCGCATAAGCTCGTGTCACGGTGTGGAGGTGTTTTTCATGGGTGTGGCCCCTTATTGAACGATAACTGCGGAAGGATATCAACGAATTTTACAGCATTGCGTACTGCGTGTGGTAGAGCCACAGTTTGGAGACGATGCTTGATTGTATCAGCATGAGGGTGTACCCTGTCATAAATCAGCATCACTGAGGGAATACTTGTGGACAGTAACATTCCTGAAATGGACTGGCCTGCCCTGAGTGGATCACCTTTGGGATGAGATGTAACGCCGACTTCGCTCGAGACCCAGCACCCAATATCACTGCCTTCTATGGTTTCGGCTCCTGATGAAGACACCTCATCGAAAGTGTCGCAAGCAGAGTGAAAGCTGTCATAAAGGCGATAGAGCCGACATACCTCACATTAATGACCACAAATAGGTGTCTGGGTACATTTGGTTAGATAGTGTAGATTACAGAATTGTGATAGAAAATTTGAAAACAAAAGAAACGTAATAATAAGAAACGAAAATTTATTAGAAGGGATACAGCGTGGGGTGCCGTGAGCAAACGGGTCACTGTAAGACCTCGATCGGTGGATGTATTTTCGGTAGGCTTGCTCACACAAAAAATAAAGATGAGTTGCATGTATTTAACATGAAAGGCAAGCCAGAACAACTGTCAGCAGCGTAACCTTTGGTTAATAGCTGTTTTCAGTGGAGGACGAGTTTTTTTAAAAATCGCTGATCCTAGCTGCCCTATAGTTCTGATTTCACATTGAAATAAATTTACTTAGTGTCTTCCTGTGAAATACATTTACTTGTTATATTTATGTGATTAAATCACAGTCGACCTTATTTGTTTCTGTACTACTCTCATATGAAAAGGGCTATTGCGTTTTGTCTCCCACCCGAAAACGCGACTAAACTTAAGTCAAGCTTGTTCATTCTATACTAAGATAATGTTCTTTTCTTATTCGCAGCAGAAATGTAACTTTGATGTGTGGAGCTTTTTTTACAGTAAAAGCGCGGAAGTCCAAAACAAACGAGAGGGATGGGGTGGGGGCGTCTAGTCTCCGTTCTTTGATATGTGGACATTGAGAAGTGTATCGTAGAGAAACCTTTCAGCTCAAATTTGAAGACTTGGGGATTATCACTCAATTCAATTAATTTCTGCTGGAAGCTAATCGAATATAAAATCTGGTCAATAGTGCAAACTTTTTCATACTGTGCTTAAGGAAGTGCTATCTAAGCGCAAAACGTTTTTCTGTCTAGTGTTCACGAATGAATGTTGCAGTTTCTTCTGAATAAGTCAGTATTTTGAACAACAGATCCCACGGTGGAGTATATACAAAGGGATCGCGTAGTTAGTATTCTCCTAAACGAAATTGGCTCATTCAGGCCGCACATCGCGCGACTGCTCTTTTCTGGTCTAAGGATATTCATTGGGAGTGCACAACGCCCCAAAACGTGATACCATAAGGAAATCTTACAGTGAAAATAAGGATTATCATGCATATACATATTTTGACTGTAACAAAAGTATTAAAGATTGTTCCTGTGTTTAACGATACTTGAAGTGTACCTCTGAAGATGTGCTGGACACTTAATACCGGTCCTGCTTGGAAGATTTTAATTTTTTAAAATAAATCCTATACAAATGACATCTAAAGTTAGTAGGACGTTCCTGAGAACTGGCTCTAAGCTACCGCCGATTCATGCTCCTTTTCTGTTTTAGGGGTGGTTCATGTAGCACAGAAATCGGACGAGGTTTCATCTTAGCTCAGTACTCATCGTTACTGCTATGAACGTGTTTCTCTGTAGTGTCCATTTCACACGTACTCCATTGATATAGCTGTTTATGATTAGGGAACGTCAAATGTTTAGATAATAATTTTGTAATACTCTGATATCGATGCTTAACTGTTGTGTGCATTTGAGTGTTAATTTTGTCGCCTTAGCTGTTGTTTGCCTTCTGCCGAAAGTGTCGGAAATTTCTAGACATGAGTTGTGATGCTTTACTTCCTGACTATATGGCAATAACGAACTGAAGACTGTAAATGTAAAACGTACTACGTTACAAAACGCACTTTCGGTGCCACTGCGTTCTGCGCACTCTAGTGCATGCCCCTAAACTAGTTTCAAGTGCCAAATCATGGAGAAAAGTCAAGCCCATCTTCAGAGATACACTTCAAGTATCGTTACAACGCCGAAGACCGTTCAATAAATTTGTTACAGTCAGTCGTATGTAGATGTATGGTAATCATTATTTTCACTGTAACATCTTCTTGTAATATCATGTTTTGGGGGGGGGGGGGGGGGGGTGCACTCACCATGAATATCCTTCGCCCAGAAAAGAGCAGTCGTGCAGATATGAGGCCTGATTTCGCGAACTTCTTTTAGGAGAATACTAACTATAAGATCCCCTTGTATTTACTCCACCACGGGATTTGTTGTTAATAATACTGACTCATTCATAAGAAACTTCAACATTCCTTATGGTGGACCACGTGCCATGAGTTAAGTCTCCTCCGTTCAGTTGATGCACAGTTAGCATAGCAAATGAGGAAAGGCCATGGCTGTTGTATGCCATATCGTGCTTCATCTGATAGACCAGTAATGCTTGTCAGTCGGAAAACAGAAAGACCTGTTCACGATGTCACCATTCCTTCCTCAACAATACTGGCAGTTCTACAGTAAACTTCGTAACATCTGACCCCCAGAATGGAGTTGTATGAGAAAATTAGACAATACTAAGATTTTTTCTTGAATTTGTGGTATTCCCTTGTAAAAGATTTAAAAGGTATGAAAAGTGGCTTTTGTTGACATAGTACTATTAATTAAAACATTACTGCTGTATTTCTGAGCGTGTATTATCGCAAATCAGAACGTAATGCCTCCGTATTAATGGCACACGAAACAAAAACTTTATTGTGACTCTTCAGGCTTTCGCGGCGGATGTGTTGTAAATAGTCTTCACGGGTTTGCAAATTCCACAATATTTCCTCGGAGCAACTGTCCGATATCTTCAGGTGGTTCAACCTTGCTGGTGGCTAGGTACGACCGACGCTATCCGCACGTCGAACAGGTAGACGGTGTCGCCATGGGAAGCCCTCTGTCTCCTGTGCTGGCCAATTATTTTATGGAGGATTTTGAGGAAATAGCACTACAGTCAGCCACTCGCAAATCCATTTGCTTTCTGCGGTATGTGGATGATACATTTGTGGTGTGGCCACATGGACTTGATACTCCACCTACGTTTCTTCAGCATCTGAATTCGCTCCATCCGAATATAAACTTCATGATGGAAGTGGAAAAAGATAGTACTTCACCTTTTCTTGGTGCTTTGGTACGAAGGGAAGCAGGTAGAACCTTGGGACACAGCGTCAACGGCAAGCCAACGCATACAGATCTACATCTGCAGGCCACAAGCTGCTATCATTGTGCACAGTGCGGTAGTGCATACGTACGTCAGTTCATAGAGCACATGTGGTATCTGATCCTGAAAGCCTTTCGAGTGAAATACAAGATTTGAAGACAGTATTCCGACGAAACGGATATTCTGAGAGACAGATACGTAATGCATTCAGGCCCAGGCGAGTTCAGTCTATGGAGCTGAATGAAGATACGGAGTCACCCACCACTTTGGCCTTTTTTGCCGTATTTTGGTGCCACGTCGTCAAGAATCGGAAGAGTCCTCGTAAGATATGGAATTAAGTGTGGTTTTCAGCCATCTGCAAAACTGTGAAACCTGTTGGGTTCGGTTAAGGATGACCTTGGCATGAGGAAATGTGGTGTGTACAAGATTCCTTGTCAGTGTGGGGCAGCGTATATGGGCCAGACATGCCGCACAGTACATGAAAGCTGCGATGAACATCAGCGTCAACCGCGAAAGTCGGTAATTGCGGAACACTGTCTGAATACAGGACATCGGATGATTTATGAAAAGACGGAAGTTTTATCCCCGGCTTCATCTTTCTGGGATTGCGTCATTAAGGAAGCAATACATATCCGTACAGCCGTTAATCTCATCAACAGGGATACGGGATTTCGGCTGAGCACTGCCTGGAAACCTGCATTGGCTGCTATTAAATCACGAAGCGAAAATCAAATTTCTTCGGTAACAGGCCGGTCATAACATTGGTCTAGTACGGCCGTTGGTGAGCAACGTCTGGCCGCACTGTTGGCAAACGCAGCGTACAGCGCACGCGCAGGAGAGCCGCTCTGCGATTTTCGGCAGAGGGAGTTGAAAGTGGCACCTTCTAACTGCAAATCATTGCGCATGCCCGATTTCCGCGCCTGCGTATTCTTTGCGCGCGTGTTTTCGAATGGAAATCCATTCTCAATAAGATGGCCGTTCACAGAGAAGATACGCAGCTGTATTTACTGTGACAAATGAACAAAGTACACACACTGCGCCACAAAGCGTCATTTTTAGGGTAACCGCAAAATGCCGCACCGTCGGCAATATTTCAGTAATTCCTGAAATGACAGCATTTTTCATCTTCGACTGTAACTATAGGGGTCGCCGGAAGAAAGTGCTAACCCTCAGCTTAGAAAAGATTATTCTGATCACATAGTCTGTTGTAGTTTGGAATGCACCGCATGCTGATAACAATTAGTTCCCTATGTACCACTAGAAATAGGTGTCTAAAATATATATTGTCGTGTATAGTTGTATTTATGTTCTTGTGTTTGAGGCTTATCTTTATTCGCTCTTTGTTTCACCGACCACTTCAGCTTTCTTTATTTTCCATTAGAGGTCAGTTTCGGCTATTAGGCCGTTTTCAAGCTGTAGTTGACGTGCATGAGCACAGGCCACCAAACTGTTCATCCACCACCATAAGAAGGCACATTTAAAACCTGCGACAAATAGACGTGTGTGCAATCGGCACAAAACACTTAATAAATAAGTTGACTCCATTGAGAAGTATTTTCGTTTCAGCTACTACTGTACCTTCGAAGTGTTTTTATGTCAATTGTACGTTTTATGTTTACTTGCCATGCCGGTGACTTGATAGCTTCGTGGCATGCTCTCATGTACGTTATACTGCTTGAAAATTCCTTAATAGCCGAAACTGACTAATAGTGGAAAATAAATAATAATTAAAAGTGAAGCCATGAAAGTTATTTGTTAAATGGTCTTTGGGTATTAGTTTGTAAGGAGATTTATAAATTGTCGAGGACACAGAGATACAGTCGCGACTCTTTTCGCTGTTCGCCGTAGATTTAACTTAAGCCAAGAAGCTTAAAATCTATCAGAGTCATGCTACCGTGGGCCATATTTGATAGTCATTCCTAACAAATCCAGTACTATGCAAATGTGATACGCAGTCAGTCTCTAATAGCCCGAACCTGTTTTTTAACATTGTACAAAGGGTACAAGCCTTTTCAGGCAGCCCGCTCTTCTTACACACAGTCACTCAACGTTAATCCCACCTCTTCTCTTACTTGACGGGCATGTGGTATTAAAACTACGACATGACAGCTTCCTGACGGTCCTCATCATCTGTAATAAAATAATATTGGTTGCCCCGACCTTTCATTGTCATAAACGTTGACATTCTTAGACGTCCTGACACCTTCGTAGAAGCTGTAGTTGACGTGCATGAGCACAGGCCACCAAACTGTTCATCCACCACCACACTTAAAACGTGCGACAAATAGACGTGTGTGCAATCGGCACAAAACACTTAATAAATAAGTTGACTCCATTGAGAAGTATTTTCGTTTCAGCTACTACTGTACCTTCGAAGTGTTTTTATGTCACAGCTAATAAATGACCTGCTCACTTAAAAGCTACAAACATTTCTTTCGATCACAGTGACCATCAAACAACAGATGTTTCGTGTAAAATTATGCGAAATTATTGTTGAAGGTAGAATTTTACATTTTACTGATGCAGGCTACCACATTACTTAGTCATTTATACTTAGTACAGCTGGAAAAGCGTAGATAAATTTTCTAAAACGTGTACTGCGCTGCAGATGCGTCAAACTGTCGAGATTTATAGACTTGACCGCCACTTGGTTATATACGTTCAGTGTCACAGTTTTTTGGCTGTTGATAGTAATTATAGGCATTTCTGTGCAATATATTGCGTGTACTACATTGGCGCTGCCACATAAAATGATGTAGCCGCGTTATTGCCACTCTAGAAATTTCTTATCCGCGAGCTTATAAATATGTAAAAGTATCCGGTCTTGCGAACTTTAACTCCTGTACTGCTAATGAGCTTCGTGTTGAAATACGGCTTGGTGTAAGGCGTTATTGAAGATAGTCTGCAAATCTCTGTCAAGACAGGTCTTTCATTGTGTATTTATTTCTAGTTTCTTCTGAAATTTATGCACTCTTTTTCGTTGTGCAGACGATCGAACGTAGCACTCGAATGGATGAATTCCACGTACTGTAAAAACCGCAGTTTACCGTTATAATCTTCAGGGTGTCCACAGAGAACGAACCGGAGTGGATGTTAATCCATGTAGGAGACGACTGACTGTCATATCCCGATATTCTAGTTATACGACATGGAGCGAAAGATAAAAAAGCGTGGCTGGATTGCAATACTACGTAAAAGAAATCAGACTGGAGCTGTCAGGTCCAGTTAGAGAAGAGGCTTGTGGATCTCTCGATGATTCATAGGCTGTTAGAAACAACCGACCTCAGGTCTAGAGTTCTCGGCATCATGTGAATTCGTATGGTTGCTTCTTACAGCGTGTAGACGAGTTAATGTTATCTGGCGCAGAATAGGCTAAGTTTACTAGTGTAGCCGACCCTTAATACACGTACATTGAAAAGTAAATGCTTACCGCGTGGGTGGCTTAACTGACTTTGACACTGACCGTTTCGTATTTTCAACGAGTAACATGTTTGTGAGGAACAGCAACGAGGTCCATACGGAATGTCGTCGACCGAACAGGTTGGTGCAGTGATTACCATAGTGGACTCGGCATTCGTGAGCTCTAGTCCGCGCTTGACCGTCCAGATGTTTAGCTAAATCGTTGGCGGTAAATACCAGGATGATTTCCTTGAAGAGATACTATCTCCTTGCCCCTTCCCCAACCCGAGATTGTTCTGTTTCTCTAATGACTTAGTCGTCGACGGTACGTTAATTTGCGATCCCCCTCCCACTCCACCTGCTCTCCCCCCCCTCCCCCCCTTCTCCCGTCACCTTCCGCCTCCAATACGCCACGGCTTGATGTCACTGCTTACAACTCTGATCGCTAAATTATTTACATTATATAAATCGTCTGTCATTTAAGTAATGTGTGTCGCACACTGCAAATAATGTCAACTGTTTGGGGTTCATGAAGTGGTCTCTCCACATTCTGTTCCAGCTGCATCGTTGCTACGTTCCGTAGAAGAAAGTGCATTTGCCCTGAATGTAAGAGCCCTTCGCTTCTGTCCAGCATTAGAACTGTACAGCATTTTGCCGCAACAATATTTTAGTTTGGGCTATACAGAGTGTATTCATATTTATAAAAATTTATCAGGTACGAGCCTACAGTTCAAAAATGGTTCAAATGGCTCTGAGCACTATGGAAATTAACATCTGAGGTCATTAGTCCCCTAGAACTTAGAACTACTTAAACCTAACTAACCTAAGGACATCACACGCATCCATGCCCGAGGCAGGATTCAAACCTGCAACTGTAGCGGTCACGCGGTTTCAGACTGAAGCGCCTAGAATCGCACGGCCACACCGGCCGGCTGAGCCTACAGTAATTTGTAACAAGTAACGTGCTGAAGTAATATTATATTTCTCGTTAAGGCAGGCCAGGGGGAAAATTTGAGCGCAGTTAAATGCGACGTATTCGAAAAGTTTACATGTCGAATTTATATGCATTTACTAGGACGATGTTTCCTGTTGAAGTCAATGGCTGCACGGCACCACACATTCGCAGATACTTTGCAAACGCCTTGTTCACACACTCATGTGTACTCAAACGTTTCTGCGTTGTTATCGTATATTTTGATCAGTGTCTGTTTCCTCCTTTTATTTCTTAGGATCACAGGTGCATATATACTATGATGTGTCCGCGATAACAAGATTTTTTGCTGCAGTGGCGGTCAGGACCAGAAGGATGTGACACTCACTACTAAGAGGGCTTGCTGAAAAGTCATGCCTCCGAATTTTTTGACTCAATCCTTAAAGCTTTATAAATAAAACAAACATGACTAACATCATATATCTTTACTCTTCTTGTCTAAGTATTTGCTGTCCTCCGCCGCTAGACGACTCGGAATTGTAGCGTGTAACATGGCGGTGTGTAACGTAACTATGTCGGTGGCTGAGAAACAGCGTGCTGTAATCGAGTTTCGAATTTGCAGAGTTCGTCTCACCTAGAGCACGCTTCAGCAAGACACTGCCAGACCACAGACCAGCGCTGCGACGTCTGTAATAATCCGACACCTTCGATGACTTCACTTTGATAGTGATGAAATGGTGCAAGCAGAAGTAAGCTTGTGGCTCCGTCAAAGAAGTCACGCAATGACGGTATCAACAAACTGGACTGTCGTTGGAAGAAATTTGTTCGTCGCCAGCGTGACAATGTTGAGAAATAAATATTAAGACATGAAGAATAAATATGTAGAATCTTAATAACGTTTGTTTTATTTTTTAAAAAGTCAAGAGTTTTCACATGGAGACTTCGGAGGCATTACTCGCCCTCGTACGTAGTGTTTCCGGGAGAGGAGTGATGTAGAGGAAAGTATCAGCGACTTCATCTCTCAGTGATAGCATATTATTTTTATTATTTACTTCTATAAAAATATCAGTGGCGAACAGAAAAACCAGAGAATAGAACAGAGAGCCTCTTCATTGATTGTAATCAAATAAACACACAGTGCATAATTGAGGCATAATTACTACTGCACTTGTGTCACACAGCGCATTTACCAGCTGAAATTTCCAGAGACTGGAAACAAGGAAAAAAGACCAACATAACTCAGCTTGTCCTGGTAACAGCGTGGATAGCGGAAGAAGTCAATCCACCGCTTCCGGGATTCGGGGAGTCGAGCCTCCCTCGGATGGTATCCGCCTGGCGGATTAACGAAGAGCGCCAGTGACTCAGACCAAGAAAGATATGGCTGTCAGGCGGTTTCGGACATTCAAATAGGTGAGTACCGGGCAGGTATTCGCTTCAGATAAACGCTACGATGATGTTTAGAGAAAGTTCCCACACATAAAGACGAGATTTGCTCTAGAGGATGATTTCCGTGATGAACTTACAAACTTTCAGGATGAAGGAAAGGTTAAATGTATCAATTTGAGATGAGGAACCCTGGTCCGGGAACGCTCTGATACTTCTGACAGTGGAATACATATACCGGTACTGTTGTTGCAATGCTTGAAGTGAAGGCAACTTTCAGAGGTCGTAGTAAGAAACGAAACAAGAAAAAAAACACGGGGTCTAAAATGCTTGTCTTAAGAGCTATGAGCACTTGTCCGCATTCGATCGTGTGAAACACATCTCCTCTATTGAACAAATGCTCATAGTTCTTAAGGTATGCATTTTAGAACCCATATTTACTCGATATTTTTGTCTTATTTTGGCCCATACCACCACCGTACAATTTTAGGAAAAACACTACCGGTACAGTTATTAAACTGTCAGAGGTATTAGAACGATTTTCGCGTTCAACTTTCGACCAGGTCGTTTCCGGACCATGGACTCTTACCTCAAATTGATAAAAAGTTACCGTTTTCCATCATCTCTCAAAGTTTGTGACACGATCACGGAATCATCCTGTGGACGCAGACAGACATGACATACAGATTCGGCCTGGGGGTGAGTCGTGGCGGGAGGAGGATGGCATCTGGCGACGAACTGTCATAAAGATTGGTTCAAATGGCTCTGAGCACTATGGAACTTAACTTCTGAGGTCATCAGTCCCCTAGAACTTAGACCTACTTAAACCTAACTAACCTAAGGGCATCACACACATCCATGCCCGAGGGAGGATTTGAACCTGCGACGCAGCGGTCGCGCGGTTCCAGATTGGGAAAACAATGGCGATCCCCGTAGAGGAACAGGAGGAGGAGGAGGAGGAGGAAGAAGAAGAAGATGACGAAGAAGAAGAAGAATAGTGGATCACTTACGTCCGCAGTCCCCCGCGCTATGTATCACATTATTCTGCGCTGCCTTAAGGTGTGAAAAGTCGTTATTTAGGTCACCTTCTGCAGGCACACCTTGACAACGTCATACTGGGCAGAAGTTTGGGAAAAAACCTGTTCTAACACAGCAGAACAGTCCGTAGCTGACGGTTTGCACTCACGAACAGCAACTCCCTTGCAGCCATACTGAACATCGGTTATCGAGCAGCGTCTTGTTGGAGGCGAACGCAGCTCGGCTAGCAGACAGGGGTCTCGGCGCTCTCCGACGGGGAGCCATTATACGGGCCCGCTGTGTGTGTGCGTGGGGCAAGCCCAGGAATTCGTGTTTCCTAGATAATGTTGGGTGTTGACTTTAAGATGGGCCACATGATATATAAGTACGTGTGCGTGCCTGCCATATCGTTTCAGGGATCCGAGTCGCTCGTTAAGTACACTCGCGGCCCGCTGCGGCAGCCGTGGGTGCCGCGTCCACTCGGCGGCCCTAACCGGTCCTGTACCCGTTTCTGCTCCTGCAGCCTCCGCCTCCACCAGCACCTGACTGTAGCCGCCGCGGCAAAACGAAGACCGCGACGCCGGAATTATAAAGCACAGTTTGTAGCCTTGTTGATTGTAAATGCGAAGTACACTGCAAGCACGGCGGTTTCTTTTTTTTATCCCCCCCCCCCCCCCCCCCGCTGGTCTCCCTCCCCTCCCTCTATCCTCTCCGTACTTCTTATTTATGGACCTCGAGCAGGACATGGCTTGTTGTTACCATCTAAATTGTTACTTGGCCGTAGCCTTGAAGTAAACGCAATTATTGTTATTACGGGCCGGCTCCGGGGCGACAGCGGATTGTGTCTTGACGGGGAGGAGGAGGCGGCAGCAGCAGCAGCAGCAGCAGCAGCGATCAGCGTTGACGGAAAGGTAGTGCTGTGTGCTCTCCCCACACAGCAGCGCGGCAGAATAGGACCATTACTTTTAACGTTTGAGATTGTATCACAGAGGCGGCGCACATCGGTATGGCTTTGGCCATTTAGTTTCTGGGCGAAAAACTTCACGAGCTAATAGAGATTGCCGTCGCTCGTCTTCTGTGTGTTTTTTGTGTCCTCTCTTCCATTTTCCTACCTTTGTCCCTCTTGGCTCTTAGACGTCGTGGTTGGGAACCGCAGTTGTCATTTCTTGTGACTTCCGGCCTACTGTGCAGCAATTGCAGAATGAGTTTCAGGTGTGCTGTTATACGCTGCCTGAATTCCAGTCAGTGGCTGCTGGCTCCTGCGTTTTGTGCTTCCAGTCTTCTAGCTGTACAATTTTGTCTAAATGTGATACCTCTCGCGAAAAGACGATTCCAGCTGAAATACTTTTTAAATTCCTCAATCATATGAAAGAGTAACAGGTAATTGTTGCGCCAAACATATGCTTTTTTATATACAAAAAAAGCGCCTTTCTCTTCATGTTGTCCTTGAAGCTCATTTTTCGGCCATGTTATCTTTCAAGTGGATAATTATGTAAGTACGGTCAGCAAACGCATATTAATATTCTTTAACAGCAAACAAGTGACGGCCAAGTATAAAGTGCCCAATGAGTTCATATATTTTGTCAAATACAATGGAAAAATAATCGCATGGTAATATATGCAGTTGCAGAATTGTGGTATTTGTATTTATTACATACAAACATAAATGTATACATCGTAGCATCACATATTGCTATTTATGTGGCTTCCTTGTCATTTACGGTACAGCTGGCATTTCGCCCCAGTTCGTCTTCTGTAACTATTCAGATTTATTTACGTATGCTTTCCAGGGTACGTCCTTTGGACACATGAAAATCGTGATGGCCTTTCAAGAATAAACAAGAAACGGTATTTTGTACATACACACCATGTGCAAGGCCGGCCGCGGTGGTCTCGCGGTTCCAGGCACGCAGTCCGGAGCCGTGGGACTGCTAAGGTCGCAGGTTCGAATCCTGCCTCGGGCATGGATGTGTGTGATGTCCTTAGGTTAGTTAGGTTTAATTAGTTCTAAGTTCTAGGGGACTAATGACCACAGCTGTTGAGTCCCATAGTGCTCAGAGCCATTTGAACTTTTTTTTTTTTTTTTTAACCATGTGTAAGAACTACACACATCGAATCAAGCGTAGTTCAGTACTCATCTGATATATTGCTACTAGACAATAGCACGTGACTCGTGACCCTTGATTTTGGTCAACGTTATAAATCACTCCGTATTGCAGCAGTTTCTGTAACTACAGTGCAGTCAAATATACGTTCATCTCTCGGAACGGCTAACTCTCCGATGAATATTTTTATAACATCCTGACAGTAATAATTTCTTGTGTCTCAGTGGCCTGCTGTACCTACAGTTTAACGTGGAAACCGAACCATGTGTTGTTTCTGGAGACTCCTCACATTGTCGAGAGAGGAAGGCTATGTTATAACGCAGACTGAACAATCCCTGGTCCGACTGAGATTCTGTCCTGCGACCTGTCGGTTTCCATACGCGCACTTGAAAGCTAGCCTTCAGTAGTGAATAGTAACCATTCTTCAAATACAGGTCCACAAGGTTCTTATTCTTTCTTTCTTTTGTGGGATACGCGTCTTCCTTATTTTCACAACAGACAGGTAATCGTTCCGACTTGTAACCTTTTAAGCGGTCACGTCTAGATGTCTGATACTGTCACCGACTCGAGTGATTCATCTTAGATGCATCACTGTTGCGCATTTGCGTATATTCTCTGAAAGGCTCATCCCAGAGATTTCTCCGCCGCCCGGTGAAAGCTAGCTCATTTACGTGTACGGTAGGCTGACAGCAGTTCATCGACGGCGTCTCTTCTCACGTGCTGCCGGTAGTCAGCGCTACCCGTGCGAAGTTGTGCTGCCATCGTTCTAACCGGGCGACAATTACCTTTCCGGGGAAAACTTTCATCTCCGTGGAGACATTCTGGTATAGCGAGTGGTGAAAGCAGATCAGCTCTGGATTCAGCGTTCAGTTCTGAGGGAAGGAGTGGGGGGGAGAGAAGGTCACCAGTTTCGATAATTCAGCCCTCCCCCTCCCTCTAAATACAAATTACCATCAGCCCTCAATTTTAATGTACTGAAGATGCCTAGGACTTCAATATGATACCTAACTACGTATAAAATGTATTACAAGTAATATAACAACACTAGTTGCTTTGTATCAGTGATTAGTCAAAGAAATGTCATTTGAAGAACATTTGTCAACAAAAATTGAGAAGTACATGTTATGTGATAGTTGCTATTATAGTTCTTAAATCAAAGTGTCATCATAGGTTACACGACTTAAAATCGAAGCGTGCACTACGATTGTGAGCTCAGTTTGCCTCACAAAGGCTGAGAGCATCCCACTTGCCAAGAGCGCTCGGCAGATCGGATGGTCGCCGATCCAAGTGCTAGCCCAGCCTGACAGCGCTTTACTTCGGTGATCTGAAGGGGACTGGTGTTACCACTATGGCAAAGGCCGTTGACTGACTACGGCTGTGCGAGCATGTAAATAGGGAAAATGCTGCTCCTTCAGCCGTTCCCGACTGTTTGGAAAAGTTCGTCATTTTGTTGCCTGAGTCATGGTGGAGCGTGTTTCTCTTTCAGCTTTTCCTTACTTGCGCGTACGGTCAGCCTGTGACTGCGTTGTGTGTTGTCTAGAATGTTTCCTGCTGCAGGCAGGCCGCACGCACATCCACGTAGGCTAATCCTCGTGCATCAGAAAAGAATTAATATAGCGCTGAACATCGTAGTAATTGCCCTGTTAGAGATATGCACACCACTGTCGTATTTTACCTTAGTAAAGTTGAAAGGAAATGGTCGTATGTGCTAACCAGAAGATGCCTAACTTATAACACACAAAATGAAACGTGTGTGATATTTAAAATGTAGCCCACCGAGTCATATACCCAAGAAACAAACACCGAAAATCCTTATTGTTTTGGTGGAAAACTATGCAATTCAGTGATCCATTAGTAATGAA
Source organism: Schistocerca gregaria (assembly GCF_023897955.1). Lineage (NCBI taxonomy): Eukaryota > Metazoa > Arthropoda > Insecta > Orthoptera > Acrididae > Schistocerca > Schistocerca gregaria. The sequence continues at coordinate 475,330,852 of NC_064922.1, forward strand.
GAATGAGGACTGATGGAGAAGAACGAAATTCCTCTTGCTTTTCGACATTATTGCTATGCATGAAGGGTTCCTCGTCGTGGGATAAACTCCACAAGTTGTTAGAAGTCCCCTGCAGAAATTCGAGCAATGCTGCCTCTATAGCCGTCCGTGATTCCGGAAGTGTTGCTGGTACAGGAATTTGTGGATGAAATGAACTCCAGATTATACTCCATAAATGTTAAATTGGATTCGTGTCAGGTGATTTCTGTGGCTAGATAATTCGTTCGAATTATCCAGAATGTTCTTCAAACCAGTCTTTAACAATTGTGGCCTGGTTCATGGCACATTTTCATCCAAAGAAATAAAGTCCACGAATGGCTGTAAATGTCCAAGTAGCCGAACGTAACCATCTTCATTTAATGATCGGTTCAATTGGACCAGAGGACCCAGTACATTCCATGTAAACACAGCCCACATAATTACGGAGCAACTACCAACTTGTACAGAGCCTTGCTAACAACTTGGGTCCATGGCTTCGTGGGGTCTGCGACACCCTTGAGACCTACCACCAGCTTACCAACTGAAATAGGGCTCATCAGACCAGGCCACGGTTATTCATTCGTGTAGGGTCCGACCGATATGGCCACGAGCCCAAGAGAGGCGCTGCAGGCGATGTCGTGCTGTTAGTAAGGGCACTCGGGTCGGCCGTCTGCCGCCATAGTCCATTAACGCCAAATTTCGCCACCCTGTCCTATCGGATACGCTCGCCTTGATTTCTGTGTGTTTTTCAGGCAGTGTTGCTTGTCTGTTACCACTGACAACTCCGCCTAAACGCCACTGTTCTCGGTCGTTAAGTGAAGGCCGTCAACCACTGCGCTGTCCATGATGTTCTGAGATTTGGTGTTCTCGGCACACTCTTGACACTGTGGATCTCGGAATATTGAATTCCCCAACGATTTCCAAAATGGAGAGTCCCATGCGTCTAGTTCCAACTACCATTCCGCGTTCAAAGTCTGTTAATTCCCGTAGCGCTGCCATAATCACTTGGGAAATCTTTTTATATGAATCACCTGAGCACAAATGACAGCTCTGCCAATGCACTGCCCTTTTATATCTCCTGTACACTATATTACCGCCATCTGTATATGTGCATGTCACAGTCCTATGAATTTTGTCACCTCAGTGTATACACTACCAGAGAAGAAACTTGCAAATGGTAAGTCATTTTATTGACAAGTGACGTCACAAGTAATTTGTGATTGCAGGAGTATATTCAGACCAAATGAAACATATACGTTACAGGAAAGAGTGCCCAAACAGTCGCATCAGTACACAGTGTACCCCATTTTGGCGGCAACGCAGGGGTGTATTGTCGCATGCAAACGATCGTAAAGGTGCCGAATGGCATCCTGCTATAGGATTATCCCAAGTAGGCTTTTGTTGCAGTTTGGCGATGGTTCTTACAGAGCCTGGAGAACGAAGTAGTTCCCACTTCCATCATCTCACCTGTACGTCTTCAATTGGCCAGAGCGATGATGATCTCGTTGTCCAGGGAAGTTATTGTATACTACAAAAAGAACATTGCGTTGCAGCAGTCGTATATGGACGTGGAATGTCATGCTGAAAAGGCACAGCACGGCAGTAGCGCGGGCGTAACAAACTGTGCATTGTAGCGTCTACTGGTTACTTAACCCTGTAGAAACACCGAATGTGACCGCGAATTGTAACTGATGGCTCCTACGCGATGAAGCCTGGAGCCGGACTTGGGGTCTCACGGGCGGATGAACTCCGGAATTCGCCGCTCACTAGGTCTACGCCGCACGTCAACAGTGTGTCGTTCTATTATCCAGTTGACTCTTTCATGACACCACAACTCGACATTGTCATGATGCCAGTGCTAGCTTGACCAGAACCACACGTCTTATTAGCCTTGCTGCAAACAGACAGCTCCTAGTGGTTGTTGGTGACACATCAGATGCAACATATGCCCACATTTGTTCACCGTTGCTCGCAAATTCATAATTTTGCCATGCGTCTGTACTACGCGGGCGGGTACGGGTGTGGGGCTTCCCGCAGGCGCACAGTATGACCGCTTTCAAATGGCTGAAATTGTTCAGTAGCATTAGGTCGTCGGTGGAGCTTGGTTGTACCCTAGAATGAATGTTGCAAACACTCTTCAACTAGAAACTTAGCACAGTTACTGACTGCCTCCTGGACGCCACGTGGTCTCCGATGACCATCACAAATGAATCACTAACACTGCAACCCCTCAGTGAGCAAGTATTATAACTTGGTGCCAGTGGACACAGTCCTTGAGAATGTTACATTTTTTTCGGCTGTGTGTGTGCCTCTACATCTAGTTCAGCCTGAATAGTAAACCAAGATGACCAGTTAACGTTCAGTCATGGTAGCCAGATATGGGTCCTTTTTAAGGAAGTAAAGTAGAAGTTCGAGGCTGCCAGTTTTTCGTACGAGAACAGAGATACACATTCTCCGTCGCTGTTTTCTGTAACGAAGTATCCAGTATCGGCTGAAATGGGTCAAATAACTAGCAAAAACACTCACCACCCTTTAGTTTGCAGTTTTTTTTTTTACTTCACCTTTGAACTTCTTATTTGATAGATACGATACGGAAACCTGTTATTACCTTTTCGATTGGATTCATGCTGTCCTCCTCCTCTTCCTTTTTTTATGCTTATGCTTCCAAACATATGTACTTTACCGAACAACCTCGATAACATTTTAAATATCTGTCCTATTCTAATGTTTTCAAAATCACTATTGTTTCTTCCCGTTCCAGCTCCAAGTTAACTAAGCGCTGTATGCATTAACTGATCTCCTGGTCACCTACCCCCCCCCCCCCCCCTCCAGGTTAAGGTGACTTATTTCCCATCTCGTATATTACCTCGTTGTATAGTTTTCAACATTTCAAATGAGTACAGTTTCTCAAGTTTTCATACAGTCCCCACTGTAGTTCCATGCTACGCTGTGCACCCAGTCCTGCAGTTACTAGAGCTGTTTCCTTGGTTTTAAGTCAATGTGTCGGACATCTTAGTGTGATGAACTGTTCTTTTTTTACTCGTGGCAATGTCCTTCTGATACAATTTTCGCTTAGACCATCACTAATAATATTGCTTCCTAACGACTTTGTCTTCTCACATTTTTATGTTAAGCAAGTCGCCATCAAGCACTTTACTGTCATTGGCGTCTTATTTCCAAGTTAAGAGAGAACAGGTTTTGGCAGTAGTTAGCCATCCCATGCGGTTATAAATTCAATGAGTGGTTTTACACACATTAGGGATAGCATCTGCGACCATCATAACTTGCATGTGATTTTGAACGTTTTGCGGCATGCTTGCGGAAGATCCGTCCGATGAGCTCACAGTAGGGATGCTTCATTTGGCTGCTACCATAAACAGAGGGTGGACGTTCCGAAGCCATAGTGTGGCTGGCATTATTCTTCATGAAAGCGAAATCCTTCTGCAGTGGTTGTATGTTGACCTGAGCTGACGAGAGAGCAACGAGTAGATAAGGATAATTAGTTAGAGCGGCTGATGTCAATTGGGATGTTGAGGCAAAAACCAGTCTGTAGCCACAGTGTTGACTGTCACGGTTGAATGCTGAATGTTGAACGATGTGAGCTGCTTTCGATTACAAATAGAGGAGAGCAGAAAGCCACCTCGATTGGTTCAGACCCCTGTTCTGCCATCCAGATTTCAGCTTTTCCTTTCCTTCGCCATCCTTCCGCAGTCAGTGCTTACGTTCCGTCTCTAATAACCTCGTCGTCGACGGGACGTTAAACCTTAATCATCCTTTCTTTCTCGAAATTAGAGGATTTTGTTTAACAAAAATTGTATTCCATAATCCATGGAGAAGAAATAAAAACTTTGAGGTTTGCCGATGACATTGTAATTCTGTCAGAGACAGCAAAGGACTTGGAAGAGCAGCTGAATGGAATGGACAGTGTCTTGAAAGGAGGATATAACATGAACATCAACAAAAGCAAAACGAGGATAATGGAATGTAGTCGAATTAAGTCGGGTGATGCTGAGGGAATTACCTTAGGAAATGAGACACTTAAAGTAGTAAAGGAGTTTTGCTATTTGGGGAACAAAATAACTGATAATAATCGAAGTAGAGAGGATATAAAATGTAGACTGGCAATGGCAAGGAAAGCATTTCTGAAGAACAGAAATTTGTTAACATCGAGTATAGATTTAAGTGTCAGGAAGTCATTTCTGAAAGTATTTGTATGGAGTGTAGCCATGTATGGAAGTGAAACATGGACGATAACTAGTTTGGAGAAGAAGAGAATAGAAGCTTTCGAAATGTGGTGCTACAGAAGAATGCTGAAGATTAGATGGGTAGATCATACAACTAATGGGGAGGTATTGAATAGGATTTAGGGAGAAAAGTTTGTGCCGCAAACTTGACCAGAAGAAGGGATCGGTTGGTAGGACATGTTCTGAGGCATCAAGGGATCACCAATTTAGTATTGGAGGGCAGGATGGAGGGCAAAAATCGTAGAGGGAGACCAAGAGATGAATATACTAAGCAGATTCAGAAGGATGTAGGTTGCAGTAGGTACTGGGAGATGAAGAAGCTTGCACTGGATAGAGTAGCATGGAGAGCTGCATCAAACCAGTCTCTGGACTGAAGACCACAACAACAACAGTTCAAAGTCCACTGCAGGGGCAGCTAGCAGCGGTTCTCGAATCAGTTGGGCAGTAGCGGAAACTAACCAACCCCAACATGTGAGCCACAGCGATGCTGATAACTCTAATTAAAATTACTTGTTGGGCTTGGTAATCGAGGAGGTTGGTCCGGGCCGATTTCTTTTGCCATATGTATGGACATTGGCTCACGGTTCCGAATCGTACACATCACACATTGCCTCGACTATACTGGGTGAAACTGAATTCTGTCGACGAAAATTCTGAGTTTGTCAGTGATGTTTTCTGAATATTTTTGGTGTAATTGATGCGTAGTCTGCTAGCTGGAATAATAATGTAATTGTAGCTTATTCAGTTTGTTACACCAGTTAACTTTGTTTCTCTGAGAATATCACCACAACAGAGTCCTGTTATACCCAAGAGAGAGTAAGGCAACAAACAATCCTTAGAGAGGATCAAATGAATTTCAGTATGGTTGCCGTCTGAGCGTTGCGCCGTTATGCCGCTCTTCCACTGCATTCAGCAAACCAACGCACGAGGTGCACGTCTGCCAACTCTTAACCAGTAAACGTATTCATAGTGCTGTATATTACTGTATACATACAAATAACGTTGCCGGACTGAATCGAGCAGTACGGGATGGAATCTTGAAGGTGAAAAGTAAAGTGGGGATTACTTTCAACAGCAGGTGAATGGAATCAGTAATTTCCAAACAAGACACGCAGCGCATGCCGTCGACATTTGTCCTAATACGTACTGTAGGTATTTTCATGCAATACAGATACAAAGAGAAATGGGGATAATAAACCTAACGAAATGCAAATACTTGGTACTGTGGAGTAAACGCCCTCTTGGTACTCACCGTCGCCCACGTGGTGCCACAAGATGTGGGTTGACCACAATGAAAACAGAGTATGGTATTCAGCCCATTCAACTGTTAACATACTTCACGCAAAATGGACTTCGTCGTTACAAACTTGACCGTTAGTGTCTGTCGCCTTGACGCTGCAGTGTACACTGATGTGACTAAAGACTTGGCGTAGCGAGATACACATACACAGATGGCGGTTGTATCGCTTACACAAGGTATTAAAGTTCAGTGCGTTGGCGGAGCTGTCATTTGTACTCGGATGATTCATATGAAAAGGTTTCAGACATGATTATGGACGTACGACGGAAATTAACAGACTTTGAAAGCGGAATGGTAGCTGGAGCCAGACGCATGAGACATTCCATGTAGGGAATCGTTGGGAATTTAAATATTCCGAGATCCACAGTGTGAAGAGTGTACCGAGAATACCACATGTTGGGCATTAACTCTCACCAAGAACAAAGCATTGGGTGACGGCCCTCACTTAACGACCGAGAGCAACGACATTTGTGTGAAGTTGTCAGTGCTAACATACAAGCAACATTGCCTGAAATATCCACAGAAATCAATGTGGGATGTACGACGAACGTATCCGTTAGGACAGTGCGGCGAAATTTGACGTTAATGATCTATGGCAGCAGACGACCGACGGACGTGTGTCTTTGCTAACAGCACAACATCGCCAGCGACGCCTCTCCTGGACTCGTGACTATATCGGTTGAGCCCTAGAAGACTTGTAAACAACGGCGTGGTCAGATTTCAGTTAGTAAGAGCTGATGGCAGGGTTCGCGTGTGGCGCAGACTCCACGAAGCCATGGGCCCAAGTTGACAACAAGGCAGTGTGCAAGCTGGTGACGGCTCCATAATGGTGTGGCTTGTGTTTGCATGGAACTGACTGGGTGCTCTGGTCTAACTGAACCGATCATTGACTTGAAATGGTTACATTCGGTTACTTTGAGACCATTTGCATCCATTTATGGACTTTAATGCTCCCAAACAAAAAGGGCATTTTTGTGAATGACGAAGCACCTTGTCACCAGTGCACAATTGCTCACGATTGGTTTTAAGAACATTCTGGACAATTCGAGCTATTGATTTGGCCTCCCAAATCACCCGACCTGAATCCCATCGAACATTTATGAGAGGCCAGTCCGTGCACAAAATCCTGCAGGTGTAATACTTTCACAATTATGGACGGTTAAGGAAGCAGCGTGGCTCAATATTCCAAAGACTCGTTGAGTCCATGCCATGTCGCGTTGCTGCACTGCGCCGGGCAAAAGGAGGTCCGACACAATATGAGAAAATCCGATGACATTTGCAATATCGTTGTACAGTTCCTTGTATATGAAAGTCAGTAAGTCAGTCATTCGTATGAACTGCGCTTGATCAATGAGCTGTCTCATTTTCATTTGGATCGAATAGCAGTGTGCTATGGTGCTGTTGCTCGAGGATTTCGATGCGTACTAGGCCTGCAAACATACGTAACTTCAATTTTTTTATGTGGCAATTAAAACTTCAACCTCCTCCTCTTGCAGCGAAAGTGTGCCCCCATTTGACACCGTCTGCGGCTCATCATAATTAACTAGTCACATTATGTGCTCCTTCGGGCCCTACTAGGCCGTACGTATAGCATAAGATATGTATTTTGAGAATTCGGTTGAAGCAGTGCCATGTTAATATATTGTCAGCCGCGTTTTTGGATGCCAGAAGGAAGCGAAACTTTGTAGGATTCCTCCTGAAAGGGCCACGCATTACGTATTAATATAGGGGAAGCTCGCCAGACTCTCCTTCTACAGAGCTTTTGTAAGAATTGTCCATCAGAGCTGTGTCAGTGGAGTTTCGCCTGCGTTCTTGAGCTGAGCCAGCGGCCCTGCGGTGGCCTTGGGTTCGGCTGCGATGGCGAGCAGAAAGCGGCGCGGTGTGTTCCCTGGCCGCAGAACCCTCGGGGAACCGGTCGTCCGGCGGTTCTCGCTGGTTTATTTTGGCCGGCGCGGCGTCGTGCATCTCGTTGTCGGCTTTACTTTAAAGCGGCCGCCCCTGTAATTTCGGCACCGGCGCGCTGTTCGCGGCTGGTTGCCTTCCGCTCCACAGCACGCATTCACGCTTTAATTGCTGCCCGCCGTCGCCCTTCGTTTGGCGTCGTTTCTGCCCGATTGTTTTTTAATCGCCGTATCTCCGCCAATTGTCTCGATCATCACCTCGTGAAAAGTGAATGCCGCTTACTACGCTCGATAACAAGCCCAGAGAACAAAAATATCGTTCACTTCCTGCACGCACTGCCGTGGGAAGTCTCGTTAACCGGCTGGACGACACTCCACTCGGAAGTAGATGTGCCTATCAGTTGCTTCACCGTGCGCTTAGACCCAGTTGACCCTTCCAGCAACGGTTGGTAGTCATAAGACCTTCACCTCCAAAAAAATCATTCTGGGGCCACGATTGTTGGCGATTGTCCTAGTCCTCCACATATTCACCCTTCAATGCGACAGTTTTCCCAATGTTGGACGACTTGCCAGAGACGTTTCTCGCTGTTTAGGAAACGCTGTAACTCGAAAATGGCTTCGCCGTCGTGCTGACAAAGGTTTCTTCGCCCGAAGGGAAGATAAAAAATCAATAGCCGCCATGGAAGGAGAATACGCGGATGAGGGAAATTTGATAGCTCATAGAAGCAGCATCTTTGTCCTGCGCAAAATCAGCTGTGCGTTGTCTTGAACACATCCTCTTGTACAGCTGTTCCGCGGCGCTTCGTTCTCACGAACTCCTTGTTAGGATGTTTCGGTAGAGTGCTCCTGTGGCGGTTTGTGCCTTACGGGCATAATCGGTTTGCACCAGATGGTAGTCCTAAACAACACTCACTGTCACCTTGTTCGAAGACTGTTCAGATTTTGACGTTTTCATCGGCGGTAAATCCATGTTTCCATTGCTTGCTTGGTTCCTTCCCGTCCAAGTCAAACTGATAAACTCAGCACTAATCCACGTTCATTAGACAGATAAAGAAGTGATCTGGAATGGTTTAACTTCGCCACAATACAGGGTGTCTCAAAAGATACAGTTCAGATTTAATGTGTTATACCATCCAAACTAATTAAAATATTCACACCATGTTTGGCTTACACAATGTGATCAAAAGTATCCGGACACCCCCAAAAACATACGTTTTTCATATTAGGTGCATTTTGCTGCCACCTCCAGGTACTCCAGATCACCGACTTCAGTAGTCATTAGACATCGCGAGAGAGCAGAATGGAGCGCTCCGCGGAACTCACTGACTTCGAACTTGGTCAGGTGATTGGGTTTCACTTGTGTCATGCGCCTGTACGCGAGATTTCCACACTCCTAAACATCCCTACGTCCACTGTTCCTGATGTGAAGTGGAAACGTGAAGGGACCCGTACAGCACAAAAGCCTACAGGCTGATCTCGTCTGTTGACTGACAGAGAATGCCGACAGTTAAAGAGGGTCCTAATGTGTAATAGGCAGACATTTATTCAGACCATCACACAGAAATTCCGAACTGCATCAGGAACCACTGCAAGTACTATGACATTTAGGCCGGAGGTGAGAAAACTTGGATTTCACGGTCGAGCGGCTGCTCATAAGCCACACATCTCGCTGGTAAATGCCAAATGACGCCTAGCTTGGTGTAAGGTAAGCATTCGACGATTGAACAGTGGAAAAAAGTTGGGTGGAGTGACGAATCACGGTACACAATGTGGGGATCCGATGGCTGGGTGTCGGTATGGCGAATGACCGGTGAATGTCATCTGCCAGCATGCGTAGTGTAAACAATAAAATTCGAGGGCGGAGGTGTTATGGTGTGGTCGTGTTTTTCATGGAAGGGCTTGTACCCCTTGTTGTTTAGCGCGGCACTATCACAGTACATCCCTACAGTGATGTTTTAAGCACCTTCTTGCTTACCACTATTGAAGAGCAATTCGAGGATGGCAATTGCGTCTTTCAGTACAGTCGAGCACCTGTTGATAATGCACGGCATGTGGTAGAGTAGCTACACAACAATAACATCCCTTTAATAGACTGGCCTGCACAGAGTCCTGACCTGAATCCTATAGAACATCTTTGGAATGTTTTGGAACGCCGACTTCGTGATAGGCCTCGCCAACCGACATACAGCACATGATTGAACAGGAATACCTTTTGAGGTCAAAAATTCCGTGATGAAAGTGGCCGTGTGACGAGGTGCGCCGTCTTGATGGTTTCAATTGCCTGAGACTGCAGTCTCTCTCTCTCTCTCTCTCTCTCTCTCTCTCTCTCTCTCTCTCTCTCTCTCTCTCTGTGTGTGTGTGTGTGTGTGTGTGTGTGTGTGTGTGTGTGTGTGTATTTGTATTTATTGTTGACAGAGGCCATTGACCGAAAGCGTTAAGTGTGAAGATATTTTTGTTGTGCCTATCTGCGACTCAGCATCTCCGCTATATGGTGAGTAGCAACTTTCATTCTCAGAATATTGTTACATTCCATCCTGGGTTTTCCATTGTTCGAAAAAATTAATTACGTAACTTTACATTTTTGGGACGGTGATTAAACTCGATATCGTTCGTTAAAACAACGCCCAGCATTCACCATAACGCACCTTACATCAAATATCAACGACATATCCGTTTAGATAATTTAGAAACCAATTCTTCCTATATGGTTTGTTTGAACATTCCTATTTTTAAAGCTGCAGGTAAATACGCAACGTTGAGTTAACGTCCAACAAAAGTCGCATGTTTTTTATATGTGAGATGGTTGGTATTGCTTATTTCTAACAACACTTTTTACATTCGGCTTGATCTCTGTCAATGCACATCGTAAATTGTGTTCAAAGTTCAGTCGGTTCCTTGCTTTTGTTTTCATTGCCAATGTCACAAATCCATTTGATTTCTAAGTTGTGGCAAATAGTCACAGCATTCTTAAGACTTTTTCGGGTAACAATGAATACTCGTCACCAATCATGCTGCAAAATGTTCCTGCTTCTGTTTCAGAGAAATACATATCCAGTGTCCTGTCTTCACGTGGCCCAACAAATTCTGATTTGACTTGAACTTCACTATCCGAAAATATTCCTTTATTCACTGAAAACCGTCTCCAAACCGAGGTATTTACTTGTCGATTCCGCAGTTCATGAAAATAGTTATTGATAGAGTTTATTACTGATGAAAGTGCTAACACTTCATGCGTGAGTGAGCATTTTTCACTTTTGGTGTTCTGGGAACATAGAAATGTCTTGAACTTCAGCCCTACGTTGATAAATCTCAAATCTTCGAAGAAAATAGGCAACTGCATTTTGTGCTGTAAAAATGTTCATTGTATTTTCTTGCAAGCCGTGGTTAAGAATATTTATTTCTACTAAGAAATGAACAATATATTCCACTTTTGAAGTAAAAGTATTCCCTGGTATTTTGTGTAATAAGCCTTCCACCTTTTTCCGTCCTCGTTCTTTCCGTAAACAAAGCACTATCTTGTCGAAGCCCGAGCAAGCTATGCAATACCTTGCCTCGTAGAAGCCATCGCACTTCTGTATGTAACAGAAACCCCTCGAACTTGGCTCCAATCTCATTGCACAGTTCTTTGAGCACTCCTGTGTTGTTGCAGTACCTCGAACGTGGTTTACAAATTCAGTTTTCACTGACAAACCTTAACGAGGTATAATACAGGGGCTGAACGTTGTGTTTGTAGCAAATTCTCTCATCAATGTGTGTTTACTCAGAGCGAACAACCAACATGGAAGGTTCTCCGTCTCTGCATACATCTGCTTACTTCGACCAATGCATCTCATTTTCCTCAACGAATTACTTACCGGAAAACGTCTTCGACACGTGTAGTAGTGTTCAGTGACTCCGAGAACAAGCATTCTTCTTTCAGACCGACATCTTTCATGCATCGAAATATACAAGCAGCTGGGAACAAGATGCAACATCAGTCGATTCATCTAACTCTAGTGCAGAGAAATGACTGTAACTTATTTTGTTGAGTATAAAATCGAAGATATCCTAACTCAAGTCCTCGTTAGGGCTTGTGAGTATGTTTTTAGAAAGAGATATCTTCTTCATCACTTGTAACTCATCCAGAATTAGCTTCGTCTAGTAAACAAGGAGTAATGAGATCCTCTCCTATGTATGAGGGTTCTTGGTTTCAGCACTTCGAATACGATGTGTAGTTTCAAGACAAGTCTCTGTTGACCTGAAAAAATTACGTGATCAATGCATGAATGAATTTTTCGGTGCAGCTTCTATGCGATTGTACAGTTGTTTCTTTTCCTACGAGCTCTAAATGACTTTCTTCAAAGTGTCCTTTTTATTTGCTGTGTTTCTTATTCTCTGCTGTTAGCACTTCACTGCTCAGAACATTCTGGGGCTTTTAATTAGCTTTATCAGCTTTAATCGTAAACCGCATTACAAAAACGCGTCGTTGCATGATCTTTTTCAGGTGGCATGGTTGCTGTAAAAAAAAAAAGAAAAATATCCTGAAGTAAGAATATGTAAGAACAAGAAGCACACGATAATGCATTTTTGAAAAAAAGGTATCGCAAAAATGTAATATTATTAGTCAAGAATATAATGCAACTTACGTTTAATATTGTGATTTGGGGTTACGTCTGTTTGCAACTTACTTAATACAAGGAAAAGTCTAGAAGAGTCTTTATCCATGTGTCTGTCAAAAGGCAGTCATGACATCGCCATACTGAAACTCTTTGTTTTCATTCATCAGAAAATATAATTTTAACTCCGAGGATGTTGGATATCACTGATTTAGATCGATTTAAGGTGGAACATCCACATTAACGTAGTGCGGGATGGGCATAGGTAAAACAGAGATGCGCATTCGATTCTAGGTCCGTCACGCTTTTTCAACTGTCGTGATGAGTGACATCGCGACGACTTCGGCCAGGAATTGACTTCCTTTACGTCACTGTTTCTATGAGTATTCATGTCCCCAGGCCTGTAACATCCGTTTCTCTGGTGGTGCTATTCCTGTATAATCTGTCCGAGAACAACCGATTATGGTGTTCGGAAATGATAGGGAAAAAGCATTGGTGATATGGGAACATGCCTTGATAGCGTAATCAAAAAAAAAAAAATGTTCAAAAGTTCAGGCTTAAACGAGTACATACTGATAGTGAGTCTTGTATTTGTTATGTCATCCGTTATGACAGGTACTTAACGCGCTTAAAATTAGACTTACGCCATATGAAAACCCGACACACTGTTGCATGAAACTGCAGCATAATAAACGCTATTTCGTCCTTGACGCATCTGTCATTCATAAAGTAGTTTTTGCAAGGGAGCTGACAGCTTGAAGTTGTAGATGTTTGTTCACCAGATCGGCTTTTAGTGGAGTGCTGTTGTCTCTCGCATCTTGGACTGCAGCTGGAGGTAAGGTATTTACTCCAGTAGCTATTTCTAAGTTCTTCGTGACATGTGACTCTCTTTTTCACAGTTCCTGTTAAGTTGCTCCTACACAGTGGAAGATGTCACGGTATTCTCTTTTATGCATTGCAGAGAGCAAGCAATAAATCTCCCCGAGTGTAACGGATCTTGGCGCCCGGTCCAGAGGCGTTTTAAACTCTTCTTAGTGTTGTTGCCTGTGGGACATTGTTTATGATTTCCGGCCACGACAACTATCCTGCAAAGTAAAGGTGATAGTAGCGCAGTGGAGGTGACGTAGCAGCCTTTAGTATTGCCTATTGATTAACGAATGCATGGCAATTAAATCAGGAATGTATGCCTTTTTTCAGCGTTTGTTTTTATACTTGTCAACGATTTTCTTAATACCAGTATACAGCGCAGGCTTTCTCACTAAACGCATGAAATTGAAAGTGCCCGGTACTAGGAGAAAAAAATTCTAGTCAACATGGGCTTTAAAATGCATCCTTAGCAGCTATAAGCACTTGCTCATCTTCGCTACTGTGAAACACACATCTTCTGCTGAACAAGTGTTCATAGCTGTTAAGGTATGCATTTTAGATCCCATATTTGTTGGAATTTTTGTTTATTGTTTTGGTCCACACTACTACTTCCCAAAATATAAACCAATGACCTTGCAGTAGAAGAAATGTACTGCACATGATAGAAAATGAACAAGTGCTCATAACTTATAAGGTATACAATTTAGGGCCCGTGTTTAGTGGACATTTTGCTTCTAGTATCGTGTACTATCAATTTTATGCATTTTCGCCATTAATTCTGATACACCCTGTATATAAACTAACATTTTCGGAAAGATCGCACAGAATATCTTATACCGCATTATTAAATTATGAATCAGAAAGACATTACAGAGAACAGTATCTACAGAACGAAACGGAATCAACACCACTAATAGTTACAGGTCACGCCTGCTTGCTGGGGAGCATGTACACAAATAGGTTTGAAAATAAAGAGATAAGTAAATAAAACTTTGCTAATTGAAAGCCTGTTGACGATAGTACGGAAGTAGACATATGAAGCACTGGTGAGCAAGTTTCTTGCATAGTCGTTTGTCTAATATGGCCTTATTCATCAGTTTCCTCTTCTTCGGTGAAGTTGTTGAACTTATTTCATAAAGCGATTATTAACAAATCTGTCAACACTTGCAGTACTTATACAGTAATTGGCGACTAGTTTCAAACCGTACCGCTTCATTCTCAAGCCTCTCCTACTGAGGCTGCACTGATAATTCCTGATTTCAATGATAAACATCAAAGCGGCAACACATACTTTACAAAATGTTTGCAGACTATACAAAATGTTTGCAGAATGAATGTCTCAAACCACAAGTGCTTGTTAGCAAGTTTAATTTTAACTCTGTTGACAGAGTCATTAACAAACACTTCAGCAGCTTTAATAAAGTTTCTAGTTCCCTCTCAACAAAACGTTGAATCTGAAAAAAGTTGAACTTACTGTCCTCTTTCTACGTGCCATTGTAATAACTCTTCGGAAACATTGGAGATAAACCACTTACTGAAAGAAGAATAAGCCAAAAAAATCGCCGCTGCCCATATTGAAGTGACCCTTCTTCAAATCGCCTGTAATTTAAGAAAACCACTTGTCTCGTAATAATAATAATAATAATATAATAATAATAATAATAATAATAATAATAATAATAATAATAATAATAATAATTAGTTACCACTTAATATAAAAGGCAATGTACTGACTGACTGACTCACTCGTCATCGCCCAGCCTAAACCGCCAAGAACAGAAACTTGAAATTCGATGAAGGTGTACATCTTACACCGTAGGCGTCGTTAAAGACGGGGTATTTCGAAATTCCGAACGTAAGGGGGGCGAAGTACGGGATGAGCGGTTTTTTGAAAAATGTCGCTGTTAAGGCAATTTTGAAGCTAGAGCTACGAAAATGGTATTTTGTTTCTCGCTCAGAAATACGTGTTTCAGCCTTTTGGAAATTTAACCCTGTGGGGGTGAAGTAGTGGGAGAAAGCTTTTTTAAAAATATATCATAATTGAAGAACTACTGAAGTATTTTTAAAGCTGCATCTATGAACATTGGTATTTAACTTCTCCGTTAAAAATAAAAAATATGAGTTCCAATGTTCTTGGAAATTGAACCCCTAAGGAGGTGAAATACGGGATGAGATTTCTATGAAAATGTTTTACTATGAAAGAATTTTCAAAGCTATATCTATGAAATTTTAAATTCTCAGTTAGAAATTCTCAGAATTACATGTTTCATGGTTTCTGAAAATTCAACCTGTAAGAGGGTGAAATAGGGGATGACGGACTTTTTGAAAGTATGACGCTATTAATGGAATTTTGAAGCCAGAAGTACGAAAATTGGTATTTGGTTTCTAAGTCAGATAGTAAACAATACGTGTTTCAGCATTTTTGGAAATTCAGCCACTAAGGGGGTAAAATAGTAGGTGAAAGTTTTTTAAAAAATAATTTCGAAAGGACAACTAAAGGATTTTTGAGGCCACATCTATGACAATTGGTATTTGATTTCTCGCTTGCAAATAAAAAAAACAAAAAACGTCTTCTAGTGCATCTGGAAATTCAATGCCTAAGGGGATAAAAATTTGTAAGAAAAAAAATTAAAGCTAAATTAATGTAAATTGGTATTTCACTTCTCGGCTGGACATAAAGAAATATTTGTTATGGGATGAAAATTGCTATGGAAATATCTCCACAAGATTGGACTCCATCTGCCAGAATCGCTTTTTGGTGAGAAGTACAGTCGGAAGAGACGATGCTTGTACGGTGTGACTGTCGTGCCTCTAAAAATCGACACTCTCCTGAATGAGAATCCAGTTTGTGAACTACCAGTTGTAAGTGTCTAAACCATTTTGACATATAGGACTGCATGATGACAGCTATTTAACTCTAGGAAATGAAATGGTCATAACTTCTGAACGGTTTGCGTTAGCACGTTCAAACTGCATGGTTGGCCGCCGGGCTTGATGGGAAGTAGTACGGTTTGGTTTAGCGACGAAGCCCACTTCCTTTTGACTGGGTTCGTCAGTAAGCAAAATTGGCGCATTTGGGCGACTGAGAATTCGCAATCGAGAAGTCTCTTCACCCTCGACGGGTGACTGTGTGGTGTGCAGTATCGAGTCACAGAATAATCGGTGCGATATTCCTTGATGGCACCGTGACAACCGAACGGTACGTGAAGATTTTGGAAGATGATTTCATTCCCATTATCCAGAGTGACGCTGATTTCGACAAGACGTGCTCCATGCAAGACGGAGCTCGACACCCATCGAAGGAGGAGTGTGTTTGATGTCTAGGAGAAGTACTTTGAGGACCGCATTCTGGCTCTGGGGTACCCAGAGGCCACTGGCATGGGCCTCGATTGACCGCCATATTCTTTGGATTTGAACACGTGCGACTCCTTTTTGGGGTTATATTAAAGACAAGGTGTACAGCGATAACCCCAAAACCATTGCTGAGCTGAATACAGCCATTCAGGAGGTCATCGACAGCATCGATGTTCCAAAATTTCAGCGGGTCATACAGAAGTTCGCTATTCGCCAGCACCACATCATCGCCAATGATGGCAGGCGTATCGAACTTATCATAACCTAAATCCGAATGTCTGTAGTGGCGTTTGCATTTTGAATAAAGTGTGTGCACGCCGTAGTTTGCAAATAATTTACTTTCTTTCATATAGTTAAATAGTTGTCACTCTGTAGTTGCTTAGAGAGGCAGCTGAATTCATTCACCTCGTGATGCATCGCTGAATTCCATTCACTTTTTTGCTGGTAAGCAGACCGTGGTCGCGTCAGCTAAGAAGTGTCGACTAAAAAGCCTGCGCGACAAAATGTGGAATTGCAGCTGGGCTATTGTCGTGGACGTTGGCCCGTAGCACGAGCTGTCCGCGGCGTTTCGGATGGTTAAGTTCCGACCGCGGAGGTGGACGCGTGTCATACTTGGTTGCGCAAGGGAGGTAGCTTGACCTTCAGGGAAATCCTGTAAGTGTTACTGATCCCCCGAGATGCAGCGAAGCGCGAAATGAGTGACAAGACCTGGCTGTGCTGTTAGCTGTTCATCGTGAAATCCCTTCAAGTTGCTTCTTGATACTTGCTGCATCTGATCGTTCTTGCCCTGAATGAATTTTTAAGAAACGCTGAAGGTGAGTTCTTGATATCATATAATACAGCCAGGAATGTATTGCGTTCATTGGACGTCAATTGCCTGGCGGCATTCGATGCGCTAAGCGTAGCTGCAGATATCTCGATGTGATGTGACGCGGTGTGAATCAGCTGTGTTCAGGCGCCACGCCATCGTAATATGCAGTCGCAGCGTGTCGTGCGCGGTTAGCGGTCTGTTGTATGCTGATGACTGGGAGACAATGAAGTATTACCTCATTGTACTCTGCTCGCGCTGAAAGCGACCCGAGATGACGACATTAACATACAAGACGATTAACAGTGCGTGGCGTCTTCGATACGCGCGCGTTGTGTGTGTGTGTGTGTGTGTGTGTGTGTGTGTGTGTGTGTGTGTGTGTGTGTGTGTGTGTAAGCGTGCTTCGGCGTTCTGTCTTCATGTGCGTGCGTGCGTGTGCACTGTCGACTCATGTACCTCATTCGCAGCGGCTGTTATAACTGTGACAATAGTATAATATTACGCATCTTTACACGTGCTTAATTTGCCGTATTAGTTGTATATGGGTTTACTGAGAAAATGACTTTTTTAAAACTGTATATTACTACATTAATATTCTGTTCTCTCTAGATTTAGGCTTCTATGTCATTACAAAGTACAAAGCTAATAGAATGAGATTTTCACTCTGCAGCGGAGTGTGCGGTGATATGAAACTTCCTGGCAGATTAAAACTGTGTGCCCGACCGAGACTGGAACTCGGGACCTTTGCCTTCGTGGGCAAGTGCTCTACCATCTGAGCTACCGAAGCACGACTCACGCCCGGTACTCACAGCTTTACTTCTGCCAGTAAATTCACTATACTTTTGTATCGCGCACACTGAGGCTTGACAGGCATTACTTCAAAGTTATTTGTGTTCATGCTACATCGGCGGGCGCAACGCCTTCACAAAGAATTAGAATCCTGCCGGTGGATGATCGCTAATGCCAGATTAATTGTATTTGTACTGCCCAATGATGAATTGAGTTTGACGGGTGACAACAGTAACGCCGCATGTAAAGCAGATTGTGACAAGGCAAATACCCGTTTAAGTTATATTGATACATTGTAAACATTCCATGAGTACTCTGGTCGCTGCACGAGAAGTCGTCTTGTCAGTGGGGCTAGAGGAAAGTGCCCTCTCCGGGCACTTGCAACTGTAAGAACGTAGTCTGACATGTAAAGCCATACCATGCGTCCAACTGGCCAGAGAGGAGAGAACTTTGTCTCTCATTGACTTACTTATAACTTATGTCGCCTTGTATTGAAGTAGGTACTTCTCTGTCCAAGAAAAGCTTAGAAAACACGAGCAGTAGAAATCCTGCTATACTATTGCCTTTATTCAGATAGTATCTAAGCATGGATGTAATTTTAGGTATTAGCATCGACAATAAATATCGTGTAGAACCAAGTAAAATCGCCCAAGAGGGTGAGGCGAGGCTACTTTCTCGGGCTCCCTCTCGATGATGTAAACGCGCAAGCACGCACGACCCACACGGAGAGGAGCAGCCTATGGCTGCATGTCTTGTTCACGAGTGATACCATGTACACAAACGATTTAAGGGACGTTTCCACGCCACAGAGCAGACTTGCTTGCTGCTTTTTTCCCCTCAACAGTATATTGCCATCCATAATTTACACTCATTAATAGTACTCAGCTTTGACTGTAATCTATGCGTACACTAATAATAATATTACTGACAGTTACAGAGGGAAAAGCATTAAATGACTTACGAAATGATTAGCATAATTTCATAAATACGTAGTAAAATTTTCCGTATGTATGCACCACAATGAGTATGTCAATTTTGTTTTCTGTCGCTTTGAGTAGCTGGACTCGCTCCTACAAGCGATGTGTTTATTCGATTCTGTTCCCCATCCTGATGTTCACAATGAGCAATCTGCGTATTCATATGTGGTCTCGTACTGCTGGTCTTCTCCGGCACTTTCCTGGTTTCGTATGTCTTTCAAGTGACGTTTACAGCGGAAAATAACAACTTACTTGCAGGGTTGAAATTTTCTAGTGCCTGTAGTCAGGCAACCCCTTTGAAAACAGTGTTCAGAATCTCTGATGTCTATAGCTCCGTACAGGGTAGTAACGCAGTGAGATCTTGTTTGCCCCATATCACCCATCTGTTAGGGTTTAATTATTGTCGTCAAAGAAAAGGTATTACATATGAAAGGCGACGGAGAAACACAGTTAAAAAATGGAATTATCAGCTGTAGCACGAAATACATAAGCTAAACTGTATATCAGTGGTATGAAGAATTTATGTTAGTATAAAGTACACGTACGTATAATAAAAACAACAGAATATATGGAGTACTTAGACAATTACTGTAAAATAAATACAGGAAAAAGATGGGGGAATAGAGTGGGACGGTGTGGGAAGAACTTGAGAAATGTGGTCGTAAAATGAAGTTTAGAAACGGCGAAATGGTGCGCTGTGTTTCGTCGTTTAATGTTATAAGATGACTTGACTGCCAGAAGTTGACTGATTTTTCAGGGCTTCCAAATGGATACGGATAGCGAGAGGTGGAACTCTGGAACCAAAGGGAGTTACTAGAAAGGACTAACATCTAAAACTATAGGGTGTAGTCATTGGTGTGCAGAGGTATAAAGCCA
The DNA here is from genome assembly GCF_023897955.1 of Schistocerca gregaria. Classification (NCBI taxonomy): domain Eukaryota; kingdom Metazoa; phylum Arthropoda; class Insecta; order Orthoptera; family Acrididae; genus Schistocerca; species Schistocerca gregaria. Next base: position 475,350,581 of record NC_064922.1, read on the forward strand.
CTGTAACACACCTCGTCGAATAACACTGAACAGTTAGGAAATAAATTGTTCTTATATTTAATCCTTAAGTGTTTACACCCTTATCCACCTCCTACGAAGTCAACAACTTCTCATCTCCATTCCAAAATCCGTAGCGCTAAGCGTCCTAGGGGACTTTCTCCCTCTCACTTGGTTAAAGGTACCTTAGTGGATCTCAGCCCGCATTGTCAAAGTCCTGGTCGCGCCGCGCAGAGCACACCTTCGTCCTGAGCTATTGATAGCACCTGTGCCAAGAGGGGACAACGTGGCATCCTTATTATCAATGTAAAAATTGTCAGAGTGCGAAAACTGATCCATTACAGTAATTGAGAATCTCTAAGATTTTTGCGTGTTATCGACATTGATACTGGTAAGGTATCAGGCCCGGGGATCCCTACACTTTCGAGAATAAATGTTCTGGTTTGAAGTCGGATAACAAATGATAGTTTCTCGTTTGACACAATTACAAATCAGCAATTTTCTGGTTTTTCCTTTCACTTGTACTGGAAAACCTTGTTTCTTGCGGAATTTCATATTTGTAGGTTTTAATGAGTTTGCGAGTCTAAGAGTATGGACGTAAATGGCCGTAGCTTTTTATTGCATAAACTTAGAACCTTCAATTTTTTTACACAGCCAAAGGACCGTAGATTTTAGTATCTGAACTTGATACATCTACCGTCCAGAGAAAAGGGTTTTTAACAGTGTGACGGACAGACAGACAGATGGAAGGGCAACACAGTGATCCTATAAGGGTTCGGTTTTTACCGACTGAGGTACGGAACCTTGATTACCTTGCGTGTGCTAGACAAATATGCTTACCTTTTTGGTATTAAAGTAATCGTTCTTTAAAAAAAATGTTAGATAACTGTTAAGAGTTTGAGGCGCAGTTTCTTTTACTTCCTGTAAAATTTATTTGGACACGTCACGTTCTCAAGCTCATCGAATCGCTTATGTAATAAGAAAATGACAATTTTATAAGTTTTTGCTCCTCTTGGATAAATTCCTGTGAGCACCTATGGTGGTGATGGAAGTACACGGTGAGCCATAACGACGGTCGCCATCGCCACGTGTCGGCGCCGACATGCGATCGTGCGTTGCTACAGGCGGCGCGGCGCGATGCGGTGCGACCTTGTTAACACGTATTTAGGGCGGCTTCCACGCGTCCTGGGTGGCGGCCGCTTCTCGCGGCCTTCCGCTCCTCGCCTCCTTCCGTTCGCTCTTCCTCCTCCTCCTCTGTCCCTTCCTCCTCCTCCCCCTCCTCCGCGTTGTCTCTCATCGCCACCGTGCTCCCTCGGAGCGGCCGTTCCTCCTCCAGCATCCTCGTGATTACGTCCCGACGAGCGACTGGTAAAAAGGAAGCAATATGGCGTGCCCAGTTCCGTCCTGTGATTAGAGGGCGTCCGGGCCAAAAGAAAAGTGCGCCAAGTCGTGATTTGACGAACGAGCGGAGCAGCGGCCGAGGATAGTGAGTGAGTTGAGTGAGCCAGCGGGCCGAAGGCAGAAGAGTTCTGTGACTCGGCGACTACAGCGCCGCAGTCTGCCGGATTGTGGAGATAATGCGAGGCGCAGGCAAATTACTGACGACGAGTAATCACAGAGGCGGCGCCGACAAAGAGGAAAAAGGCCCACGCGGTGGGATGAGGCGGCCTCCACTGGTCCGCCGCGTGCATCTGTTCTTTACTGCCCCTTCCTCCCCCCTCCCCCCTTTATCCACTCCTACCCCTCACCGCTTCGACCCGCGCCGTTCGCGATCAGTATGCGCAGAATATGAACCGGCGGTCCCTTTGCAGCTTTTTTCTCCCCTCTTTTTTATCCCTGCAGGAGCAGAGTTTATAAGGCCGAACGTGTCTCCGGTTGCCTGCGGCGTTTCATATGCTGCCAGCCCTGTCACTGCTTCCACCGTACTCACGTTTGATAAGACCCTCGTTCTATAGCGTGCGTCGCACAAGTACCCTCGCGGGTCCATACAGTACACCTCTGTAAACAGGAAACCGCGGAGCAACTTTATTGCAGGAAAAGTACCTAAGAAATTTGGTTGGCGGCGCTGAGAAAAGCCTTTGTACCAACCACCTAAGTACCGGTTGCCTGAGAGGCTGCCTTACAAGGTTTATATACTGTATCGCAACTAAGTAAAGTGCAGGGTGAATCAGAATTCCACAGACAAACTTTCAGATATTGTTCAGAGATAGCTTATGTGTATTTTGGCATAAGGGACCAACGATATCTGGCGGCTCGTTACAGAGGTATTGTATTTCGTTTGGTATCTTGCCCCAATTGATTTTGTGCGGGGTGGGTATAGTTAAAGTGCAGCTACTCACGGAGGTTCACTCCTGGCAGTAATTATCTTATCATATGCAGCGGAACTTGGTAGATATGCCAATGCGTTAGTGCGCAACCGATTTACGCGGGAAAATAGTTAGTTCCAATTTTGGCCACCAAGCGCAAATCTTGCGTTGTACAGCATCTCATCGTCGTATGTTCTCATATTGGACAAATTGTGAAGGCGGCGGTTAATCATAAAGTCAACTTTATGTTTTTTTTTCACTTGTTTCACCTTTTCTGTTCACGTCCAGTTCCTAATCATTTACACATGGAAACATTTCTATAAGTATGTCTTGTATTCAAAGCACCAGATTTGCACCTGATGGCCAAAACGTTAGTGGGTGCCGCATTAACGTTTTAGAAATATACACAATTCTGTATACAATCATTACAGATCACGTTGGACCTACGTCAGTAGGCTGCACTTTTATTGTACCCCCACACTATCTGCATTTTACTGAAAATAATACATAACAGTGCAAATGTCGACGGCATTGTTTAAATGCGCTCACGGTGCCTGCTGCTGACAACAGTAAGCTCCTCTGTAATCCTTTGAGTCCCAACAATACGGAGAAATATGTAATTTTAAAGTTCTTCACAAAATTAACAATCATGGTCAGCAACGAATATAACAGAAATTGTTAAACACTAAATAATCACTTGTTTTGAAGGGCGGTTTCACTTTGGAACCTCTGGGACAACCGCCCATTATTTCATGTGATATATTTGGAAGTAATTTCGCTTTTTTCCTAGACACAATTGAACACTTCGAAATTTCATGAACTCATAGTGCCGAAAACAAATTATAGTACCAAATAACAAACAAAATGAGCCTAAAATTAATAAAAAAATATGTATAAAAATGCACACTGCCCCAGCGCTTTCATTTCGAAACTACTAATAAAAGCAATAATACTCTCAGATTTACGCTAAAATAACTTTGATATGCTTGCTTTCTTTTCCACTAATAACCCATAAAATTTGTAAGGTTGGAGTGGTGGAACTTTCCGAAGATTGCTCGAGATACAGCTGGAGAGTTAATCCAGAGGGTCCTTAGTTGCCCAATTCGTGTAAATAAATAAATTTAAAAAACGCTTACTTTCACTGTCAGTGATCTACCAAAAAAAAAGCACATTTCACAAGTTCCTACAATCACGCAGGACAACCTCCGCGCCACTGTCATTTTGAACACTGACCTACGATGAACTACATTCGTAGAAGTATCTCAGTGGTACTGGTACTTCAAAACAAAATTAATAAAATAGGTTTGTGGCAGAAACCATTGGCTTTCAAAGGGTCAACGCTTTGTCCTCAAGTTCACATTCAGTACGTCTAGGTATTTGTTTTGCGAAAGTGTTAGTTGGGCGTGAACAGTGATATACAGCAGTACTATGGAAAGGTTTACTGATATAGTGGAAAAGCGATACGACGACACTATAGTGAGCTGTTCCTGCACAGATGGCAACCACACCACAGCAATTTTCCATCTGAAGGTTGTTGCCTTACTCCGTGTTTTATATTTTGTGTGTTGGTGTTCTTAAATTACAGGCTTTTTCACTGTTGGGAAACTATTTTCAGATAAATAAAAGTGACTTGAATAAGAAACAGAATAAATTATAATTACATTATTACTCTCTTATGAGTTGCCGCAGACCATGGGTCCATTGTACCAGAATGCTCTGGAGGTATCCCTGGCCAACGTCTGTAAGTTGGTTAGTGGATTTCTGACCTTGCCTTACATGATCAACAAATTTGTAATAAAATGGAACACCTAGAGACCTCCTTATGATGTCATTTATTGTATAGCTACCAGTGTCGGTGGTTCAGCGCACTATCTTCAGGCAGGCCTTAGCTCATGGTTTTCGTAGACTACCTGTAAGCGCGATGCTGTCTCCCCAGCGATCAACTTCTCGGTACGTAAGGCGGGCGACAGTCAGGTTAGTGTCCAACCACTGTTCGGGACGTCTCCAGACACGCATTCGCTGGTCATTGGGGCTAAATTCGAAGCGGCACTCATCACTGAAGACAACTCTACTCCAGTCAATGACATTCCAGGCCAAAGACATGGCTGGAGACACCCTGGACAACGGTGGAATACGAACCTGACTGTCGCCCGCCATATGCCATTTATTTTCATAGCAAGAACCTTTTGGTAGTTATCCGCGGCGCCCTTGCAGCACAGCGGTACGTCGAAGATATTCTACGCCCCGTTTTGTTGCCCTTGATGGTAAGAGATCTTGGGCTTACATTTCAGCAAGCTAACGTTTGCCCGCATATGACGAGAGCTTCTACTGCGTGTCTTCGTGCTTGTCAAACCGTACCTTCACGAACAAGGCCGCCGATCTCTCCTGAATTGAGAACGTCCCTCAAACCGTCTCGTGATTTTAACCATCTAACGGACCAACTGGACAGAATTTCGTAGGATATCCCTCAGGATGACATCCGACAACTTTACCATTAGTACCAAGTCGAATAACTGCTTGTATAATGGTCACAGGTGGACCAATGCGTCATCGAGTTGCTCAGTTTGTAAAGCTGTTTCTCGTGAATAAAGCATCCAATTTTTTTCAAAATTTGTAATCATTTGTTTGTCTGTACGTGGAGATCACATCTACCGATTTCCGTCCCATTCGGATAATTCCTTAGTGGTGCGCCGCATTTTTTTAAAGTATATAACAATAAGTTGATTGGGCCTTTTGTGTTACCGCATCGTCTTCGGGGCCAGTTACTTAGACTTCTTCGAAAACGAGGTTCCAGCGTTACTGGAAGAGGTTCAAAATGGTTCAAATGCCTCTGAGCACTATGCGACTTAACTTCTGAGGTCATCACTCGCCTAGAACTAATTAAACCTAACCAACCTAAGGACATCACACACGTCCATGCCCGAGGCAGGATTCGAACCTGCGACCGTAGCGGTCGCTCGGTTCCAGACTGTAACGCCTAGAACCGCACGACCACTCCGGCCGACCTGGAAGAAGTTACTATGGTTACAAGGATGGGCATGTTCTTTTAGCTTGATGAGACCGCTGCAAAATCTATTCGTCAGGTGACACATTACATAAACGTAACGAGCCAGGCGGCGTAGCGGTTAACACACTGGACTGGCATTCGGAAGGAAGTAGGCTAGGTTGAAATTTGCCTTGAGTCATTCAGATCCAGGTTTTCCACGATTGCAATAAATTGCTCCAGGCAGATGCCTGAACTGTTCCCTTAATAGAGCGCGACCGATTTCTTTCCCCATTCCTGAAGCATTACGAGCTTCTGCTCCGTCTCTAATGACCTCGACGGGACATTAAACTCGAATCTTACTTTCTTCCTAACAGTCCACAAAAGGTAGTTCGGCAGAAATGGTCACGTTTGTTGGCCGTCTAGGTCCCCAGACGTTACCGCTCTAGATTTTTGCCTGTGGGTTTGGTTGAAAGGAGTTTGTGACAGTTGTGCGAAGAGACATTTGTGTGGGGATGGACTGTGTTGACGTTTCTGAGATAGTTTCTTCTTAGACTTTCGTTGGCTTCGCCAAATCTCAACCAGACTGTCACATTTCAGTCTAACCTAAACCTCGGGCTAAGCTACAGATAAGTCTGTCACAAGAACCAGGTTTTTCACTTTCACATTCTTTGGCCTCTCAGACTACTTGCGAAAAGCCATTATCCCAGCAAGAATCCCAAGGCTCCGCAGCAATCTCTCTTCGCAGGTCACTTTGCACACGTGTTCCAACCTTGGCTGAAAAAAAAAGAAAAAACTAGAGTAAGTGGTCGTTCAGATTAAGAGTAAGTGCTGCCCCCATAAAAGAACGCCAAGACGTCCACAGAGGAGTTATATGTGGTTTTGTGAAGACAGTTCGGAAGTGCATTGGAGTCAGAGGTGGAATTTATATGAAAATCGACTTTGAAATTAACCGTATTTCTCCGTGAACTTTAAAATTTTCCCGGTGAACTGAATGTTCAATCAAATTTCAAGCTTGCAACCGGCCGTCGTTCAATGCATAGGACGATATTTTGGCTGGGCACCTACCACTCATCTTCAGGCGAGGCACGACTCAGTTTATCATCCTTTATAAGGGAAAAATTGAGAATACCACCTGCAAAAACATAAAGATCATAAAGAACAACAAGACAAGCAATGCCTTTCACCTTCACTTTATTTTTTCTCGTCGGTTCCGCTACAGATTTCAGTATTGTCAGTGACCTTGTAAACTGTAGTGCGTGAACGTCATAACTTACCGTACTTTCAATATTGGAAAGGTTTTTAGTAAGAATATTGGTACAATTTACTTTTATGAATCTATGCCTTTTGTACCGAGGACTTGTTGACGTCGCAAGATAGATCGAGATGAAGCTATTTATGTATGGTGCAAAGGTTCTGTTGTTTTTGAAAGTGTAAAGCTTGTTGACTATTTGAATGTATGTTGTTGTTGTCGTGGTCTTCAGTCCTGAGACTGGTTTGATGCAGCTCTCCATGCTAATCTATCCTGTGCGAGCTTCTTCATCTCCCAGTACCTACTGCAGCCTACATCCTTCTGCATCTGCTTAGTGTATTCATCTCTTGGTTTCCCTCTACGATTTTTATCCTCCCCACAGCCCTCCAGTACTAAATTGGTGATCCCTTGACGCCTCAGAACATGTCCTACCAACCGATCCCTTCTTCTAGTCAAGTTGTGCCACAAACTCCTCTTCTCGCCAATTCTATTCAATACCTCCTCACTAGTTATGTGATCTACCCATCTAATCTTCAGCATTCTTCTGTAGCACCACATTGCGAAAGTTTCTATTCTCTTCTTGTCTAAACTATTTATCGTCCATGTTTCACTTCCATACATGGCTACACTCCATAAAAATACTTTTGAATGTATATTATCTTAATATAGAACCCAGATCTTTCCTCCCCCCTACTCTCCCCCCCCCCCCCAAAAAAAAAAAAAAATTACAATGATCTTGCCAAAAGCCGAGAAGCTATTCTTGGTGTTGTAGCTCTCAGGGGAACCCCACCCCGGGATGTTCTCTGTGTGAGGCAGCCCTGTGCATTTATGAGAATCGTGGTCCATGCTCTGCACATGCGCAGCACTGAATCGTTTAGTCGTAGTATAGTTTGTGTGTTTGTGATCTTCGCCCGCGGTATTTGATGGTCCACCTGAAGGTGACCGGCAGGCGCCCAGTCAAAGAGTCGTGTAATGAATTAAACGACGATCGGCTGCGAGCTCGAAATTTGTTTCATTTTTCTTTGCGCAACACCATGAGTATGTGAGTATTTGGATTACATTCTAATAGCTGTGTGTCTGTGACCAATAAAAATTGGACACATGCCATATGGGATATTTTATTCTAATTACCTTATTTTACCAGCTAAATTATGTACCATTCCGCCTGAAACAACATATTCAGAACCTCGTAGAGCACTATAAGAAGTAAGTTTGTGTGTGCCGTCGTATAACTGCTGGATACTGTGTGCAAGTACCAAGAAGCTGACCTCACGCAGCTCGTCAAGAAACGTTTTACGATCGGAAAGTGCTCTTATTTTTTTGAGGGCACGACCGCAAGACGAGTGTCTGGAGTCACTCAAACGAAACGTTATGACAGTTTTTCCGGTCGCCGGCGGGAGATTATAATAATGAGCGCGGTGGCTGTGCGGGCCACGATGGAATGTACACAGCCGGGGGGCGCTGTTCGGGGCCAATTACCTGCTCGTTTTGCTCCTCCCGCCTTGTTAGCGGTCCGGAGCCCCGCCCGCCGCACCCCCCCCCCCCCCCCCCCCCCCCCCGACAAAAACCGCTTCATCACTATGTATATGCCTGGCCCCACGATTTACATTTAGGCGAGTGCTTCGCCGGAGAGAGAGAGATTACTGCGGGAAATGCTGGGAACGGTAGAGGAAGTGACCGCTGTGCACTGTCCTCTCAGGCCGTGCAGTTGTAATCTCGGATGTTGCAGAAGCGTGGGGTGGGACTTCCAGAATCTGCCATTGATGTGGAATTAGCGTTGCTGCGGGACGAGAAATCACAGTGATCAAATATCGTCTGGCTACCTTGATGTAGGTTTTCTGCCGTTTCCCGGACTCACTCCAGGCGCATTCAGGGATTCCCTCAGAGGCCACGGCAGCAGCTTACTTGTTTCTCTCCCTCCTTCCTCCAATTCATTAAGGTCTCACAGAGGAAGCATAGACCCAAACGGATCATTATTTCTCTAGTGCAATACGCTTCTGAACACAAATCTGGGTTTAAAGTTTTACGACCGTGTAGAATAACACACGAGCAGCGGCATTACCGCAGCTGGATGAAGTAGCAGGCTGGGACTGTCTGCACTGCGTTCAACTCTCGAACTCTCGCCATTTTTCATTATTCAAGGTAATTATTGCCCTTATGTAAATACTACCGACGTGGATACTTTCTTTTGCATTCCAGAGCCACATTTGAGTCTAATTTTTGAACTCGTTATGGTCGTGGAAATGAAATGTTGTAATTTGAATTTTTAAAAAAAAAGTGTAGGTGGGTGCAAAGTCCACGCTGCAACGCAGATCGCTCAAAATTTTCCAGTGATTTTTCTTGTGATCCCAAGCGTTGTCGTGGACCAATATGATACTATTTGACAGCATTTTCCTGTGCATGTAACTCCGACTAGTTACTGAGGTTTAGAAGAATACTGGAGTAACGACTGAGGGTAAAAAGAAACGTGAAATCAGTAATCATATCTTCCCGTTCGACAGACCAGGAGCGGAGAGATTTTGGGTGTTGTTTAGAATTTCACAGCTGTGTACGTAGCTTTTACATGATGTTCCCATAAGCGACTGTACCGACTGGTCTACAGAGGAACCGCATGACGGACCACAGGTGGGCGCAGCCCCGAATCCACCCGCGGTCAGAAAAATGGTACCGAATCCTCCCAAGCCCGCAAGGGTCTGGAAGACGATGGGACCGAATCCTCCCGTTCTAAACGTTATGAATACTCCAAGCAGGCAAAGGAAAGCATATGAAGTTACAGTAGAAGTTGTAAAAATTTTTCGCGTGTATTGTATGTTTAAAAGTTTTATCTTATACCTTATTGAGATAAAGTGCACCCGGCACGGCGCCAGCGACTAAGTCCCACTCAAGGTCACGCGCAAAGCGTGCATAAGTGAATCAATATTTTTTGTTTAAATCATGGGAGGGGTAGGGGAAGGAGATAAGGAACATGGCAGAGATATAATTGTCTATAATACAACATACACTGTGTCAGTTTGAGGATTCAGTCGTGTTACCTGCTTCCCTACCTGGTTTCGGGAGGATTCGGGGCTGCGCCCCCACAGGTCACCTTTGGCGGGAGGGGGATCGCCCAGCCATTGTAAACATGTCCTATTCACGCCACAGTCAATGCTGGACTGTAGGGCGTCAGAGAGGGAATGCAGAACAATGAAGGTCGGCACAGTGTTGGCGACGTAACGTGCTCTCCCTTCCCACACGACGACGTACATTTTCTGCCTGTGCGGAATTTACGCTGTTTTCCTCTATATAGTTTACCATTATGTGCATCATTCAGTTTATATGGCGATTTAAGCTTACATGAAACACTTAATGATTCATCAGTAGATCTTGCAAACCCAAAAGTTCAATGCACGCGCTACGCTCGGTATTCAGTGCCCATCGTGTTTAAGGCTTTTGTAGCTCAAGTTACACGACAGTCATGCGTGAACGGTCGACTAGACCGCAGATGGCCAGTGTGCACGCGAAGCCTTACAGAGGACCAGACCAGCCCCAACGCTTGGCGTACTATGGGCTCGACTATCGTTTTCTAGTCCGTTAGTTATATAACTCCGTCATACACAGGGGGCCCAAAGTTTCAAAGTGAAAATCATGTAGGTGATAGAAGACCCTAAGCTTCCGTCAAATAAGGAACTAAAGCGCCCAAATTAATTCAGTAAAAGCCCGATATAGTGCGGATTTGGATACAAGACGGTGTAAAAACAATTACAATTATAGTTACAGAGGAGTGTCACTTCTGCCAATGACATACAAAATATTGTCAAAAATTTTCCTGCACAGAGTGGTAGATACTTAGGACAAACAACTGAGAGAATATCAGGGTGGTTTCCGAAAGGGAAGATCCTGTGCAGAACAAATTTTTAACTTAAACTAAAAAATTCACCATACTATGTTAACCAACAAACCAATAATAGAGTCATTGATTGATTTTATTTAGCAAATATAATTCGTGAAATACCAACAGGTAAAACATCTAAAGTCAAATTGGTGGGAGAAGTATCTCAGCCATTTGAAATAGAAACTGGTGTTAGAAAAGGTGACGGTTTATCACATTTACTGTTTAACTATGTTCTAGAAATAACTGTGAGGGTCTGGAATTCGGAGCTAAAAAAACCACAAAATTGAACCAATAACTCCGAAAAGGAAAACAAATGGAATTAAGGTAAACTGCTTGGCTTTTGCAGATGATTTTGCAATACTTTCAGAAAAACTGACAGAAGCAGTTATTCAAGTAAACCCTCTGGCAAAAATAGCAACCAGAATTAATCTCAAAATTTCAGCTGAAAACACAAATTCATGACAAATAAAAAAATGCACAAAAATTCATAGAAACATAAAGAGATAAAATAGAGCGAGTAAATAAATTTGGAGAAACTGTAAAACAGATTGGACTAGAAAAATCTGCAATAATGTAAGAATTAACAAAATGGAAAGAGTATGTGGCTTGACCAAAACTATTTACAAGAAATGTATATCTAGACAAACAAAACTAAAACACTTACACTACAGTGATACGACCAGAATGTTTATATGGATCTGAATGCCTAACGATGAACTATAACATGGGCAAACTAGAGGTACTGGAAAGAAGGATTATTAGAAAAATAATGGGTGCAATGAAAACTGCAGATGGTTGGAAAATAAGAAGTAATGAGGAAATCTACTAGAATATAGAGAAAATAAGCTGAATTAATGGTCAGACGAATATTAACCTTTTTCAGACACACCTACCGAATGAATGGAATTAATCTCTCAAAAGAAATACTCCTATATTTCTGGAAGAAGAAATCGACAGTCGCATGGATTACAGAAGTAAGGAAAGATCTAGAAAGAAACAACATCAAAGAATCAGAAATAGCAGAAAGTAACTGTTTTAAAAATAAAATACTAAATTTGGAAGGCTTTCAAAGCAGAGGAAATAAAAAATTAGGAACAACATGGACAGAAGAAAGGAAGAGACTTCCTGGGGAGAAAATGAGGGATTACTGGAAATATGGTAAACAACAACAAAGGAAGAAGAGGAACTGAAGTAGTTAACGTGATCGAAGTTGGTCAATACGATTGTTTATGAATATGAAGAGGAAAGCAGTTTCCTATATTTCCCCGAAAGCGATTGATAGTGGCCCACTGCAGACAATAACTCGCAAACAGTGTTGTAAATAGTCGTACATTTTTATAGTGTTTTATAGGCTATACCACACTGCAGTACAGTATTTTATTTGGAATTTCAAAAAATGTTCAAATGTGTGTCAAATCTTATGGGACTTAACTGCTAAGGTCATCAGTCCCTAAACTTACAAACTCCTTAACCTAAATTATCCTAAGGACAAACACACGCACCCATGCCCCAGGTATTTGAAAGTATTGTAGTGTTATTGTTTGCTCGCCCTGTGATTGATGTTTAGGTAATTGCTTTAATTGGTAAGCTTTTTAAATGTTTTATTTATGGTGTTTTCTAAATTGAAGTACTATAAAACATATAGTACAGTATCAGGTTGTATTACGTGCTTTTCCAAACTCTCCATGCTTTGCTTGTCATTCCTCGGCTCATTCCCGATATAGCGCGGTTACGCTGTGACGCAAGGATAAAGCATGTCCCCTGACAACCGCGTTATATCGGGCTTCTACTGTGCTTAGTCTTTAATTGATATAAACCGCTTGTAACTCTGATCATAACAACTGAAAAAAGTGGCGGGTGCCAGTGTCACTGCTGAGTAATCGATTGACGGAATTAACCTCTGGGTTCAAAATAATGTGGCTCATTATTTGCACACATTGTGTACTATAAGGGGCGTAATTGGTGCTTCAACAGTACTGTTCACACTATATTCTATTGTGTGTGCTTTTCATGACCAGTTTGACGTCTGCTTAATGATGAACCTTCCACCACAAGATCTGACGCCATATCAAAATCTACACTTTAGAAACCATTCTTTGTAGCGACATTTGGTCAAATACCTGCGGCCTCAACAACCGAGTCTCTCGTAAATTTCTATCCCTTCGTTTAGGATGAAGCCTGCCGCGAGATTTTGTCCTGTGCAGTCGCTCGCCTTCCGATCACAGCATCCTGATGCGTCACATATTGTATACCAGTAAGTACGTTCCTGTAACTAGTGGTGCCCAGTCTCTGTGATGAGTCATGAACTGAAAACAATGGTGAACTTGGTCATGGAACATCGCAGATGAGTGTGTGTGGTTTGTAATGGTAACGCGGTGAAAGTGAACACAACAGTCGGTCGTTTGTTAAGAAACACAAGCAATTTACAAATACGTGCCATGCAAGTATTGTTTTTTCAAGATCTCCTACCGCCAGAAATATTCATTTCCGACTCTTGTTTTCTTACCTCAGAATATTCAGTTAAGACTTCCCCGCGCTATGTATAATGTAGATCAATGTTTGAAACTCTTCGCATAGCACCCCTAAAAGTGGATTGATGGAATTAGAAAAGTAATGCTCGATGATCGACACAAACACATGAAATATGTTGACGCTGTATGGCTATAACAAACTATTAAATTACTTTTATTTGCCATGTCAATTAAATAAAATACGTTACTGGAGAAAGTTGTGTTTTCTCGGAAAGGCAGCACGACATCTTTCTCGCTCATCCTGTTCTGACTGAGATAATTCTCCGGCCCTAGTAATGTGGATGAAACGTTAAGTTCCAAGTTTCCTTCTTCAGTTGACGAGGCCAGTAAAGCGATATTTGGCTTGTGTAGGGAGGAGGAGGAGAAAGCCAGAGCCCGTGGTTCTTTGGGGTGGGCGAACGTATTCAGCGGACCGTTGTTTGGGAGGATGAACCATGGTTTTAATTGGTAGGCTATGACTTTGAGGGTTCGATTAGGATGTGACGCAGACGACACTACGCGGTGAAAGCGTCCCTACAAGCCATGCGCCATGTTGGTAACTTGCTGTTGTTATGTGTCGTATTTTTTTTGAAGTTGTATTTTGTAATTCTGTGATGGAATTGGCCACGCTGGATGTGCACGTGCTCTTTCTCATGAACTTACTTCATATTATAATTGACACAGTTATCCGCGACGATTGCGCGACTTGTCGCAGAGACAAAATCGTCTCCTAGTTGTCTGGAGAGGAATAGAGGAATTTTTGAATAGTACTATTTTCTTGTGTACCTAGATAGTGAAATGTATTCTGAACAATCGCTACATGGTAATTCTGTAATAATTTGTCGTCTGGGAAACTGTGCTTACTTAAAAAGAGAGTGGTACATGAGCAATTGCACTTCGACGGCACTAGACAAGTATTCCGTCTACTTTCGGAATTCGATGTACGTTTGTATGTGAGCTGTGCCTTCAGTGACGACGACGACGACGACGACGATGATGATGATGATGATGATGATGATGATGATGATGCACTCCTCGGTGAATACGCTGACAGAGAACTGACTCCTCTCTTAGAACGTTTGTGAATGTGACCACAGGAGCGAAGCTTCAACTTGAAGATGTGATAGCCGACCTGACAGAACAATTGTTTGCTACGGGTAAATCTTATAGACACTTTAATATCACGTCCATAAAGGACGGCATGAGGGTTGTGACTGTTGATTTAAGTGAAACATTTTACTGCATCAGTCGCTTATTTATTTTCTCACCACGCGTTTCGATGGTTCACACCATTATCTTTAGGTGGAGAATTTAGTAGTTACATTGCTGTCGAGTGAACAACACAAGTGCCCTTTCATAGTAGCAGACCAAGTACAAAGCAGGTTACATTGCTTCTTTTGAAGGCAAGTAGAGTCGAAAAAATACTGCATACTGTTACTAGTTGCATGTGTTCTTGTCCGTGCATTTGTGTACATTGTCAATTCAATGAGTGGTGGTGGTGGTGGTGGTGGTGGTTGGGGTTGGTTCCTATGGGACCAGCCGGCCTCGGTGGTCTATCGGTTCTAGGAGCTCAGTCCGGAGCCGCGCGACTGCTACGGTCGCAGGTTCGAATCCTGCCTCAGGCATGGATGTGTGTGATGTCCTTAGGTTAGTTAGGTTTAAGTAGTTGTAAGTTCTAGGGGACTGATGACCTAAGATGTTAAGTCCCATAGTGCTCAGAGCCATTTGAACCATTTTTTCCTATGGGACCAAACTGCTGTCATCGGTCCCTAGGCTTACACACTACTTAATATGACTTAAGTTAAGGACAACACACCCTCCCATGCCCCAGGGAGGACTCGGACCTCCGACGGGGGAAGCCGCGCGAATCGTGGCATGGCGCCCTCGAACGCACGGCTACCCCGCGCGGCCACTTCAAAGATGTGCAATAAAGAGCATATACAACAAGTTGCAGTATGCAGTGTTTTTTCGACTCAACTAACCTTCAAAAGACTGAGCATAACCAGCCTTAAACATTTTGCTGCTCTCCACCAACACCAGCAACGTAACAACACAATTATCTTCCTGAAGACGACGGTGTGAACCAGTGAAATAAGTGACTGACACTGTAAACTGTTTATTTGTATAGAGTTTGCAGTGCGTTGTGTGGCGTTAAAGCTTTCCATGCGCATCTTTCCAGATGCTTTAATGCTTTTTCTTTTGCTTTCTTCCTCGTGCTTTTGCGAAGCAACCTGCGGCCAATCTACGACGAGCAGTGGCGAATAGACGTGGACCTGTAAGAGATGAAGGCGAGCGGGTGGGCGCACCCCCTTGACTGGGCTGCGCGCCTGCCGCTACCTGTTGCTGGCTGGCTAGGGCTGTTGAGCTACGAGCACCCTCAGCAACGGACGAGGGCAGCACGCCGGCTCTGCCAGCTCTCCTCTCTCTCTCTCTCTCTCTCTCTCTCTCTCTCTCTCTCTCTCTCTCTCTCTCCTCTGCCCTGCCGCGCACTCCACATCCTTGAGCCGCCTTCGTTGGAAAAGCTTCACCGGGAAAAGGACTACCAACGAATCACCCCTTACCTCAGGAACGGTCCTTGGAAGCTTCCCAGTAGCTCTGCCCAAATACCTGGCCAAATTGGGAAAAGGAATGCCATTAACACAACACGCTACACACTGATTAAAATGTATTCGATGCATTTATCACGTTACGTCTCTATAAAAAACAGAGCTATTGACAGTATAAGAGGGGCATTAAATAAGTAATGCAACACATTTCTTGCTCAAAGCAGGTTGGTTTTATTCAACTTCCCAGTAAACCACATTATTCCCCACTTTTTCGACTAAGAAACCCTATTCTGCAAAATAATTTCCGTTCAGTGCGATGGCCTTACACCACCCTCCTGGGAAGGCTTGTATGCCCACATTGTACCACTGCACTGGTCGACGGAGCCAACGTCTTGCTGCATCAATAACCTCCCCATCATCCACGTTCTGCTTCCCGCGGAGTGCATCCTTCACTGGGCCAAACAGATGAAAATCGGAAGGTACGAGGTCCGGGCTGTATGGTGAACAGACTAATGAAGTTTTGTGAGCTGCTCTCGGGTGCTCAGATTTGTGTGAGGCTTTGCGTTGACGTGAAGAGGTTCGTTTGCATTTTTGTGGTGACGAATGCGCTCAAGTCGTTTCTTCAATCTGCTGAGGGGAGCACATTACACTTCAAGAGTTGAGTTTTGCACATCGAACAGAATAATCCGTTCAGAGTCAGTCTCAGAAGACAGTTGCCATGCCTTTGCCGACTGTTAGTGCGGCTTTGAACTTTTCTTCGGAGGATAAGTGGTGCGGCCTCAGACCATCGATTGCCGTTTTGTTTCCAGTTCTAAGTAACGAACTCATGTTTCATCGCCCGTGACGATATTCGACAAAAAATTTTCATAGTCAACTCGTAACGCGCAAGCAATTCCGCACAGATGGTTCTTCATTGCCTTTGTGGTTTTGTTACGCGGAGAGGAACCCAACGGATATACACCTTTGAGCACCCCGACTGATGAATGTGTCAGCGCTGCAAACAGAAACGTCCATTTGAGCAGCGAGGCGTTTGTGATGCGTCGAATACCTCGATTGAGAATGTCCGCACGTTCCAACGTTGCAAGGGGCACAGCTGTTTGCGGATAGGTTTGCGCGACCGTGTTGCGATGATGACAGACGCCTCGCCCAACATATCATCGTGCTTTTGTTCCCTGCTAGGTCTTAGTAGACATTCTGCAAGCGTCTATGAATATGCGTAATTCTGTAGTTTTGCGCCCAAAAGAAACTGAATGACAGCTCTCTGCTTGGAACGCACCTTCATTACAAGTGCCATTGTGAATGCTACGCATAGCGCCGCCACCTATCGGAACTTTGAGAAACTATCGATTGACTCGGGAATATTCAACAATGTCCCACAACAAATTCCGCATTGTTTCAACCACAATTGGCCGTGAAAAAAAAGTGTTGAATTGCTTATTGAACGCCCCTTTTATATATCAGGCAGCAGTGAAGGCCAGTTCTGTAATCTGCGCGATCCGTACGCTTCTTACAGCCCATTCCTCTTTGAGGTCAATCAGTGTTAAGAATTGGTCTTCCCCGCAGAAGCCGGTGGCAATCCCACTGATAAAGTGGAGACGGGCATCGCCATTTTGATTCCCATAGCGGCGTGCTATGCTGCTATGTCGCTGGATTTCAAAGTGTACCTGTACTGCAGATAGGTGCCTGCAAACAAACAAAACTCTGTCTTTTCGAGGTCTAAAATTTTGACTGCCGGTCCCTTATTATTGATTGCACCTACTCGAAGTCATCTTCGGTACAAACTGTCTTAAGCGTCGTGGATGACTGACACGGATAATTGTTAGGTTTAGTTTAGTTTCATAAACAGTTGTCAGCTGCACCACGTGGACGGAGCACGGTAACCGTGCGTGGCTGAGGGCCTCGTGCTCTAGAGGAAGAGCGCCAGTACAGCGGACGGCCGGCCGGCTCTGTGCGCCGCTATTTCTGCGTTTCTGCCTGGCCGCGGCGGCGCGCGTAAACTTGGCTTCCGGGTCTCGCTGCACATGCGGCGCGCCACGTGCTGAAGGAGCTGCCGTCGATCCGTCGGCGCCGCCGGGAAGCAGGCCCGAGGCGCCGCCGTCTGCCGCGGCCGCTGCCTCCGCCGAAAGCCGGCGTCCGGCCCTTGTTTTTGCAGGGGCAGGCGCGTGCAGCGGCACCGTGCCCAGGGGGCACTCGTCCCGTGGCAAAGTGCATTACCATTTACACTACTGGCCATTAAAATTGCTACACCACGAAGATGACGTGCTACAGACGCGATATTTAACCGACGTAAAGAAGATGCTGTGATATGCAAATGATTAGCTTTTCAGAGCATTCATACAACGTTGGCGCCGGTGGCGACACCTACAACGTGCTGACATGAGAAAAGTTTCCAACCGATTTCTCATACACAAAAAGCAGTTGACCGGCGTTGCCTGGTTGAACGTTGTTGTGACGTCTCGTGTAAGGAGGAGAAATGCGTACGATCACGTTTCCGACTTTGATGAAGGTCGGATTGTAGGTTATCGCGATTGCGGTTTATCGTATCACGACAAAGCTGCTCGCGTTGGTCGAGATCCAATGATTCTTAGCAAAATATGGAATCGGTGGGTTCAGGAGGGTAATACGGAACGCCGTGCTGGAATCCAACGGCCTCGTATCACTAGCAGTCGAGATGACAGGCATCTTATCCGCATGGCTGTAACGGATCGTGGAGTCACGTCTCGATCCCTGAGTCAACAGATAGGGGCGATTGCAAGACTACAACAGTTCGACGACGTTTGCAGCGTCATGGACTATCAGCTCGGAGACCATGGCTGCGGTTACCCTTGACGCTGCATCACAGACAGGGGCGCCTGCGATGGTGTACTCAACGACGAACCTGGGTGCACGAATGGCAAAACGTCATTTTTTCGTATGAATCCAGGTTCTGTTTACAGCATCATGATGGTTGCATCCGTGTTAGGCTACATCGCGGTGAACGCGAATTGGAAGCGTGTATTCGTCATCGCCATACTGGCGTATCACCCGGCGTGATGGTATGGGGTGCCATTGGTTACACGTTTCGATCGCCTCTTGTTCGCATTGACGGGTCTTTGAACAGTGGACGTTACATTTCAGATGTGTTACGACCCGTGGCTCTACCCTTCATTCGATCCCTGCGAAACCCTACATTTCAGCAGGATAATGCACGACCGCATGCTGCAGGTCCTGTACGGGCCTTTCTGGATACAGAAAATGTTCGACTGCTGCCCTGGCCAGCACATTCTCCAGATCTCACCAATCGAAAACGTCTGGCCAATGGTGGCCGAGCAACTGGCTCGTCACAATACGTCAGTCACTGCTCTTGATGAACTGTGGTATAGTGTTGAAGCTGCATGGGCAGCTGTACCTGTACACGCCATCCAAGCTCTGTTTGACTCAATGCCCAGGCGTATCAAGGCCGTTATTACGGCCAGAGGTGCTTGTTCTGGGTACTGATTTCTCAGGATCTATGCCCCTCTTCCACTCATGCCAAGGCACCAACATGCAGGGCTCGACTCATGCTGTCAGAGGATCACCTGCAAGATGCAATACCGTGCCAAGGCCTTGAGCGATGAAAGCAGATTCTGCCTGCACGCAAGTGATGGTCGTTACCTTGTACGACATAGACCTGGCGACTGCTGCCTCGCGGAGTGCATTCGTCCAATGACATAGTGCCTCAACCCCAGGCCTTCTACGGTCTGAGGTGCAATAAACTACAACGCTCGTTAATATTTGTTATTTCTCGAGGGGACACTAACCAACGCTCGGTACGTTCAAAATGTTAGATTCGTTCTTTCGTCTTTCTTTCAACAGGAAGGTGATGTGCTGCTCCAACAGGATAATGCCCTCCCACACACTGCCCGTGAAACTCAACGTCCTATGCAAGACGTGCAGCAACTTCCCTGGCCAGCACGATCTGCCGACTTGTCTCCAACCGAGCACATGTGGGATATGATGGAACGAGAAGTGATTCGTGCTACTCGTCAACCGACAACTCTTACAGAGCAAGGTGAAAAGGTCGAGCAGGCCTGGCGTAACGTATCCCAGTACAGTATTCACCGCCTGTACTATCGAATGGATGCCAGAATCAGCGCCTGCATTGCCGCCCGTGGACGCTACTATGTACTAATATGCGGTTTCATCATTGTTCGGTACCTGTTACTCAGAACCGCTTGTGCTATTGATCTGTAAATTTAATCATTTCATGTACACTGTATGCACTGTTGCAACAATAAATCTTGAGTGAACAGAAAACCTGTAAAAAGTGTATCATTTTTCCCCTCTGCAGCGTAGATCTCCTAACAAGTCGGCACATTTGTACCTTCGTATTGGGTATATTCATTCAGATCTCACTGTCTAATGTATTAGACTCGGTAGGACCTTTATTAAATTATTATGGACCTTGCCATAGTTATTTTCCTTGTACCTGTCCTCATCTGCATGCTTTGTGAAGTTAGAAGTTTTAACTTGCACTCTGTTTCCGTGCGTACTTCTACAACGGGGATAGATACCACGCCAATAACTATGGTAAGCTGTGTAATAATGTAAAGAAGTTTCTACTGAGCTTGACATTCAGGCCAATAAAGACCTGAATGAAAACACCCACTGATGACAACACCAATGTGCCGAAACATATTTCGCCATGAAACACCAAATTTGCAACTTCCTGGCAGATTAAAACTGTTTGCCGGTCCGGCACACAGTTTTAATATGCCAGAAAGTTTCATATCAGCGCACACTCCGCTGCAGAGTGAAAATTCATTCTATAAAATCTTGGACACTGACTCAGTTGACGTTAGGATTTGATATATACCTAAGCTTTTTTTTTTTTTTTTTTTTTTTTTTTGAGCTACGGTTTTTGCTTTAGCGGTCAAGAAAAACTGATTTCAGGCCCCATAAGAATTTGTTTCCCAGCTTTGCTGGTACAAACTTTCCTGGTAGAGAATTATCCGATAATGATTTTACTAGAAGAGTAAATTATGAATGTGACACATGAGAGGGCCACAGCCTGATCAAAATTTCTAATAATTAGGACTGCAATCGACGAGAAAGACCCATTCCACTCACGTGCAGTAGGTATTTCTTTTGCTGGTAAACAGTAGCTTTGGTTGAGTTTCCCTAAGACAAGCCAACGTGACGTTCATCAATGATATCAGTAGTTACAGAAATCTTTCTAGGCAGCTCCTGAAGTAATCTGAATGTCAGAATGGTTTTTAAGACGTCGGCAGAGATTGTTATGGAAGGAAACACACAAGTAACAGCAAAGAGAGGAGGATGATGGAAAAAGTAGAGAAATGTAAGTAGCGAAATGGGGGAGCGCGAGCGTAACCAATCAAAAGTTTCGTTATTGAGGTCGGAGTCTGATAGCTGAAAGGCTAAATGTTGCAGTTTTTCTCCAGGCCCATTGACGTCCGTTCGAGCAGAAAACTGACTCATCGGTCGTGGCTGTTGGTAGCCAGGCAACTATAGTCTAGTTTCCATTCTGTTAATCAGCCTCTATTGTAGGATAATTATTTTTTGCTTCTACGTTCTTAGATAAAATGCTCTCGGTTTTTTGGCGCGTTAGGCGTAAACGGTATTTTAAAGCTTACAAAGCCTTCCCCATCAACAGAAATTGTCGTCAGAGTTGCATCCAGATGACGTCATAAAGACAAAGGTATTGTAAAAATATTATTAGTGATTATATCAATGATGGAGCGGCTCTTACAGAGCCGCCGATCTCCTTCGAAAGTGAACACTAAGCATTGTGAAACGCATCAGGCTGTAGCCAGCACACATAATCTATCGACATGATCGAACGAAGACTTCCGCCATAAGAACTCACCCTCATTCTGCCAACGGCATTGTCAAAGAGGGCGGAGGAGCGGACAAAGGTTCATGGCACTCTATTGTCCTAGAGGTAGGAAACTGCCCCTAAAGGCAGAAGAATCGGCAGTAATTAACGGCATGAGGATGCAGAAGGCAATGGAAACCACTGAATTAAAGACACGTAACATTTATCCATAGGACATGTGGCCTGTAATTGAAGTAGTGTCATCATGATCTCCCCGTTGGCAAAAGATACCGGTACAGTCCCTCATTCGGATCTCCGGGAGGGGACTGTCAAGGGAGAGGTTACCATGAGAAAAAGATTGAATAATCAACGAAAGGATAATGTTCTACGAGTCGGGGCGTGGAATGTCAGAAGGTTGGACGTGGTAGGGAAACTAGAAAAGCTGAAAAGGGAAATGCAAAGGCTCACTCTAGATATAGTAGGTGTGAGTGAAGTGAAGTGGAAAGAAGGCAAGGATTTCTGGTCAGATGAGTATAGGGTAATACTAACAGCAGCAGAAAATGGTATAACGGGAGTAGAATTCGTTATGAATAGGAAGGTAGTGCAGAGAGTGTGTTACTGTGAACTGTTCAGTGGCAGGGCTGTTCTTATCAGAAACGACAGCAAACCGACAACGCTAGTTCAGGTATACACGCCGACGTCACAAGCTGAACATGAAGAGAGAGAAAAAATGTATGAGGATATTGAAAGGGTAATACAGTATGTAAACGGGGATGAAAAAATAATAGTCATGTGGCCTGGAATGCAGTTGTAGGGGAAGGAATGGAAGAAAAGGTTACAAGAGTATATGGGCTTGGGACAAGGAATGAGAGAGGAGAAACACTAATTGAGTTCTGTAACAAGTTTCAGGTAGTAATAGCGAATACTCTGTTCAAGAGTCACAAGAGGCGGAGGTATACTTGCAAAAGGCCGGGTGATACGGGAGGACTTCAGGTAATTACATCATGGTCAGACAGAGATTCCGAAAACAGATATTGGATTGAAAGGTGTACACAGGAGTAGATATAGACTCAGATCACAATATAGTAGTCATGAAGAGTAGGCTGAAGTTCAAGACATTATTCAGGAAGAATTAATACTCAAAGAAGTGGGATACGGATATGTCGGCGTTCGGAGTCTTCCAAAAAAGCCACGCCAAACTTTCCAAAACAAAATTGTTCGGCCTTTTCGGATTGAGAAATAAAGTACGCGGTTTCAGATTGGTCAAAAGGGCAATTCTGGTCGGGCCCACACATCTAAGGAGCAGGAGAGCATAGTATCAAGACACTTCTTAATTGGAAAGTGTAGAGAACAGACTTCGTCACCGAGGCGTTGAGGGAATACTCTTGGTTGGCGCGAGAGAGCAGCGGACCCGGAAAGGAGCAGTCGATTCCCGAGCAGACGGCCGCGCCATGACAGCATCAGTTCCCGCCTGCGACTTCACCGTGCCCCTTATCCCGCGTATGATGTAAGTGTCGCAGCAACAGCCCACGGAGTTCGTACGGGATGATAGGCGCACTGGTTAAGATTAATCAAGCAGTCACTGTGTGGCGACCTTCCTACTATGATTTTATTCTTTGAGATTTTATTTCTTTTTACTCACTAGCTTCCGATATAATAATCACCAATTTCGCGGTTAGCAGTCAGTTAACACGATTTCTTGTTCTTTTCCGGTTCTTTTCTTCTGAAGATCCAGAACTAACGCATGATCATGTGTGTATGTGCACTTTTTCTATAGTGATGAAAATTTGATCTTTGTTATGAGCAGCCATTGAATTCACATCACTACTTAATAATTGTTTAAATAGTGCTCAATCGAGGCACGTAACTACAGCCCATGTGTTAGGGGCATCCCTTTCCTTCGGTTTCCGTGTGCACGATTCCTGTACATACATCTGGACTGTAGTGGTGGACTTGCGCCATAAGATGGGATACTCAGTGCATATCAGTGGCGAAACAGTTTGGCTAGCGCCTTACCCCAGTGGCGCCTTGAAATTGTCCTCTGAAACATGTCAAAATCGAGCATGGCTTCCGTACGACACTGCGGTTAATGTTGCTGCACAATCTGTCTCGATGGCTTATTTTTTGAATAAGAGAATTTCTGTAGGTCGCTCTATGGGGCAGTGATTGATCACTCCCCCCTCCCCGCCCCTCCTCCCACCCAGCGACCGATGATGTCGTCGAACTTCGACAACGGATACTCACGAAACATTTTCACCCGAGAGGCACGCTGACAATTCAGAAAATTTGCTGTTCGTTTCAGGCCCTATAGTCTGAAAACCGATGATCATCTCATTTTACTAATAGAAAAAAATCGCCTCTTTCATACTTGGTAGCAGTGAACGAAGGTGCTGCAGATAATGTAATTCAATAGTGCTGATTTAGTGTTGACGTTTGAGGTCCGTTGGTCGACGAATTTCCGTGTTTCCGAAGGGTCGGCTTCACACAACAAATTTTGTTTGTTCTCTAGACCGTCTTGGAAAGTTCCTACGTGGTAGCTCGCTGCGAACAGAAGCTGCCAGGACACCAGTAAAGGGGGTCTGGCACGGTTACTGCAGCTACATCATGGAGATAAAAGGAATGGCTGGGGAAGCCATGCAGGGAAGCATAACTTCATGTAGCATTGTCTTTCACCGCGCACAGTGGAATCTGTTCATTTCGTCCTTATCTGCTTCAGCGCTCATTAAAGTAGCGACTCATGGGATGAACTTTTGATGCAATGCTCACTTTATCAGCGAACGTTGGGCGGAATGTTCTGGCGAAACTGGTTCTTGACGACATGTTGCAAACGTGATTAATATCTTAGTCAAAGACAAGGGAATGATGGGTCAGATGTGCTTCGGTACAGTTCCCTTAATTCAGCACTTTGCAAAGGAAGGCGTTTGCCAGTTTATGTGCTCCAGCACAATGATGGTGATGCAGAATGATTACGACGGTGATGAACCGCCAAAAAATTCTACTGTTCGGGAACTGTTAGTTTCAAAACTAGACGTCTGTGTGTGTTCAGTAGTTCGAACACGTACTGAAACAAGTGAGTAATAAAAGATGCGTTACAGTTACAGAGTTGGCGACACGAAGACTAGGCACCTATTTTTGTGGCCCATCTAATATCCGATTTCAGTGCATTGTACTGTCCTCAACAAAAGTTCCTGAATTAGAATTTGAGAGTTTTCCTGGCGGGAATGCCTTGATGTCGTTTATTTAGGACGTAAGGACATTCGAAGTATTACTTGTGATCAGAAATCGAAGTATTATGAAATGTGCTAAACAGGAACGTTGTTTGGGGCTACTGATTCAGACGAATAGAGTGTTTATATATAATAATACTGAAATGTTATCTGTGGAGCACAGCGTAGTATGGACACCAGTCATGGACAGGAGGAAAACTTAAAAAATTCTCGCTTTAAGCTGAAGAAGAACACCTACAACCATGTTATTTCTCGATGTTGCTTTGTAAGAGAGAGCAGTCAGACAGAATTTGTTGCGTAGGAACTTTTGAAAACATATCTGCCTTGACTCAGCAATACGTTTTGGAATGGCCTCAGTGTCATTTAAGAGAATTTTATAATCCGTAAAGTTTCGAACCTTTGCTAAAGCTGCAGTGTTTAGTATAGACGCGCAGAATGAAAGTAATTCGGCTCCGGAAATTAAATTTGCTCGTTTGTGTTGCTAGATGCTGGAACGGTTAATAAAACATGCACGTTCTAATTAAAACTTTGTATCTCTCTCTCTCTCTCTCTCTCTCTCTCTCTCTCTCTCTCTCTCTCTTTCTCTCTGCATGCGTTTGTCTTTCAAGATAATTACATGAAAACACTTGCTGCTTTAAGGACTTCTGGACGAATTGTATGACGAATTAATTCCGGTCCTCGGGCACGTAATTCTTTAGGCGTGTAAGACTATAGTTCAACGTGGAGATCATCACAGACGGACTATGTGCTCGGACTACATAATGTTTGAGGACTGAATCCAGCACTGGGATTAGGTTTCACAGCTTCCATCTTGGATTTACTTCGTTTCCGAAGAAAATAAGTCCGGCGTCGATCATTAGCTCGACATTTTTGAGGCTTCGAACGCAGCTTGGGGACAATGGCTGTAAGCTTCAACGTGGTGTATGATAAGCTTTTGTTGTCGACCAAGAACGTTTTAGTTTTCGCCTTTTAGACCGGTGTTCGATTTTTACTGCACAGCTCTTTACCCTTTATCTGGCGACACAGTTTCACTAAAAGTTATATACGCTGATTCCCTCGGTGCTCTCCATAGCCTCTGTGCGCGGTACACGTACCATTCATTAGTATATAGCGAATCAAAGTTTCTCTCGCTGATGCCACCAACGTGTCGTCCGTATAGTTCCTGGACACGATGGCCTTTCTTGGAATTAGGGCGCTGATACTGCTGCTAAGGCTGCAATTCTACTAATGTAGCCTCTTAGTAGTTCTGTTGCCACAGACGAGCGTGGTGTTGCTGACGGTAGGGAAATACTGTCGTTGTGGCACAAACACATGTGGTCTCTTCGTAGGAACTAACTCTACGATATTAACCCCAACAACTTTGTCTCACCCATTTCGTCGCGAGGAGACAGTTAAGCTAGACTACGTATTGGGTGCTATCCTTTCAGCTTTCATCACCTTTTAAGCTTTCCTCTCACTGCAACGAACTACTGACGGTGCCCCACTACCTAATACAGTGTCTGTGTTTTAACCCATTTACGTTCTAATGTGTGTCTGTCACCGGAGCTGTTCGACGTTCTAGCAGATACAGCACAGGCTGCAGAACGTGTTCTGGTCCTCACATGGCGAAGAAGTAGCTGTTACATGCGGCCTTTTATAAGGGTGGTTCGTTGTAATTGTTCAATTCACCTCTCCTCCATGTTTATTGCTTTTTAACTGTCATTGCACTCACTGGTCCTTAAAAGTTTTAATGCCGTTTAAGCCCCTGTGTGTTACTTGAAGTCAAGAACCACGGAGTGCTTTACTCGCAAACCGGCCCTTTTTATGATTTCGGCGTTTTGAGGAGGAAGGAGGTCATTAGAGACGGAGAACAAGCTCGGATTAGAACAGGATGGGGAAGGAAATCGGCCGTGCCATTTCAAAGGAACCATCCCGGAATTTTCCTGAAAAGATTTAGGGAAATCGCGGAAAACCTAAATCAGGATGGCCGGAGATGGATTTGAACCGTCGTTCTCCCGAATGCGAGTCCAGTGTGCTAAACTACTGCGCCACCTCGCCCGGTGGGGCGTTTTGAGTTTAACCATTTTGCACCCTAAATGTAAAAGAGAAAAAGAAAGCCTAGGAAGAAATTTCGTTACTGCTATCCGTTTTGTAAACGAATAGCATTGTTTGGCCTACCCAGACTAAGACATTTCAGTGTTTAAGACTATATCATCATATACAGGGCATTATCGAAAAGTTTACGTATCAAATACCCTTGTACTAACCGAGACAGTATTTGACACTATAGTCAGTGATAGCTGTTAACCATGTATTCGCAGTAGTGTCGTAAATGGCTCGTTTCCGGACTCGTTATTCTTTCTTCTTATGTAGCGATCAGCCCGAGGACTGATCAGCTCTTCACGTTTTTCCGATTACCTCTTCATTTCTCCGGAGATCTTACATCCCACAGCCGCGCGGAATAGCCGTGCGGTCTAAGGCGTCTTGTCGGGGGTTCGTGCGGCTACCCCCGTCGGAGGTTCGAATCATCCCTCGGGCATGGGTTTGTGCATTGTCCTTAGCGTAAGTTAGCTTACTTAGTGTGTAAGCCTAGGTACCGATGACCGCAGCAGTTTGGTCTCATAGTCCTTTCCACCAATTCCCAATTTTACATCCCACATCTTACATAATTTGGCGTATGTATCTTAATCGTCATGTTGCTTCAGGTCTCTTTCCATTAACATTCAGCACTAGTATTGCGTTCAGTTCTTCATTTCTCATGAGATGCCCAATAAGTTGCACTCTTCTTTTGACAACCGACTTCGGCGAGCTTGTCTCGTAATCTGCATATTTAAGGTCCTCGTTTGTAACCATGTCTTCCATATTATTTTGAGCAAGCGTCTGTAACGACAACACCTCGGAAAAATTTTGTTTCTTCTCTTCTTCAGTTCACTCTTGAACGTTTTTGTTTCTGTTACCTTGTACTTTGATTTATGTCAGTTTTCGCCATCGATCATGATGCGCTCTGTGTGTGATAACATTATATATTCCCACCCGTAATAAGTTTTTTGTCCAGAAGCAAATAAAAAAAGTATCAAGCCAATGTCGTTTATATCATATGGGGACATCACACAACATGATTGCCTTCCCTGTAATTTTTTCGTTACGAAAATATTAACAGCAGTACGTATCTTTTAAATAGCAATCTGAATTTTTTATTCGTTTGTCGACATCCTCTCCTAAGGTCTCTTCAAAAACTTATCACAGTGAACCATTCACTTAAATTTGACGTTATTAAAAGCGTAATACAAAATTGACTTTGGCTCTCGTGCAATACCAAGTGCGCAATGCGGGTACCCGGCGTAATGTTACTCGTCCTGTTGCTGGAGTTTACAGTAAAGTGAAGAAAACACGAGGATAATGCGCAGCGTAGATCAACGAAGAAGAGGAAAATGATTTATCGTGACGGGCACTACGTACTGTACTACATGGAGTCGTATTCTAAATAAGAAAATATTGCAATTACTGTTCTGCTAACTTAAATCCTCCATACGTGAGTGTTCCAGCTTCTCTTTTGTTGGTGCATATCGTACTCGCTCACACCTTCAGCTGAAGACGTTTGATTGAATGACCGGTGCGCAGTTTTCCTATATTTTCATTGTTTACCGTTATCTCCAGTAAGTGGACGAGATGCATTTCCCATGGTACCTCCGCTGTGTGCTAGTATAGGAGGAGGAGTCCGTTTTGTGTTACTTTTTTTAATAATGTCGTTTTAGATGATGGGTACAGTGTACTACGGTTTAGAACGTATTTTGAGGAGAGAATGTGCATTACCCAATAAAAAACGTAGGGTGTTATTTAAAAAATACGTACTGCTGTTCGTATCTTCTTAATGAACCATGAAGGTATGAGAAAGGAACCATGGTGGGCGATGTACCGTAAAGCCGTCCTCTCACGGGATGTGTAAACGCACTTGGACGAGGAGCTGGTGACGTCACAGCGTGTAATTCGACTTTTCACTATAGTGCCGAGCGTAAAATAAAGACTCTGATATATCAGATTTTTGTGTCGTGAAGAGGAACATGGCCAGTGAGATGCAGCATCGTTTTAAGTCACAAGCAGACCGAGGAGTTCCCATATTATATGGCGTTAAACGTGGTATTTTGTGGGTTTCCCTTCTCACAGAGTGCGCGGTATGTATATAAGCTGTTTCAAAGCATCAGCAAAACGAGGATATCTCAATAACGTGTTGTTTTAACTACGACTTGTTCTAGTAAAATGACAGGAAACTACGTATCAGCAGGTAAAGATTTCCTGTAGTTCATGGTTTGTTTTATAACTTGTGTGCTAGGAGAGTATAACGTTTCAGCGCTATGGTACAATGATGGTTTATCAAAAGCGCGTCTTTTTGGTACAATTTGGATAGTAAAATATCAAAAAAATTGAGTTGTGAAGAAAAAGGTAGGAGATTCGAGTCCAACTCTTTCCAAATGTTTTTCACCTGCGACTTCTAAAAGATTATACGTTTTTCTTATTAACTTAATAGAAATATTATCTCAAACGTCGATGTAATTTACTGTAAATAATGTATTTGATGGAATTTTTGCTGCAAAGGCCAACGACTGAAATATTTCGCCAGTTTGTCAGAAAGTTTAATGTAAATGTTTGAAAGTAAACCCAAGTTAAACACTAGACGTTCTTGGTATTGTGAAGTTTCTGTAAAATATACAATACACTTGTCTCAGGGTGTAATGATTCACTTATATTTGTATCCTGCCGGTAATTATCTTTCCTATTGATGGTCAAGACCTTGGAAAGAAATGTCTTCTTTCATTCGAAAGAAATTAAGAAAAGGGCCTCGATCTTCAAATGTATGTGATGAATAACGTTATTTGAGTGTATTGGTACTCAGTGCAACATCGAGAATAATTATATTACGCATGCAGAAACTGACATTTGACACTATACTTTAACTAGATTCAATTTAAAACCGAAAACGGGATGAAAATTGAATTGTGTTAACGAATAACTTCAAGTATGTATTTCAGATCGTTAAACAGTATTGTGTAGTGTTCCAATACCACATGTGCTCAACCTGTTGACGAGTCCAGAATCTTTTTCGCGATTTTTTCCGCTGTTCTCCGACAATCGCTAACAGAGTTAAAGCAGTTTTTTACGCGCTTC
The DNA here is from genome assembly GCF_023897955.1 of Schistocerca gregaria. Lineage (NCBI taxonomy): Eukaryota > Metazoa > Arthropoda > Insecta > Orthoptera > Acrididae > Schistocerca > Schistocerca gregaria. The sequence goes on from NC_064922.1 coordinate 475,380,209, forward strand.
CCTTTTCGTTAACAGATTGTGTTGTTTGGGAGCCAAATAAAGCCGATAACGATCTCTGGAAAGCGCCGAGATTAGAAATCACGTTACCCAGCACGTCCCGTATACTGACGACACTGTGTTTCCTGAGGTCGGATTTCCCGTCAATGTTAGCTGCGTCGTCCCCTGTGAGGACGACCTTAGGAGCTGGACAACATTTGCTTGATGTGTTTTTCATTTTGTTTCTGTACAGAAGTTGTTTCGTATGGTCGAGATAAATAGAACACTGTATAGTGCAGATTAACGGTCTTTTTAACACTTCCATGCCACGCTGGAAGTTAATTTTAAGCCAGAAGATTCCTCGCCACTGAGGATAATGCAGTATTGTAATCAGTATAGGTGTTTCGTTGAAGATTGTATCTGCTTGCTTTCTTCTAGGTCCGTTCAATAACGTATGACAATGCAGAATCAGTCCTAACAGGCCTCGAAGGCTCAACGGTTCAGACTGATCGACCGCCGTGTCATTCCTGAGTCCTCAGGCGTCAGTGGATGCGGATATGGAGGATCATGTGGTCAATACACTGCTCTCCCAGCCGTTGTTAGTTTTCGTGACCGGAGCCGCTGCTTCTCCATCAAGTAGCTCCTCAGTTGGCCTCATAAAGGCCGAGTGCACCCCACTTGCCAACAGCTCTCGGCAGACACGGACGGTCACCCATCCAAGCGCTACCCAAGACAGGCAGCGCTTAGGCCAAAAGAACTGGTGTTACCACTGCGGTAAGGTTGTTGACTTATCACAGTGCAGCATTCACGTAAACTTGTGTTAAAAACGTAACAGAGGCTACGGAAACAAAAGCAGCGTGCAAAAGAAAGGTATTCATCATGCACCCCTGCCAGTTTAAGGAGGAGCGGGCCAGCCGCGAGAGAACTTCGGCAACAGCCCGCACCTGTTGCTTCTCGGCTGAAATACGGACCAGGTGCGCCACAAATTCGGCAGCGGCGCAGCGGGCGGCCGACAGCAGAGAGTTGTCCAGAGAGCCGGTGGCTGGGTGATGCAGCCGTGCTGTGCTGTGCTGTGCCATGCTGTGGTGTCAGATAAAAAGGCGTCGCCCGCTTAGTGCGGCGTCACGCCGCCGGCCGGCTTGTTAGTCCGGCGGCCGGCGCGGCTAACAAGGCGCCGATGACGCGGCAGGAGGCACGACCGCCCGGGGAGCCGGCCCGGGCCCCGGGCCTGGGAATGCGGACGGGGCAGGGATAGGCAGGCCGGCCTGGCCTGGCCTATCTGCCGACGCATCGTCGGCCCGCGCTGCTCTCCTGCAGCCTCCACACGAGCTAGGTCGCCCGCAAAACTTCTTACCCATCATCAAACTGCTAGGTTGCAGTCGACGTCGCCCCCTTGAAATTGTGCGTACACGGGACGTGAAACCGTTCGTGGACGAGGAGTTGATGGAGTTCTGTGACGCCGCACCGTGGAATTTCACGTTCCACGGCTTTCCGGAGCGTGAAGTTAGATTTTTGTTTCGTAGAGAGGAAGGTGGCCCAGTGTGGTACAAGATCGCGTTCCACGTCAGAAGCTGAACTTGGGAGACTCCATATTGGATCGCGTAGTGCACGTGGCAAGCCATGCTGCTGAGAATAAAAGGGCTTGCCACACGAAAACGTAAGTGAAAACGAATGCAGGCGCGAATTACGTCTAGATGATAGATTAACACCCAACAAAAAGTCTCATCAACATCGTTTGGTTGCAGATGACAAGTTACCTGAAAGATCATGCACACCAAGTGTAAAGGTATTAACAAAAAAAAGAATTATTGTTTGAACTAAATATGTACATCATTTTTGTAATCATTTAGTAAAAATGTTCACATTACAGATTAAATAAAACGGAAACCTACTGATGATTGCACAGTGGTGTTGAAACGTGTTTGGGAACTTGGAAAAACGGTATAGTGATGTGTACATATGCTGATGGCTGTAATATCGTACACAAGGTATAAAAGGGCAGTGCACTGGCATAATGTCATTTGTACTCGGATTATTGCGAATACATAGAAAGAAGGATCCTTTATTGTATGGTTATATGATAGCGGAACAAACACTGATAGCAGTTACTTCTGCAAAATATCTGGGAGTATTCGTGCGGAGCGATTTGAAGTGAAATGATCATATAAAATTAACTGTTGGAAAGGCGGGTACCAGGTTGAGGTTCATTGGCAGAGTCTTTAGAAAATGTAGTCCATCAACCAAGGAGGTGGCTTACAAAACACTTGTTCGACCTATACCGCTCATCAGTGTGGGATCTGTACCAGGTCGGGTTGACGAAGGAGATCAAGATCCAAAGAAGAGCGGCGCGTTTCGTCACAGGGTTATTTGGTAAGCGTGATAGCGTTACGGAGATGTTTAGGAAACTCAAGTGGCAGACTCTGCAAGAGAGGCGCACTGCATCGCGGTGTAGCTTGCTGTCCAGGTTTCGAGAGGGTGCGTTTCTGGATGAGGTATCGAATATATTGCCTCCTCCTACTTATACCTCCCGAGGAGATCATGAATGTAAAATTAGAGAGATTCGAGCGCGCACGGAGGCTTTCAGACAGCCGTTATTTCCGCTAACCATACGCGACTGGAACAGGAAAGGGAGGCAGTGACAGTGGCACGTAAAGTGCCCTCCGCCACACACCGTTGGGTGGCTTGCGGAGTATAAATGTAGATGTAGATTATTCATGTAAAAAATTTTCCGACGTGATTATGGCCGTACCGTGACAATTTAACAGGCTTCGAACGCGTAATGGTAGTTGGAGCTAGACGCATCGGACATTACGCTTCTCGTTAGCGAATTCAACATTCCGAAATTCACAGTGCGAAGAGTGTGCCGAGAATACCATGTTTCAGGCATTACCTCTCTCCACGAACAACGCAGTGGCCGACGGCCTTGACTTACGACCGAGAGCAGTACTTTTTACATGGAGATGTCAGTGCTAGCAGAAAAGGAACACTGTGTAAAATAACCACAGAAATCGACGGGGGACGTACGATGGACATGTCCGTTAGGACAGTGCGGCAAAATTTGGCGTTGATGGGCTATGGTGGCAGACGATAGACCCTAGACAGCGCCTGCAGCGCCTCTTCTGGGCTCGTGACCGTATCGGTTGAACCCTAGACGAATGTAAAACCGTGGCCCGGTCAGGTGAGGCCCTATTTCAGTTGGTAAGAGCTGATGCTAGGGTTCGAGTGTGGCGCAGACTCCACGAAGCCATGGCCCGATGTTGTCAATAAGGCAACGTGTAAGTTAATGGTGGCTCCATAATGTATTTGCTGTGTTTACATGGAATGAACTTCGTCCCCTAGTCCAGTTCAACCAACAACTGACTCGAAACGATTATGTTCGGCTATTTGGAGACCATTGGCAGCCATTCATGAACTTCATATTCGCAGATAACGATGCGACATGTCAGTGGGCCACAGCTGTTCGCGATTAGTTTGAAGTACATTATGGACAGTTCGAGCGAATGATTTGGCCACACCGCACCGGTTGTCCGACATAATGGAGAGTCAGTTCGCGCACAAAATCCTGCACCAGCAACACCTTCGCAATTATGGTCATCTATAGAGACAACGTGACTCAATATTTCTGCAGGAGACTTCCAACGACATGCGGAGTTCGTGCCATGTCGAGTTGCTGCACTACGCCGGGAGAAAAGAAGGCCCGATATGATGTTATGAGGTATCCCATGACTCTTGTCACCTCATTGTATACTGAGAATATTGTCGAGCATCGAGCCGCGTCAAGTGGTTTAAAATCCACCTTCAGAGTGTTGATGAACGAAATTGCATCGGGATAGAATACAACAGGCACCATGCCGACTTCCCTCCATGGGAGTAATGTCTCAAACAGTCTACGCTTTGATCGATTCCTGGGAGATCAGTAGTAGTATCCGAAGCACATCTGAAGGCATTCTGTAATCTGTGGGCCTTCAGAGTGTTGATGAAACACCGAATTTGCATTGGTAGTTAATACAAAGGGCACCATTTCGACTTTTCTCCATGGGAGTAATGTCTCAAAAAGTCTACGCTTTGATCGATTCCTGGGAGACCAGTAGTAGTAGACGAAGCATATCTGGAGGCATTTTGTAATCTGTGGACATTCAGAGTTTTGATGAAACACAGAAAGTGCATCGGGAGTGAATGCAACAGGCACCATGCCGACTTTTCTCCACACGAGTAATGTGTCAAACTGTATACGTTTTGATCGATTCTTGTGAGACCAGTACTAGTATCCGAAGCACATCTGTACGCATTCTGTAATCTATGGACCTTCAGAGTGTTGATGAAACACAGAAATTGCATCGGAATTGAATACAACAGGCACCATTGCGGACTTTTCTCCATGGGGGAAATATCTCAAACTTACTACGCTTTGATCGATTCCTGGGAGAGCAGTAGTAGTATCCCAAACTCATCGGCCATTGTCAGTTTTCATTAAGTAGTTGGCAGTGGCCAAGGAGCACTCGGTTGAAAGCTCGTGAATTTCAAACCACGTGACGCTGCTCGAAGCGCGAGAGAATTTTATCGTTACGTCCCTTCTCTGGAAAAATATTGTCGAACCGGCCCTGTCCATGCTAACGCACTGTGACCTCGCCCGTATATTGTCTTAGGTACAGCCTGACGCCTCCCAGAGCACATTTAAGGTGTGCGGGATAATGTGAGTAACCGAGGTAGACGGAGAGGAACAGGGTGCAAGGAGAGGGCGCACGACTTCGCAGGCAGGTGTGCCAGCGCAGTCATTCTCACAGTGCTTGGAGATGGCGTGGGCTACCGAGGTGCAGCCGCGAGGCAGGGCTTATCTGCCTCAGGGCTGGCTGGCAGCCCCTTCCTGCTCTCCCACAGTCATTCATCGCTGCGCAGGTACGGCCATCTGGGCCTCTCGAGGGGGCGGCGTAGACCCCTGGAAGATTCCGCCTTTCCCGACTCAAATGCTCTCCTTTGTTCTTCTCGCTCCTTTTTTACTGTCCGTAAGCCCGTCCTTAATGATTTCTGTCAGCTGCGGTACTCGTGAAGTCGGCGTGGGAGGGATGAGCTGTTGATATGCGGCAAAATGTGTTCCACATGGCGCAGGTGTTCAGCGTATGCAGCCCGAACTGTGACGTAACGATAGGAGACAACTTTCATCTTCATACCACTATCGACTCTGTTACAGGTCCCCTCCTCAGCAGTTAGGTACCGTTCATCCCAATTTGTCCTAATGCTGCTTTCAATGTGCAATACGACAAAAATGTGAAAAGCCATTCTTTCTAGTAAATATTGTCATCAATCTGAACGTTGGTTGAACACCACAATGCGTTTCCACGCATGCTCCTATTGGAAATGGTACTGCACAACAGTCTTCGAAATTCTGAAAGGAGTTGGGTAAAATGCATGGAACAAAAGGTTATTTCCAACTTGCACAGAAAACGGATTGCAGTTATGAGTTGCAGGACAGGGAAGAGGAGCTGTTGTCGGAAGTTAGTGAGACACGGTTGTAATCTATCGCCGATGTTGCTCAACATGTGTATTGAACAAACTGTAAAGGAAACCAGTTAGACATTTGAAAAGGTTGGCTCAGGTAGAAGTAAAATATTTGCAGTTTCTTGGAAAATTTAATCTTCAATCTCAGTTGCATACCTTTTTTGATACAGAACATGTTTCGATCTCTGTGGATCATCCTCAAATCTAAAAGTAAATGTTTTATAACAATTAGAAAAGAGTACTATAAAAGAGTACTACATAAATGTAGAATTGATCTGTGTAGTTGCATCAGAAATCTGCTGTCTCTGTGTCACAACCTCTTATCAGTGTACTGTGTTTTGCGACTGCAGCCAATGTTTTAAATTGGTGTTTGGTGGATTTGGGTGAGAAGGGATGCGCGGAAGGGAATAATGAAGAGATGTTGATTGGGAGAGGGAAAGATCTGAATATGATCCAGAGAAATCGAAATGTCATGTATTTAAAAAAAATGTGCAGTTGAGATAGAAAAGTAAATGATAATTGTTTTAAATATCAGTATGCTGATGCCATTGTAGTTATGTCTGCAGTCTTCGAAGAGCAGTTGGACGGAATGGATAGTGTCTTTAAACTGTGTTGTAAGTTGAATTTCCATAAAAGTAAAACAAGGGTATGTAGTCTAATTGAATGAGGGAGGGGGCCGGGGGGATTACATTAGTGAATGAAACACCAAAAGTTGTAAACTAATTGTGCTGTTTGGACAGCAAAATAAATGTTGACCCTAGCAGAGAGTATATAAAGTGCGCCGGCCGCGGTGGTCTAGTGGTTCTAGGCGCGCAGTCCGGAACCGCGCGACTGCTACGGTCGCAGGTTCGAATCCTGCCTCGGGCATGGATGTGTGTGATGTCCCTAGGTTAGTTAGGTTTAATTAGTTCTAAGTTCTAGGCGACTGATGACCTGAGAAGTTAAGTCGCATAGTGCTCAGAGCCATTTGAACCATATAATGTGCAGACTGGCAATAGCAAGAAAAGGTTTTCTGAAAAATAGAAATTTGTCAACATCGAATATTAATTTGATGGTCTGGAAGTCCTTTTTGATGGTTTTCTGCAGGAGTATAGCCTCGTCCGGATGTGAAATGGTTCACATAAAAACAGAATTCACGCTTTTGAAGTGTTTCGCTGCAGAAGAACGCTGAAGACTAGATGAGTAGATTACACATCTAATGAGAAGATAATTAAATGAATTGGGAGGAGAAGAAATTTGTGGCACAACCTGATGAAAATAAAGAAATCGGTTTATAGGATTCGTGCGGCATCAATAAATCATGTTCCTTAATATAGGCAAATCTGTTAAGTAAAAACTGCAGAAGGGAGCCTAATCTCAAACAGAGTAAGTAGATTCTAACGAATGCAGTTTGTGATTGGTATGCAGAGATGGAGACAGTTGTACAGAATAGAATAGCGAGGAGAGAGCTGCTAAAACCGACCATCAGACTGAAGACCACGACAACAACGTGACATTGCTAGAGGTCAGTGCGGTTAACAGAAAATTTCTGCATTTAATGCAATCTGCAACTTTCTGATCCCTGTCCGCACGTAAAATTTTATAAACCACTGTAATTTGTTCGGTACGCCGAAGCCCTGGCGGTTGGCCTGCGCTCGACCTGCAGTTTCGTCTGCTTCGGTTGGACGTGGAAAGTAGAACCTGTCTTGAGCATACTTTAACACAAATCAGCATAACGTATTCATCATATGTTCAATTACACGTATCTTCGCAATTACTGAAACCGATTTGTTAAGTTTTCTGCGGTTCAATTCCTCTACACTGGAAAGTCAAGTGAAGGCGTTATAAGTTGTTAGACGGTCATAAAAAAATTAGTACATCCTTTTGACGTCTCCAATTCACTCAAGATTTATTGTTACAACAGTGCATATGTATTGCATCAAATGGTTAAATCTACAGATCAATAGCACAAGCTGTTCTCAGGTATCATGTAACCCATGCTGAAACAACAATACACTCCTGGAAATTGAAATAAGAACACCGTGAATTCATTGTCCCAGGAAGGGGAAACTTTATTGACACATTCCTGGGGTCAGATACATCACATGATCACACTGGCAGAACCACAGGCACATAGACACAGGCAACAGAGCATGCACAATGTCGGCACTAGTACAGTGTATATCCACCTTTCGCAGCAATGCAGGCTGCTATTCTCCCATGGAGACGATCGTAGAGATGCTGGATGTAGTCCTGTGGAACGGCTTGCCATGCCATTTCCACCTGGCGCCTCAGTTGGACCAGCGTTCGTGCTGGACGTGCAGACCGCGTGAGACGACGCTTCATCCAGTCCCAAACATGCTCAATGGGGGACAGATCCGGAGATCTTGCTAGCCAGGGTAGTTGACTTACACCTTCTAGAGCACGTTGGGTGGCACGGGATACATGCGGACGTGCATTGTCCTGTTGGAACAGCAAGTTCCCTAGCCGGTCTAGGAATGGTAGAACGATGGGTTCGATGACGGTTTGGATGTACCGTGCACTATTCAGTGTCCCCTCGACGATCACCAGAGCTGTACGGCCAGTGTAGGAGATCGCTCCCCACACCATGATGCCGGGTGTTGGCCCTGTGTGCCTCGGTCGTATGCAGTCCTGATTGTGGCGCTCACCTGCACGGCGCCAAACACGCATACGACCTTCATTGGCACCAAGTCAGAAGCGACTCTCATCGCTGAAGACGACACGTCTCCATTCGTCCCTCCATTCACGCCTGTCGCGTCACCACTGGAGGCGGGCTGCACGATGTTGGGGCGTGAGCGGAAGACGGCCTAACGGTGTGCGGGACCGTAGCCCAGCTTCATGGAGACGGTTGCGAATGGTCCTCGCCGATACCCCAGGAGCAACAGTGTCCCTAATTTGCTGGGAAGTGGCGGTGCGGTCCCCTACGGCACTGCGTAGGATCCTACGGTCTTGGCGTGCATCCGTGCGTCGCTGCGGTCCGGTCCCAGGTCGACAGGCACGTGCACCTTCCGCCGACCACTGGCGACAACATCGATGTACTGTGGAGACCTCACGCCCCACGTGTTGAGCAATTCGGCGGTACGTCCACCCGGCCTCCCGCATGCCCACTATACACCCTCGCTCAAAGTCCGTCAACTGCACATACGGTTCACGTCCACGCTGTCGCGGCATGCTACCAGTGTTAAAGACTGCGATGGAGCTCCGTATGCCACGGCAAACTGGCTGACACTGACGGCGGCGCAGGTAGCGCCATTCGACGGCCAACACCGCGGTTCCTGGTGTGTCCGCTGTGCCGTGCGTGTGATCATTGCTTGTACAGCCCTCTCGCAGTGTCCGGAGCAAGTATGGTGGGTCTGACACACCGGTGTCAATGTGTTCTTTTTTCCATTTCCAGGAGTGTATTAACACGTGGTGTAGCCTCCACGAACGGCAATGCAGGCGCTGACTCTGGCATCCATTCTATCGTCCAGATGACTAATACTGTCCTGAGATACGTTATGCCACGCCTACTCGACCTTTTCACGTTGTTCTGTAAAAGTTGTTTGTTGGAGAGTCGCACGACTCACATCTCGTCCCATCACATCCCACGTGTGCTCGATTGGAGACGAGTCCGGAGATCGTGCTGGTCAGGGAGGTTTTTGCACGTCTTGCAGAGCACGTTGAGTTTCACTGACATGTCATTATCCTGTTGGAGCAACACGTCAGCTTCCTGTTGTAAGAACTGCAGGAGAACGGGTCTAACAACATTTTGCACGTACCGAGCGCTGGTTAGTGTCCCCACCAGAAACACAAAAGGTGAACAACACCGTAATGAGGGTGGGACAGGTGTGTCTTCGACAAATGGGCTCTACGAGACAACAGAGAGCCTATAACACTTCCTTGGGCAACGCCAGATATTATTTATCTTTTGCTGGATAACTTGCCGCCAGTTACTACGAACTGTGACCTTTCTGACAGGAAATCGTGAATCCAGTCACACAACTGAGACGGTAGTTCATGGGCACGCAGTTGGGTTAGAAGTCGCTTGTGAGGTACGGCAATCTTTGCTGCGTGGACGTCCAGAACCTCATCTATGGGAGTGAGAATGTTCACTTGACCACTGATACCACCATTGTTACACAACAGACGCAGCACGCTCAACTGTAACAGTTCTCTGACAGGACTATCCCGCAGTAGGGAGGCCATAATTTGACCCCTTTTCAAACTCGCTCATTTGGCTGTGGAAAGCACGAGTGCGTCTCCGTGGCATGGCTGCCTGCTTGCTTCACACGTGTGCACCACACTGAGCCTTCTGGCTGCGAATGTTCCGTATTAAAGTGTAGACACAGATGCCGCTCTGGTAGCAATGCCCCCGCGCTGTCTGTTGGTGGACGACGTTGAAACCTTTTATCAGGGTCTCTTGTGTCCTCCAGGTAGCACATGTCGTCATCGAATCAAAACAGACGTCGTCTTTCCAGGTGCACTGTTTTTTTTTCCGGCAGTGTATATTGCATATCAAATGTTTCTAAGGTAGTTCGTTCATCAAATGTAGATGAATTCAACATAATATTGAATCGTGTTAACTTGCTACACTTCCCAATGCAGTAAGAATTGAAATTTGTGTTTGTCAATGTATGTAAGAGAAATGCTGATTCACAAATTACATTAAGTGCAAAAAGCTAAACATTTTCATGAACATCAAATGTTAACACATGCAATTACAAGGTTATATTTGCCAAAATATAAGTTGTGGTTCATTCTTTCCTTATTCATGTTCGAAATGCAAATATGGATTGTTAATGAAATGGTCGAAACTCAACGAAATGGGCAGGTTTAGGTGTACTCCACTACTGCTGCACGAGTTTTCTGTGCTATTGATTCAGCTCGAGTGTTACTCCAAATCGCTTTGAGAGACTATAGGGGCTGGTTCCTTAAACAAAACCATTTCCGAATTCTTTCACCATCCGTGTCCAATGGTGGGTTGCGCTTCATTCCAAATGACATAAAGGGGACGTTAACTTCTAGCTTTTCTTCCTACAGGAGCACGTGAAAATGACCAGCGGAAGATGAAGTGTAAGTGTGCTGATTTTAGCGTTGACTTTTTTTTCTTTTAGTAATAACGCTGTTAACAGAACTGTGCTAACAGGGGAAGGATTGTACCCTACGAGTAATTAAATTAGATTCGTCGTAACCTGTCAGCAAACGGAGGTGTATCATGACTGAACAAGATGATCCCAAGACGAATAGCGCGATAAAAATTATATAGGCAACGGCGACAGTGTGGAAATTTGGACACGTTGATAAAAAATTTCTTTCCATGTAGCAAGTTGAGTGTGACATTGTACTTCTGTTACCCCCTCCTTCCCTTCCCTTATGAATATCTGGTGCTATGCTATCTCTGATCTTTGATTAGTGTAAAGCACAGAGACTGGAGAAACCCTCTGTTTGAACTGTTGGGTTACTATTCAACGTTGCTCTCGTGGGTATGTTCCAACCCGAAAGTTTCAAAAATAAATTTAGCGTGTTCGAAATCTTAGTCATTACGTTCCGATTTTTACTAAGCAAATAGTTTCCTAAATGATAAGATTAAGAAAATGTTTCCAGATAACAACTCACTTGCTTTTTGAATCGTTGACAAATGCATTTCACTTGTACGCACGAAGACTTTGTTTCATCTACTTTAGTTTTCGTTGATGTTACTCTTACAGAACAGCAGCACTGCTGACGATCCTTCATTTGTGTGATCATAGTGCCCAGTTACCGTACAATAACATTCGGTATTTCAAATGCGTCGTTGCAGCTACTAAAAACGAATATTGATTTTACCATACACGTTTCGTTTTATGAATGAATATTTAAAACGTTGCTTGTGCGCAAAGTAGCTGTACACGTCTGGCGGCCACAAAAGAAAAATTGAGAAGTTATCTACAGACGTTGTAAACACTACTATATACGTAGTGTAGGCATAAGACAATTATTCAGATTTTCCTTTCGATCGTCGGGACATTTTATTTTCAAAATATGTTATTTACATTTTTGTGCAACATCTATGTTTGAAGCTTCTTCTAAATGTAAGGGCTATTGTAGGAGAGCGGTAGTCATTCTGTTTCCCAATCGAGTGAAACCGAAATGATCTCCAGGGTTCCCGAAGGAGGTATTATCGGCATTCTGCTGTTCTTAATCTATATAAACGATTTAGGAGACTATCTGAACAGCCTTCTTAGATTGTTTATTAGATGGTAAACGACAGAATTACCTGGAAAGTCACCAGGAGATCAAAATGAATTACTAAATGATTTAGACAAGATATCTGTATGGTGTGAAAAGTGGCAATTCTCCCTGAATAACAAAACGTGAGAGTACTCCGCACAATAACAAAAAAGCTGTTAAATTTCGGTTACACGATAAATCACACAAATTCAAGTTGTCGGTTCACCTAAATACGACTGGTTTACTATTAAGAACAACTTAAATTGGTACAAATGCTGTGAGAAATGCAAACCAAAGACTGAGTTTTATTGCCAGTGGATGCAGAAAATCTACTAAAGAGACCTCTTCTGGAATATTTCTGTGCGGTGGAGGTTACTTGCCAGACAGGATTGACAGAGGACGTCTTAAAAGTTTAAACAATGGGAGATTATTTTGTATCATCATTAAATATGCGACAGAGTGTAAGGGGTACGTTAAGTGTACTGAGATGGCAACAACTGAAACAAAAGCGTTTCTGTTGCTGCTAAATCTTTTCACGAAATTTGTCACAAACTTTCTCCTCAGATGCGAAAATATATGGTTGCCTTCCATGTACATTACATCGTAACAGAATAAGAGAAGCCGGAGCTCTAACGAAAAAGTTTAGGTATTAATTTTTTCCGTGTACTATTAGAGAGTGGAACGGTCGAGATATAATCTACGAGCTGTTTTGTGAGCCCTCTGCCAACCACTTACTTGTGAACTGTAGAGTAGCCTTGTACAAGAATCCTTAGATGTATGCCGCAGTCGCAGCGTTCAAGAACGCCCTCATTTTTTTTTTTTTTAAGTAGCCTGCGAGTTGAAGAATTCGAGATCAGAATTTTCTTGATGATTCTAGAAATTGGTTTGAAGATTGGAAGGCGTGGCTGAGAGCTACCTCAGACGAAATTGTCGGTCGGATGACTTCGGTAGCAGCAGCAACAGCCGCCTTCAAATTCCCAATGGCCGTGCAGTTAGTGGTCCGCCGGAGGGAACTAGGCGGGCGAGCGAGGGCACGGCGTGGCGTGGCATTCCCTTTTACAAGCCGGGGCGAGGGGCTGCCTGAATAAACACACACGCACGCACACACGCGCACCGTGGCAGGAAAATAAATCGCTCCCCTGTCCCAACACCTGATCCCCTCGTCCTATCCCGCAAAGCCTCAGGACCCCGCTTCCTCCTCTCCCTGGCCTCCTCCCGTCCTTCTCCTCCATCTTCTCCTACCTCCCCGTCTTCCTCCCCCTAGTGCTGCAGGCCCCCTCCTCGCCCCCCCCCCCCCCTCCCCATCATCCGTAGGCGGCTGTGGCTACGGAGTTGACCGGCACAGGCGTGGCGGGGTGGTGCCTGCTTGGCCACAAGGACGAACCCACAAAAAGCCTCTCAGGTTGCGCAGTCGCGCGTTCCCCGCCGCAGGAAATATAGTATTTCTTGAAAAAGGAACAAGAGGGGAACGGGTGAAGGCGTCGCGTCGCGTCGCCCGGACCTTATTTCGAGCCGGTGTTTGCCTACATGATTTCTGACGCGCCTCCGTCGCCGTCGCGTACTATTTAGCCACGTCCACCACGCCCCACTCCACCCTGGCCCGCGTCTTCCCGGCGAGCAAGCAGACCTCGAGTGTCGCTGCTCGCGCTCTTCGGTGTTCCTCCATCCACGTGTTCGCTACTGGTCCATCCCCTCCGCTGGTTCTCCTTGTCCGTAAATCTTAGCCTCTCCCCTCTCCTGTTTTGGGTTTTTCTTTTCTGACAATAATAATAAGGGTAAGTTATTGCAGCCGTATTTCTTGTTCATAACGCAGTAGATTAAAACTGACGTGCTGCGTGCTGTTGTAAGCGTCGGCAGTCGGACGGGCGACAGTGTGTGGGAACGGATGCTGTTTTGTTTTGCTCCTTGTGCTAACACCTTATTCGTTTCTACTGTTCCTTTTTGTGTTCTTTGTTGTCTGGGTTTTGGTCGTCGATACTGATATATGAAAACTGCGCCGTGCCTGCGCGCTAAGAAGTGCGAGGTCGCAAGTTCAATCTGTAAGGCTCATTTGAAAGTGTTGTGTTAACAATTACGACAGGAAAAATATTAGCTGCTAATGTTCATCAGGAGGACGACAGAAAATTAGTGTACTGGAGGTGCAGAGATCTGTCTTCTATGGGGTGTACGTATTACTCTTCACAAAATGGGCATCGTCGACATTCAAGAAATATCCAACACAACATTAACTTGCACCGGGAACACAGAATAAAAGTGACGCGCCACAGTGATCACGAAGAGCTGCACCATCAAAATCGATGGCGAACTCCTTGTGAGTTACAAAAAATGCAGGATGTTCAGCTAGGTATCCACTCTTAAATAACGCAGATAGAATCATATTGGTGTAACTGGGTAATCAGAACTGACGGAACGTGATGCCATGACCGAATGTGAAACAGTCTGTTTTGGAACTTATCGCGATACTGGTTATCCTTTAAGGTGTAGCTGCAGACAGTGCTTTAATATGTTTTACAGGCACGGTAAAAACAAATACCCATAGATTGAATTTTGTCTAGCGGTTCCAGGTGGTAAGAAATGCAGTGTCACACACTTTTCAGGAGGAATAGTTTACTCTAAAGGAGTATGATTCTTATACACAGGCCATAAATAAAGCAAAAGCAAGTTATTATGACCTGCTGTTGGCCAAAAAGCAGTGCTCGTCCACAGTGATTGTTCTCTTCGCCCATTTTCCCACTCTTGCTTGCTGTGACTACTCTTGAAAGGTCACGCACACTAGAAAAAATCGAAGGAGGCAGACCACCTCCTGCCCGCATCTCGTGGTCGTGCGGTAGCGTTCTCGCTTCCCGCGCCCGGGTTCCCGGGTTCGATTCCCGGCGGGGTCAGGGATTTTCTCTGCCTCGTGATGGCTGGGTGTTGTGTGTTGTCCTTAGGTTAGTTAGGTTTAAGTAGTTCTAAGTTCTAGGGGACTGATTACCATAGATGTTAAGTCCCATAGTGGTCAGAGCCAATTGAACCATTTTTAGACCACCTTCAACTTCTCACTGTACAATAAATAACTTCCCAGCCAATTTGTCCTCCAGATGAACAGTCGGCATGATTGTACATGAATGGTTTAAGGCATTGATGTTAGTTGATCTTGATACAACTCTTTTGGTACCTCTGATTTTCAGGTTTCCTTTCATATGCATTTCCTCATCAAATCCCGATTGGTCGGAGTCGAAAGCAGGTTCCTTACTGAACGGTGAGAGAAGTTTGTTTATCTCATCTACAAATTTTCGGGCTGTGCAGCGATATTTTGGTTGCATGGTAGACAGTATGTGTATGCGGATCGTCGAATGCCGTAAACATCATTAGCCTCTGCGGCCTCGCACTCAAGTTTCTTGTAAGTCACGGCTTACCTGCAATTCTAAGTCCTCGTCCACCTCGGTGAATCACCGCTTGACCATTCACCCTTGATACGACACGGACTTCCACGGTGTTCGATATAGAAGTGTCAGCGACCATCCGCGGTACGCCTTGTGGATACTATGAAAGTTACTCGTGCATTATCAAGAGACCCGAAGTAGACGGGGCTGTGATTTGTCACTGTTCAGAACGGACGACTGCTTAAAACCAAAGACTGCAAGTCGCTTTGTTCAAATGATCTTCAGTGTGGAGCTGGGGATGAAGCTTGCTTAGATGTATGGAAGACCCATTCAGGCGAAGGAGGAGAACGAAAGGTCAGAGAAAATTTGGAAATTTGTGGTAACTTTCAATGGGACCAAGCTGCTGAGGGTCATCGTTCCCTAGGCTTACACACTACTTCATCTAACTTGCGCTAAGGACAACACACACACACACACACACACACACACACACACACACACACACACACACACACACACACACACACGTACGTTCCAACTACCCATTGTTTTTATGTTATGAATTTGTGTTTCGTTATTTGTGATTAGTTTTGTGATCGCAGTGGTATTCTCAAGCCATCAGTCAGAGGTCACAGGCACCAGACATGACGCCATTTATTTATCACCACAGCTACGTCATTTGGCAGTCATTACTGGACAGACTGTGTTAATGTTACCAGTTTAAGATTAACAATCATAATAATAAAATAACAAATTAGCACAAGTATAGTAGTAGTAGTAGTAGTAGTAGTTGTTGTTGTTGTTGTTGTGGTGGTGGTGGTCTTCAGTCCTGAGACTGGTTTGATGCAGCTCTCCATGCTACTCTATCCTGTGCAAGCTTCTTCATCTCCCAGTACCTACTGCAACCTACATCCTTCTGAATCTGGTGTATTCATATCTTGGTCTCCCTCTACGATTTTTACCCTCCACTCTGCCCTCCAATACTAAATTAGTGATCCCCTGATGCCTTAGAACATGTCCTACCAACCGATCCCTTCTTCTGGTCAAGTTGTGCCACAAACTTCTCTTCTCCCCAATTCTATTCAATACCTCATTAGTTATGCGATCTACTGATCTAATCTTCAGCATTCTTCTGTAGCACCACATTTCGAAAGCTTCTATTCTCTTCTTGTCCAAACTATTTATTGTCCATGTTTCACTTCCATACATGGCTACACTCCATACAAATACTTTCAGAAATGACTTCTTGACACTTAAATCTATACTCGATGTTAACAAATTTCTCTTCTTCAGAAACGCTTTCCTTGCCATTGCCAGTCTACATTTTATATCCTCTCTACTTCGACCATCATCAGTTATTTTGCTCCCCAAATAGCAAAACTCATTTACTACTTTAAGTGCCTCATTTCCTAATCTAATTCCCTCAGCATCACCCTGTTTAATTCTACTACATTCCATTATCCTCGTTTTGTTTTTGTTAATGTTCATCTTATATCCTCCTTTCAAGACACTGTCCATTCCGTTCAACTGCTCTTCCAAGTCCTTTGCCGTCTCTGACAGAATTACAATGTCATCGGCGAACCTCAAAGTTTTTACTTCGTCTCCATGAATTTTAATACCTACTCCAAATTTTTCTTTTGTTTCCTTTACTGCTTGCTCAATATACAGATTGAATAACATCGGTGAGAGGCTACAACCCTGTCTTACTCCCTTCCCAACCACTGCTTCCCTTTCATGTCCCTCAACTCTTATAACTGCCATCTGGTTTCTGTACAAATTGTAAATAGCCTTTCGCTCCCTGTATTTTACCCCTGCCACCTTTAGAATTTGAAAGAGAGTATTCCACTCAACATTGTCAAAAGCTTTCTCTAAGTCTACAAATGCTAGAAACGTAGGTTTGCCTATTCTTAATCTTTCTTCTAAGATAAGTCGTAAGGTCAGTATTGCCTCACGTGTTCCAGTATTTCTACGGAATCCAAACTGATCTTCGCCGAGGTCGGCTTCTACTAGTTTTTCCATTCGTCTGTAAAGAATTCGTGTTAGTATTTTGCAGCTGTGGCTTATTAAACTGATTGTTTGGTAATTTTCACATCTGTCAACACCTGCTTTGTTTGGGATTGGAATTATTATATTCTTCTTGAAGTCTGAGGGTATTTCGCCTGTCTCATACATCTTGCTCACCAGATGCTAGAGTTTTGTCAGGAATGGCTCTCCCAAGGCCGTCAGTAGTTCCAATGGAATGTTGTCTACTCCAGGGGCCTTGTTTCGACTTAGGTCTTTCAGTGCTCTGTCAAACTCTTCACGCAATATCGTATCTCCCATTTCATCTTCATCTACATCCTCTTCCATTTCCATAATATTGTTCTCAAGTACATCGCCCTTGTATAGGCCCTCTATATACTCCTTCCACCTTTCTGCTTTCGCTTCTTTGCTTAGAACTCGGTTTCCATCAACGCTCTTGATATTCATACAAGTGATTCTCTTTTCTCCAAAGGTCTCTTTAACTTTCCTGTAGGCACTATCTTACCCCTAGTGAGATAAGCCTCTACATCCTTACATTTGTCCTCTAGTCATCCCTGCTTAGCCATTTTGCACTTCCTGTCAATCTCATTTTTGAGTCGTTTGTATTCCTTTTTGCCTGCTTCATTTATTGCATTTTTATATTGTCTCCTTTCATCAATTAAATTCAATATTTCTTCTGTTACCCAAGGATTTCTACTAGCCTCGTCTTTTTACCTACTTGATCCGCTACTGTCTTCACTACTTCATCCCTCAAAGCTACCCATTCTTCCTCTACTGTATTTCTTTCCCCCATTCCTGTCAATTGTTCCTCAATATGTTCTCCCTGAAACTCTTTACAACCTCTGATTCTTTCAGTTTATCCAGGTCCCATCTCCTTAAATTCCCACCTTTTTGCATTTTCTTCCGTTTTAATCTACAGTTCATAACCAATAGATTGTGGTCAGAGTCCACATCTGCCCCTGGAAATGTATTACCATTTAAAACCTGGTTCCTAAATCTCTGTCTTACCATTACATAATCTATCTGAAACCTTTTAGTATCTCCAGGGTTTTTCCATGTATACAACCTTCTTTGACGATTCTTAAACCAAGTGTTAGCTATGATTAAGTTGTGCTCTGTGCAAAATTCTACCAAGCGGCTTCCTCTTTCATTTCTTAGCCTCAGTCCATATCCACCTACTACGTTTCCTTCTCTCCCTTTTCCTACACTCGAATTCCAGTCACCCATGACTATTAAATTTTCATCTCCCTACACTATCTGTATAATTTCTTTTATTTGATCATACATTTCTTCAGTTTCTTCGTCATCTGTAGAGCTAGTTAGCATATAAACTTGTACTACTGTAGTAGGTGTGGGCTTCGTATCTATCTTGTCCACAATAATGCATTCACTACGCTGTTTGTAGTAGCTTACCCGCATTCCTATTTTTCTATTCATTATTAAACCTACTCCTGCATTACCCCTATTTGATTTTGTGTTTATAACCCTGTAGTCACCTGACCAGAAGTCTTGTTCCTCCTGCCACCGAACTTCACTAATTCCCACTATATCTAACTTTTACCTATCCATTTCCCTTTTTAAATTTTCTAACCTACCTGCCCGATTAAGGGATCTGACATTCCACGCTCCGATCCGTAGAACACCAGTTTTCTTTCTCCTGATAACGACATCCTCTTGAGTAGTCCTCGCCCGGAGATCCGAATGGGGGACTATTTTACCTCCGGAATATTTTACCCAAGAGGACACCATCATCATTTAATCATACAGTAAAGCTGCATGCCCTCGGGAAAAAATACGGCCGTAGTTTCCCCTTGCTTTCAGCCGTTCGCAGTAGCAGCACAGCAAGGCCGTTTTGGTTATTGTTTAATACTTAATAACATACAGATTTCTTTTTTACATATACATATACATGTTCACTAAACAGTAATTAAATTCATACAGTGGTGCGTTTTTTACGCAGTCCTTTGCTGTACTACTGTCAAAAAATTCATTCAAACTTTTGACGTACATTATACAGTGTGTCACCTTTCCTCTACATGTCACTGATTCCAAGGACTGAATTCCAGTATTTAGATGTGTGCACATTTTAATAGCCATTGCTGGAATACTGTCCTGTGTAACGGAGAGTCGACAGGTTGTCATGTCAATGTTTTCCTTATTGCGTTTGTTGTAATTGCGGATATCACTCCTGTTACTGAGTGGTTCGTAATTTTCCTTCACATACATGAGATAGTTGAAGGCACACTGTGTGAAAATAGTTTTCTCGCTGAGACGTATGAAAATATGGGTACGTGGCTGTGAATCAGTGAACAGTATATCATTAGCAGATGCTGATAAGGTGTCAGAAGTTTCAATTTCCTCAGCAGGTACATAACTTGTGACAGTTTGTCACACATATGTGCAGTGTGCTCTTGCAATGTGAATTTCTTGTCCACCAAAAAAACTCGAAGGTTTCACAAGTCCTACACAGTTATGGGATGCAGCCTAACAGCTTGACTGATGGCAGGATTGATTGCTTGTGAAGGGGGCAACGATCTCGAAACTAGTTACAAATAATGAAAGTTAAATAAATCAAGAACAAATGTAGCTGTGTACGACCACTTCCAAAATAGTTTATCAGCCACGGACCCGTCAGTAAAATTCTCCTTCAAAGGCGATGGAAATCATCGTGAATATTTTTTTTTTGCCTTTACTGTATCGTCATTAAAGAAACAGTACCGGACTGTGTGTCAGTTTGTCGCTCTAATGCAAAAACGTACTAGCCACTGTACTTTGCTATTGTTCATTTCGGGTATCTCGTGTTGGCAAGCAGTTCTTCAGAGAAGGCCTCAGTTGGATATAAACAGCGTGTCACAGGACGAACTTTTCACGGAGGAAGAAGTCATTCCTCAATTGAAAGTAACGTATGAAAGCGAAGATTTGTTTTTGAGAGTGATTGACAGTTGCCAGATACTGTACCAACCACTGGCCTCCTGCAAGTCGTCGTGCATTTCGCCAGGGGCTTCTGGCGCTGTAGCCTCTTTTTCACATGTGTATCGACACAGAATTTAGGATTTAGTTTAACATGGACGTGTTTCGGAATTATCTTAGATTTTCAACACACTTTGTTGAAACGCATACTCTCCACAATTTCGACAATTTTTTTCTCGAAGACACTGATATGCCAACAGATTCCTATTTTTCTTCCTACCTGTATGCGAAGGATCTCAAATACATTTTGTTTTACTGACATACATAAGTCTGGAAATAAGGAAATGAAGGGTGTGCCCTTTACGGGTTTGGAACTTAGACAATAGAAAAACAAGAGAGAAGGCGACTAGAAGCCCTGAAACTTGGTACTACAGAAAGATGATGATCAGCTGGAGAGTTGGCGTTCCCCACGAAGAGGTGCTGAGAAGAGTACAGGAAACCAGAATTTTCTGGGAGCACATGCATACAAAAGACAAACTTGTAGGACACATTTTAAGACACAATAACATCATTGAAACAATAGCAGAAAGTGCTTACTATTGAGAGAAGAAATCGTCGGGGACAACCAAGGATATCATAAATGTAGCAGATTGTGAATGATGTCCGATGCGCTGCTTACGCGGAAATGAAGAGGAAGCAGGCGGAAGACACCGTAAATGAATTCATCTCCTTCTGTAGTTTGTTAACCTAAAGGTTTCCTAATTTTAACCTTCTTTATTTCCTTTGTTAGTAGTACTACTGTAGAAACATTAATGGGGTTACTGTCCCACTCTGTCCCTTAACAACGTAGCCTTATATTATCGGATATGTAGACACTATAATTAAAAGTTCTAATAACGCAGTTTATCAATTTCTGAGGACAGGGCAAATAATAAAACACTGGGTCGTGCATTTTAACGAATGCGTAATGGCTTCATGCCCCGCACAAGACCAGTGAAGATATATTGTTATGGATAAAATCGGTCGACTGTCCTTGACGATGGTACTTTCGCTCCGTAAAATTTTGAAAACCGGAACACTCGCAATAGATGGGCTTTATTGGTTCAAATGGTTCAAATGGTTCTGAGCACTATGGGACTTCACTTCTGAGGTAATGAAAGAAAAACGACTTTTGTAAAGTTTGTGATAAATTACGCTGACAGATCCAAATTTGACCCCTGTAATCACAGCAGTTTCGTAGTCAGAAGGCCTGATTAAGACAACGCTATAATTGTTTGTTTTATGCTATTAAAAGTCACTAAAATGTTTTTATTTTACAATTTGTAAGTGCTTGACTAAGTCGGTAGCGTAATATGGCCAGTAAATGAAGGCCAAAAATGATCGAATGCGGGAAATAATTCACGCAGTTGCAAATATTTGTACAGTGATAGGAGGGAATGCCACGAACAACATACTAGAAATTCTGATCGGTGGAGGTTGAGTATGGGAATAGGGGTGCGTTTTATGTCAGTTTCTACGTTTTTCTTGAACAAATTGAAAACTGCGGCCTGTAGCAAAACGGGTCCCAGTACAAAATTTAACTACTGTAAATTTCCTACAAAAAGGCGCCCTTATTTTTTTTCCTTTAAAACTAATAGTTTGCTCAAAGCAAGCGAGAGATTATGCAAATCTCGCGCATGGTTTTTGATGGCCAGATATAACATTTCCGTTGCATAAAACAACGGTAGTGACAACTGAGTCACGCTTACTGGATCACGAGTTCCGCTAGTTATTGCATTCTTGCGCAGGTTGCTTTACTGTGATAGATTTTTGGTCCAGTTAACTTGTTGCTAACAGGTCACGGAATAAACAGATTGATAAGACGGCCACAGAGCTTCAAAATGCTAGTTGTGTTCCGGACGATGGATGCCTTGGAGGGCGAGAGATGCTGGCCGGCTTGACCCTATTGACCAAGGCACGCGTCGTCTTCTAACTTGCCCCTGCACGACGGCTTCCCGCTGGACGGGCCGCGCCGCGCCGCGCCACAGCTGCCCGCAGACAAAGCGATTCCCCTCACGGCCGGAAGAACATTGTGCTGTTTCCAGAGTTCGGCCGGACTCGCAGGCTTTGCCAGATAGTCCACAGGTGGCCTTTCCGCATTACCGTTACAAAGATAGCCACAGAAAGTCTTTCCGAAACAAAGATTTAGGGACCTTGAATCCTCTTAAAGCCGGAACCTGGGTAAGGCGGAAACTTGCCGTCACGGAAAAGAAATTCCCAGAACGGTTCGTACACCAGTGTAGGACTCCCTTGACGCCCCGAAGCATGCAGCTTGCGAGGACAAAGCCAATGCATTGCCATTATATGAGGAAAATAACTGAAGTAGGCAATAAAATTTCGTTGTACTTCATATTCACTATCATGCGTAATGTGTGTGTGATTGCCATCTACAGGTTTCTGTGTAGAAATACCTAAGCATTTTTATTTAAGAATAAATTCGTCTATGGTACAGGGGGATTTGGTAAGGAGAAAAATCTTCAATCTATGCACCTAAACACCTTACACATAATTGTCATTATTTTCTTTTCTGCAATGACTACTTTCTAGCTAAGTTGAGACTTACCCCAGAATATTATCCCATAAGACCTCAGTAGTAAAAATATGCACAATATCTTAGCTTACTGACTTACATATCTCCGAAGTTTCCGATTATTCTTATGGCAAAAATAGTCGAATCGAAACTTTTTAGCGTTCATGCTATGTAGGGTTTTTCAACTTCAAATATTCCTCAGCATACACATGTAACAAATGAGAACTTTCTATCTTCTTATGTCTTCTTGCTATTCTAGGTTAATAGGAGATCGGATATTTTTGACAGTAAAAAACTGAATGAGCTTATTTATTTATTTAAAGATAGACCATTTGTGCAAAACAGGTCAGTAACTTGCACAAAACACACCATTTTCCCGGTTGATACTCCTTAGCTCGTCTTCACAACAACGTTTGTATCATCTACAAACAGGGCTAACTCTGCATCATGATTCAAATAAAACTGCAGATATTAACATGCAAGAGCAGTAGTGGGCCAAGCTAACAAATAGTTGCAGCTTTCAGCTTCTTTGGCCGTCGTCAAATAACTTTAATATTATTAAGTTATCTGATGAGCGTCTAAGAAGCCGAAAGCCGATTCGTAATGAACTATTAAATAAATACTATTGTGGAACATTAATACTGTGTTTTGAAGTTATTAATATGTCTATGTTCCTCCAAGAACCGACAGAATATTCCATAAATTTTCTCTTTGTTTGTTGTAGGCCGAATAATAGCATTCAGTAAACCAACAATACGCAAGGTCCATAAGATCGATAATACGTAGGGACTTCTGAAAGTAAGGTAAAGATACACATGTCGTCCCAAGGTAAGACCATAGCGCAACAGGAGTGGCTCACTGTCAGAGTAGTGTATATGTTGTGGGCTTCCTGCATATATGTTGCATTTACTGTTGCGGTACGCATAACAACAGACTTATCAGAGTGCGAAACTGAAACGGCGCTGCAACGGGAAACATACTCTAAGTTATTAATACGTCTACCTACGTGGGACAGTACGATTGTAGTGGGCAAAACAAGCAAACAGCGCCTGGATTCACAGTGAAATTCTTGTAGTATATGGATCAAATCTGCCTCCTCCATCCATATTGAAATGATAACAATTTGGCTAAGGTAGGAGAAAACTCCAGATCGTGCACCCTGCTGATTCTCTCTCTCTCTTTTCCGGCAAGCTGAGAGAACATGTGAAGGGAAAGAGATTTTCCAACGATGAGGACGATTTCGAATGTCGCCGTGACAAAGGAGCGGATTTCTGTAGTCGAGGAACTGAACGATTGGTGGAGAACGTTCCGACCGTTGTTTAAGGGACTTACTGACGAAGTTGAACCATAGTGTAATTTATCTATGTCACTTTGGGAGTGTTCTGCGGCATTCAGTAAAGGTTGCTTGGACCTGTCACTTAGTAGTGTAATACAATATTCAATAAAAGTTCCTTGGCCTTCTTTAATAATGTATTCTGAAAATGAACTATCTGAATTGTAATCCCTCAGTAGTTCAAAACTGTGTTTGTAGTTTCCAAAGGTCAGTTTTTTTCTGTGAAAGTATTTTGTTTTTGATGAAGTACATCTCATATCGGGGCCAAAAGTGGCAGTTTGCTGAAGATGTGGAAGTGATTGAAGAGTACTTGCAACAAAATACAGAAGGAATTCATAACATAAAGCCAAGATTATTTCAAACGGCTCGAAATGTCTAGGATAAGTGGAATTTGTTTTATTCCTATCTCTCTTCAGAGTTAAAAAATTCACCATTTATCGTATAATCTGAATTTTCGCAGCGGATTATACAGTATTTTGTACGTTTTTACGTGTGACTGTAATAAACAAATTGCAAAACTTGCGCAAGTGGACATACGGTGTCCATTT
Organism: Schistocerca gregaria; assembly: GCF_023897955.1. NCBI lineage: Eukaryota > Metazoa > Arthropoda > Insecta > Orthoptera > Acrididae > Schistocerca > Schistocerca gregaria. The sequence goes on from NC_064922.1 coordinate 475,404,617, forward strand.
GCAGTGTGTGTGTGTGTGTGTGAGAGAGAGAGAGAGAGAGAGAGAGAGAGAGAGAGAGAGAGAGAGAGAGAGAGAGGGAAGGGGGGGGGGGTTACGGTACAGTTGTGTTGTTTCACGAATAGCTTTTTTAACAATGATGTGTTAAAGCATCCATTTTATCGCTTATCCCGTTATACTGACCAGCGACACTATTTCAACCGCTCCTGCTGTATAACAACTAAGAGAATTGTTAGGCCTTCTGGAAGGCTGGTTTTCTACATGGCTTTTCATACCATTCCTTACAAGTGTCTTCTAATCAGATTGCATGCCTATGGAGTATATCCGTTTCGCGATTGAATTCATGAATTTTTGTACTGGATTTGTGATTTCTTGTCAGAGAGTTCACAGTGCGTAGTGATTGACGGAAAGTCCTCGAGTAAAACAGAAGTGATATCTGGCGTTCCCCAACGCAGTGTTACAGACCTTTTGCTTTTCCTAATATGCATAAATGATTGGGAAGACAATCTGAGCAGCCTTCTTAGATTTTTGCAGATGATGCTGTCGTTTACCGTTTAGCAAACTCATCAGATCAACTGCAAAATTATTCAGACGAGGTATCTGTAAGATGCGGAAAGTGGCAATTGATTCAAAATAATTAAAATTGTGAGACCTCACCATGATTACTAGAAGTAAACCGTTAAATTTTGGTTGAACTATAAATAACACAAATATGAAGGTTGTTCTAGGCGCTGCAGTCTGTAACCGAGCGACCGCTACGGTCGCAGGTTCGAATCCTGCCTCGGGCATCGATGTGTGTGATGTCCGTAGGTTAGTTAGGTTTAATTAGTTCTAAGTGCTAGGCAACTGATGACCTCAGAAGTTAAATCACATAGTGCTCAGAGCCATTTTGAACCTCCCTCGGGCATTGGTGTGAGTTGTCCTTAGCATAAGTTAAGTTAGATTATGTAGTGTGTAAGTTTAGGGACCGATGACTTCAGAAGTTTGGTTCCACAAGACCTTACCACAAATTTCAAAAAAAAAAAAAAATTATGGAGATTGTTCATGCAGTTAAACACTGAGGGGTAACAAATATGAGCAACGTAACTTGGGACGATGACATAGATAATGGTGTGGGGAAGGTGAATCAAAGATCGCTTTCTACTGGCAGAACACTTAGAAGATGCAACAAATCCACTAAAAAAACTGCCTACACTACACTTGGCCGTCCTCTGCTAGAGTATTGCTGTGCTCGATGGCATCCTTACCAGCCAGGATTGACGGAGGACATCGAGAGTGTTCAGAGAAGGGCAGCTCGTTTTGTCCATTCGCGAAATAGGGGAGAGAGTATCGCGGGTATGATACACGAGTTTGGGGTGGCGGTTATTAAAACAACGCCGTTCTTCATAGCTGCAAGATCTTTTCACCTCCCCTGAATGCGAAAATATTTTGTTGATATCCACCTACGTAGGGATGATCATCGTAGTAACGTCAGAGAAATCAGAATTCGCACTGAGAGATGTGAAAGTGATTAGATGTACTGTCTGCGAGCACTTAAATGTGAGTTGCAGAGTTGTTTAAGTGTAGACGCTGAGTTTTGTTTTACCCGTAGTGATATTAATATTCACATGTCTTGGCTTTTTTCCGCAACTCTCTTTGCACTAGAGGATTTTTTTTTCTCAGTGACATTACAAGTCACGCGTTTGCAAAGTTGATTTTGACTTTGAGTGGCGGGAGTGACGACCCTGCACACCGCACCTTACTACTCGTAACTAAAATGTTGAATTTTATGGCACAGTACCAAGTAGGAAAAACCTGACAACCCTAGGTGAATAGAGGAAACAAGAAAAGATCCATTGTTAGACTTAAGATGCATATCTCGATGAGTTTAGAGTTGAAGCCACAGTGGTTTCACCTTTTATCGTGCGGGTACCCCTTCTTTGAACTGCTGAAACGGTCTGACCATTTTGTTTCTTCGCTAATTCGACGGCCTTCACTTTCTTTGCTCGAGTTCATTCGAGTGGCAAATTAGTCCACTCTGCCTGAGTCAGGCTGTTTTCTTTTGCCCTGCTCTTCTTGCAGTAATTTCCTGCCATTTCTTCTACTGTTACATTTCTTCCTCTACGATCTGTTCCGCCAAGATTTAATTTTCAACGTTGTTCTGCGCCATTAAATTGACACGGTTGCTGATTTCCTTCATCTCAGTATTCGAATAGTGTCATATTCCTAGGAACATTCCGTCGCCCATGGTTTGAAAAACTTGGTTATCATATCAATATTGGATAACAACTGCTGCTTTCTTTATGATGCAAGTCTCCTTGAAACGAACGTATTAATACTTTATCTTTCTCAGCATACATAAGGAATTTTCTTTTTAAAAATATGAAACCTCCGTTTCCGTAGAAGTAGATTAACTGTCTTTGTTACATTTCGGAACTTTTGTTCAAGGTTCAAACATAATAGTTCGTTGATCATAGAATAAACTATATTACTTCTCCTTTCTGTACTTGCCCCCACACAGAACACCTTCACATTGTGGTGTACCATTTTTATTTGCCAGAAACGACAGCGCCCTTTACTGTGTTATTATGTTATACCCAGAGGAGCATAAGAAAATCCGTGTTCATGTCTGAAATAGCGGTGACACAGTTCTACCAGATTCTGTGGTAACAGGTCGAGTACTAGTAATGGAAGGAAGTTTCGTATTTAGAGGAAGGAAAGTTGTCAGCTACAGTTCCCGATCACAATGATACGGCAGTGTCCTTACGTTCATAGATGACTTGTATTGATCCATCCGTTTGGTATAGGTAATTAGCTGCTCCCCCCCCCCCCAACCTCTCTCTCTCTCTCTCTCTCTCTCTCTCTCTCTCTCTCTCTCTCTCTCTCTCTCTCTCTCTCTCTCACACACACACGCACACACACACCCAAATCTGGAGTCCAGATGGTACACAAAATTCTGAAAGCTTTGTTGACCCCCCCATCGTTAGCTAAGCAGGGGGCAGATTCAAACCGTAGCAACAGTCCTCTGGTCCGCACAACGTAGGCATTCTATTAAGAAGTTGTGTATGGGCATTCGCACGCCGCAGGCAGCTCAGACTCGGGGATCTTCCTGCCGAAATACGAAGCGATGCGTTGATAGACAGTGTACTGCTCGGAGACTGGACAGTCTGACTTCATCCCGTCGTAGTGGGCGGTGTGAGGTGCTCTGTGGGCGGTTGGTTGCTTCAACGACAGCAGCTTGTTGTTTCTCATGCCGTGCCCTACCTCCTCCCACAGTTGAATGACTTTTTGACATAACAATGAAATGACAGCCTGCAGAGCGTGGTACGTAGTCACATTGGATTTTCTGCCGGCATCGCTGGCTGTCACGTTTACTTGCTCATTTCTTCAAATTCTTAAATGCACTGGTACGCAGAGGAATGATACCGGCTTCGCCTGCTGTTGAAGAAGAGCAGTTTGTCTGGTGTTAATTGGTTCGGTTCCTCGGCTGGGTGCATTTCCCGCAATGTTTGTAGGGCAGTAAGTGAATAGAAGCAGATAAGAAACTTTTTGCCTCGACGACGCCTCATCTGCTTCAGTGCTTGTAGGATCTCTTACAATTGTAACGGCTAGAATGTGTGGCGTGGAACAAAGACATAAAGCTTTAACGTCAATGGTTTTTTTTTTTTTTGGGGGGGGGGGGGGACGGCTGACGGCGGCGTCATCGTCATTTGCTAACATGGGAAGTTAACCCATTTCACCGCCCCCTCTCACGGTATACTAGTGGCTTTCTCGCTTTTGCATCTTCATAGTCTTTATTTTATTTTTATTATTTGTTTCTGTAACCTAGTGTAAATTTTCTATAACGATTTGGACATTTTTGCACCGAGTGTTCTCCCACATGATATCTGAAAACGAAAAATGATTTAACTTTTAGAATAACTGGGCAGATAAGCAACCTATACTGTATATAAATAAGAAGACAAATTGATAAAGCAATTTTCATTAACGGCGAACAAGTCAGATTTATTGAAGAAGGAGAATGCCGACATGTGATACTTAAGAAAAGAATTCATCAATGGATAATGTAAACAGGCTCTACTGCGTGTTGACCGATCAATATAGTTTGATATGTTGGTATGTCTACATATTCATTAGTAAAAACACGTTGATGTTTTGAAATGTTTGGAACTCACTTCAATTGTTTCACCTCTCAGCAGCTAACCGTACGAAAGCAATTGCCAAAGCGAACTTTATAACAGATGTTTTTGGTAAACTTTATCAGTAAAGTTTTGGTGAGCTTAATGCAGTTACCTTTGCCGGTGTCGTGATTTGGGTTGAAACAGAAGAGGTAATTCAGACCAGACCCAATATTTGTAAATCCCAATTCCAGAACTACAACCTCCACAGCGAAACCGAGACAGTGGTGATGGCAGTCAAGAGAGATTGACATTCCGCTAGTGTAAAACTATGAGACCACGAGCCAGATTTTGTACACAGTGTTCCATAACACGGAAGTGTAATCCCCAGGAGTAATTCGATTAGACGGGAGATACCAATTGAGTGCAAAAAGGTACTCAATTTTACCGAGTGGGAACCGTTTTATGGAGGACGACACGATTCTGGGTAAACCGTAATCGTTTATGTTCAGCTGCTACTTTACACCAGTGTTGACTTCTGGTATCGAAGCATGCGCCCACACGTAGAGACTTCAGGAACCAAATGAAATGGGTAATTCCACATCTACGTCTATACTCTGATAGCCACCTTACTGTGTGTGGCGGAGGGCACTTCGTGCGCCGCTGTCATTTCCCCCTTTCCTTTTCCAGCCGCGGGAAAAGAGATTTCTAGTAAGTCTCCGAGTGGCCTCAGAGATCTAGTTTTATCTTCGTGGACTTTAGCGCAGGAAAAAGCTATATAATGGTTGAATATTCTAGGAGTTTGCGCCCTCGAAATTTTAACACTAGACGATACGGTGATGCAGAACGCCTGTATTGCAGCGTCTGTCTCTGGAGTTAACCGAACTTCTCCGGCGTAATGAAACATGCTGCTCATCCTCGTATCTTCTGTGTGCACTCTATCACTGCTATCTGGTGCGGATCCCAAGCTGTCGAGAAGTATTCCAAATTTTGGTGGAACGAGTTTTGAATCTGCCCTCCCAGCCATAAATTTTAAGTGGTCGTTCCATTTCAGATAGCTTCGTATGCATTATATATTTTTTCTACGTTTTATGGAAGTAACTGCTTTCAGTGATTCCTCTGGAATTGTGTATTCGAGAATTATAGCTGTAAAATGCACTAACCATTGCAAAAATGGTTTTCGGATGTTTGGATTTGTAGGTAATCGTGAATGAAGAAAAATGGGCCATAAATTACCTCAGAGACAACTGGGAATCAGGACCGGGCGCTCAATTGTGTACTGCAAATACTCCTATATTTAAAAAATGTAGTGATAATCATGAAATCAGTTGTATACAACAGCGTTTCTTCCTCCAGTCGAAAACAACACTGAAGCACTTCGTCTTAAAATTTTCCGATTCCTGAGATATTTTCAAAATTCGCAAAGTGGAGAGTAACATTTATTGTAGTATATTTATAGGTCGTTATGATAATCACATATACACCAACTGAATAATATTTAACCCCATTTCTTGTACAGTTACGGTAGAACGAGTGATAATTACGACATTTTATAGCAGACTGGTCATTGTGAGGGGGGCGGGGGCCTACACAAGTAACATAACCTTCAGAGACTAAAGTTTTGAGCAGAACTCGAGAAGCGGCAAAGTTTCTGTCTATTTTTGTGGTAATGCTAAAGTTATTTAATAAAATCATGAATTCCAGATAAACAAAATTTACATTTGGTGTTTGGTTACTCAGATCTCCATACTGGGTAAGAACTAATTTAACGTACTGGACAAAAAATAACATAAAATGTTACTTTTGGGTAATAGGCCTATATGAACATACCTCTAGGGCTTAATTCATGCATGAGACAATTCGCCCCCTGTTCAATAAAAAGGCCGCTTTTCTGAACATACGTACTTATGAGTGAAAAATAAAAACAACTTTTGCAAGTGACTTTATAGGAAAAAAACTGATAAATAGGCACAGGTTGTTACTGCATAATGCTCATATTTGAAGACATTGTTACCGAGCTCTTAACTCACTACATTTAATATTTACCAACTACCACTCAAGTTTCAAGTCAACATTTCTATAGCTGTGTAATAGTACATTTCAATTTTTCTGTCATATGAAAAAGACGTCTCTGCACTCTTCGGTGCAGTTCATACATGCGGTGTAAAATATTTGATAAATATTGTAAAAATTTGCGTGAACAAGTTAAAAACCCACAAGGTGAACATAGCCGAACGCTGAGAGTTGCGGGAAAACATGGCGGACGATTCAGCCTATTATACAGGAGCTCTATGTCGTTACGTTCTGCTGACGTCTAGTGTGAATCGCCCTCCACTTGCACACTACTACATGTACACTATGTGATCAAAAGTATCCGGAACCTCCCCCCCCCCCCCCCCCAAAAAAAAAAAAATACGTTTATCATATTAGGTGCATTGTGCTGCCACCTACTGCCAGGTACTCCATACCAGCGACCTTTGTAGTCATTAGACATCGCGAGAGAGTAGAATAGGGCGCTCCGCGGAACTCACGGACTTCGAACCGAGGTCAGGTGATCAGGTGCAAGTACAGGGTGTCCCACTCAAACGTCCTTGATTTCAAAGACCCAGGAAGAAAACCACAGTAGATACTAGAATGAAAAATGCACCATATTGTAGAGCATCTCAAAGAATTTATTTATTTATCATCAGCACACCTCTACATGTGAACCATTTGTAGCACTAAGACTATCGAATCTGTATTCAATTTCTTGCCAAGTTCTTTGTAACATTTCCTCTGTTATTGTTGCAATCCCATTAGTGATACGATGTCACAACGTAGGAATATCGTCCACTTTGGTCGCTTACACGCGGCCCTTCACGAATTCCCACATGAAGAAATCAAGCGGCGTAATGTCGGGTGAATGTAGTGGCCAGGCAATTGGTCCTCCTCGTCCGACGCAACGATTGGGAAATTTCCTATCCAGGAACTTGCCAACAGCCGTTGACCAATACGGCGGAGCTCCATTTTGTTGAACAATGATGTTGGGTTGCAAGTCTTGCATCTGAGGGTACATAAACTGCTCCAACATGTCCAGTTACACTGACTCATTCACTGTTTCTCACGCAAAGAAGAACGGTCCAACAGTCGTGTCGTGCATTAGCCCACACCAGACGTATAGTTTAGGGCTACCACGAACATGTTCAATGACAACGTGCGGATTTTGTGAACCCCAAATCCGAACATTATGCCTATTAACCCTTCCTAATACATGAAAGGTTTTCTCATCTGAAAATAAACATCGTTCCAGGTGCAGTATTCCACAGCAAATTGTTGTCGGCGTGGTTTGTCGTTCGGCGTCAGATATAGCGCAATTTGCACTTTGTAAGCACACATAGGAAGACGCTGGTGAACTAGACGATGCAATGTTGATCGAGGTACATCAAATTGCCTAGATTCTTGACGAATTGACTTACGTCATCTTCTGAGAAACGTTTGACTGATGTCCTCTACTGTCTCTTCTGAAACTCAGTAACGTGCACCGCCAGAATGTTTCAGTAACCGTCCTGTTACCAGAAACTTCCTATACCATTCCTTAATTGGTTCACAACAGGTGGATCACATTCATACACACGGCGATAATTTCTTTTGCACAGTAATCGGCGAGTTCGTTTCTGGAAACCACACTACTGGTTGCGCGCGCTGCTGTGGAGTCGCCATTTTCACTTCATGCGACCATGCTGCACTCTGGCAACGATACTTGGCACTTCTGACGCGGGATGTATTTTCTTTGAGATGCTCTACAATGTGGTGCACTTTTCGTTGCCGTATGTTCTGTGGTTTCTCTCATGGGTTCTTGAAATCAGAGAGGTTTGAGTGGGACACTCTGTACCATGACAGGCGAGAGGTGAGAAAACTTGGATGTCATGGTCGAGCGGCTGCTCGCGAGCTACACATCACGCCGGTAAATGTCAAACGGAGCCACGATTGGTGTAAGGACCGTAAACATTGGGCAATTGAACTGTGGGAAAACATTGTGCAGAGTGACGAATCACGGTACAAATTGTGGCGATCCGATGGCAGGTGTGGGTATGACGAATTCCCGTTGAAGAACTTCATGTGCCAGCGTGTGTAGCGCCAACAGGGCACCTGTTCATAATGCACGGCCTGTGGCGGAGTGGCTACTCGGCAATAATATCACTGTAATGGACTGGCCAGCACAGAGTCCTGACCCAAATGCTGTAGAATACCTTTGGGATGTTTTGGAACGCCGACTTCGTGCCAGGCCTCGCCGACCGACATTGACACTACTCCTCAGTGCAGCACTCCATGAAGAATGGGCTGCCATTCCCCAAGAAATCTTCCTGCACCTGATTGAACGTACACCTGCGAGAGAGGAAGTTGTCATCAAGGCTACGGGTTGGCCAACACCATATTGAATTCTAGCATTACCGATGGAGGGCGCCACGAACTTGTAAGTTATTTTCTGCCAGGTGTCCGGATACTTCTGATCACATGTTGTAAGTATCGACAAGATGTGAAGCTGCTAAGTGTAGTGGCGTAGTAGAGTGCTGTGGTTTGGATAACGAGTGTGGCCTGGCAGGCAGGCGGGAAGGTAGTGGTGGTGGCGTGTGGGAGAGGGCTGGCTGGCAAGGCATTCCAGGCGGAGGCGGCCGCGGCCGGTCCCCCGGCGGCAGTAAACGTCTGCGGTGATGGAGCACCAGGCCGCGTCCCCAGCCCAGCGCCCACCTTGACACCTGCCCTCGTCCTCCGCCGCTGCCGCACCCTGGCCGCAGCGCCCAGCCTCGCAGGAACCTCTTCGCATTGTCCCGCTCGCCTGCGCCACGGGGAGCGCCGCTGTAAAACAGCGTGCGGTCCGCGTGTTGCGCTACGTAGGTGGCGGGGTGTTATTTACCACCGTCACGTGTACCTGCGCTCAGATCATTGGTATTATGTGTGTCTGCATTTGAAAGGACCATTCAAATACTTCCACCTTCATGTAGCTTCGTAGGTCCCAAGAGCGTCTGGACCTGAAGAGTGAGCAGCAGCGGCTGCATAGGAGGAAATGGCTTCGCCCTGAGCTACGCGTAGACTGCCGTTACAGAATGACTAACGGTACGTTTACACGAGAATGGCATTATTGCCAGCCACAAGAACTGCAGGCACATGTTAGGCAGCATTGCCGTCAACTGAAGCTCGACAATACATTTCCGGGTCAGAAGTGTTTACATAACCACCGTATGGTCGAGAAATGGACGAAAGCGAGCTATCCATTTCTTTAAATAGCGGAGGCAAGTGCAGATCCTTTGCGTTTACATTCTAAAAGGAAAAAAACTTTGTAAGAAAAAGAGAGATCGGCCATTTTGGATGCGTTCTTTTTTTCTTTTAAGCAACCGATCTGTTGCCTCAATTTTTATTCGTGAGCTGGTGCGGGATACTTACCTTACCCAGAACACTGAAACCAATTTTGCGGCTAGTTTTCGGGATCCCTTCAACAGTTACCTTTCAGTCATATCCACTAGCTCCCCATTGCCGGGCGATGTGGGCGAGCGGTTGTAGCCACTACACTCTGGAACCGCGCGACCGCTACGGTCTCAGCTTCGAATCCTGCCTCGGGCATGGATGTGTGTGATGTCCTTAGGTTAGTTATGTTTAAGTAGTCCTAAGTTCTAGGGGACATGACCTCAGACGTTAAGTCCCATAGTGCTCAGAGCCATTTGAACCATTTTTTAGGAGAAAAATGTTATAGTTTTTCACATTATGTTGTATTTTGAGAGACGACAAAACGTTATGGATACTGCAGAAATCCTCTGCATGTCGCCTTTAAAGTATTGTTCATGTATTTGTATGTGTTTGGTCGACCAAATGAATATTAGTGTTCTGTAATGTTTGGACAACACTTATCCTATTCTTTGACGTCTCAGCAGTTTGGGAAATTTACTATACAACCTGTGTCAAGAACATTAGAGTGTGGTTTGGGAACGTACGGGCGCCCAATGGTGAGGTTATTTGCGCAAGAACATTCGTTATGAATTTCACTTTCGCCTTAGTAAACTTCAGCATTGCTAGTGCCCAAATTCTGATACTGCATTCAGACTTCTTGTGTCAGCGTTGGTCTTTAATAGCCTCACTGAAACCGTTCGGTGCTGAGTTAAACGAAGCAGCGTGTTGTTGATCTGTATAGCGTGAACTCAATTCCGTTGACGAAGACGTTGCGTTGCGCTATTTCTGTCTTGTTACAGTGGTGTCCGATGTGAATCGACCTTTAAATATAAGCAGACGGCTCCTACTTTTCGAGTAAGGATCGTAAAACTGTGATTGATTAATAAATCGATACATGCATGTTCGTCACATGCTCGGAAACAATATTACATGTGTTGTCGCTTACCATAATCATGACCATTACTATGAACGACGTCGTCGTCGTCACCACTACATTTACATACATACTCCAATAGCCATCATACAGTGTATGGCGGAGGGTACCTTATACCACTTCTAGTCATTCCCTCCGCTCTTCCACTCGCAAATGGAGCGAGGGAAGGACGATAATACGAGCCCTGATTTCTTCTGTCTTGTCTTCGCGGTTCTCAAGAATCGGCCACACAAGCGTTCCGTACGCGTCCTTCTTTTTCCGTATCCGGAAGAAAGACATCACACATTTCCTCTCCAGAATTTAAAAGATCTTCAGAAGATAGTCTCATTCATGTTATCCATGTTTTGGCATATTAGTAGGTGGTTAAGTGTCTGCGTTGCTCCGTAGTTGTACGTAGCGCCCTCTTCGTACATCCATATAACCAAATTCGTTATGCATCGTGAGACTCCTGTTCTTCATCTGTTGAGGGTTCTCCAGGTAATCTAATGTAGATGGTAACCGCAGCTAATTTCTTCGCTTACAATGAAGCCCTCATTGCTAGAAACACTTTCTTGCCACATGAAAACACGTCTGACATCTGGTATGACGTCTAATAGTAACGCTGACTGCAAAAAACTTTCCTTGGCTTCATGCGACGTGTTGCAAGTATGCAATTGTACATCAGGTGTTTTGCGTTTTCAGTCTCCTTCATCCATTCTGTTCTTCCCGCCACTATATGTCATGTGGGTGGGGGTCCAACGGCAACAAAGGGGGTAGACTTCTGGGATGGAGATTGGTTCTGAGGCATCCTGTAATTTCAGTGGACTGACTGGTTTAAGGCCACGTCCACATGCCTGATACGAACCGAAACTCCCTACGCTGGGGAACTAAAATTACCTTCACCATAATCGGCCTTACATGCGCGGTCTGTTTCATGTCGCTTTGCAACATTGCGCCAAAATATTGATCGATGTGATTGTGTCAAGCAGGACAGCACTAATACTTATCTGATTACTGGATTGTTTGTTTGCATGACCATCTTCCGCAGCAGCTCTGATGTATAAGTTATTGTTGTTTTTTTAATCGTACTGAAATGTAGAAGTGTTTTGCACCAGACGCATCTCATTTTATTTACGCCGCATATTCACTTGTCATTCTGGAAAACCGAGCGAGGTGGCGCAGTGGTTAGCACACTGGACCCGCATTCGGGAGGACGACGGTTCAATCCCGTTTCCGGCCATCCTGATTTAGGTTTTCCGTGATTTCCCTAAATCGCTTCAGGCCAATGCCGGGATGGTTCCTTTGAAAGGGCACGGCCGATTTCCTTCCCTCACCCGAGCTTGCGCTCCGTCTCTAATGACCTCGTTGTCGACGGGACGTTAAACACTAATCTCCTCCTCCAATCTGGAAATGCAATATACATGTATTTAGGTACGTGTTATGGACTCCCTGTTAGGCATTTCAAAGTGGCCTACAGCAGAAGTTTGGAAGGATAGATCTCAATATACATAAAACTGTCAAACACGTAAAGATTAGCAATATTTGCAGATATAATACGAGGGATGTTCGGAAAGTAAGGTCCGATCGGTTGCGAAATGAAAACCACTGTGAAAATCAAACGTGTTATTTGCAACAGTAGGCTACACCATCCAGCTAGTTCTCAGCATAGTAGCCGCTCCGAATTAGACATTTGTCTTACAGTTGTACCAACTTCCCAGTACCCTCGTCATAGAAGGCAACCCCCTGGGCTTTCCGCCAATTTTTCTATACTGTTCTGGAGCTCGTACGCAAACGCAACTCGTACTCAAATGCTGCAGTCTCTGAAAGCTGAAGCCGTTGTGGACTGCTTCATTTGTTAGGTTGTACTGTTTACTTCCTCCTCCGTGCTTCTCGTAGGGTGATATTTTCATGTCTGGCATGAGTTCGCAGTTTTTTATTATAAGATTGTGTCGCGATTCTTGGTTCGTCAATCTGTTCATTTCGTTGTTCTTGTGGTTCCTCAGCTTGTCACGGTGCTTAGTGTCGTTCATTTGGAACTTAAAAGTGATTCTCTCTCTTTGTCTGTTAAGTTTTTTCGCGGTTTTTTTGTTTTCGCCGTTTAGCTTCAGAGCTGGCAAAATCTCCTCCTCTTTTACGTTTGGTAATTGTCTGAAATATAAATCAAATCAACTTCTTATTAACAAATACAAAAAGTACGCTTTACACTCTTTTCACACTTTATTTTCGATTTATATTCAGCCACTATGTCACTTTGACTACTCATACTTCTCTGTTTGTTTTATTCACTCTTTTTAACACGTCTTCGGTTCCTCCCTTCGTCACTGATGAGAAACTGGCGCTAGAACCCAAGACGGGTCTTGTTTTATAAATCCTACCAATGGGTAGCTCCACCAGTGGCAAATTCCAGAACATACCAAAAGGGCTTCGGAATGGTCCACAATGTTACAGACTATTCCCGAACACTCCAGAACATCCCGGATCATTGTGGAACATTCCGAAACGTTGTGGAATGCTTTCGGGTACTCTCAGCTCTTATATCTTAAAAATCACGCCTTTCTGGTAAAGATGGGGACCTTCTTCATGGATGGGGAGGTATACACTAACTTTTATGAAATATATTGATTACAGGTAGGGGGCGCCACGTAACCAAGGTAATCGTCGTCGGCTGCATAAGAAATCCCTGCGACTGTGAACGTGTGACTGTGTGGGGTGCAGCGTTGCTTGTTTGGCATCATTGGTCGATATTTTTTGAGAACCTTCATGACCGTCTAGTAACGGTTACTAGTTATCGCTGTTTCCAGATGTAAAATGACTTACGTCTTCCACGTTTGAACGAGGATATATGGTTCCAGTCCCCAGCTCGTGGTCCTGCGGTAGCGTTCTCGCTTCCCACACCCGGGTTCCCGGGTTCGATTCTCGGCGGGGTTAGGGATTTTCTCTGCCTCGTGATGACTGGGTGTTGTGTGATGTCCTTAGGTTAGTTAGATTTAAGTAGTTCTAAGTTCTAGGGGACTGATGACCATAGATGTTAAGCCCCATAGTGCTCAGAGCCATATGAACCATAACCATATATGGTTCCAAGAGGATAATGCAACAGCTTGTACGGCCTACGATTCCATGAATTTCTGGCGGCATCATTTTGCGGATCTGTTGTTTTACAGATTTGAAGGCATTCATTGGCCAGCGCGGTCGCCCGATTTGATTGCCGCTGACTTCTTCTTGTGGGGGTTCTTGAAGAGTAAATACTCCCTCACTGGACACTCATCCAAAACGGTGTTACTGTGAAGCCATCCTCCACCGTGCACACTACACACCCTCATACTATGACTGGACTCCAGGAAAGAATACGTACAACGGTGGAGGAAATCCTATTGAAGACGCTGAATCTTGATGGAATCTTTTCGCTTGGAGGAATGTACGGAACGTGATGCCAACCATCTGTGTGGTGTTACGTTCTAAACAAAGTCAGACTTATACGATATGTAATGGAGTATATTTTTCTGCTGTGCTTCAAGAAACTTGTTAATTTGTTTCGAAGTTATGTCCTTTTTATATCGTACAGTTCATTCTGCCGGGTCCAGTATAATTAGCTTTCATCACACTTGCTTTCTTTGCCTGAGTGATGGCTGTTTTTTGTAGGTTCCCTGATTCTCGGAAGGAACGTATTTTTAAATGTGCTATTGTAAGGCACGACTAGCGGCCTGCTTGCGTGTCGCATGCGTGCCCGTGAAAGCGCTCGCGCCGGCCGCCTCATAACCGGTCAGCTGTAGTGCGGGCTCGTGGCGGGCCACGCCTCGTTAGCCCGGCTGCCACCGCGCGTTAATTTTCAATTTGGCGGCGTGCGGCCGCACTCGCCGTGTCCGAGCGGGCGCCAGCCGCCTTGTTTCTGGCTTCCCTTCTCACACTGTCATTCTCCTCCTCTTCTCCCTCGTCTCGCTCCCGAGCGGCCTTGTCCACGGCCGCACTGGATGTTCTTAAACGCCGTAATTCCTTACACCTCCCCCTCCCACATCCAGTTTTAGCGTGCAAATTGAGTTTCGTCACGCATGTATCAAGTTATGGCTTAAGCCGCCCGTGTACCTGACGCAGGTGTTCACGGAGGAAGAGTTAGCGTCTTTATTCTGCTTTTCTTCTGTGATTACTCGTGTGCCATCTTGCCTTAGCGGCACCTTCTTACTCACCTACTGCAGCACGCACTGAGCGTGTCTGAGTAGTATTTCTGTAACAGTGTGTGGATCGACTGCTCACGAAACACCTTACTCTGTGGACCCCTTTCCTGCTCTTTGTCAGCTGCTTTGAGTATCTATTTTTCTTCTCTTACTTCCCTTTTAAGTTAACATATAGGGCCTGCATAAGTACAGAGGTATACATAGATAAGTAGACTGACACTGAGAAATTAGTAACGACATTTTTGTCTGTGTTCTTTGTGATAAATTTATTTCTTTTCAAGGCACCAAAGACGCATATGTCCGCTGTCCATAAATTGCCATCATCGCCGTCATCTTCCTTTATAGTGAACACACATTTCTTAAGCTCCTGAATTTCTAGACCAACTTCGTAAACATATTAGGAGCGGCAGTGACAGCAACGAACTAGTAATAAAATGTTATATAGAAGAGTATTAATCGCATAGAAACACTGTTATTCATAAGTGGTGACCGGTTTCGGCCATACGCCAGTGACGACGCGTGGAGACGATGGGACGGCGCAGGAACAGTGGATACCGCTCGCTGATGTCGACGTCACATAATAAAAGTACCAATAAAAGTGTTTTTATGCGACCAGTACTGTTCTATATATTATCTTTTTTATATCAACAGCTAATATTTCATTTACCTGTTCATACGAGTATAGCTTAACGCTTTAGAGAACCTTATGTGTTGACTGGCCTACACTCTTTCAAATTCTGAAGGTAGCAGGGAGAATATAACGGGAGCGAAAGGTTATTTACAAGTTGTACGGAATCCATGCTTCAGTTATAAGAGTCGAGGGAACTGAAAGGGAAGGGGTTGTTGCCACTCTCCAATCTTATTCAACAGTAACAATAAAGGAAACCAAAGAAAATTTGGAAAGGGAATTGAAGTTCATCCACAAGAAATAAAAAAAAAAATGTGTAACGTTTGCCGATGACAGTCTAATTGTATCAAAGACGGCAAAGGACTTGAAAGAACAGTTGGCTGGAATGGAGAATGCTGGAGAGAGATTATAAAATGAACAACAACGGTAATAGAGTGTAATCGATAAATCAGGCGACTCTGAGTGAATTAGATTAGGAAAAGAGACACTTAACAGTAGTAGTAGTAGTAGTAGTAGTAGTAGTAGTAGTAGTAGTAGTAGTAGTAGTCGAGTTTTGCTGTTTAGGTATTAAAATAACTGCCGAAGTAGAGAGGATAAAAAATGCGTACTGTCAATAACAAGAAAAGTATTTCTGAAAATAGGAATTTCTTAACATACAGTAAAATTTAAGTGATGTGCTGGAGTGAAACGTGCTTGGTAAGCAGTTCAGACAAAAAAAAAAAAGAGTGTAAGCTTTTGAGATGTGCTGCTACAGAAGAATGGAGAAATATTCGTTGATCGAATAACGAATGAGGAAGTACGGAGTAGAATTGAGGAAAAAGTTCATGGCAAATCTTTACGAAGGAATGGGTTGATAGAACGCATCCGTAGGCATCAAGGAATTGTCAAGTGAAGTGAAGGATAAAACTGTAGAGGGCAATAAAGACTTGATTATAGGAAACAGGTTCAAATGGATGCAGGTTGGGGTAGTTATGCAGAAATGAAGAAACTAGCGGAAGATAAAATAACATGGAGAGCTGCATCAAACCAGTCTTCGAGTTGAAGCCCACGACGACGACGACGTAGCTTAATGGGCAGCGCGTTAGCTCGCCAGATAGGGAAGTGAAGCAACACCCTCCTTCCTCCTAGTAAATAATAGATTACTTCTTCGTAAACCTAGACTATTTCCTGACCTGTCACACAGGAACACGTATCATTTCAGTATCGGTTAGAAGAAATCCAGAACGTATAACTACTTGCAATTGTTCCCAGAGCTATCAGTCGCTGGTAGGGGTTTTCGCAAATCAGAATATCTTCTTGTTCGCGACAAATTCTGATTTAGAACATCGAGGACACTGACAAGAACTGATCGGATAGTCCCACTGCCTTTTGTTAAAAGTACACCAACCCGTGTATCGATGTGGACGACAGGAATACTTCCCAGCTTCAGAGAGGTTGTAAAAGATTCTTGGCAGCGTTAACTCTTTAACAGCCTTCAGTCTCCCAGGAATATTCCAAATACTTCATTTAACTTGATAAAAACAAAGAAACCCAAAAGAAACTCGCTCTCTGTTATTCTTAGCATTTGTCGTGCCTTCGTAGTGGGGCTGCTTCGTGATACGTATTTCTGTGACAGGGCGGATACGAGTTCTGTTTACGAATAGGTAATTTGTTTTTTTTCCCTAGGGGGGAGGGGGAGAGCACTTAAATAAGAAAACGTTTCTATCTCTCTGTTTCTCTTTCTCTTCCTCTTTGCCCACCAAACCACACGAAACATTCGTCCTCTAGCGATTCATTTTTCGCTTTTTTTTTTTTTCAATTGTCTAAACCACCGTTTGTCATCAATGTGAAACAAGTGTTCAATTTATTTTCGGCTATACTTCCAAGCTGACACGCCGAAGTTCAAACATCAAATTCAGCGGCGATGTTTTTTAAGATTTCCGATTTATCCCTCACATACAGCGCATTTAACTTTTTGTCCATGGGCACCATTAACCTCCTGTCTCTCCGATGTCATTTTACACTCACATCAAATGGGTGCAACACAGTACTGTCCAACTCATTTTTAACTTGGTAACTGATACCGTGCAACGATTTATGTATTGACGGATGGCCCGATTTACACTTCTTAATTGTCTTCGTCGAATGTTACCGCCATTACATCCGGAGTATCAAGTAATTTTACAGTTACTGTAACGCAAAAAAAAGTGCAGTCTGTCCCGTACTAAGGATGTGAGCGTAGGGGAGCAGATGCAGGAATTCTGCACCACCGCTTGTGGCAGGGTCGTAGTGGAAGTTGTTTTCCGTTGCTTTCCTCCGACCTGATATGACGTGTGAAGTGTGTGTCTGTGGCGTGTGGATGACTGTGATGAATGTCGGGGACAGTTCAAATGTGTGTGAAATCTTATGGGACTTAACTGCTAAGGTCATCAGTCACTAAGCTTCCACACTAGCTTACACGCTACTTAACCTTAATTATCCTAAGGACAAACACACACACCCATGCCCGAGGGAGGACTCGAACTTCCGCCGGGATCAGCCGCACAGTCCATGACTGCAGCCCCCTAGACCGCTCAGCTAATCCAGCGCGGCGTCGGGGACAGTGAGTGTAATGTTCGGTTTGTGTTGTTACGGATGAAGGGAAGGGGTAGGGTCAAATCTGGTGCCGTCACATAGGCTATTCCTCGCGAAAACCACGAAGTGGGTAGCGGAGCTTAACGTTCCAATCACGACGGATGGATCTCTATCAACAGTGTCACATGGCCTCGCTTCATGAGACACTGCGGAGAGTTTGGAGCTTAACCCAGGATGTTGGCGCAAAGACTGGTGATCAGGTACTTCACGCCACCACCTCTCCTCCCCTTGGCATCCAAATACTGGCAGTGAAAATGTCATACATCACCAGGATTAGAATCGGCTTACCTTACAGTCGAGCGCCACTGCACTAGCGTTAGCGACCTAGGCTAAGGAGGCAGCCACGCGCGCGCTCTCTCTCTCTCTCTCTCTCTCTCTCTCTCTCTCTCTCACACACACACACACACACAAATCCGGATGTACCGAAGATGCAGATTAATGAGGGTCGGGTAAACGAGGTTCGACTGAACCTGGACATACGTGGCGTGATGTTGTCAGTGAAGGGAAACCGATGCCTAGCCAAACATGGCTGGCCCAAGCCAGGGCACTTTCCTGCCGTCGGTGTGGGACGTGGAGAGGGTGGGGCTGGCTTTGCTGCCGCCGCTGCTTCTGGCCGTGGCAGCTGGGCGCTCTCAAAGGCGCTGCTCCTGCTCGGTACGGAATGTCCTCCCGCCGCAGGAAGCGTGTGACGGGCTGTGTCCGCTCGGTTGCGCTACTCCATCAGCGACAATTTCACGGTGCTTTCCCAAGCCTCGTAGGGAAACAGTTTCCTTTCGTTCGAAAATAGCTGACAGCCCGTGTAGCAGCAGGTAGAAATGACTTTTTTTTTTTCTTCATGTGGAAAACCGTTGTGACAGATCGATACCGAAGAGCTAAAGAACTAGATCTATACTTCTGTACTGGGCCCGCGGATCACTTTCCCTATTCATCCAGGGGATCACTTTCATTAGCATGTCGGATCTGTGTTATTACAGTTCAGAACAAAAACATAGTTTATATGCATGTTCTGAAAAACTACTGCAGATAAATGTCTGGGACATGTTTTATTAGATTCACCAGACCAATAACAACAAAATGAATAGAAATCGTGCTTTACTTTAACCTCGTACAGTTTTGCGATGCTTTCATGTTAGCGAAGTTTCTAAATTTCAGGCAAAATCTTTTATTAGCCGTAACTCCGTAACTAAACGTTTGCGAACCTATGTCGTTTGACAAGGATGGCTTTACAATAGCAACCAATCCGGTATTTTGTCTGAACTAACTTAGGGAAGTCACGGAAAACCTAAATCAGGATGGGTGGCCTGAAGAGTGCATCCTCCATCTTTCCGAGTACAATTCTAGTCTTTTAAAAAAAGACGGATATCCATTCGATTTGTCGCTGCACTACGATACTCTTTTGCAGCGAAGTATTCATTAATGAATGGGCTCTGGATCAAATGGCTCTGAGCTCTATGGGACTTAACCTCTATGGTCATCAGTCCTCTAGAACTTAGAACTACTTAAACCTAAGGACAGCACACAACACTCAGTCATCACGAGGCAGAGAAAATCCCTGACCCCGCCGGTAATCGAACCCGGGCGCGGCAAGCGTGCAACGTTGTTCATTAATTTCACATTGCCGATCGTCGCCCACACTGCACACACTATCAGTTGACATCATGACCATGACGACGATGTTCGGTTTTGATTTTGTGCACAGGAACTTCTCAGCTCATTTATTAGTGTGGAATGCTGACTCAACTTCTCAGGAAAGCACATGAGATCAGGAAGAGGATAAAATTTTTGTATTAGATTTTGAAGGTCTCTGGAGCATAGTTTCTCAGATAAAAAACATTTTTCAAAATTTTTGGTAACATTTTTGGGAAAACAGCGATCTTGTAATCTATGTAAAATCAGTGAAAAAACAGTCTTAATCGTGATGGTTATTCTATTAAAATGGCCGGCTTCGGCCTAAGTTTAGGCAGACTTCAGACAGCACCATCAGGTGAACTTGATGTTGCGAGGAACAGTCAGTTGACAGCAGTTGCTGGAACTGCAGTATACTTTAGTTGTCCAAGTAATCCTTCTCTATACAGCATGTATTGCTTATCAGATACTTTGTTTTGTAAGTTAATTTGTTTTAGCAATATCTTTATCTCTCTGGGCAAAGTACCAGACAAATTCATTCTACGATAAAAAATGAGTACTGGACTTAACGTTCCATCGTCATGGATAAAGCTGTTTGTTAAATAAGTATCAAGGTTACTTTTGATATCACAATTGATTGGTAAATCCAGTCACGTGGTGAGGCTAACATCCTCAATGGTTTGCACAGATTTTTTCGATGAGCCTTATTACTATTTTTGATTATTATGCTCATTGTCCTCTTCTGCAGTTCGAATACTGTTCTCTTATTTTGTGCATTGGTACAAATGGTTCCAATGGCTCTGAGCACTATGGGTCTTAACTTCTGAGGTCACCAGTCCCCTAGAACTTGGAACTACTTAAACCTAACTAACCTAAGGAAATCACACATATCCACGCCCGAAGCAGGATTCGAACCTGCGACCTTAGCGGTCTCGCGGTTCCAGATTATAGCGCCTAGAACCACTCGGCCACCCTGGCCGGCTGCATTGGTTCCCCATACAATTCTGGGAAATCGCGTGCACATACACTGTCCATCCAAAAAAGTACTAAGACTGGTTTTATACCTGGAGTATAAGCGATTTTAGCGCAGTAACTAAGCTGACAGCTTGAACTAACAATTGTAAGCAGATGAAGTGCTTTCAGCCAGTTAGTTGCGAGCAGGCAGTGTTAAGCAGTGGGCAGGCGGTCGTAGTGTCTCAACGTTGTTTTGTCAAATGTAGCAACATATCTAACTCAAGTGTGCAAGACATTCTCCAGAATGTTTTGAAGGGGATTGAAGTTTGTTCTGTACGCCTTGCCTCCTAAACAAAAAAACGTTGTGTGTAGGCCAGTCACTACTTGACTGAAATGAAAAAAAGAAAAAGAAAACTATTTTCTGGAAAATCATCATGGGCGATGAGATTTGGTTTCATCGGTATGAATCTACCACAAAACGAACAGAATCGTTCTATGACCGTTATCAAAGACTTTAAAAGAAGCACAACTCTGACGTACGACCTGAACAAAATCCCAAAGGAGGACTTTCTGGCAGTTTCATGTGGTTGTATGAACGTTCTTTGCGTTGTACTCAAGTCGGGGAAGACCATGTAAAATACGTTAGCATGAAACCCTCTACCTTAACTTTCACCATTTTTTTTAAAAAAATTATCTAGTCTCGTAACTTTTTGGACTGACTGGGTAAGAATTGTATATAACTAAGAGACGCTGGGGCATAACATTAAATTCCACTCTTTGGCGGACAAACTGATTGGTAGCGGGTTGCAAGTCCTTTCTCTCGTTTGTGATCGTTTCTACCGACAACGAGACATTCATGTGTTTGTAACGTACAAAGATCAAACGTCGTGGCGTTGGTTTAGCCCGAGTGCATTACTGAAGAGGCGTGTCTGGATCCGCACTTCGGTGCAGCTGCCTGCAGCAGTGCGTAGGTGGCGCGTGAAGTCTGCGGGCTCTTTTTGCAGTGGCATTTTCCACCACCTGCCCATTTCAACTCCGGCTTTGCGCCCCCTCCCCCTTTCCGCCCCTATTCCCCCCACGTCCTTCCCCATCGCCGTTCGTGCCGCAGCCCTCGCGTCGTCCGCTTACGCCTTTTGTGCTTTAAACGGTGGCGCCGCACCTCAATGGACGTAGAAGAAAAGAAAATTATTTCGCGCTTGTGTGCTTATCCCATTGAGATGCGACGGGCAGCATTTCGGAGCCCCTCGGATTGCAGGTGTGAATAATCGGCGGCGCGAGGGATCGAGGGACAAGGGCGTCCAGTAGGGTTTCTGGCATTCCTACGGCACTAAGTTTTATTGCGGCAGTGGATGGCCGACCGCTCCTCTCACCTCAATATAGGTACAGATATACTTTCAGACGGGGTAATATTATATTTGTTATTTTTTCGCAATAAGCGTGTTTATTTGAAGTATTTCAGAGACGACTTCACGCATCATCACATCTGTTTTGTTTTTTTTTTTCAATCGTGTTTTGTTTCTGCTAACTCTTCGAGAAGTCGGAATTGTGGCCAGGAATATTTTCATCGCCGTTCAACTATAAATGCTTTACTAATTAATATTGAAAACATGTTCACCTAGCAGCTGCAGCGCATCTGTTTCAACGTTGCGGCTTGTAGCAGTTTAAAACATGACGTCATAGTCACGAAGACTACCGATATACAGTCGTGGAAAAAAGTATTTATAAATCGCTGTTCATGTAGAGTAACTTTATTTATTAGAACTAAAGAACACGACCAGATGTGTTATTTGGTACATTAACAGTATGAGGGTTCCTTCGTAATCGATATAAAGGAATTAACTAATCTAGCCTTCTGCCAAAAGTAAATAAAAGTTCTGTGCCAGCTGACTTCACACAGTGGAGGAAAAAAGTAATCATACATTCAAAAAAAAAAAAAAATTGTAGCGTACATGAATATAATGACAGTGTTAATACTTTGTAGGCATTTCTCTTCTATTTATAGCTTCTGTTAACCTCTTTGGCATGGAATGAACCAATTTTTTTGGCAGTCTCTTGAGATAATATTTTGGCGATCTTGTTGTATACATTGTTTCAGAGCACTCTTATTTCTTTCTGACCACTCTTTCAAGCGTACTTCAAAGATGTTCACATACATGAAGGACAGCACTCTGTGCTGTAAACTTGAGAACACGGGGAATATGACACAACAACAACAACAACAACAACAACAACAGACGAACTGTTTCCGTTGTATACTTAGGATATTTTGTCTTGTTGAACGTAGTAGTCTGTGCCTAAACCTAAGGTATCAACAAGTTTTTGCAGTTTTTCCTTTAGGATATTTAAATACTAAAATCTATCCACATTACCTTTAACAGAAACAAGTAGCCCAACAGCAGATGTAGTCATGCATCCCCATATCATAATTCCTCCATTGCCTTGCCGTACTGTGGGTTGAATGTGCTTGGGAGCCAGCTCAGTATTTGCTCCTCTCCACACCCAAATTTTGGCATTATTTACAAATATGTTAAATTACCTTTCATCTGTGAACAATACGCCGACGCAGAAACTTGTGATCTTGCTTTATGCTCTCGAGCGAACTCAAGTCTCAGTCTCTTGTTCTTCTTGCTGATGAATGGTTTTCTTCTAGGTACTGTGGCTCTATAACCTTCACTATTTAAAATACAGCGAAAAGCCGTTGTTGCGGTTTCCTTCCTGAGCTGATCATTAACATGCACATACAATATAGAAGCTGTCAATTTAGGATCTTTCCTTACGATCGTCATTAACACACAGCCGTATCTTTGCATTAGCATCTGTGGTCCATTGCTTCTTTCGCTATTAATGAGAATATTTCTTTCTCTGAATAGCGATGCTATGGGCAGCACAGTTGCCCTGCTTCTTCCAATAATATCAGCAATTTCTGCAAGTGATGTTTCCTTTTCTTACTGGGAGATAAGTATTTGCCTTTTCTTTACAGTTGTTTCCTTCCTTTTGCGGTCAATTTTGCTTTTGCTTAGCGTTCATCACATATTAGAACCAACATGCTCGGGACGCAGATCGCCACTAAAGGCCTTACTTGCTGCAAGCAGTTCGTTATTCGTTTCATGTTTACATTTCTAGTAGTGTATGAATACTTTTTTCCACCCTGTGTTGAGACAGCTGGTACAGAAATTTTTATTTACTCTTCACAGAAGACTATTTTAGTTAATCCATTACAGAAACCTCATATTCCATATTCTTAGTATATCAAATAACATCTCTGGTTGTGCTCTCTAGTCCTAATAAATAAAGATATTGTGCATGAAAGAAGGCGCATGAACACTTTTTCCATGACTTTAAATGGAGCAGAATCAAGGCGCAAACACTGCTACGGGGGCATACGGTAGCACATGTTGTTTTAGTTAAATCCTTTGGTGTTATTGTTTTGATTATAAGAAATTATGGCTGGGGTGGAGGGCGGGTGCATGATTAAAAAGGTGTGTTCAAGTACCCAAAATTTTAGAAATTAAGCACTGCTGTAGAATATGGTAACATTAAATTACAACAAATGTTCCGCGCCCAATTCTGAACAGTGAACAGACTCCAACCATAACGTAGTACCACTCAACAACAGTGATGTGTGTCCACTTGAGTCTGCAATTAAGTTTGCTTATTGCTCTGAATTGGCCACACAATACTGTTGTTTGACTGATACTACGTTATGGTTGCAGTCTGTTCACTGTTCTGAATTGGGCGCGTAACATTTGTTATTAAGTAGTGCAAAAAAAGGTTCAAATGGCTCTGAGCACTATGGGACTTAACATCTATGGTCATCAGTCCCCTAGAACTTAGAACTACTTAAACCTAACTCACCTAAGGACATCACACAACACCCAGTCATCACCAGGCAGAGAAAATCCCTGACCCCTCCGAGAATCGAACCCGGGCGTGGGAAGCGAGAACGCTACCGCATAAGTGTTGCAATATTACTTCGGAGTATGTAATGTTCTTATTCAGAAACGTAAGAATGGTACTGCATAAGTAAAGTTTCATCGATTTCTATCGTTCAAAACTTTTTCTGTGGTCACTTTCGTGCACAAGCATGTGTTATATTGATGACAATGTGGTTTCACTCAATACTGTGATTAGACATTGCACTCATTCTTTTAATTTATCCGAGGCCTGTTGATTTCTCAGCCGAAACTGATAAGCAATGATTGTTAAAATAATGCGACGTGCACTATT
The DNA here is from genome assembly GCF_023897955.1 of Schistocerca gregaria. Lineage (NCBI taxonomy): Eukaryota > Metazoa > Arthropoda > Insecta > Orthoptera > Acrididae > Schistocerca > Schistocerca gregaria. The sequence goes on from NC_064922.1 coordinate 475,429,262, forward strand.
GAAGGAGTTTACATTCAAAAGCATTAACGTTTAACATCGGTTTCTCATGATAAAGTCTTGAGTCGTTAGGCGGCGTCGTATACCTCTTAAAACTTCTTAAGTTATCGACATTTATTTTTCTTTGCTGGGGTCATTTTCAAGATTCTGCTGGTGTCATTGGATGGCTGACCGAGCGAGGTAGCGCAGTGGTCAGCACACTGGACTCGTATTCAGTAGGAACACGGTTCAAATCCCCGTCCGGTAATCCAGATTTAGGTTTTCCTTAACACTTAACTGTATAGGTAAGGTCTGATATTGTCAGGAATGGAGGAAGCGGTATTTATGTAATTTCTTAAAATTAAAAAAAGTTAAAATCTTTTAATGTGACCGCATTTACATAAAACGCTTAAAATGACTAGCTTGTTTCGGTTACAAGTAGTAGCCATCTTCAGATCGTGCACAAGCAAAATGGGAGTTGAGCATGAACTGGAAAGATGGTAAAACTCGTCTGCTACTTTTAGTGTATCATTAAATTCCTTCAGTATCGCCTGATTAATTATACTGCATACCGTTACCCTTGTTTTATTTTTGTCGATATTCAGTCTATAACCTCTCTTTAAGACACAATCCAGTCCGGTTCAACTGATCTTTCTAGTCCTTTGCAGGCTCTGACAGAATTATGTCATCTGCAAACCTTAACGCTTGTATTACGTGTCCTTCCAACTTCAGTGATTTTTTCAGATTGCTCCTTTGTTTCTCTTACTGCTCGTTCTCTATAAAGATTGAATAACATCGAGGATAGGTTGGGACTCTGTCTCACGCCTTTCTCAGCTACTGCTTCCCTCTAATGTCCTTCGACTATTATAACTGCTGCCTCTTCCTGTACAAGTGGTAGATAACCTGTCGCTCTCTCTGTTTTCTTCCCGATGATTTCCAAGTCTGAAAGAGATTATTCTAGTCAACGTTGACGAACACAGTTTTTGTAAAATTGCACATGCTGTAAGAGTTTTGTCGTAATTCGACCTATCTCCTCCCTTTTTCAACTACATCTCTCCCACCATTACGATTGTGGACGATTATTTCCGTGGTTGAGTTCCATAGCATCACAGCGATAGGGGCTTCGGCGATAGAGGCTGGTAATTCTAGAGTTCACTGTACTATATTACAAGAAAACGTCAGAGAAAAGAAAATCGTGGGACGGGGGTGGGAGAGAAACGTACAAGCACAGTTTCGATATAGAAATTTCGGCGAATCTGTCAAAACAAACCATGCAGTCTATTCGGTATCACCGGAGCAAAAGACGACATAACATGTTTTGCAAAAGTGTGATGCGTTTATTCGCTGAGTGACAGGAAGAAAAAAGTCTATGATAGGACAGGCGCATGTTTAGACAGCACCGGAGCGTTGAGAGCCCTCTCGGCTGGAACCGTCGGTTGTCAGCGGTCGCAGCCTGAGCCGTGTCCGCCAGTGAATGAAGTCAACCTCCCCCACTGGAATGACGCCAGCAGTCTTTCATCGGCTGCCCCTCTCGAGGGCGCAGAAAAAGTGAAACAGGGACGCTTATTTGAAAGAATGACGCGACGCAAAAGCGTAGCCTTCCCACGGCGCTCTCTTCGGCTTTGGAATGCTGGCTCCTTCGGCGGACTTGCGTATTTTCTTACCCCTCCAAGCTGAACGCCCAGCTTCCGGCTGTCGCCCAGCTGCAGTTCTTGGATTGCTGCAACTACAGAAGGCATTCAGCGGGCCACTTCGTTCTCCGCCGGCGCACACTAGAATTGCATTTAAGAGGAAAGTAAAAAACAGCACTTTCGCTTGCTGTTGAAGTAAAAAGGCAAGCTTGTGTGTCACCCTATTTCGGAGTTTTCTGCTGCCCAAGCCACTGTGGACCTGTTTGCACGTCGATGCAGCCGACAATTTATGCTAACATACACATCACAACTAGTTGCTACTAGAGATGAACCATAATGATGTTCTCTTATACTTCTATTTCAGTTTTCGAACAAACAAACGTTCACTTACTAGCTAATAGAATAAAGTAAAATTTCTGGGAAAACTGTATCTAACCTAATTTGCCAATTAGATAGCCTAGCTTCTACATGATTTTAAAAGAAACATTTTTTTACTGATGATTTACAGCCTGCCTACCTAAATAATCCACTTTTGTGTGTGATGAATTTTTAGTCATTTTCGTACCCCTGAAAAGGACAGCTGCAAGTTTTTTTACAATGATTCGCGATTGTGACGTACCATACCCAAACAACAACACGAGTTAGCTCTCGATTCCGGCGCAGGTGCTTTACTTTTAACCATATAAAACTCGTACGTATGTTTGATTGTACGCTTTCTCAGTAGGCGACTTAATATCTAGGAGTTTCCTGAGGAAAATAAATTTCCTGCGTAGATTATATGTTTTTTTTAAATAAAATGATTATTTCTTGTTTCATCTACGAGCTATTATTTCGCACAGTTGGGCATTTTCAAGCTGCCTCTGTTTATTGTCACAGTGAAAAACTGTAATCGTATAACATTTTATGATCCACACATCTGTTTGTCGGAAGCAACAGCTGATGACGTCTTTAATAACTGTTTCTTACGATCATGGTAGGGGCACTGACACAAACGTAAATTCCATATTCTAAAAGAGAAAAACGCGACCCATGTGCAGGTCTTGTCACAAAACCAGGTTACAACTCATTAAAATACATTAGTTTCGCACTTCAAATAAAATGACACACAGCGTCTCAAAACCAACCACAGTTACCGAGACAAATTCACAGTTGCCTTTCACGTAAACCGTGTTTCTGGTAAAAAACAGCAGTGATTTCTTGAGAAGAATATCGTAGAGTTTCGTGATAAATCACCAAAAAAGAAGCATTCACTTTCGACGACAAAAATGCATGCAATATTTACTCTAGTAAAAAGAGAACTGTGTATAACGTACACCTCTCAAACGCGAAAGGGTACCACAAATAATTTATGCGCATAAGCAAAGGACAGTAGTTGCTGCACGATAGTGAAGCTGTGTAGGTGGGGACTCCGGTAGCTAACTTGGTAGCTGCATTACTGCAGTTGGAAAGGATCGCGTCAGAGTCTGAGACCTGTACAAGGTTTTAATGTCAGAAAGTTTCATAGAATTGGTGTTAAGCTGGCAGCTCATTCGTAAATGGATCCCATCAAAACAAAAAAAGAAAGGACGATTAGTGTTTATCGTCCCGGTGACAGTCCAGTCAATACAGACGGAGCGCAAGCCCAAATTACGAAAGAATGAGGAAGGAAATCGGACGTGCCCTTTTCGAAGGAACTATCCCGGCATTGGAGCAATTTAGGGAAATCACAGAAAACCTAAACCTGGAAGACCGGACAGGGATTTGACCATCGTCGTCCTGGAAGCGGGTCCAGAATGCTAACGACTTAACGACCTCGCTCGGTGTGATTGCTTCGTATTCTACTACCCGATGAAGGGATGGAGCCGTGGTTTGTTCAATGCAGATGCGTACAAAATTATGTGAACCGCACAAATAAACTAATTTTTTTTCAGCTGTAGTTTGTATATTTCATTAACGGGCTAATCATTCATCGTTTCAGAGCTCATGAAACCAGACTTAAAAATTATGCATGCGCTGTTTGCTTAAATTTTAACTAATGAAAGCATAAAATTGGCATATTGTTAATATTTAAAATTTTTGTTTACAGCGTATCCGTACCTGATTTTCGCCACTTCCAAAGAGATTCGGATTGCCAATGTCTCCAAACCGACGAAGATTTCTACAATCGTCAGGGTAAGTAATCCTGCCCATTAATCTAAAAGAGCTGAACATTATCCTCATTAAGACTCTCAAAATGTACTCGTAAATGGTTGTAAAACGCTCGCATTATTGAGAAAGTTAAAATCGAAGATACCCTGTACCTCAGCCACTTCGATGTGACTATAGTATAGATAGTGTAAATCAAGCCAACTCTATGTAAGTACGAGGCTTACATTGAAGTGACAAAAGTCATTGGATACGTCCTAATGCCGTGTCGAGCCCTCTTTTGCCCGGTTTTGTGCAGCATCTCGACATCGCATGGACTTAACAAGTCGTTGGAAATCCGCTGCAGAAATACTGAGCCATGCTGCCCTTATAAACGTCAGTAAATGGAAAGTGATGCCAGTGCAGGATTTTGTGCCCATACGGGTCGCTTGATTGTGTCCCATAAATGTTCTATGGCATTCGTGTCGGGCGATCTAAGTGGCCAAATAATTCGCTCGAATTGTTCATACTATTCTTCAAACTAGTCACGAACGATTGTGGCCCGGTGACATGGTGCATTGTCATCCATAAAAATTCCATCGTTGTTTAAGAACATGAAGTCCATCAATGCCTGCAAGTGATCTTAAAGAGGTTCATTTGGATTAAAGGAACCAGTCCATTCCATGAAGCCACCGCCCACAGCATTATGAAACCACCACAAGCTTGCACAGTGCCTTGCTGACAATTTGGGTCCATTGTTTCATGGGGTCTGCGCCACAATCGAACCCTACCACAGCCCTTACCAGCTGAAATCGGGACTCATCTGATCATGTGATGGTTTTCCAGTCGTCTAGGGTGCAACCGATATGGCCACGAGCCCAGTAGACTTGCTGCAGACGATGCTGTCAACAGCCTTTCGGGTCGGTTGTCTGCTAACATAGCCCATTAACTCCAAATTTGGCCGACTGTCCTAAAGGATAAGTTCGTCGTACGCCCCACATTGATTTCTGTGATTATTTCACGCACTGTTGCTTGTCTCTACGCAAACGCCGCTGCTGTCGGTCGTTAAGTAAAGGTCATAACTCTTTGCGTTGTCCGTGGTGAGAGATAATAGCTGGGATTTGGTATTCTCGACACATTCTTGACACTATGGAACTCAGAATACTGAATTCCCTAACGATTTCCGAAATCAAATGTCTCATGCGTCTAGCCCCAACTACCATTCCGCGTTAAGTCTGTTAATTACCGTCGTGCAGCCATAATCACGTCGGACACCTTTTCACATGAATCACCTGAGTGCAAGTGACAGCTTCGCCAGTGCTCTACCCTTTTATACACCGTGTACGCGCTACTGCCGCCATCTGTATATGTGCATATCGCTATCCTATGACTTTTCGTCACCTCAGTGTATAGGGCTCGCTTGGTCATTGCTTCATACCATTCCATTACAAAAATCCTATCATCCCAATGCAAATCAAACCGACTATATGTATACACGAGGCTTGTTCCTAGGGTAAAGTTATATTTTTTCCGTCTACTGTGTATTTTCGACAACGAAGTAAGTTATGGATCCAAATACCCGCGCTGTTGAGCGCCGATGAACAACAGCGACAAGATGTTTGCCAGCGCGATTTCAGGGTAGATACGACGTCTGACAAGAAATCACTTTTAAACCGCAGGCTGGGATGATGGAAAGAGATTGGAGTTCGCATGGCTACCCGCCAGGGACCGAAGTCTAACGCCTGTTCATCTGCATGCACAAAGCCCGTTCTGTGGGAATCCCAATAAAGAAAGATAAAGCCTACATAGCTAGTACTGCCTCTGAAGTCTTGCCATATCCGACTTTATGATTCTAAGTGTCTTTGTCACATTGCATGTTTCATTAACATATTACTGTGTTCTATTTTGATCAAGAGAGAGACGTGGATAGTCAGTAAGAGCATCCACTTCAGTGTGCTTAGTAAGGTCTCAGACAATCCGACACATGGTGACGTGCTCAAAACTTGCACGTGGGTTAATCCTCATGCTACAGATAAAGCGGTTGAATACGTATCAGGTTGCTGCGGGGGGGGGGGGGGGGGGGGCAGTTGACTTTTCAAGAGTAATTGCCGTAACTGTTAATACATTTATATCTCTGTGATACAAGAAGGTGTGTGCCTTCCTGGAAAAATGTTTGTGGCTTTTCTACGGAAAAAGATTTCACCCAGGTGTGCACCTCTTTGTACGAAACAAATCGACGGCCTCTAAAAATGTGGAAGTCACATTGGAACAGATCGGAATTGTAAGGAGGATGTGTGAGGTCTTCCCAACAAAATGTGTCCAGTGTACTCGCAATTACCTTGGCAACATGTGGGCATGCCCTCATGTAGCAAAGATTGTTTCGAATACGCTGTAGGCGTTTTGCTGGATGGTCTTTATACATCCTCCCTACAATAACAGGTCGTCTACAGTCATCTATCTCCATTGCCCAGTGGTAATACGATAGGCCACATTCACGGTGATATCCATTGGACCACATCGGAGAAACAGTTTCCCTGCTGAAGCTTAAAGCGATGCCGCATGCGGGCAGGATTGTTGCGTGCCGTCCCCCTGACGCTACTCGTCAACAAACAAGAAGCTGCCTTTATAAAGTGCAAGCAGATACGAGGAACGAGACTTAAAGAAGTTTCAGAACAAAAATGAACTGCAGTTAATGTTTGGAGATAGTCCATCATGGAGAGCCGGACTCGTGCAATAAAAAGACGCAGGCAGATCAGGCTGGCACAAAAAGCGGAGGCGCCAATGGGGCGCCGGCGGCGATGTCGGTGGCGCCTCTGGTGGGTGCCGACTGAGCTGCTCAGCGCCCCACCGGTCCGTCCTGTTTTCTCTTCGGCGTGCCGGACGTTGCCTGCGGGAGTGGCAGCCGAAAGATGCCGCCCGCACAGGCGCCAGTTACGTCTGCACCAGGAGGCAACCAACTCCGGATCTTCGATATTTCCGAATTGGGACGAAAAATTGACAGAGGCGCACCCCCCCCCCCCCCTCCTCCCTCCTCGAATGTTTGAGATAGAACGACAAAAATTTTTAAAACCGTCTTTTTCTAAAATACGAGGGTTGTCCAGAAGGTTATGTGCCGCATTCTTTTTTCCTCCAACGATTCTTTATTGACTATAATGAGAATTACACACATGGAAAGAATGTTGTTTTATCTACACACCCTATTTTTCCACGTAATCTCCATCCCGTTCTGTCGCCTTCTTCCAGCGCGAAACAAGGGTGTGTATGCCCTGTCGGTATCAACCTTTCTCCTGGTGGCGAAGTAAGTGCTTCACTGTGTGAATTACCTCCTCATCGTCCTCGAAATGTCTTCCACTTGTTTGGACCATTCAAAGGATGCCATTCGTGGAAGTCCGAGGGGACTAGGTCAGGGCTGTATGTTGGATGGAGTAACAATGTCCAACCCTGTTTAGCGATGTGTTCAGCAGTCCTAAGACTTGTGTGGCGCCTAGCGTTATCGTGTTGCAGCAAAACATCTTCAGGGTTACTGTGGTGCCGACGTCACCGGAAGCGCGTCTTGAGTTTTGTTAATATGTTGACATGTGCCTCTGAATTAATAGTGCCGCCTCTTGGCATCGCATCAATGAGAATCACACCTTCACAGACCCAGACCACTGTGATTATGACCTTACCGGCAGAAGCAGTTACTTTGAATTTTTTCTTCTGTGGTTAGTGGGAATGGGGCCATTGTATCCACTGTCGTTTTGTTTCGGTCTCAAAATGGGGAACCCAGATTTCATCACCTTTCAGAATCCGGGACAAGAAGGCCTCCCCCCTCAGCTTCAGACAAATGTTTTTCTCTGTAACACACACCAAATAAGCAAGACTGTTTTGACACAAATGGTCATTTTTATCTACAGGTACCTTATTTACAGCCGGCCGCTGTGGCCGAGCGGTTCTAGGCGCTTCAGTCCGGAACCGCACTGCTGCTACGGTCGCAGGTTCGAATCCTGCCTCGGGCATGAATGTGTGTGATGTCCGTCGGTTAGTTGGGTTTAAGTAGCTCTAAGTCTAGGGGACTGATGACCTTAGATGTTAAGTCGCATAGTGCTCAGAGCCATTTGAACCATTTTGAACCTCATTTACATAAATAACACGACAGAATATAATACACGAAGTACCAGTATCAAATGCCTATTAGGCATACTGCAAACAAAACATTTTATGTTAGTAAATAGTTTCACATTTCATTCATACGCTCCAGTTTCTCAAACATGAGATCGAAAAGTAGTAGTACAATTTTTTTTTATAATTTCGGTATCATCATATTCTTCCATATAATTAGTGTGATGTCTCCGTTTCTTCTCTTTCCTCGTTCTAACAATCAATCTTGTCATCGCTAATTCTGTAACTCTTCTTGCCCTTGTCAAAACTTATTCTCCTGTTAACTTCACTAATCTTGCAAGATCACCGGTTCAGTTATACCGCATTTATTCTCCGGTTAGGCGTTATTACGCATTCATACAACGTGTTTCCCACGCTATTCCGAGAATAGAACTTACGCGGCTGCTAACCGGGGACTGTACAACTGGCATAGCGATCTGGTAAAAGTTTTATGTAAACATTTCATTTTCTTGGATACACTGAGAAGATTAATATGTAATCTTTCGTACCTGTTATTCCTGATAGCCGTTTATTACCACTCTGTTAGTCTGAATCTATGGATATTTCGCTAATAATTACAACTACTTTGATCATTTGCACACCCAAACAACCACATAAACAAACAGCGACTGGCATTCATCCGTTCGAGTTCATTCGACTCAGCTCATATACCCCGTCCCTTTTTTTCTGTGGGAAAGTTTTTATTTCCAGATGCGACGAGGATTCCCCTGGCAGAGACATCACGCACACTATACAATCATTCAAATATCATCTTATGATTCGTCCAGAAATCACTTTAGAATGTGTTCGAAAATGTTCAAAAACCTACAGGGATGGGTTTCAAAATTATATGAATAATCCGTAGACCAATGTGCACTGGATGCTAGGCGCTTTATGAAAAAACAATAGTATGAATTTGACGCTTCCTGAAACTGCCGCCCGGGGCAGATACCCCGGTTTGCTTCCTCCTTCCCCCCGCCGCTCCGCCTAGATCCAGGCCTGGGGGCAGCAGATGCTTTTCGTATTATGAGAGGGGTGGAGGAAGAGGAGGAGCAATACTGGGCGTAAAGGAAGAGGCAGATAGGAAAGTATCCGCATGCTGATTAATATTTCATTCAGGCTACAGGAGCTTGCAGTCCACAAGGGGTGTGCCAGAGAGAGAGAGAGAGAGAGAGAGAGAGAGAGAGAGAGAGAGAGAGAGATCTAGTTTTTCCTGCACACTGTGCTATGTTGATGCTCAGTAATAACATACCATTTATGATGTCTACAGTTTGATGACGAGTTTTTGTTACATCTCTTCACGCTAGTCTATCCTGTGCAAGTCTTTCCATCTCTGCTTAAGTACTGCAACCGATATTTATTTGAACCTGCTTGCTGTAAGCTGGACTTTGTCTCTCTCTACAAATTTTAGCCTCCCTCTCCCTTCCCCGTACTCTCCGTTCCCTCCATTACCAAATTGATTTTGCCTTGATGTCCCAGTGTGTGTCCTACTAACTGCTCTCTTCTTTCAGTTAAATGTGCCAAAAATTTCTTTCCTCCCCAGTTCGATGCGGTAGCTCCTAGTTAGTAATCCGATCTACTCATTTAATCTTCAACATTCTTTCCTAGCACCGCATTTCAAAAACTTCTTTTCGCTTCTATGTAGAAACTGTTTATCCATCCACATTGTACTTCCGCACAAGACTACTATCCGGACGAATACACTGGTGTACAAAACTTGAGGACGCAAATAACTCTCGCATGATGTGTCAATGCCAAGTAGTATAGCTCAATGAAACTTGGACCATGCAGAGAAAGAATAACTACATTGCAATACAGAAAGTAACTGAAAAAAAAGCAATGAGGCAAATAGATATGATACTTTTATTCGAAGGCAATAACTCCACTTAAGTCACTGTAATTCATGATGGTTCCCAATATATTAAAATTTGGAATATGGTTCGTAGTAGGGTGTGTGTTCACCGCGGACAGCAGAGCGTGTTCTCCAAAGTGTTTCCCATGGTGGCCAAAAGGGTAGTAAGGAGTTCATCATAGGGCATTCCATTTCTCCACCATTGGAATTGACATGACAACTACAGCATGGTCGCTGGTGCATGTGGATGTGCTGTAATCTGTATCCTCAATGCGTCCAACAAGTGCCTGATGGAATTTCAGTCGCAGAAATGGGCAGGCCAGTCCTTTTGCTGAATATTCTCTCATTACAGAACTCTTCCAAATGCGCAGCTCTGAGCAGCCACGCATTGTCTGATGTATGGAAAGCAGTGTGTACGTGTGTGTGTGTGTACAGGATCTCCTCTCAAACCGGTCTATCGACTTCAGCCAAATTCGGCACAGAAACGGCAGGCCTCGTGACTATCAGAACTCCAGTAGCAGCTGAGATACGGGCGAAAACGTGCTTTCCCCTTCCTGGCTTATAGTATGCCTTGGATGATAGGTGTGCTGGGTGGCAACGGTATCGTCATGCCAAATCAACCTGCTTTAGAGGGCAACCTACATGTCAGGTACAAGAAACATTTTCCCAGACCCTGCGTGACAGACATGTTGTGGGATTTGTACCAGCCTGGTTTATTGAACTATATTTCAGGGGCTACACATGCTGATGATCGTGGCTGGGGACAAATTAAGGGGGAGGAGGGAATGGACAGAGAGATGAGAGGAGGTGGGGATGCATTAAGCACGTGCAAAAGGAAGAGAGGGTGACAGAGATGTAAAGAGAGTGGCGTAGGATACGGTCAGGGGGAGAGGGGAGAAACATATGGTCGGAGAGAAGGTGTGGAGGAATGGAATGAGGAGGTGAAGAGATGAAGAGAATGAGCGGAGGAGATAGACAGGAGGAGGAGGAGGAGGAGGAGGAGGTGGCGGCCACAGAGGAGGAAAGGAGGAAGTGTGTTAAATATAAGTGACAAACACGTATGCAGGCAAAGCTGTGGGGGAAAGGCGTTTCCACATCCACAACTTGAAATCGCGGGGTGGTAGGTTGACATTCATTACAAGGCCAAAAAACACTGGCCCCCTCGTCTAACAGGACAACAAACCAATCCTACATGAGCTGACGCGCATAGAAAGGAAATTCTCATACAATTTCCAGTGTTTGAATATTCGTTTTACTGTTCCATTTCCAAGAGTAATATTATCCGTTGCGGATGTCTCAGAACCTGTGATTGTTTACTCAGTGTAAATATATAAAACTGCAACCAGTTACTTTTTTTTCAGACGGTTTTCCCTAAGTTACATATCTGTTTCAAGTATAATGTTAGGTGCTGGCTTGCGACAGTACGGGCGGCTTGTTTTGTTAGCATCCATCTGCCTGCTTCCATTGTGATGGCCACTTGGCACCATATCACACGCTTTTACACAATATGTATACCTGTACACTGTGCTAGCGAAACTTTGCGCTGGCATCCACCACGTGCTAGATCCCAACAAAAAGAGCTGCCAACACTTCTCATGCCAGCACCCAGCATTATGCTTGTAATAGAGGTGTAACTTTCGGAAAACCATCTGAAGATGAGCCTAAAAAGGTTCTAAAACCGGGAATAATAACTATTTTTTTTAAAAAAAAGTGACTAGTTGCAGTTAAATGTATTTACATTGTTCCACTTTTGGTTTTCAGTTGATTGCAGTGCACTTTTTTAGTCTGACTCCATCAGAAGGTTCTGGATCCCTGTTAGACGACCAAATTAGAGTGTCTCTAGAATCGCTATAGCGTTTGCGGTTAAAATTGAATATGGGACAAAATAAATTGCTTGAAATATATCAGCTCGGTGACAAGAAATGCACATCCTTCTGCAGAAGTTTCTTGATGTTGAAAGCATCAGTGTATACTGAAACAAAGGGTGGCCATTAAGGATGAAGGTAACCATTGAATTTCTGCCAAATCAATTTTTCGCATACTGTAATAATGAGTGTCTAGGTATTCCAATTGTAATTCCAAATGGGACTATGTCGCTATCTGTTTGAATCCAATGGTCGATGTTACGCACTGACTAATGCTACACCTAGTAGAGGGCAGATGCGTCGTACTTCCGCTTATGAGCGGAAGATTGTCTCTCATATTTCGTAGGATCGTGATTGGTCTACTACTGAGCTGCTGACTCTTTTGGCAAATAAATGTTCTCGTAAAGACCTGACGTCGAACGCACAGCAGAGGTTCAGCAGCCTCTATTAGTAAGGCGTTCGTCGGAGTCGATCGCATTGCTCCTGTGGGAGGGTGCCGGAATTGTACCATGTCAAGGCTATGCAGTGCACGTTTAGTAGCACTGTCTAGTCACATTATTGTGACCACTTGTCAAAAGCTTCAATAACAACTTTCCGCAACGCAGGCCGCTGGCAGATGTGTAGGCAGCGTCAGTGAGGTTCTGGAAGGTTCCGACACGGATGTGGGCCATACCGACACCAGTGCCGTGGCTAGCTGTATTACGTTTCTCGACCGGATTTAAATCCGAGGTATTTTGATGGTCTGGCGAGTGCGGTAAACTCCTGGTGCTCTTCAAGCCACGCATGTACACTGCGAGCTGTGTAGCACGTTACATTGCCCTACTAGGAAAGGCCATCGTGCGGAGAAAGAACAAGCTGCGGGTAGGGGTGAACATAGATGCAAAATTGTGTTGATTATGTCCTCCATAATGACAAGATCGCCCAGGGAATGTCACGAAAACATTCTCCAGACCATAATGCCCCCCTCCGACGTGATCGCTTTCCGAGATCTCGAGATTGTTACAGGGCCGTACATGCCAACAGCCGTCTGTCCGATCGTGCAAAAGGAGTGATTCATTTGAAAAGGCCACCTGTCGCCGCTCAATGGATGTCCAGCTGCGTTATTGGCGTGCAAATTCCAGCTTTGATCGCCGATGAACTGTATAGGTGCATGAAGCAGACACTGAACGATCGTTGAGGAGATACTGTTGGTAGCCTCTTGGTTCATCTGGGCGGTCAGCTGTTGAGCAGCTACGGGAACACACTTGGAATTGCGACGTACACATTGTGTGGAATACTGGACGATCGGATTATTTAACGCTGACGGCAGCAATGCAGCCACCCACTGCCACTACAATCGATGGATTTTTTTACCGTCTCCGCCGAAATAGTGGCCTGCGTGACTAAATGCGCGGTTACACATCGTCCAGTCTGCCGCTGAGCGCTGTCGTGAACGCGTTGAGAATGGCGCAGTGGTGTGATTTAATCATGGCCGAAGTGGTTGTAATTGACAATGAGCTATTAATTCATTTTGTACAAGAAAGGTATGTGCTCTGGGACAAAACCTTGGACATTTTTAAAGATAGGAACGCCACAAGGAGTGCGTGGCATGAAGTTTGTCTTAAACTTAGGAATGATTTTGATAAGCTGGAAGACAGCGAAAAGAATGACTTTGGTGAGTAAAAACAGTTTTACCCATTTATTTTATAATCCTATTGAATTGTCGTTGTTGTTGTTGTTGTTGTTGTTGTGGTCTTCAGTCCTGAGACTGGTTTGATGCAGCTCTCCATGCTACTCTATCCTGTGCAAGCCGCTTCATCTCCCAGTTTTTATTTATTTATTTATTGTTCCGTGGGACCAAATTAAGGAGAAGTCTCCATGGTCATGGAACGAGTCAATACATGAAATTATAACACGATATTAGAAACAGATAAAATGAAATATAAAAAAAAAACACATTCAGGTGACAAGTCGTAAAATTAAATAAAGAAAATCAACAATGTAACACTGGAATTTGCTTAATTTTTTTAGATCTTCCAGGAGCTGCTCGACAGAATAGGAGTGAGCCATGAGGAAACTCTTCAGTTTAGACTTAAGAGTTTGAGCTACTGCTAAGATTTTTGAGTTCTTGTGGTAGCTTATTGAAAATGGATGCAGCAGAATACTGCACTCCTTTCTGCACAAGAGTCAAGGAAGTGCATTCCACATGCAGATTGGATTTCTGCCTGGTATTAACTGAGTGAAAGCTGCTAACTCTTGGGAATAGGCTAATATTGCTAACAGCAAACGACATTAAAAGAAAATATATACTGTGAGGGCAATGTCAGAATTCCCAGACTATTGAATAGGGGTCGACAAGAGGTTCTCGAACTTAACACCACATATATCTCGAACAGCCCGTTTTTGAGCCAAAAAATACCCTTTTTGAATCAGAAGAATTACCTAAAAAAATAATACCATACGACATAAGCGTATGAAAATATGCGAAGTAGACTACTTTTCGTGTTGAAGTGTCACTTATTTCAGATACTGTTCTAATGGTAAATAAAGCAGCATTTAGTTTCTGAACAAGATCCTGAACATGGGCTTTCCACAACAGCTTACTATCTATCCGAACGCCTAGGAACTTGAACTGTTCCGTCTCGCTTATAATATGCCCATTCTGTCTGATCCAAATATCGGTTCTTGTTGAATTGTGAGTTAAAACTGTAAAAACGGAGTCTTACTGTGATTTAGCATCAAATTATTTTCCACAAGCCACGAACTTATTTCATGAACTACGTTATTTGATACTGTTTCAATATTACACACAAGATCCTTCACTATCAAGCTGGTGTCATCAGCAAACAGAAATATGTTTGAGTCACCTGTAATACTAGAAGGCATGTCATTTATATAAATAAGAAACAGCAGTGGCCCCAGCATCGGCCCTTGGGGAACGCTCCACTTAACAGTGCCCCATTGGGCTTGAACATCACTACCACTCTCAATATTGCGGAGAATTACCTTCTGCTTTCTGTTCTTAAAGTAAGAGGCGAACCAATTGTAAGCTAATCCCCTTGCTCCATAATGGTCCAACTTCTGCAGTAATATTTTGTGGTCAACACAGTCAAAAGCCTTCGTTAAATGAAAGAAAACACCTAGCGTTTGCAACCTTTTGTTTAATCCGTCCAAAACTTCACAGAGAAAAGAGAATATAGCATTTTCAGTAGTTAAACCATTTCTAAAACCAAACTGAACATTTGACAGCAAATTATGTTAATTTAAATGCTCCAGTAACCTTGTATATACAACCTTCTCGATAACTTTAGCAAACACCGATGGCATAGAAATAGGTCTATAATTGTCAACATTATCCGTCTTCCTTTTTATAGAGTGGCTTCACTACCGAGTACTTTAATCGGTCAGGAAACCGACCACTCCTAAAGGAATAGTTACAGATGTGGCTAAGTACTGGGCTAACATACATAGAACAATACTTCAGTATTCTGCTAGATACCCCGACATATCCATGAGAGTTCTTGGTCTTCAGTGATTTAATTATTAACTCAATCTCCCTCTTGTCAGTATCATGGAGGAGCATTTCAGGTAACAGTCTCGGAACACTATTTTCTAAGAGCGCTATGTGATTCCCTGTTGGGACTAGATTTCTATTTAGGTCACCTGCTATATTCAGAAAGTGATTATTAAATACTGTACATATATGCGACTTATCAGTAACACGGACATTCCCATTACGCACTGATTCTATATCTTCGACCTGTCTGTGCAGACCAGCCACTTCCTTTATGACTGACCATATGGTTTTAATTTTATCCTATTTTTTATTCTATCTGCAGACCACATACTTTTTGCCTTCCTAATAACATTTTTAAGCACCTTACAATACTGTTTGTAATGGGCTGCTGCATTTAGATTTTGACTGTTTCTAACGTTTTGATATAATTGCCACTTTGTTGTACAAGATATTCTTATCCCTCTAGTCAGCCACCCTGGCTGCCTGTTTGTGCTAGTATCCTGTTTTGAACGTTCTAACGGAAAGCAACTTTCAAAGGGCACGGAAAAAGTCTTGAGAAAAGCATTATGCTTATCGTCTACTGTATCAGCGGTATAAACATCTTGCCACTCTTGTTCCTTGATAAGGTTTACAAAGGTCTCTACAGCAACTGGATCAGCTTTCCTAAAAAGTTGATAACGATATTTAACATGTGTTGCAGCACAAAAATCCTTTAGGGTTAAAACCTGTGCATCATGGTCTGAAAGGCCATTCACTTTTTTGCTAACAGAATGTCATCCTAGTAATGAGGAATGAATAAAAATGTTGTCTAGGGTTGGTCTACTGTTCCCTTGCACTCTCGTTGGAAAGAATACGGTTTGCATAAGATTATATGAATTAAGGAGGTCTACCAGCATCCTGTTCCTTGCACAATCACTTATACAATTAATATTGAAGTCACCACATATATCTAACTTTTTGTATTTCCTATAAAGTGAACCAAGAACCTCGTCTAGCTTTAGCAAAAATGTTGTGAAATCGGAGTCTGGGGATCTATAAATAACATCAGTTAGAAGTTTAGCTCCGTTAAATTTTTTACCACACCTGCACAACATTCAAACGCCTTTTCAGTGCAGTACTTTGAAACATCAATGGACTCAAATGGGATGCCGTTTTTCACATACTTGGCTAATCCCCCATACCGCAAAGAGCTCCTCGAAAAGCTGCCAGCCAACCTGTATCCTGGTAAAGGAAGTCTCTGAATTATCTACTTATTTAAGAAGTGTTCAGATGTACCAATAATTTCAGAGACAACATCTATAAGCAGTTCACTAACTTTATCTCTAATACCTTGTATATTTTGATGAAATATACTAATTCCCTCATTACTCGGATACCTAAGCTTTGTCAAAAGTGGTTTCTTTGTTAGAGAGGAATACCTGTCAGCTGACTTTAATCTGAAAAAGGTGCAGCTCTAACACCCACTACTGCAGGAATTTTCCCATGAGTGATCCCACCACCCCCACCTATGCTGTCATCTATAAGCTTTGCCAACCTCCCCTTCCCATACTTGTTGAGGTGCAGGCCATGTCTAGTGAAACTCGTCCTGCTGATAGACTCCACTGACACAACTGAAATGTGACCCATGCTTTCTGTCATCGGCGCACCCCCAAGTCTCATGTTATTACACCTGACGGCTGTATTAAGATGAGGCCAATCGTGACGCTGAAACAGTTCCACGAAATGCACATTCGTGTTGCCAGTCTGAGTGGCTATCTTTCCCAGGTCACCATCTATGTCATACTCCCCATCCCTATCAATACTGTTACCAGCCCCACCCACAATCACTACCTGATCCTCTTTAGTAAAATCCCTACATAACCCCCCTATGTTAACAGTCACCTGAGCCAATCCTGCATTAGGCTTCACAATGCTGGTGACCTGGTACTCACTCCCCAGCACTTCCTGCAACTGTTGGCCTACACCTCTGCCATGGGAACTACCTAACAGCAGAACCCTCTTCTTCCTCTTCGACTTTGCAACTGTTCTAGCCACCGTAACTACTGAGGTCTGGTGCATACTTCCTACATCTACAGCTACTAGAGATTCCTCTCCACTAGATTCTGACAGTTGGTCATATCTATTATAAACACCAATAGTAAAATTATCTGAAAATCTTCTTCTCCTAGCAGCTCCCTTGCCAACAGCCAGCTCCCATTCCCCAACCCCCTCCTCCCTCCTCATCCTATCTAGCTCCTCGTGTGCGTTTTTCAACTGCACCTGAAGGGCACAGAGCTTACGCTCCTGCTCCTCTATCAACTTACTCTTGCTACATAAGCTGCAGTTCCAGGAGAGGATCTCACCAGAATGCCCACTGGCTTCCCAACTGCATTCCCCCCAGTGAAAATACTTCGAACAAGTCTCACACCGCGATCCACTACACACGCACCTAGGCAAAGCCCACACACTTCTCACTCGGGGTAAAATTTTACGTTTCCTACGTCCGCTACTACAATAAGAAGATGTTAAAAACCTGACTACAGTAAACACAAACTTACTCTACAAGGGAAGTAACTACTATTATTAACAGTATTAATAAACAAATAATGTGAATAAAACAAAAGACTAATACAGAAAGAGAATCAAACGTCTAATGACACAGGAACGAAGCTGAAAACAGTTTCCAAAAGGTTCTTCTGAAATTATTTCACCAGAAAACACAAAAAAACTCCGGTTGAAGACTACTAAAGTTCCTAAATAAACCACTATACCCAAACAATTAATTAGTACTTAGCTTTCTAATTAGTACTTAGCTTTCGTTGCTCGATACGAAACACTCACAAATATCAGGTCACAACACAAGAAAGGCAGAGGTGAATGAAGAAACCGCTAGTAAGTCACTTATATAGTAAATATTATCACAAAAACCGTTAAAATATGTATCTGAAACCTAAAAATATGTAAAAACTTGGAGAGCGATCTCTCACGCTTATGACGTCACACCAAACTACCTACTGCAACCTACATCTCTCTGAATCTGCTTAGGTGTTCATATCTTGGTCTTCCTCTACGATTTTTACCCTCCATGCTGCCCTCAATTGGTGATCCCTTGATGCCTCAGAACATGTCCTACCAACCGATCCCTTCTTCTTGTCAAGTTGTGCCACAAACTCCTCTTCTCCCCAATTCTATTCAATACTTCCTCATTAGTTATGTGATCTACCCATCTAATCTTCAGCATTCTTCTGTAGCACCACATTTCGAAAGCTGCTGTTCTCTTCTTGTCCAAACTATTTATCGCCCATGTTTCACTTCCATACATGGCTACACTCCATACAAATACTTTCAGAAACAACTTCCAGACACTTAAATCTATACTCGATGTTAACAAATTTCTCTTCTTCAGAAACGCCTTACGTGCCATTGCCAGTCTACATTTTATATCCTCTCTACTTCGACCGTCATTAGTTATTTTGCTCCCAAAATAGCAAAAACTTTATTACTTTATACTTTAAGTGTCACATTTCCTAATCTAATTCTCTCAGCATCACCCGACTTAATTCGACTATTTTCCATTATCCTCGCTTTGCTTTTGATGATTTTCACCTTATATCTTCCTTTCAAGACACTATCCATTCCGTTCAAGTGCTCTTCCAAGTCCTTTGCTGTCTCTGACAGAATTACAATGTCATCGGCGAACCTCAAAGTTTTTATTTCTTCTCCATTAATTTTAATACCTACTCCAAATTTTTCTTTTGTTTCCTTTACTGCTTGCGCAATATACAGATTGAATGAGATCGGGGAGAGGCTACAACCCTTTCTCACTCTCTTCCCAACCACTGCTTCCCTTTCATGTCCCTGGACTCTTATAACTGCCATCTTGTTTCTGTACAAATTGTAAATAGCCTTTCGCTCCCTGTATTTTACCCCTGCCACCTTTAGAATTTGAAAGAGAGTATTCCAGTCAACATTGTCAAAAGCTTTCTCTAAGTCTACAAATGCTAGAAACGCAGGTTTGCCTTTCCTTAATCTAGCTTCTAAAATAAGTCGTAGTGTCAGTATTGCCTCACGTGTTCCAATATTTCTACGTAATCCAAACTGATCTTCCCCTGAGGTCGGCTTCTACTAGTTTTTCCTTTCCTTAGCAGTCTTAAATTTATTTATTTTTTATTTGCAGTTTTAAACTTACTAACAAATGCAAAGAATCAAAATTTTAAAAACGAATTAAAAAAAAAACACCGTAAGTTACACAAAAGGGAAAACAAGACACTAAAGCATAATTACAAAACAACAATGATCTTACAGTAACAACAGCAGATAAGGGGACGGTCATAGTAGTAATGAATAAATTACATTACCATCATCGTTTAAAACAAGGCTTGATAAAGGAATTCTCAAAAAAAAAAAAAAAAAAATATGGTTCAAATGGCTCTGAGCACTATGGGACTCCACTGCTGTGGTCATCAGTCCCCTAGAACTTAGAACTACTTAAACCTAACTAACCTAAGGACATCGCACACATCATTTCTATTATACTAAATTGATGTAAAACTATTAATGTCAGTTAAATAGCATTTCAACTAATAATTAATAGACTTTAAATTATTTTTCAATATCATTGCATTTATTTTACATTTTTATAGTATCAGTGAACATAGTACCTGTTAAATGTCAAATTGTACTAATCAGTGAGATTGGAGTTATTTTTTTTATCTGTCCACAATTTATGTGATTATGGTTATGTTTCGTGGTTTCACGTATCTGGTTCAAAATGGCTCTGTGCACTATGGGACTTAACTTCTGAGGTCATTAGTCACTTAGAACTAGTTAAACCTAACTAACCTAAGGACATCACACACATCCATGTCCGAGGCAGGATTCGAACCTGCGACCGTAGCGCTCTCGTGGTTCCAGACTGCAGCGCCTAGAACCCCAAGGCCACTTCGGCCGACCCACGAATCTGGTCCTCTGGTCTTTGATATCTGCCAGGGTCTGCTTTTAACACTTGACACGAAGCACTTGGGCAGAATGTTTCTAACGTTGTTGGCTTTCAAACCTCCTCTTGAACAGCACGCTATTCGGATATTTTCAAGTCCTGTAATTGACGTAGCATCCTCGGCTACGTACCCATCAACATAATTGTGAAGCACAATACAGGCCTTGACAACATCAGTAGCAAAATCAGGTTGTACACTGAAGGAACGATGAAAAAAATCGCCTTTTGTTACTGAGTATTCCGAAAGGGCACTCAGTGTACCTTCTTGCTCTACACAGTCTGTAGTTCAGTATCCTCTTTTTCAACAGTCAACTGAGTACCAGCATAATGTATCAACAAATGTTTATGTAAGCCAAATGCAGCGTCAGCAACAAAGAAATAAGGTACTTTCGGGCTTTCTGTTCCTGGTAGATACATCTCTTCCAGTAGATTATGTGAACCACTTTTAATTGATTTCCACAGCTTAGTGTCTTTAAGAATAGAAGAATCACAGTCTTTTCCATAACTTCCAATTTCCAGGAAATTTAAGCATATGAAAGCATTTTCCCGAAAGCTGGAACGCGCATTGACTACGGATTCACTCGTATATTTTATCAATCGCATCGCTTCTACATACGATTTCCGTTTGCTGTGCAATGAGAATAGGACACTTCTGTAATGGACACTGTAATTCTTCAAGTGGCCCTTGAGGTATACGACGTAAGGGTGGTAGAACTGCAAAGGCTCTGGAGCAATAACTTCTTAAATGAACAAATCGATATTCCGATTTCATCGACAACCAGGCCATCGTATGCACATATCACGAGTCACCAATGTACAGAAACGCCTTCACTTTTACGTAAAGGCACAAAACTTTGTCAAAAAAAATGACGTTAGCTATATTCGTGAGCTTTCCAGATTTTGTGGCTGTTGCACACATGATGATGCTGTTCCGCCAACTGGTTTACGTCTTGTTGGACTCGAGAATTAAATTTGTCACTAACTTCTTGGAGACAAACAAAAACTATTGGTAACAGTTTTTCGGAAACTGTTAATTCGTACTAGGGTGTGCACGAATGCGCACGTTCACAAGTACAAAATAGCTATCGAGGTGGAGGACCCGAGTGACAAGCGGCGGACAGACTCGAGGTAAATATAAAATGATCGATTCGTGTGTGTTCGATGGTTTTACAGAGGCTAGAAACAATGGATATGTGGTTACTAAGCCTACGCGGGCAATGGCTGCAGGCAGCCTCATTACTGTCAAGGAAGTTTTG